>NW_022589779.1:2031863-2772526 GCF_004348235.1 Phoca vitulina | reverse complement strand
TTCCTTCCTTCCTTCCTTCCTTCCTTCCTTCCTTCCTTCCTTCCTTCACAGTAACTTAAAATAAAACTAAACCTTTGGAAGTCTTTTCCAAATGTGTATGAATGAGGTTTGGGTGTCACTTGAGACTTTCCGTTAGTGTTCTGACAAAGACTCAGAGCCAATAAATAACTGGACTTCTTGAATAGATCAGAGAGAGGCCCAGTTTTGCCTTCCTAGCTACCAAGAATAAGACCTGAGAGTTTTGGGGAAGGGGATGTTTATTAGTTTGAAGAAGGGTTTTATATATGTAAAGCAGGAATACTGTGGAATAATTATAGAATTACTCAATTTTAAATATTTCTTGGCTGAATTATGCCAGAAAAAGTAAAATGTGGGATGGAAAAATTCTATCATTTAGAATTCATTTAAACCCTGGGGATTCTTTCCAGCAGAATGGCCTTACCAACCTCTGTACTTTTTTCTCAGTTTAGATTCCTCAAGGGCAGAAGGCAATAGCATAAAGGGTTTGGGATGAAGCACCAGGGAGCCAGGCACTGACCTAGGCTTTGTCACAGTCAAGGGACCCCAAGCAATACCTCACCTCTCTCAGCCTTATTTTCTTGATCATTTGGGTTCTGTACTTCTCATTTTCTTAGAAAAGAAAGCTGATTCTTTTGAATGGGAAGATAATACAATTGCATATGTATTTCTTGGAGCTGAATTTAAATAGTAATTTAGAATACCTTATATGGGTTTTGGGGTAACATAATGGGCTCCTTAAAAAATTATTATGTTTTATAAAACAAAAATGCCATTCAAGTAGATTCTTAGGAATGCTAATTCTTTGTTAAATCTCAGAGAAAATATTTCTTTGAGGATTTCCATTTGTATGATAGATTCCATTTAGGTATGATTTGTATGATGGAAAGAGGATGGTTTTCTTATTATTCAGCTAGTTTGTTTATAATAATGCTGCACCTGGCCCAGGGCCTAACTCAAAGCAGGTGTTAGAGAAGTATTTACCAAAATCAAATCAAATCAAATGTGCAAGGCTCTGCAAATTTCACCTTACCTCTCTGGACTTTGGTTCTTTCACCTGTGAAATGAAGGGTTTTGGTATATATGAACCCATGAATAATTTTCAGCATTAATTTGTACATTCATTTTAGTTTGCATTGTGAATGTTTCCTGACTAGGTTGTGTGGAGTTTTTCTTAAATTTATGGGAGACAATCTAATGTTTACTATTATCCCCCATCTCTACTAGCATCTTTTTATGTTATACACAGCTGGATAATCACAGTTAGGCATCTTTTATTTTCAAAAATTATATATTTCATCAAATTTGCTATGAAAGAATCAAATGACAAATGACCAAACCAAAAAATATCCACAGCAGAACAACTGTATCTCCATACACTTAACATCCTGTAGCTAAGAAATATCTTTATAAAACATGATTTACTTTTTTTCAAGTATAGTTTTTATAAACTTGCAAATTTAAACGATATTACTCATATTGACTTTTACTGTGAATGTAATAGGGAATTTCTTATGCTTATAATTTTTAATAAGAATAGATTATGGTAGTAGTTAACTAGAGTCATATTTATCCTCTGGTGTAAAGTTTAGTTATTTTCCTATTCTTTTAACTAATTCTCCATAAAAATGATCTGCAACCAGCTCTGTACAAGTGGTTGCAGATATTTTGAATTTTTTCTTTGGGGACTATCACTTTGTTAATGAGTGTGTTTGATTTTATAGTTTTTGTTCCTTGGAGCATGCTCTTTCTGGAAAGGAACTCACTAATTTGAAGTTTCTGAGAGAAATGTATGAATATACCAACTAACCTCCCTCCTCACTCATATTATAGTTTATAAGTTTCATTTAGCATGGCTATTTTAATAAAAATGATTTTTTCCTTCTGTCTTCTTAATTATTAGCACCTGGTCTTTTCTGTAATTTTCGTGGATGGAAGGACACCAGTGATTTTTCAAAAGACATTGGGTCAGGAGTTTAAATATTCAGTGTGACTCTTGTTTAAATAGGCTTAATTTTATCCAATTTAAAACGTATGAATATAACCCCTATGTAATACTGTAAGACAAAGTATTTAATATTCCTAATAATGTACTTTGCAGCATTAAAAATGTAAATTCTAATTAATCATGCCCAGACATTTTTCTTTTGGAAAACAATGACTTCTACTAAGGTGACATTTTGGGGATAGGAGCTCCTATTTCCTTACAGCCAAGTTTAAAACAAAATTAAACAAAATCAGAACTCAGTGTGTTTACATATTTTCACCATTGTTTCTCCTTACTTCAAAATTGTTGACCAGCATTTTTAGATTATCTTGTATTCTCTAGATAAAAATAAATACATTTAAGCTCTCATTGTTCTAAATAGACAAGGTTATTTTCCAGATTTATAAAATCACTGATATTTAGCAGAAATGTATTTTTTGTTGGTTGAGAGAAGCATCCAGTTATATGTAGAAAATCTTTACCAGTGGGGGAAACAGGTACCATTTTTGCTTGTCTTTTTATTTCAATATTAAATTTTTCCAAAATGTTGAGGTTTCCTCTAAGATGGTTGCTTGGGAAATCTAGCTGCATAGTTTATTCAATAATTTTGAATAATAATGATCTTTTATTTAATTCTCAGTCACCAAGAAAGAAATCGATCATCTGTAATGAATTCTTCATCATAATTCTTAAATTGCCTTTGTTTTATTTTTCAAGTTTAACATTGCCTCAGACTATTGGGCAGGTTTTCATCGAGAAACTAGCTGACTATATTTTGGTGAAAACAACCTTTGGTTTTTCATTGGCTTGGGATGGAATATCTGGAATTTACCTCAAACTGTCTCAAGAGCATAAAGGGAAATCGTGTGGTTTATGTGGAAACTACAATGGCATTCAATCTGATGATTTCATCATTCAGCAAGGTGAGTGTAGTGTAAGAAACGTGTGGTACTTCTGAGGTCTTCTTCCTTCACTGATCAAGCTATTTGTATCCAGAAGGGTACAACTTCCCCTAGGTTGGGTAAAATTGGTGCTATCACTTGCCTGCTATAGTGATTTTAAGTGAAGATTGAATAGAAACAGGTTTGTGTCATTCGGAAAAGCCATAAGCTAGTTTACATTTACTAAATTAAGATACAAGTCTTACTCATGTAACAAATATTAAATGAGCACTGACTTTATGTTAGACCCAGTTGTTGGAGCTTGGGATACATCAGTGAACAAAACAAAGACTCCTCCCTTGTCTGGGCTTATATTTTAGTGATTCAAACCCATTTGAGACAAATTTATATACTTTTAGACAAAAGATATTTTGCATCCAGTCTTTATAGGAATGGATTTATTGACTACCAAATAATGGTTTTGTAAAGATAATAATGTGAACAGAACTTATAAAAGTTAAATAAGAACTTGGAAAGTTTTTTTATCATGTATAATGATGTACATATCATCATTTATCTACTTATACTAAGTCATGAAACTAATCTCAGTGAGCCGTTAAAAATGGGTTCTGTTTCAATTGAGATACTAGTGTGCAGTGGAAACAGAATAAGACAATCTTAGGACACAGTTATGATTTAGGTCCACACTTAAAGGTGCAATAAAGAAGAATACTGTTCTTAATACCAGCACACCAGACTGTGAATCTTGCTCCAACGCTTACATGTTGTATAACTTAAGGCAACTCATTGAATCTCTCTGATGCTCAGTTATTTTCAGCTGTAAAATAGAGATATAATCTGAGTTCAGTGTTGTCAGTAATAATAATAATATACCTCGATACTATTTATAATAACAGTTAATATGGGCAAGTAGCTATATTATTCCCAACCCTGACACCATCCTGTAAGGTGGCTGGCATTTTCTTAATTGTAAAATGAGGATACAAGGGGATGTGCCCAATGCAACACAGCTTGTAAATGGTATTGTCAGGGTCGGGTTATAAATCTGACTGACTTCCAATCCCATGCCTCGATAAATGTGTGAGAAACTGACTTTTAATCTGGAAACTGACTTTTAAACTATAAAAGTGCTATGTCATACTTTTGTTTTATAGTATAAAATTCAGAGAGAAGTGTCACCCCTATGTTGTGTTTTAAGAGACAGTGAAAGTCCTACTTAGAGTCTGGGTTTTGGAGTCAGATTGTGGGGTTCAAATTCTGCTTTGCCCCATATTAAACTTCCTAAATTTAATGACATAATAATAGCATGGAGTTGCAAGGATTAAATGAGATAATCCATGTAAATATTTAATCCAGTGCCTGGTACATAGCTAATACTGAATACGTTTTAGCTAATTTATAATCATCTCCAAGTGTTCTCAATAAGCCTAGAACGGAGCTAATAAGAAAACATTTGATTAAAGACATTCCTTTAAAAGGCCTTTGTTAAAATGCAAACATTTTACCCAAGTTGGATAATGCATCGTCAGGATTAGTTTACTAGCACTGAGAGTAAAGAACAGGGTTCCAAGCAGTCAATTTTCCTCCTATGTACAAATGAAGATAATAGTAATGACCCTGAGAGCTTCCTAGCCTTTGAGGATCAAATGAGAAAATGGGGGCACCTGGGTGGCTCAGTCGTTAAGCGTCTGCCTTCGGCTCAGGTCATGATCCCAGGGTCCTAGGATCGAGCCCCACATCGGGCTCCCTGCTTGGCGGAGAGCCTGCTTCTCCCTCTCCCACTCCCCCTGCTTGTGTTCCCTCTCTCGCTGTGTCTCTCTCTGTCAAATAAATAAAATCTTTAAAAAAAAAATGAGAAAATGTAAGTGAAAGTGTTCAAAAAGTCTGTGAGCACCACACAGATGTATAGTGTTGAGATCATAATGAACTAGTGTTTTCAGTTGGATATTTAGAATAAGAGGATTCACAAACTTGGAATCTTGAGACTATTAGGAAGTAGGGTTTTAGACTCAGGCGGACCAATCAGATGGTCATTATTGATTTCTTTTTCTTGAGTATCAAAGCTTCATGAAGAAAATAATACTCAATTCAGTTCTCCGTGTTAGAGTTAGGAAAGACAACTGTGGGCAACTTCCCCTGGGGCATCTGGGGAACATGGTACAGAGGTGAGGATAGAACATAGCATCTGCTCTTGCTAGAGGCAGAGGGACTGAACTAAGGATTTGAGTTAAGTATCAGACAAACTTTAATAACCTGGAACATAAAATGGTGAGATAATTGGGCAGCATGCAGAAGAGTGTTAGCAGATTCTAGGTGGTAGAAGACCGGCAGGAGGCAAGGGGTCTGAATTATGGCTGAATTGGCAGAAGGCAAGAAGGACCCTGCGAAGTAGGTAGGAAGAGCCTAAAGAGAGATTTCAGCTTTTTCATAGTTTTATTTGGTGCACAGTGTAAAGCAGAGTAATAATAATAATAATGAAAAAACAAACACAATAACTTAAAAGGATGTGACAAGAACCTGCCCTCTGATTTTCTCCCATTCTGTAATAATGCAAGAAAATGTCTACAGAGAGCTATATTATCTTTAGCTTTAACATGCCTAGTATTTTTTTGAAACTCAGCCTGTCCTTTGCTGATTAGATAAAACTTTAGAGGCACTGAGGTAGTTTGATTGAAAGCCATTGAATGCATAGTTTCTTAACAGTGATTAAAATTGTATTTCTTCCTGCATTTCTACTATTCTTCAAGGATGACTTCACAAAGAAATGAGGCTTTTCAGAATTTCTGTGGATATAGAAATATTTTAATTGATTGTCTCATTGAGATTCTGGTTCCATAATTCATGTTTACAGCTAGCTACACATCAAAATAGAAGCCCTGGTTTACTCTTGTTTTTCCCAACGTAGTAATTAATAATGCCTTATTTTCACTCTTAGAAAGTGTTCCAATATGTATAAGAAATTACTTTACTTGTAGCGTATATTATATGAAACATTTTAAATTTAATTTTGCAGGCTTCCAGACAACTAATTGATAATGGATTTAAAGTCTCATATATAACCAACTTTTGTGACTCTTTTATTAATGTGATGTCATAAAAATAGCTAAGGATGTGGTTATAAGCTGGAATTAAAGTGAGCTCTAAGGGACTGTCCAGGTTGTTTAGTTACATTAAAATTTGTGTATAGATACTGAAATCAGTGGGCCTTTGGATAATATTTTCAGTCCTACAGACTTTTCAAAAATGATGATGTTTTGAAATGAAATGTGACTATAAATTTACTTAGAAGTAACACTGGGGGCACCTGGGTGGCTCAGTCGGTTGAGCATTGGACTCTTGGTTTCAGCTCAGGTCATGATCTCAGGGATCTAGTACAGCCTGGGGCTCTGTACTAAGTGGGGAGTCAGGTGGAGATTCTCTCTCCCTCTCCCTCTGCCCCTCCCCCCACTCACGCTCATTCTCTTTCTCTCTCTCTCAAATAAATAAATAAATAAATAAATAAATAAATAGATAAATCTTTTTTTAAAAAAAGTATATTAGGCCAGGCCGATGCTTGGTTCATTGTGTAACATTTCCAACAATATCAGAGATAATGAGGTGGGCCAGACAAACTTGAAAGCTTTAGGATTCTAATAATCGATTTAAATTTTGAAACCTCCCCTTTTATTCATTCATTTATTTAGCAAATGTATTTTGAGCACCTACTACATGCCAGATACTAAACTAGGAATAAGCAATAGGAGCAGCTTTGACAAACTGTTGCCCTGTATGTAGAAGACAAAAGAAATAGAAACAAACTAAAATATAATTTTTGTGAGCAATAAGGCTATGAAAAAAATAATTTGGGAAAGATTAAGAGCAATAGAAGAGTATGTGTTTGGTCGTATTCCAGATCATGTGACAAAGAAGACATGTCTGAGGAAGTCATATTAAACAGACACCTAGATGAAGTAAGGGAGAAAGCAGAGGGAAGATTGGAGGGAATTTTGAAGGATGGGGAGCAAAAGCAAGAGCAAGGTGGGGATGAGCTTGAGTGGAGAACAGTAAAAGGCCACTGTGACTGGAGTAGACTGAGCAGGGATAAGAGTAGAAGGGGTGTCTGGGGGTGGTGTGTGAAGGAGGTGGGGAGTCAGGGGAGTGCAGGAGCCAGATTAAAAAGTCTTCCAGGCCACAGTAAAGTTTGGGATTGTACACTAAGAGAGTGAAGCATTCTTGTAGATGAACTCCCACAATCTCCCCAACAACTGGTATTAACGAGTAGGCATGTTCCTATCTTGAAGATGCTGAGAGAGAGTGGTCAAACATTTGGCTTGAGATTTCTTATTCCAATGGTGCAGAAGCTTGTCATCAGTGGTAGACTGCATAAATCTAAGTGGTGAGAAACCTAAAGCTCACATCTGACAGTTGTCTTAGATGAAACTTGGAGATGTTGCCTTGTTGGTTCTGCTATGTCTTTGAGATTTTAGATTCAACCTTTGTCTGAATGTGGGGCAGGATTAATTTTCATGTGAGGCCCTGAACCTGTTTTTGGGCCAGGTGCCAAAATGATTTAAACTTGATCTGAAGCAGAGAACCCAGAATGCTCACCACCAACCCCCTGTCTGCTGCTGCCTGCATATTAGCTCCTGAATCTTGCCTCTGCATAATGCTGGGATAGACTCACGATTCTTTAACAACCGTCTTGAGCACGTTTAGAAACACTGTTGATCATATTCAGATGAAATAGATTCACTTCTTGGTCTTCTCTGGGTGTCTTTTCCAGTCTTTCATTGTTTGTGTGGCTGTCTTCTGGAATCTCCACAAAAGATGTTTTTTTATTGTTGTGTACCTCAAAAATGGAACCATGATTTTAGCAAGGTTCTGACTAACGTCAAATATAATGAGAGGGCTGTCAGAAAAATTTCATACCAAACTTTTACTTATGTGTCTTGGTTTTAGGTGTATTTTCTCCTCTCTACAACACACTTAGGCTAATGAGTGCTTTACGGCGTGTATGTTGTACCATTCACTTTCAATCCTTCCTCATGTTGCTTCAATGATGTTTGCTTTTTCCCTTCAATGATTGGAACTTTTATTTGGTACTTACACTTTGTTCAATGTATTGTTTTTATGCTAATGTAATGTTATATTCTAATATCACTGGCAATCATTGGAATTATAAAGGTATTGAATTTAACTTTTTGACCAGGAAGTTTATGTTAATGAACTGTATTTATGTAAAGTGATGCTAATACACATATTTGTGTGTGTGTATGTGTGTGTGTGTGTGTGAAATAGAGGACTATACAGAAGACATTGCCATGTTTGCAAATAGTTGGTCGGTGCAAATTCCAGATGGCAGCAAATGTGTACCCACACTCTCAGATTTTCCAAATCCGTGCTCCAGTGGAATGCCAGCATTTGAGGTAAATTTGATGTGAAAAGTTTGGGCATGTTGGATATAATATACATATATTGTATTTGCATATTGAATATTAAGCACTTTTAGTGCAAACAGGACGTAATTAAACTCTGTAAAATTCAGGGAATGTAACTGCAACAAGAATAACTCGAAGATATTTCAGAAATTGTGAATGTAATGAGTTTCATGAGAGCAGTATTCATTGTGTAAATAGGTAGTTAGAAAAATGGTGATTAAAACCTATAAGCATAAATTACCTTCCCTTTCCTGGTAAGAATGGAGGGTCCTGCCAATAGATCAGTAGAAAAAATGAGAGTACGCGTGTGTCATTAAATATGTTCTGCTGACTGCCATCCTCTTCCACACAGGCCATCTTCTTCAAGTGTCAGATTTTGTTGCAGTTCCCTTTTCTGAGCTGCCATGAGTATATTGATCCGTATTTGTATATTGCCAGCTGTGTTAATGATCTTTGCAAGTAAGTGAAATAATTAGTGCTCGTAATTGAATTTTCTTTATCCAAAAAGAAGAGCAAACACCACTTCTGTAATGTAGCCCTCTCAGCAGTTCACAAAGTATAATGGAAGCAGAGAACATAAACCGTACTAACAGCTATTAAAAGCTTGCTGGATAATATGTACGGACTAAATGCTTTATGCAAGAGCATGAAGAGAACACAGCAATTCCTAAGTATAGTTTGTACCACTGATCCCTTTTGGGAGTTTAGAGATGTCAACAGATCCTTTCAAAATAATGTTTTGAAATGCACAAAATCAAACACACAAAGTTACAAAAGAAACAATTATTGAAATAGAGTTATCAAAATAGTAAAAGAAATGAATTTATGATATATGTGTTTTTTAATATGCCTTTCAAGTCGAAATATAACTACTATTGTTTGACATAATGATGAGTGTAAACAATATTTGGGATATTTGCAACAATTGTAATAAGAAATGAAAACATTAAAAATGAGGTATGAGATATCCTGTTGACAAGGTCATGGATATTGCTAAGAATATTGTATGTGTTTTCTATATGAGTAATTGAAGAAAATGCTAAGTGTCAGTTGGGGATTAGTGAAAATAAACATGTAATTTTCATCCCATCCAAGGTCACCCAACCCTTACATTTTCTCCCAGGTTAGGAACACCTAGACTAGATGGTTGTCTAGGGAACAAATTTAGTGGGACCATCGCATATGTTCATCAATGCGGAACTTACTATAGATTACCTATTATTGGAGTCTTTTCTACTATTTTTTTCAAAAATTTACCAAGAGTATTTGATTAACCACCTTGAATGTTCAAGAATATCTCAAGAAATTTTAATAAATCTGCATATCTTAAAGCGACTTAAGAAGTGTAAATGATACATGGGAACTTTGTTGTAAAAGATTAGACTAATTTTTGAGTGAAACCACTTACGTGTCATCTTATAGCTTGTAGCTTGTTAAGAGGTTTAAGTTTATCAAAGGTAATAACAAAGAGAGAAAGTTGAGATAATATGAAATTATCTTCTTTATAACTATCCTACCTTAATTATTGGAGATTATTATAAAAATAGTGAATATAATGATATTTTTCAGATGTTAAAATAAACTTATTTGGGATTCTTGTTAATTTTGAGTAGAGTACAGTTATATATTTATATGTATAGTCTCTAAATGTTAAGGTTTTATGAACTAATGCAGGAGTGTTGAAAGAGCTCCCCATCTGCCTAAAATATTGGGGACTGACCTAACTTAATACTTTACAATATTCTGTTCCCTATTTGCTTTTATTTTTTACTTAAGCGCTCTATTGTTACATCTCTGCCCTTTTACTCAGTCTCTTTTTTAAGGATCCCCATAGGTGGTCCATGGTTTTTAATTTAGCTATGTATATGGAATTAGAAATTGTTCTTATTCCACCACAACTCATTCTTTGGCCATTCTCCACTAGTCTTTTCACTTACCTTTGGCATATTATCATCTTTAGCGCCCACTTCTCAGGTCGACTGGATGAAATATTATTTGGCAGATCCGGGAAAGTTGTTTTCCATTTATTAGTTAGGATATTGTTTGGCTGCTTCAGTTGCCAAAGTATCAGTGGCTTAAATTAAATTGAAGCTTTTATTTCTCGTATATAAAGTCCAAGCTTGTAAGTGGTCCTGGGATCATAGCATGTGTCCGCTCCATGAGCTTTCGATGACACAGCGGTGCTATTGCTATGTCATCACCAACCCCCACTCCACAGCCACACCTTGATGCAAGGACAGATGGGAAATATTGTCTTTGGCTGGGCAGCCCTAAGCTCAGCAAGATCTTGGGAGTTCTAATACTGATGAGAAGCAGGCTCTGGAGACAAAAGAGAGCCTCTGTTATGATCACTTCATCTGAAATTTCATCGTTGAAGAATTAACATTTTTGTCTTTCGAAATTATGATATTTGTAGGCTTTAGATTTTGCAATACAGTTGCTTTCTCCAAGGCAAATAAAAATAGCAGCATAGAGAAACACATTTTACTGGTTGAAATCAATCGGTATCTTAAGTGATATGTTGGAGGTGAAGGGGCCGGATTTGGGGGCAGAGCAGGCATGCAATACCAAAAGAAGGGTGTTATAAATCAAGTGAGTGGGCCTTGATTAAATGGAAGTGAGAGGCTACCTTAGCCTCTTACTTGTCCAATATTTCACCTAGGACTAGGCTTACTTACATCCCTTTTCCCCTCAAGGAGATTCTCTTCATTTCTTATATTATGGGATGGCACCACTAAGATCCTGTATCAGGAGAATAGAATTGTGAATCTGCTGAACACAAATTAATTTCCTGCTTGCATTATGCTAGTATTTTGAATTCGATTCAACACACATTTGCTTAGCAGCTATTCTGAGCTGAGCATTGTGCCACATCTTGGAGAAACAAACAGTTTAGACATGGACCCTGTCCTAGGAACGCACATTCTAATGGGGCAGAAAGAGGTCTCCAGCAATGACACATGCTCTAAATGTGAGGTGCTGTGGCTGTGGAAGAGAGGATTGTTGGCTTTATCAGGGAATGCCCACCACAGCTCCATAAAGGAGATGACATTGGAGTTGGAATTGAAAGGATGATATAATACCAATCTTTGAATTTATGCCCTCCTGTTTCTGCTTTTATGAATGATAAACCTACCCTTAGTTTGTTCTCTATACTTAATAGTCTCTTATGGTTTGCCTCCATTTCTTTCTTTTTTTTTTTCTTTCCCTTCCTTCTGGAAGGGACGTGGGTAGGGAATGAGCTAAATGTGTGATGGGCATTAAGAAGGGCACTTGTTGGGATGAGCACTGAGTGTTATATGTAAGTGATGATATCCCAATTCCACTCCTGAAAACAATATTACACTGTATCTTAACTAACTAGAATTTAAATAAAAATTTGAAACAAAAAATGATAAACCTAGCAGCAAGGAAATGCTTTTAACTTTGCCACTCCAAAGTCAATTGATTTAAAAACAATTATTATTTAATGCTCATTTTCATTATTAAAGTTAATATCCAAAATGGAGCAAATAAGTTCATTTTCCCCTCAGTATATTGGAATAATAATTTATTTCTTGCCCAATTGTTGTGAATTTTCCTGTGATGCCGTATGTCAAGGGCCTGGCATGGAACCTAGAGTTAACATAGGTACTTAAGAATCAGGAAACAACAGATGTTGGCGAGGATGCGGAGAAAGGGGAACCCTCCTACACTGTTGGTAGGAATGAAGGCTGGTGTGGCCACTCTGGAAAACAGTATGGAGGTTCCTCAAAAAGTTGAAAATAGAGCTACCCTATGACCCAGCAATTGCACTACTGGGTGTTTACCCCAAAGATACAAATGTAGTGATCCGAAGGGGTACATGCACCCCAATGTTTATAGCAGCAATGTCCACAATAGCCAAACTATGGAAAGAGCCAAGATGTCCATCGACAGATGAATGGATAAAGAAGATGTGGTATATATATACAATGGAATATTATGCAGCCATCAAAAAAGGCTGAAATCTTGCCATTTGCAATGACATGGATAAAACTAGAGGGTATTATGCTAAGCGAAATAAGTCAATCAGAGAAAAACATGTATCATATGATCTCACTGATATGAGGAATTCTTAATCTCAGGAAACAAACTGAGGGTTGCTGGAGTGGTGGGGGGTGGGAGGGATGGGGTGGCTGGGTGATAGACATTGGGGAGGGTATATGCTATGGTGAGCACTGTGAATTGTGTAAGACTGATGAATCACAGACCTGTACCTCTGAAACAAATAATACATTATATGTTAAAAAAAGAAGAAGAAGAAGAAGAAGAAGAAGAAGAAGAAGAAGAAGAAGAAGAAGAAGAAGAAGAAGAAGAAGAAGAAGAAGAAGATGATAGCAGGAGGGGAAGAATGAAGTGGGGGGAATCTGACGGGGAGATGAACCATGAGAGACTATGGACTCTGAGAAACTAACTGAGGGTTCTAGAGGGAAGGGGGTAGGGGGATGGGCTAGTCTGGTGATGGGTATTGAAGAGGGCATGTATTGAATGGAGCACTTGTGTTATATGCAAACAATGAATCATGGAACACTACATCAAAAACTAATGATGTAATGTATGGTGATTAACATAACATAAAAAAAAAAAAGAAATGGGAGCTATTTTAATAATAGTTGCCTTGGGTTGGGAAACCAATATTCAGGTACTTTGTTAACTTTCAAAGCCTCTATTAATTGTAGGAAACAAGACACATCTTTTAATGTAAATCAGAAACTTATTATCTTTCTAGGAATTCAACAATATTAGCTTACCCTGTTTTTTAGAGAATTTTTTTGTTTGGAGGTTTAGAATATTTTCTGAGCTTCTGAAGTTTATGTGCTTAGCCTTGTTTTTCCCTCTACAGCTCAGTTAATTGGACTAGATAAGCTGTATGACTCCAATTACAGCAGCACAGGAGAAGTGCAATTTGAGATGCGTGGCTTTACAACAGAGATACTGAAAATGCTAGGGTTCACAAAATACAACATTCTTAAGGTCATTATCTTGTAAGATGTTTAACTATTCAATTTTGAGTTTGAATTGGGTTGAAAAACAAGTCCACTACCTTATTATAAACACTGCTTATTTTATAGATGCTATGTTAATCTGCTTTGGGAATTGGCAGACCTCTTATATTTGTTTGGGGGAGCTTCTAGGGTGATTATAAGAAAACAATGAGAGATTATCTACTCTTGGCAATATTACAAAAGTAACTAGCTTTAGCAACTTAAGCTTGAAAGAATTAAAAATTTAAAAAAAAGAATTAAAAATCTTTTAAATCTTAAAGTTAAATGCTATTTATTCAATCTTTCAAAACTGCTGTTTTATTAGTACTAGTTTTATTCCAGCACGTAGACTATTAAGAGCATGGTATCTTGGAAATAATTTTCATATTTGATGCTTTTATTGTGATAGAATTTTATCTATTATAATGGGATTTCTAGATGTAAATTTATAAATATAGTTTCAATTAGCAATAATCGTGCCTCGGATAAACCTCATTGGCTACGATACTGCCACTGCTCAAAGCTTAAATTTATAAATATAAATTTGTTTATATTTATTAATAGGATTTTCTAAAAGTTCTGGAATACTTGGTGTGGGAGCAAAGTGATACATACAAAGATTCTGGGCAGAATGTCATAATTAAAATAGAAAAGCTTTTCAGTACAGGGACTCTTTTGAATCAAAGGAAAAGTGACCAAATCATTGAAATAGTTAGATGAAGACAATTTGCCCAGGCCCTTTGAAGTTGGGATCTCATGCTTATATATTTTCTGCATTATTGTACATGATGTGTGCATGCTGACATCAGTTTATAATAGAATATTCACCATGCACTCAGCATTTCTAGAGATCAGGAGCTCAAAGCTTGGTTTCTACCCATATTTCCTGTGTGACTATGGCTCTCTTCACTTTCCAGAACTGATGATGATGAAACCTATTGCCGAGCAGCCACCGAGTATGCTAGAGCCTGTTCCCATGCTGGCCACCCTATTCAAGACTGGAGAGATGACTTTCCAGCATGCAGTATGTTTTCTTATTTTCCTAAACCATGTGTATTTTTGTTAATTTCAGGTTTATCCTAACACTTAAAACTAATGATTGGCAAAGATTTGTCATTGACACAATAACATTGGTAAACTTGCATACTTTTCAAAACACTGTACTTTTTTTTGAAAGAGAGGTGAGTAGATTTGACTTACAGCTCCCTTGTTTGCCCATTTTAGCTGATAAATGTGATGATAGCTTCGTCCACCGGGATTGTATCAGTTGTTGCCCACCAACCTGCACATTTGAGAAACAGTGTCTTGGGAGCAATCTCCATTGTCTTGATGGATGTTACTGTGCAGATGGTAAGCACTTCGTGAAAGAAATGATGGCTGTACTCATGGAAATTAGTATCCAGCAATCTAAGAATCATATCATAATGTCCTGTCTCAGGACATTAGGGCTATTGCAATTTTCTACCCTTGTAGGATTTGGCCCTCAAACTGACTAGGAAGGATGGCTGCTTTTCTACTTTGTACATTTCCCAGGAAATTTGGAATCCAGAGTCCTGAAGTTAACCATGAGTTAACAAATCTTTTGCTCTCTTGGATATTTAAGGACATTTAATAATTTGTCTATTTTCATATTTTGAAGACGAAAGCAAGTTCAAAAAAAGCCTCACATTTTGGCAGTATAAGATTTTGGTCCTGATGTAGTTTTAATATTTGAAATTAGAAGTAACAGAGCCAGTGATACAGGTGAGATTTAAAATTAGGAATGATTGCTATACAGATAGAACTTTACAAAGAACACCAGGATTTACTCAAACCCTTTTATTTTTACAGATTAAAAAAATAGAATCCCAGAGATGTTAAGTGTTTTCCTCACTTGGGCAAGGACTATTGGAATCAGATCTGTTGACCTCAGTCCTTTGGTCTGTTAGTGTCACTCAAAGCCTAATCTTTAGACCAGTGCCAGGCCTGAACCATTTCTTACCAATGATACAACAAGGAGTTTGAACAAGAATAAAAATCCATGTGCCAAAATATAAGTCAATGCTCCTTCACCTAGGAACTCCTACTCTGAAAAAGGTCAGCTGAACGAAACACGTGCTTGGTAACATGGTTGACTTACATTCTGGCTCGGCCACCTTTCCCCATTAAGGAGGTAGAAAAGGCTGGTCCTCTGCACTGGTCCTTTGAGTAGCACTCCCTGGCTCTTTATTATCTGCGTGACAATAATGGAAATCTCTCATTTTGAGATGAACAGAAATTAAACCAAGAATATATGTTCTCTCTCCTTCCCTCCCTTTTCCCCTCGAAAGCAAGGAAATACTGTCTTGTTGCCTTTATCCTGTGTAATGAAACCTGAGTTTTTGATGGCAAGTCATGGAATAAAAAAGTTGAAAATCACCGAAATAGACCCGTATAACGTAGCTACTGATTGAGTTAGAACCAGGTTGTCAGTAACCTCTTTAAAAGTAAAAAAAAAAAAAAAAAAAAAAAAATATATATATATATATATATATATTCAGCACCTGGTGTAAGTAGGTGTTCAATAAAAGTTGGTTGAATTATTACATGCAAAGAACACATTTTTTGTTATTTCTTTTGAGAATTTGATACATATTTTTCTTAAATAGGACTCATAATGGACAATGGGACTTGCATCTCCTTGGAAAACTGCCCGTGTAGTTTTCATGGATTAGCTTATTCAGTTGGTTCAAAAATTGAACAAGAATGTACTGAATGGTATGTGATTAATGTACAGCCATTTATTTCTATGTACCTGGCTAGTTGATATCTTTCCCATGATATATGTTTAAAGGATTATACTTATTACTGATTTTCTTCCAAAAATTCCAAGACACGGTTTGCATCTTATTTAAAGTCTCTACGGGAGTGGGGTAGGGGGCCATATATATTTTCATATTTTAAAGATGAAAGCAAGTTCAGAAAAAAGAACTACAAAAAATATAGAAAATCTATCATTTCTTTTATGATTTAATTCTTCTCACTTTCCTTGGTAATAATTCCATCAAATCATATACCCATGTAATGCGTCTGTCTGTTGCATTTTCTTCTTATCTGTAACCAGTACTTTGCATGTACTTTTACTATTAGAACTTAATGGTGTTCCTGGCCTTCTCTGTTGGGTACTTGAAAAAGTGTCTCTCCATATTGCCAGTACTTGGCCATGATTAGAGACATTTAGAATTTCTTATTCTTAGCTAATTAAGACTATTCTAGGAAAGCACTGAATCCCTCCAGGGAAGTCTTATAAAGAAACAGGTCTAAATGTCATCAGGCCCTTTCCCCTTTGCTGTTAGTGTAATATAAGTGACATGCAGGTAGATAACCAACCATGTTCTTACATACTCGGTTAAGCTCCTGACTGTCAGAGATTCTGCTTCCATCCTTCTCTCCTCAAACTTTTTTTTTTTTTTTTTTTAAAGATTTTATTTTATTTATTTGAGAGAGAGAGAGAATGAGAGACAGAGAGCATGAGAGAGAGGAGGGTCAGAGGGAGAAGCAGACTCCCTGCCGAGCAGGGAGCCTGATGCGGGACTCAATCCCGGGACTCCAGGATCATGACCTGAGCTGAAGGCAGTCGCTTAACCAACTGAGCCACCCAGGCGCCCTCTCCTCAAACTCTTTTTGCTGGCAGAAGGCAGAATTTATCTTACAGAAGAGGACATCTTTTCTCTTTTTAATGTCTGATGATCCTCAAAAGAGAAAAGTCTCTTTTCTCAATTTTTAATAGATGAGATAATATATTAACTGTTTATGAATGTTTCTCTAATAATATAGGTAAATACTTTTCACGTGCAACTTCTTTTAGTTTAAGCAATGAGAGAAGGACATAAAACAAGTTCTCTGTCTGCATAGGACTTTTGTTCCAGGCTATTCTGTGTTCCCTTTGTATCATCTTAAGTGATGTAAGTATGACACACAGTAAATCATAATTTAGGTACTGGCCAGTCCAAATTTATCAGTCAATTGAACTTCTGTCAATGTATTTTTCAATTATAGGTGAGATTATTCTGAACCTATAAACATGGTATGTTTTGGTACATCAATCAGTACATTGATGCAAATATTAATATAGTTTCTCTATACCAGTAATTAATAGTCTTATAATTTCATTTAGTGTATGTGTTGGTGGAGTTTGGAACTGCACTGAGCATGACTGTCCAGGTAAATCTTTTAAAATGTTTCTAAAGAAAAAAATCTCAATTTTCTTTAAGTTGAAGGAAGATAGCAATGATTTTTATGAGGTCATCTCATATATAACAAGAGATGTAATGATCAATAAATCCAGATATTTGGAGGATAAATGGAAAATTGAATAAAGAATAGCTTTGAGCAGGAAACTGGTAAAAATTTATTGAAGTAGTATAAATATTACAAAACCTAAAAATTACATGGAAGAGCTATCATTTAATAAATTTTAAATTAAATTTAATAACATAATCTAGTAAGTTTGTCAAACTAGTACATTTTAGACACTTTATTTTTTTTCATTTTAGAAACTTCAGCTATTCTTTCTGATGCATGATTATTTACCCTACGTCAACTTTGTTTTTTAAGAACAAACATAATTTCTTTCTCTGCCTTCTCCTTCTCTCTCTCCTTCTTTTTCTCTTTTCTTATTTTTGTGATTATTTTTTTGGTAGTTCAATGCTCCGTTGTGGGTGATTCTCATTTTACAACATTTGATGGTCGACATTATTCTTTTATTGGAATGTGCCAGTACATCCTTGTGAAAGGAACTGGAAAAGATAAATTCACAATTACTTTACAGAAAGCTCACTGTGAACAGGTAGGAACATCTCAAAATGGCCAGAGGAATGTTCTTTGTTTTGTTTTGTTTTTGACTCAAGCTTCATTCTAGGTTAAGAGTGATAATATGAATGGGTACGGTTATTTTCTTCAAAAATGATTGTTAAGATGTATCATTATTCTACATTTGACAAAGAAAGAAAAAATGTTGGTAATCTATGTTTTACTATTGATTATATGATGCATCCTGATTTGATATTAAAATAGGAAAACGTATGTGTTTTAGATTTAATATTATGTATTTAATTGTATTTTCTTTCTTAAAAAATGCTATTTGCATGTATAGTTTTTTGAACGTTTCATGCATGATTGCACAATGGACCTAAGTTTTTGGTTATTTCAAAAACTACTATTTTAAAGAGGTGATTCTTGACAGGAGTGAATAGGCTTCATATATTCTAAATAGATGTGATGAATTTCTTAGCATCCTGAAATATTTATTTTACAACTTTTCTTCAAATAAACACATTGATTATTTGTAAAGACACACAGGTTTTCCTCTCCTTAAGTCAGATAGTCAAAATTTTGCAGAAATCTTTAATTTTTTAGTTTTATTCCAATGTGAAATGGTTATTTCCAACAAAAATTCTGAGCTATTTTATTTGCTTTTTTTTTACAGTTTGATTTTTTCCTTTGCAATACATCAGAGTCTGAATAAGCTTTCTACATAGAATCCTAATTCTCTTTGTTCTTTTCCTTATTGAATTTTTTATGTCTAATATGCTACTTAAATGAATTTGGAGAGGTACTTTAACAATGTGTTATGGAAAATATAATTATTGGCACTTTGTTGAGAACATTTTTATTTAATGTTCTATGTAAAATATAGATATGTATATGGTATACTTAATGTACTATATAAAAACATTTTATTGGGAATGGGGCTATATAAGATGGATTATGTGGTAATTACTTTATTATATTACTTATACTCAAGCCTTCTACATGCCAGAAATTGTTATCTATGTGCACTCTCTTTCTCCTTTCTTCTCCCCTGTCTCTCCCTTGCTTTTTCTCATTCCCCTCTCCCATTATCACTGTCTCTTTCTATATCTCTATTTCTCTCTCATTCCTTTAATTGATGATTTGATTTTTATGCAGAACCTTGGCTTGGTCTGCGTTCAGTCTATAACTCTAATTCTGGAGGATGATTTTAACAAACAAGTGACCCTTAGTAGAGGAGGACAAATCCTTACCAGTCCTAACCAAGGCTTCAATCTGAATGGTAAGAAGCAATGATGTACTTTACCTATGTTAACAACAACAATCAAACAAGCTAAATGAATTCTTCTCCCATTGGCTGACTAACCTAACATTTGTGTTTCTATGTGTTGCCGGGTCCTCAGCTAGACATCTCAGGGATGACCATGTTTTTGGGAACTAGTGTTCAAGTGGCCTAGAGTTTGCAAGAGGAAAGATAAAAGCAAACAGCCACTTCCATAAAATATGATAAACTGAAAGATATGCACAGAGACTTTGGGGGTCTAAGTGAGGGCAGTTCACCCAGCCTTGGGCAGGAGAGTGCAGGATAGTCAGGCAAGTTTTCTGAAGGAGGTGATGTCTTGTTAAGCATTCAAAGCTGAGGATTGTCAGGATGAAGGAGTGGGGAAAGCTTTCCATGCAAAGCAAGGAGTTGTAGAACTGTGTGGTATGTTTAGGGGAAACTATAACTAGTTTGGTACTGCTAAAGCCTGAGGAGGGTCATGGAGATTGTCTAGCCATGAGAAGAGAGACATAGGTGGGGATGAAGACCAGGGAAAGCCTTATATGCAGGGCATCATTATGGTTTTCTTCTTCCTGCCTGTGTTCCAGCATAGTTATTGTTAATACTCTCACTCCCAGAGATGTCCCAATTTGTATTACAAATTACATGGTCATGCTATTCATTGTCATGCTAAGGAAGTTGAACTTGATGTGAAAATAAAGATGAAATTTTCATTATTTGACCATTTTTATGTACAGAGATAACAATCTCATATCAATCAACCAAATAAATAATAAGTGTTAATGAGAAGACTGGTTAAGTCTTTTTTTTTTTTTTTTTGGTAGACTACTATGGCAACCGTGTGGAAATGGCTTTAAGAAATGCTGGCAGGAAACGTGGAGAGTACTTAGGATGATACTGAAGTAGGGCATGCAGGGAAGGAGGAGGAAGTGATGTAAGGCAGGGACAGTAGAAATAGAAAGAAGAGAGATTGAAAAATTATTTAGGAAAAAAAAGGTGGTCTGAACCTGGTGACTGATTGGATTAGGGCTGGTTGGGGAAGGGCAACAAGGGGGACAAAGTGATCAAAGAATGATTCTCTGATTTCTGGGTGTGGTGAACAGACCGATGGCAGAAATTATGGTAGAGATACAGGAGCGATTGTTCCTATATACTGTGCTGGCAAAAGTCATCAGTTCAGATTTGAACACAAGTTTCTTGTCTCTAAAGGTGTCTTATAAAATGGTACCCCTCAAGTCCTGTGCTCCTCTTTTTGCTGACAGTCTCAAGGGAATGGGGAATTTTTGAGGAATGTGCCACTTCCTTATTGAATCATGACCAGTTTGTGGAAAAGTTCACACACACACACACACACACACAGACACGAGTTAAAAAAAAAAAAAAAGAAGAAGACAGACTTCAAATGCTAAGGACTGTCCACATCTGCCAAGAGATGCTTGTCAACTGAAATTACCTGTGGACATGATAATCTATTAAAAAGATCCACTGAAGACCCAGAAAGGAGAGATAGAAGAGAAATGGGAGAAAAGAAAGCACAAGGTGGCAAAAATTGGCCCTGGAGCAAGGAGCAGGAACTGGGAGTCTGCCTGCTCCATGCCCTGCTCTCTCACTCTCTCTCTCTTTTTTAAAAAATGTTTCAAGTTTTTATTTAAATTCTAGTTCCCGGTCTCTTGAAAGAAGAGTTCTGGTGCTGTATGCTAGCATTTCACAACACTACCTATGAATCTCAAAGCTGATTTAGGTATGTTCTTTTCCCACAGGAATTGTTGAAATTCAAACTCTGTCATCCTTATTTATTCTTCTAAAAACCACATTTGGTTTAAAGATTCTGTTTGCTATAGATGGGGAAAGAATTTATATTCAGCTCACTAGTGCATGGAAAAGAAGAACACTAGGTCTGTGTGGCACTTTTAATGGGAACATAAGGGATGATTTCCTGTAAGTATGATGTCTGGACAGCTAACATGATTTAATGACTAGTAATTAGAGACAAATTCTTTCACTGAAAACGTTTACTTAACTACTAATAGCTTAGTCATCACTGTTCCAAGAGCTTTACGTGATCATCGGTTTAAATTTTATAGCAATCCCCTGATTAGTAGCTCTGTTTTATAGATAAAGCCTCATGGAGGCCCCAAAGTGGCAAGTAAATAGCTCAAAGTCATTTAGCCCAAATATGGTGGAGCTGGGCTTTGAATTTGGGTGGTGTGACTCAGAGTCCATAGGCTAACCCACAGAATAACCACCCCTGATTGTCTCCCCTGCCACCTAGCAAGCTTAACAGTATTTTATTTTTGAACAGGCACTGCTTTTTAAAAAATCTCAATTATCATTGGGTATTAATGATAGTAAGTTATGCCTTAAAAATATGAATATCCTTTGGTATGAATGATACCTCTACAGCAACCTTTTGGCATCCAGATCAACCGGCTTTTATGATAGCTGGTGTTTCATCAGAAGAAAAGCAGTATAATATAGTTGTAGCCCTTGTACTGGCAAAGCAGTTTTCCCCACCTGTGAGAAGACACAAGGTATCATTTAATGAAAATGCTTTGGGCACCTGTTCTTGTCCTAAGCACTGGGGTGCAATTTAAGCAGGATCATCTGGTTCCCATCTCAGGCAGCTTGTATTGCAGGTCAGGAGGGGATAACAGCCTTCAAGAAATAATTAGGTGGGCCCAAGGTATTAATCAACCATATATAAAAACACTGAGGTCATTTCAGGACCTTATATGTTGAGCTGTGTGGTAGTGGCTAGAAACACAGCAGGGATTTTGAGTAGGTCAGTGTGGGATGGGTAGCCAGGGAACATTTCATGGACAAGCCATTCCCCATATACCAGATTTAATTTTTTTTTTTTCAAATACCGTATTTTTTAAAACACTTCTGCTGGGCGCCTGAGTGGCTCAGTTGGTTAAGCGACTGCCTTCGGCTCAGGTCGTGATCCCGGAGTCCTGGGATCGAGTCCCGCATCGGGGGTCCCTGCTCAGCAGGAAGTCTGCTCCTCCCTCCGACCCTCCCCCCTCTCATGTTCTCCCTCTCCCTCTCTCTCATTCTCTCTCTCTCAAATAAATAAAAAAAACTTTAAAAAAAAATAAATAAATAAAACACTTCTGCATGTTTTTCCTATTTGGGATTTCTTCCGCCTCCTAATCTTTCTTGTGAATACCTATATATTGTTCAACCCAATTCAGAACTTATTTGCTTCAAAACATGAGCTCATATCCCACCAGACAAAGTTAACTTTGACTCTGTTATTTATGAAAATCTGTCCCTTATCTGTCTGGTTTCCACTTAAAACTCTGAGGGTTTTGAGAATAAGGATCAAGTCCTCTATCCTTCTGTTCTTAGGAAATAACATAGAGCCTTATATGCAGTAAATAGTTGATCTACATGGAGGTAGGACTTTTTTTTTAAATAAATTTTTAAATTTAAATTCAATTAATTAACATATAATGTATTATTGGTTTCAGAGGTACAGGTGTGTGATTCATCAGTCTTATATAACACGCAGTGCTCATTACATCACGTGCCCTCCTTAATGTCCATCACCCAGTTACCCCATTCCCCCACTCCCTCCCCTCCAGCAACCCTCAGTTTGCTTCCTATGATTAAGAGTCTCTTATGGTTTGTCTCTCTCTCTCTCTGGTTTTGTCTTGTTTTATTTTTTGGAGGTAGGACTTTTAATAAGGCACCAAGAAGAGAATTTGGACGGACAAGGAGAACTGGCATTTAAAATTTTAAATTTCAGAAGAGAATTTATTTTATCTTTTCTTCTGTGTGACTACCTTGTTGTCAGCTTATTTAGTTCTTTATGTTTCATTTATTTGTAGCTCAGAATACCAATATCTTTATCACATTCAAGAAACAGACTATGTTAAGTGGCTCAGCTAAGATGTGCAGAAAAGAAGTTGAAGCCTTGTTTCTCTTCTTTGTTTATCAGAATGGGTTAGCAGTCAGTGTTTAACAGATGGCAGATCTGTCTGCCTTTTTCTAAGGCACCAGTCTCCTCCATGTATAAACATTCAGGCGTGATAACAGTGCAGGATAATATTTCAGAGGCAGAGATAACTTTTGAACAATGTTTAGCTTTCCAACAAAACAGTTAAAATTCTTCACTTCATAAAGGTTAATGCGAATCTGCAAACATAGTGGAATGGAAAATATTAATTACTTGAAAATCTTGTTACAGTAAGTTAAATATGGGAGCCATAGGGTATTTTATAAAATGAAATGCAATAAGTAAATGGGTCTGCATTTTGGTTCCTCCTCTTTTTTTGGTATTTATTGTTTCAAGTCAATTCAATGAAATAAGAGAGCCAAGCTCTGAGTCAGCTTCTCCTGGGAACCCTGACTATACCCATCACCTTGACCTATTTTATTGTCCTTTGTAGGGGTGAAGAGGGAAGGAAAGAGAAAGAAAGCAAAGAGCTAGTGCTCCTCAATTTCTTTGAGGCTCAGTGTTCTTGGTTGAACAAAATGAGATTCGTGGTTAGGTGTTTGCTGTAATTCTTTACAGTTCTAGAATGGTTTCATTTTGAGGGATAGGGAAGGAGAAAGGGTGGGAACAAGGGATGAGTGTTGTGGAATGGCTTGTGAAGCTCCTTTTTATTCTCCTTTCTCAGCCACTGTGGTGAGAAACTCCATATAGTTGCTAGTGACTAAGGTCAATGGTAACCGAAGCAGTTAATTTAGGACAATATAGAGAACTGAGATAAAGCCTACTCGACTATTTGGCCATGTTGTTGGGGCTTTCATTAGTCAAGTTTTGCTTGGTCAGAGCTTCCTATAGGAGATCTAGTCCAATCTGATTCTCTAGGTAGTTTTGACAATGTGTGGTACAGTGTCCAATAGGGATTGTCACGAAATATGGGTTGATGAGTTAGTAAATCTTGATGGCTGCTGGAGGGGGTATCTTAGTGTTTGGCTCTTCAATGTTGTTGTGGTTTATAAGACTGATTTTGGAAAGGTAGATGTTTCTCTTCCATTTTGTTTTGCTGAAGAAACTGAAGAAGTGAGCAACCTCGAAAGAAGTATGGCTTCTAAACCATTTTCCCTCAATTTTCTTTTGGTTTGGTAACCTCAGGATGGCACCTCGGTATTTTAGTGCTCATAATGGAAATGAAATATTGAATCAGAAATATAGGCTATTTATATTTGGGACATTTGTCTTTACACTAAAAAGAATCATGTGAGCTACCCACCTCTACCTCTGCCCATGCGCCCTAGACCACACACACATTAATGATTTGGTTGTGTGAATGATGTTTCGTTAAAACAGTCAGAACTGGATTTGAATCTTTTTTTTTTTTTTTTTTTCTGGATTTGAATCTTGGCTCTGACGCACATCAGCTGAACGATTTTTGGTATTTCTCTGAGCTTCTGCTTTGCTTTCTCTTTAAAATGGAAATTATGTTTTCTTCACAAGGCTGAGGTGATTATTAAATAAAACCATGGATGTCTACAATGAGGCACATTATGAAGTCTTAATAACAGGAAGCTAATGCCATGTGTGTTTTTAAAAAATAGAACATTTTAAGCTCTAAGTTATCTTTGTAAATTAAAAAAATAGTGTTCTCCTTTTCAATAGTTGAAGACCATGAAAAAATGAAATGAATGGGAGAGACTAAGATGCATATTACCTTTGCTCTCTAGTTCTCCATCAGGCATGATAGAAGGTACCCCACAACTTCATGCCAATGCCTGGAGAGTTTCCTCCACTTGTTTTGCACCTGTTCATGTTCCTATGGTGGACCCCTGCAACATTAATCAACAAAACAGTAAGTCCTTCTTCCCGCATGTAAACCTAGAGGAAAATTCCATGAATTACTGTAATCTTATAAAGTTAGAGAATTAGATATGCCTCTTTATCTAATCTAGGTTATTTTTTAAAAGAACTCTGGAAAATGACTATTTTATTTACTAGTTTGCATTTACAAATGTACTTATTTTAGGTGTTTACGAATCCCTAGACTCTTCACAAATATGGGCTAGCATTTTGGAGATTTCAGATTCTTTAAATGCTACAGAAAAATCTCGGGAAATACTGTAATAATGCTGTTATAGTCTTGCAGTGTTTCACTTCAGTTCCATTGTGTGACAGCTCATGCAGATTCTTCTATTACTATCACACGACCGGTGGTGTTCTGGCTTCATAAGCAGGAGCCAGTGATCCAAGGAGGCCTGTGCCATCAAGTGTGCAACAATTTGAGACGGTCATGCTCCAGATTTCCAATTTGCAGTGACAGTGTAACAAACATGCCAAGAAATTTTAGCTGTGTTTTTTTACTAAAACCACAGCAAACTATGTGAAAGGCTATTTCACTGATCAATAAGAGAAGACATATATATATATATGTATATATATATATATATATATACACATATATATATATACACACACACAATGATTTCACAAATAAAAGAAGACATATATGTCTTCTTTTCAAATCACTGTGAAAAAAGTAATATGCATGCTTAATTAAACATTTTCATAATTTTAATTTGTTCCTTTAATTATTTTGGCTAATTTACTGTTTCTATGTATTTTTTAATATATATTATTAATATTGGTTAAGTACCCATAAGAACCCAGTACAATCTCTGGATTTTGTAGTGGTTGTTTGGAAGGATTCTGTTGACTATCATATGGTCCTTATTATTAACTTACGATTTCTGTGTCCTAGAAAGAATACAAGATAATGCTTTCAGTGTTGCTGGCGTTCTGTCTACGCTAGCTTCTAAACTTGTAGAAGATTGTTAGCTCCTGTGGTCATTTTTCCTATAATAAGAGGATTAGACTAAAGTCTTGTGGTCTCCATAATTCAATACTTTTAATCTCACTCCCATTTAATGGTATTTTCTCCCCTATTCTGTCCTCAAATTTCTACTAATAGATTTCCTTCTCCTTCTATTAGTCTTGCTCAGTTTTTTTCTAACTTTCTTGATTCCCTCTTTGATATTGCAAAAACTTTATTTTTTGTTTTTTTTTAATAACATGTAAAAGTTGGAATAGAGTCTAAAGGATAAATTCAATTTCCCTCTGGTCTTTTCTTTATGACCTCCCTGACTACATGCCATTTTATTATATATATATGTATATATATAAATATGTATTTTATGACTTTTATCCCCCTAGCTCATGTCTTTTATGACATATATTCTAGATATTATTCTTCTTCACCTTTGCCATGACCCATTTTTAAAAAAAATTTCAAATAGGTAAACAGAGAAAGATCCCCAGTAAAAGGAAAATAGATAATAAAAGTCAATAATTCTGAAGTGGATCCTGAAGGATATTTTTTCACAAGGATCTTCTTGAGGCACCCTTTTACTTAATGTTAGTAAGAATATTTTTTGATCTACAAATCCTTAGGACACACAGTAAAAGCCCCATTGATGTACTCGTTGCTTTGGAGTTCTTGGGGATTAGAAGAATGCATACCAACAGAACACTATTATAGTTGTTATAGTCTAAGTTACTTGTTTTCATATACATATGCATAGCAATGCAAAATATAATACTCAGATAATTATTATGTGTTTCCTTACCAATGATAAATATATTTAAAATACTCAACAGAATAAGTTCAGGGTTTTTTTTCTTTAAATTCCAGTTAACATACAGTGTAATCTTAGTTTTAGGTGTAAAAGTGATTCATCACTTACATATAACACCTGATGCTCATCACAAGTGCCCTCCTTCATACCCATCACCCATTGAGCCCATCTCCCACCCACCTCCCCTCCAGCAACTCTCTTTGTTCTCTATAGTTAAGCGTCTGTTTCTTGGTTTGTTTTCCCCCCATGTTCATTTGTTTTGTTTCTTAAATTCCACATATGAGTGAAATCATATGGTTTTTGTCTCTCTCTGACTTATTTTGCTTAGCATAATATTCTCTAGCCCCATCCACGTCATTGCAAATGGCAAGATTTCATTCTTTTTTATGGCCAAGTTCGTTTTTTCTTTTAGAAAGAAAAGGTCTAGATTGCTTTGTCAAACTTGGTTACTTCCATAATTCTATCTGATCAGTCATTCTCAAAAGAACAGTCAATAACTTTCAAGAAATGATTACACAGACCTCCCAAAATGGCTTGGTAGTTATATTTCATGGCCTTTAGCATGTGGTCCAATCCCTAATTTCTATTCATTATTCATTTATTCATGCATTCATAGGTTCATTTATCAGACATTATTCAGCTCCTAATATTTGCCAGACATTGTGCGTTGTGCAGACATTGTATTCGATGACTATATGGTAACTGCCACATTGCATTTACCGCAGACACTTGATTGGAATGAGATGTTTCCCAATCCTTCCTGCATAATTGTGTATTCCAGGGAGTTGCCATAGCATCCACAATCTGGCACCACGCTTACTATGTGTGGTTGTCTGGAGATAAGCCTTCCAATACTCACCAATTCTTTACAGCAGAACTGGGTAATTTTCTATGAAGATCTGCAGACAACGGGGTGATTGGGTGATTGAGGCCATTTCTATCGACACTTCTGTTACTCCTATTATTCAGTTATAACACGATACTTTTTTTGGCTAAAAGATTATTAAATATGGAATAAGGGCTGTCACCAATATTGCTAAAAGTAAAAACAAACCAACAAAACAGGATAAATGGAAAATAGTGATTCTTGTTGAAAATAATATGCAATTCAGTATATGGCTAGGAAAGCAAGATACTTAGTTCTGGAATTTGGTACTTAGGGGTATGAGCTAGACTAGTAAATAAGTGCTAATGGATTTTTTTTTGTGGGGGGGTTTCTGTTCAGTTGGATACGCAGCACAGTGTGATGTTATCCACCAAGCGCTCTTTGCTCCCTGCCATGGCTCCATCAGCCCGGGGCTGTACCATCAGCTGTGCCGCCATGACGCCTGCAGGTGTGGAAGCGCCTGTCTCTGCAATGCTCTCGCCCACTATGCCTACCTCTGTGGCCGGCGTGGTATTACCACCGATTTCAGAGCTCAGATTTCATTCTGTGGTGAGTGTGATGATGGCACAGATAAAGAGGATCAGACGACACTTTAGAGATTTTTGTGTAATTAACTGCCTTTTTTTTTTAAAGAAAAGTCAATATTGCCTAAGTTATCTGGAATATGATTATAGTGTACAAACATGAAAAACAAATGAAATACTTCGCTTCTTAAAATTGGAGCTATATTGGATAAGACCAATCTTTTTTTTTTTTTTTTTTTTACTGTTTTTATTATAAGCAAAATTAGAGTTGCAACTGCATGGTTTGAGATATGCAACAGAAATGATGTGAAAAATTTGAAAAAAATTTTATCACAGAAATGTTGTATCTAAGTATTGGAAAGTATGGAAAAACATTATGTGGTATGGTGGCCCAAGCAATTTGTAGTTAAATAGGTAAATTACACAACAGGCAATTATCTCAAGTTCAACCTCATGGCTTATGGTGTCTCTTGTCTCATTCATGGTAGACTGTTTCCTTTCTTTATGTGTTCTATAATTTTCTATGAGTTAATTAGTATCAGAGTTACCCCCTGCCCCACCCCTGTTAGAATCTTTTATGGCCTGGGTTTCAGGAGTGTCACTCTCTCCACCTCTCCAACCCCCTCTCTGCTACAGGTTTCATTAAGCTTTTTCCTATCACTGCAGGGGTATCACTGGCCAGTTTTGATAGTAATTTCTCAGCTTGGGCTTTCTAAGACAAAAATAATGTAAATATAAAAGTAATGTAAATTCATATACCAAACTACACAGGATGTAAATCCGGGATTTAATTTCTCAGAGGATACTTTATTTCACACGGACCCCACAGAATTAGAGAAGCTTTCTTGGCCTCTTCCTGTACTAGGATCAGATTCCTTCTAGTCCAGGAGTTGACAAACGACACTCTTGGGCTTCCTATTTTTTGTAAATAAAGCTTATTGCCCATATGCATCCATATTGTCTATGGCTGCTTTTGAGCTACAAGGACAGAGCTGAATAGTTGTGACAGAGACAGTATGTATGGCCTGCAAAGCTGAGGCCATCCACCATTTGGCCCTTTACAGAAGAAGTTTGCTGACCTCTGCTGTAGTGCATCTTTCAACTGAGGAAGGAGCTTTTCTGAGGGTCAAGTTAAAGTTCTCCCAGTTCCTTGCCTTGTGAAGAATCAACTCTCATGTCCCTTTCCTGCATGAGTTCAATGTAAGGTTCAAGATTACCCATTCTCCCTTTCTCTTCTCTAGGTTCTGGATTTTATTTCCCTCCTCACCTCTGGTATCCGGGGAGATTACCCCTCCCCATTTTTTTTCACAAGATCAATTATACATTTAACATAATTTCAGTTATGTTTTATCTAGAATTTTCTACGTTTTTTTAAAAAAAATTTATTTATTTATTTATTTATTTATTTATTTATTTATTTGAGAGAGAGCGCGCACGCACAAGCTGAGGGAGGGGCAGAGGGAGAATGAGAGAATCTCAAGTAGACTCCATGTTCAACTGATTGAGCCACCCAGATGCCCCTCTAGGTTTTTTTTTACAAGTGTGTTTTTAGATTATTTTAGTTTGCCTACTATAATCAGTTTGGGTTGGTCTAAAGAGAAATTAGGAAGGTTTAGGAAAAAGTATGAACATTATTCAGAAAGTGAAAAATAAGAGCTATGAGTAAGGATCAATTAAGCCAAGTTTTGCCTTATTTGTAGACTTAAAGTTTCCTTAGATTTAAAGAATGTCACAAACAAGATGTTGTCAGTATAGCAGTAATAGATTTAAAATGTGAGGATGGGAAGTTTATTTGGACATGCAAAATACCTTAAATATTAAAAAAATATGGTACAGACTGTTAAAGACTATTATGGAATGTAACACTTAAAAACATTTCAAAATGGAAATTTTATATATCTGTTACACTTCTATTGAGAAAAATGCAGTTGATCCTTGAACAATGTGGGAATTGGCACTGATTCCCCACCCACCCACACAGTCAAAATCCATGTATAACTTTTGACTCCCCCGAACACTTAACTACTAATAGGTTCCTGTTGCCCAGAGCCTTACTGATAATATAGTCAATAAACATGTATTTTGCCTATGTATTATGTAGTATATTCTTATAATAAAGCAAACCAGAGGAAAGAAAATATTATTAAGAAGATCATAAAGAAGAGAAAATACATTTACTCCTGTTTTGTATTTATTGAAAAAATCCAAAAATCCAAATAGGTAGACCAACCCGTGCAGTTTAAACGCATGGTGTTCAAGGGTCAACTGTAAACATTTTATTTGCTTATTTGTTTACTGTTTTTTTATTTTTATTTTTTAAAGATTTTTAAAAAAATTTATTTGAGAGAGAGAGAGAGAGTGCGCCCCCGCAAGCAGGAGCAGGGGGTAGGAGCAGAGGGAGAGGGACAAGTGGGGAGCCCGACCTGGGACTCGATCCCAGGACCCCGGGATCATGACCTGAGCACAAGACAGCCACCCAGGCGCCCTTGTTTATTTTTTCTGTTACAGGATTCTGGACTGTTTTAAGGTTTATTGATGTAATATATCTTTGTTTTTCATGACCTATCAGAGACCTATAACCCAGCATGAATGCCTCTGCACCCTGTGGCAGTCCTTCTCACCTGATGCTCCTTCATCCTAGGGGTCGTGTGCCAGAGGGGCATGCTGTACCATCACTGCTCCTCCTTTTGTCGCCGCTCCTGCACGGCCCTCGCCGCCCCCGAGCAGTGTAGTGATGACTGCGCTGAGGGCTGCAACTGTCCCGAAGGCAAATACTATGAAGACACGCTGAGCTTTTGTGTGCCCATGTAAGTCACAGGAATGGGCTGATGGGATCCAATGTCTCTCTCTTTGTCCTCACAGGTTAAAGGGGCTTTGTGCTTGTTTTGTTGGTTTCTTTCTTTTTTTCAAATTTAATTGACTCAGCACCATTTACTGGAAAATAAATATTCTCCATCACTGAACAGCTACTTTTCCCCTACAACGAGTGTGCATATATGCAAAGATCAGCTCGTGAGCTGTGTCGTTAGTTTCTCCGTGTCTTTACTTTTATTTACTTATTTTTAACCCTGCACATGTTCACAAATAGCTGCAGAAACAGCTAAGGAATGTGATGGTTAATCCCAAAGTTTATTCCTGCCTGTTTTTACCACGTCGAAATTAATAACAGGGTTTATGTTTCAGTGTCACGGGAGGAATTTCAGTAGCAGGATTGTCTGTCAGCACTCAGAACGTCCTCAAATCTCGTGGGAGATGGAGACTTTTGTCTCACAAGTAGGGCGAGATGATACATCGATTATATTTCTCTGAAGTGCATTCAGGGACTTTTTTGTGACTAAAACAACACAGTCTGCACTGCGCCTAACACGATACAGCATCTGTATGTAGAAAGCACAATCTGAAGCCACACGATAGTCCCGGGTAAATGGTTCCTGCCATTCGTATAACAGGACCGCATGCAGGCAATGAATAGCGTCATCTTTAGCGTGCGCCTGAAAATTGCCAACACGGAGCAGAAGGTCTGCTTGAATTTTAGTGTTTTTAAAAAAAATTTATATCCTATTTTATTAACCTGACCTCCTCCCCCCTCTTTTTTTTTTTTTTTTTTTTTATAGATTTCACTGCCGGTGTCATTATAGGGGCAGCGTCTATCAACCGGGGGAGCTCATCCCAACACCGTCGGGCTTATGGTAGATTTCCCTGATGGGGCTTGTACTTGACAACATGTACTAATAGAATTTTTTAACCCAAACTGCGAATTTAAATATGACTTCTGTAATTTAAAATGTACAGATAACCTTTATGTGGCCTTTTCAACCATATATATATATATATATATATATCATTTCAGCACTGAATGCCTAAGTCTTGTACTCATAACTGCAGAAAACAGTTATGAATTAAAGTGTCATGTCACGAAATGGAAGCCCTTTGATGAATTTGGTTCTCAGGCAGAAATACTGCAAGTTGCTGAGGGGTTTTAGCTGGACTGAACGGTGGCGTATCACACACTGAAGTCAGTGAGCCCCCTCCCTGGTGACATCGATCCTAGCGAGATAGCACTTATTCATAGGATAACACTCTTTCCTGTCCTAACCTGTTTGTTAAAAGTGTAGACACATCCGCGCAGCAGTCGCATTGATCTTCATCCAACTCTGAATCTCCTCCTTTCAGTTGTACCATAGGAACCCGCAGATAATAATAGACGGTAGATAATAGTAGCAATAATGATAATAAGGATATCTAACCATCGCTGTGCCCGTCCTGCAGTCCCGGTACCCTTCTAAGTGTTTGATGTCTATTATTCACTCACCACTGTAACCCTAAGAGATAGGCCCTGTGGCTCTAGTCCCTGTTTACAGGTGAGGAAAATGAGGCCCTGGCAGTTAAGCAACTTGGTAATGAAGCTGATTTTCTATTCTAGGAAACCTAGCTCTGCAGCACTTGCTTTATTGCCTACCTTGCTCTGCAGCTTATTTTTTATTTATGGCAGAATTCTGTTTATGGTCAATTTCTCTTTATTGTCATCTCTATCTGCCCCCCTTCCACCCCACCATCAAGACACCAAGGCAACCGGCTCTTGAATCTTTCTCTAGTAGGTTGGACTACTAGCCGGTTTCCCAAGCTGGAAATTTAGGAGTCATTTTGGACTTTTTCTTCCAGCTCCACACTCCCAGCCAGGAAACCCCCAACCACAGTGGACTCCGCTTTCTAGATATAGGTGAAATTCATTCCTTCATTCCCATCACTACTCCCTAGCCATGTTTCTGGACCTTTCTACCTGGTTTTCTTGTCTCTAGTCTTGTCCCCTTCCATTCTACTTAGGTGTTATATCTCTCTAGAATTTAACACAATTGGATTTATTTAAGTAAACTTGGAAAAAACAAAGGAACCATCCCACTTCAATAAGGAAAAAAAAATTCTGTTAGTGTAGCGATCTCCTGTACCATTCTTCTCAAAAAGCTTATGTCCCAGGGAGAGTATGATATGGAAAACCTGGATCTGGGCCCTAAGACCCGACTGTCTCGGTTCCTCTCTGCCATGCACAGTGTGAGTGAATCATACCTCTGGGTGTCAGCTCAGTGTTACATGAGGCATAAGCATGCATTTCATGTAACATGGCCTTTGCATGCTAGTCAGTTTCTTCGTCTGGGCTCAAATGTAGTACACACGATCTGGTCCAAAGCTGAAGTAAACACTGTTTATGCTGGAGTTGTTGAAAACTGGCGTGTTGTTTCCTATCTTGATTTCTTTTTTTTAATGGAGATATAATTAAATGATATCTTCTTAAGGGATTTTCAAGATTAATCTTGCTTGATTTGGTTTGCCTTATGCCCTGAATTTAGATCCTAATTTGCAAGGAAAATGTGACTCCATTCTATCTTCAACACTGCTGCCAGAATGAGTTTTCTAGACTTGGAACCAACCTTATTACCCCTTCGTTTCAGGTCTCCAGGATAAAGTCTTAGCATCTTAATGGAGTTGGCCTTGGCCTTTTTGCCATCCGCATCTTCTGTCACTTCTTGCACTGTACTTTGTCACACAGAAACTGCTTTGTACCACATCTCCCCTGAGTGTTACAGCCTTCCTGCTTTATCCATTTCATCACCTCCATCCATTCTTTAAGACTGTCCAGACTTTACCTTCTTTGAGTGTGTTGATGTCAGTTGCCAAGAGATTTTAAGACAATTTTCTGTGCCTTACTTTTATATCTTAAACATATTTCTCTGTTGCATATGTCACACTGCATAAATTATTTATTTGTATGTCTTCCTTTCTTACTAGTATAAGCACGTGGGTGAAGGCTATGAATTTTGGGTTTTGTATCCCCTATGCCTATTGCAGTGTCCCACACATAGTTGTTTGATTAAATTGAACTGAAATAGCTCTTTTCAAACTGGACGTAAGCCAATAACTTATTTGTAAAAAATTATGTGGCAAAAAATAACATTTGTATATGTACCCAATTATTGCACAATAGATTGTTGTTGAAATACAGAAAAAAACAGGTGTGGCTTCTAAATTAACTATTTGTTTACCTCTACTAGCCAGTGTTCGAACGGGACCGTGAAATGTGATGAACCAGCAACGCCCTCTACTGGTAAGATCAAGATAGATGTTTTCCTTAAAGAGAACGCAGCTCTAATAGTGTTCCCATTTTTCTGGAAGTCATAAATCCATCACAGCCCTCCTTGCCAAGGTGCATGAATATAGCCTAGGGCATGTTCCTCAACATGGTGCTCCAGTGCTTCCTTAGTTTTTTCACATTGGTAATTATAATATTTGTAGGACATCCTGGGTGAACTGACAAGGCTGCTGAGGGGCAGTGCTGATCAACCCAGGGATGCTGCCTACATGCTGCCCACCCCAGAACGACCTCAGGTGCACCTTAGGCTCATGTATCCAGGCATCTGTTGAAACCAGCTTGTGGACCAGCAGCTGGGAAACTACTCTAGACCAGGACTTCTCAGATTTAATGTGTATGCAATCACCTGGGGGCCTTGGTAAAACATTAATTCTGATCCAGCAGGTCAAGGGTGATGCCCGAGATTCTACATTTCTGCTGCCACTGCTACTGGTTCTTGGACTCTAGGACCAGCAGCCATCAATTAAACATGGCTTGCAAGATGACATCTACTGCCATCTCTCTTTAGAATGTTATTTTACACTTGCATATCATTCCTGAAAGTCCTATATATTAGAGTACCCTACATATGATTTATTTTCATCATATAAAAGCCTCGTTTTTAGTCACGGTGCAGAAATTCTAGACAAATAACAAACAACACACTTTCATTGATTTTAATGGACAGAAAGAGTGTAGGCTGATAAAACGGAGCTATTGCTTTGTTATTTATTTGCATGGTCTTGTATATATTATTATAAATTCACTTTGATTTATATGCCCTGGATTTGCTTTATCTAAGAACTATCTAGGCTTCTTTACAGGCTGTGTTCATGGACCACACACATATTCAGTAGCAAGGGGACCATCCTTGCCCTGCCCTATTTGCTTCAGGGTGGCTTTGAGTTAAAGAGGGGAAAATCCAGGTGGCCAGATTTCTCACAGGGGAATCCCCAAGATTTGATCCCATTGACCCCAAGAAGGGAATTTATTTAATCCCTCTGAGCCCAGAGCTTTCTGGAAGACTATGGAGCCCCTGCCTATAATTATGTCTGCTTTTGCACTTCTACACTCTAGTGAGGACTGATGTAAATAATGACTCAGAGGTGAAGATCCGAACCTATCATGTGTTCATTGTCAACACATGGCTTTGTAAGAGTGTAAGTATGCTATCTTACCAGCCCTCAAGAAATTGAAAGTGTATGTTTGGATTAATCAAAATACCCTGTTTCTTGACCTCAGAAAATTATATAATAGTTGTTTAGTTATGCTTTGTGGAGGGCAGGTAAGGTTTTCCAACTCCAAATAGGTTTTTGAAATGTAGGAGACAACAGAAAATCTTCTGGGAGAAGGTTTGTACGTTCCTCAGCCAAACATTGCAGACTCAGAGCATCAGCTAGTAATAACTGGTAAGATATTCTAGGCCGAATTCTGCTTTCATGACAAACGCCTGTCAGGATGATTATCTGTTTATGGAACAAATACTAAGTTAAGGGTATTTTATCTGTGCCTTTTCCCTGAAGTTCATGCCTGTCCCGAAGGAAAAGTGTATTTTGACTGCAGATTTCCTGACCCTGAATTACCAGCTGGTGGTGTAAATTGTGAGACTACATGTGCAAACCTGGCCATGAACTTCACTTGTGCCCCATCCTCGCCCTGTATAAGTGGCTGTGTTTGTGCTGCAGGGTAAGTCTCTTGTTTTTTTGTTTTTTGTTTTCTTAAATATTCAGGATTTGATAGAAAATGACAGAATGCAAGAGCTCTTAAAAACATTATTTACAGAAATAGTTAAAATTGTTCTGACTGTGGTTAACTTTGAGTTGGTAACTAGAAGACTGTTGTAATTATTTTGCTATATTCATGTAACATATCCCATGTCATATTTGAAATATGGCATATGACGTATAACACATGATTAAATATGTCACACATGTTATACATACAATATTATTAAAGTAGTACAATGAATTGAAGAGAGAACTCATTTCAGGATGGACTTGGCATTTATCTCCTGGTTTAACTGCAATTTTGGGCAAGTGACAGTGAGCCAGTATCCACTTAAAACACTTCCAGTGCGTATCTTTGGTATATTCTGTTGTGTTGTTACTGTTGTTGAGGTTAAGTTGTAGTGATGCCAACTGCTGTATTTTTTTATTTTTACTTTTTTAAGATTTTATTTATTTATTTATTTAGCATGAGTGGGAGGAGGGGTAGAGGGAGAGGGACAGACAGAATCTCAAGCAGACTCTAGGCTGAGCATGGAGCCTGATGCGGGGCTCGATCCCACAACCCCGAGATCACGACCTGAGCTGAGACCGAGAGCCAGATGTTTAACCAACTGAGCCACCCAGGCATCCCGCCAACTGCTTTACTTAATGGATGTTACAAAAAATGGTGTGTTGCGGTTACATAGGGCAGTGGGTAACAGTGGGTAACAGTGGGAACTCTGGCTTCAAACACACCAGAGTTCAAATCCCAGCTCTGCTGATGTTAGCTGAGTGATTTTTCTGCAAGTTTCTTTTAAGCCTGTTAGGTTTGTGAGATATGGGGTGTGTGTGTGTGTGTGTGTGTGTGTGTGTGTGTGTACTCAATAAATATGAATCACTATCTTATGGCAGAATAATCTACTCCTATTTTTGTAAATTTCCTTTATTAGCAGGAATGCCTCGTACATGGGAAAGTTAAATACAGAATCTGGTGGCTATTCGCTTCCCTGCAGGCACATTACCTCTGGCCTCACTGCCCTCCCTTTTCTGGTAATGAATGGAGGCAGTACACAGTGAGAGGCCACCTGAGGCAAACAGGTCACCCATTCTTCCTTGGTGAACATATTCACACAGGGGGATTCCTGGGCTCAGGTCATCTAAGCCATGAGTAAAGAAGAGAGAGGTTTTGTAGTCTGTTTCTTAGGAGAGTTGGCATTTGTCTAAATGGTCCCCATCTGGAACAGGCAGAAGAGCCAGATGACTTGGAACTCTACCAATCTCTTTAGAAAGGGAGGAGGTTGAAAGAACAAGGGCCCATGAGTGGGAGAATAAAGGTAGGTAGAAATCAGGCCCTAGAGCAGATGAGTGAGGAAGACATTTTAGTAAAAAGGACAAGGGAAATATAACGTTTATTATGGTAAAATAATTGAAGCGTATAACGTTGCTTGATTTATTTTAATGATGACTCAAGGGCTCATAGCTGACTAGATAAAGCTGCTTCCTAATTTTGTTTCATAGGCTTGCAGTTGATGCTATTTTTTTTTATTTTTAAGAATATCTAGTTGCTGTCACCTTTGACTTTTAGTTCAACAATGATTTATTTATTTTCTGGTCTAATTTCATTACAAAAACTAAAGAAATTTTCTCCCACCTTCTCGTATTGTATTGAAGTAAATATAGTTGGAATTAACTAAGAGGCCTCTGACTGATTTGGAAATAATTTTATTATGGAGAACTTTCTGTTATAAAGTTGTTCATGGTAATATGATTTGGATTGTCTTCCATATGACCTTGGCTGGCGTATTTTAGGACAATAAGCCTAGTATTACCTGTTTTATGGGGCTCCTCAGAGTGACAGTAGTTCATCGAGTATGAAAGATCCTCATTCCTCAGTTTAGAAATCACTGTTGGAGTGCCTGGGTGGCTCATTTGGTTGAGTGTCAAACTCTTGGTTTTGGCTTAGGTCATGATCTCAAGGGTGTGGGATTGAGCCCCTCTCCGGGCTCGAGCTCAGTGGGGATTCTGCTTGAGTTTCTCTCCCTCTCCCTCTGCCCCTCCCCCTCCTCAAATAAATAAATCTTTTTTAAAAAAGGAATCGCTATGGATTAAAGAAGTGGAAAGTAATATAGTGAAAAGAGTCATATAGAAATGGTTCAAATATTGGCTCTTCTTATTAGCTGAAGTACCTCAGGGCAAGTGACTTAACCACTTGGAATCTCAGCTTCCTCTTTTTAAAATGTATCCACAAATGTCTATTTCATGGGGGTCAGGTATGTGCCGTGCACCAGTTACATGGTGCTAATGTTTGGGCCACTGTGTTAAGCTACAGGATGGGGGGCACTACTAAAATACATTTATAAGATAACAACAGAATCTTCTTATGGGATTGTCACTAGGATTAGGTGAGTTAGTGCTGTATTTAAAGTGCTTAGAATAGTGGCTGGGCCATAGGAAACACTCAAAAGAATTAGTTTTTGCTGTTGTTTTTATTTTCTCTGTGAGACCTTTAATGAAGTACTTGCAGTTCATTGTGATGAATCCTCCAGTAAAGGTTTTTACACATTTCTATGTGTAGGGAGTGTGGAACATAAAAGATTGCATTAAATTGAGCCTTAAATGGTGAGAAGTTTTTCAGGCAGAGCTGGGGAAGAGAAGGGTTTTCCAGGCAGGGGAGAAATGAAGATGCAGAGGAGAAATGGCGATGCCCAGGGAAAGTGGAGAGAAGTTTGGGAGGGGTGAGCTGAGACTCTAAGACTCTGTTGTCTGAAAAGGAAGAAATCTAAATGAGATAATGCAGTGTTTATATAGAGAGGTTCATTTGGTCACCTTTACTCAACAATTGAGTGTCTGTTATATGCAGACACATTGGGGCACAAGGATCAAGATATTCTTGGTCTTCCTGAGTGGAGCTTGAGGTCTAATGGACAACATGTATATTAAATAAGAAATTACAGTGCTATGCTAGAGGAGCTGTGAGCGGGAAAGCAGAGAAGGAAACATATGGGATCATTTCTATTCGAGAGAAGAGGCAAGAATCCAGGATTCCTGACTTCTATGTTAATTTTGATAGCATTGAATTATAACATTTTAAAGCAAATTCAGAAAAAAACTTCATATATTTTGGCTATTTTTAGTAGCTACCTGTGTTTATTTTATCATTATTTTAAATTATTATATTAGTTATATTATTATAATTTAAATTTTATTTATTAGTAGCATTTTATTGTTTATGAAATAAATTTTTTTTTTTTTAAAGATTTTATTTATTTATTTGACAGAGAGAGAGAGAGAGCAGGAACACAAGCAGGAGGAGTGGGAGAGGGAGAAGCAGGCTTCCCGTGGAGCAGGGAGCCCGATGCAGGGCTCGATCCCAGGATGCTGGGATCAAGACCTGAGCCGAAGGCAGACGCTTAACGACTGAGCCACCCAGGCGCCCCATGAAATAAATTCTTGAGAAAAGATTTTAAGCATATTGAAATATTTATGTATATATTTATATCAAGGATGTTGGAATATGTATCATATATCATATGTATTTATTTAATCTTCATATCAAAATATTTTGAAAATATACTAAAGGTAATTCTCCTTTGAAATTATGGTATTTAATTTTTATATTCATAGATATTTTAAGATACTTTTTAAAAAATATTTTATTTGTTTATTTGAGAGAGAGAGAGAGAGCAGGGTGAAGGGCAGAGGGAGAAGCAGACTCCCCGCTGAGCAGGGAGGCTGACTCGGGACTCGATCCTGTGACTCCAGGATCATGAACTGAGCCGAAGGCAGATGCTTAACCGGCTGAGCCACCCAGGCGCCCCTTAAGATACTTTTTTATGGGATAATCTTTCAAGAAGGATATAACATGTCAAAGGACACTAACATTTAAAAAATGTTAATAATAATAAAGAATGTGAAACACTTGATATAATGGCTTTTTATTCAAAACACATCTTAACTAAATTCTCAGGATTTTAAATTTAAGCCCGTACATAAGGAGCTTTTGATTATTCTCTCTGTTCCACAACAGAAAATATTATCTATTTCATAATTTACTCTTTTATTGAAAAATTGTTAGGCCCCACAGATTTATTTCTTGTAAGTAGCAAATATTGAAAAAAGGGGGCCTCACTTATTCTTTAAATGTTGTTTTCAGAATAGCTCACTGTACCCAGAAATTTAAGCTTCTGTTTCTCTTTTATTGTGCTAAGCGATAACAAAAAGGTTAAAATATTGCGTCTGATCCCTTGCCTGGCATTTTATTTACTCCTGTGATAGGCAAGGTACAGTGTGAAAAAGAGGGAGCCAAAGATTAGGTCCACCCCTCCACAGGTCCGAGAGAACATGCCTGTGGTGGCTGTCGTAAATATAGGCGGCGTTGACTATGACAAGATTACTGATTCTTAAAAAACTGAAACTAAATAGCATTTACTTTTTCATTTGGAAGAATGGCCGAGCACAAAGGAAAGTGTTATGTTCCCGAAAGCTGTCCGTGTATTTGGAAAGATTGGGAGTACCTCTCGGGAGAAGTGATTGCTACACCATGTTATACCTGGTAATGAGATCCATTTATTTCACACAAGTTTTCCTAAGCAATTGTATTAGTTTCGATCATCTTGTAGTTACTTAATGTGACTGACTTCAGCAAAAAAAAACAAATCAAGTCTGAGTAAATAAGATTTTCAAGGCATTCAGGAGTTGGTGGAGAGCTATTACCTACAGGGGAATCATACCATTATTTTGGGGCATATTTGTTTAGCCCAGAAAAAAAACAAAACAAAACTGTGAAATGTAAAAACTTGAAAATTTAATAAGAAAAAAATATCTCAAGTTTATAAGAAATTAATAAATTCTCCAAAGAGAAGATCACATTTAATACAAGGTCTTCTGTTTGGAAATAAGCCAAAACAATGCCATAAAACAAAATTGAAATATAATTTCTTTAAAATGTGGAAAAAAAATTCTAAGCTCATGAAAAATGTCACATCTAGTATATGTAAACTGATCCAAATATAGGAGACAGTTTTTTGCTCCCATCAGGGTTATATTCAATTTTTTATTCTGTCATCTGTTTTCAGGTGATCCTAGCACTATTTTCTAGGCTTGGTTGTGGTATCTGGTAATATATTTAAGCAAAGTGATAAATATAGGCCTAACTTGTCAGTGTAATAAATATTATAGAACCAATTGGCAATATGACTAAGGGCTCTTGGCTCAGTGAATGTTCTTGAATACAAACCTTACAATGTTTTTACCGCATGCAAAACACTAATTAGAGCCAAATGTCTCAGAGAGATAACTGGTGTTATTTTTGGCTAGTGTTTGTCGGCGAGGGATGTTCAATTGCACCTACTATCCATGCCCGGCTGTGTGTACAATATATGGGGACCGGCATTATCATTCTTTTGATGGACTGGAATATGACTATGTCAGTGATTGCCAGGTATTTTTGATAAAGGTATGTCACGATTAGATACTTTTATTTGCACTTGTGTAAAGACTTAATGTAAAAAACAAGTATGCTGATACATGACATATAAATCCACACATCATTAATAAAACCTACAAAAGTGATAGCAATTTTAAACATTTCATTGACTCATTCTTAAGTTTTATCATTTATAGGTGATGAGCTAATTCTTAAATTTTCTATGCTTCTGTTTTCTCATTTGTAAAATGGGGATAATAATTATACCTGTCTCTGGGGGTAGTCTTTGGGATTAAATAAGGTAAAAATATATAAAGCTCTTAGATAGTGCTTGATATATAGTAAGTGTTCAATAAATGCCAACCATTTTTATTTTTATGAGCTTAGTTTGGTGAATACAAATATAAGACATTAAACCATGCGTTGGACGATACGTATTGTTTATGGTTATAAGCAATAAAGAGACATTATTCTTAATTCTAGACATGTTATCTTGATGATATACTATAGTAAACCCTGGGCTTAGTATACCTGATAAAATCCTTAAAATTTCTCATATGTTTAATGCGTTTGGGTTTACTTTATTCCTAAATTTTATTTAGACATCACTGATCCCAGAATTAAATTTCTAAATGTAAAATGTAAGCTTCAGAAAAAAGTTGTACGAGAGTGAACAAAATAACATCTTTTCTTCCAGCAAGGTAACCTGTGATTATCTTGAATGCATGTCTTATTTCTGGGTAATCCTTTTATGTTATTAGAGGTATGTGTGTGATTCTGTTCTTTTAAGCATATATCAACAAAGTAGACACATTCCTATTTTGTATTAGTTCTAGTAAATAAAAAACAAATGGTAAAATCCATTGTGTTCCAAACTTAAACAATTCCTGCTTATGTTTTAAACCATTGAATTTCCCATTTGGTACTATTCTCAGCCTCCATTATGAACAATTTTAAGTTTCTTAAAGAATAAATCCAAATTTGTCCAAGAAAATTCTGAAGTTGAGAAGATTGGGATCATGCCTTACATTTCTTTTTCCCCTCCCCATGTCATTTTGCAAAATGCTGAGCATTTGGTGAAATCTTACCAACTCCTTACTTGAGCTGTGTGCTCTGCCTGGCTTTTCCTTAACCCCTCATTTTCTTCACAGTGGAGAAATCATAGTGTTTACCAGTCTATTTTAAAACAATGATTGTGCAGAAAGCATTTCAAGTAGAATATTTGTCTCATCTCTGATTCTTGGTAAAATGAAAGTATGTGCTTGTGTTTGATGCTGAATGATTATAGCAGCCTTTTTAAAAATTATTTATTTCTTTATTTATTGGTGCTTCACTATAACAGTATCATTCCATTTAGCAGGCAAAAGCCATTAAAGTTTGGCTTTTAGACTTTTTTTTTTTTTTTTTAAGATTTTATTTATTTAAGACAGAATGAGAGAGAGAGAGCACATGAGAGGGGGGGAGGGTCAGAGGGAGAAGCAGGCTCCCTGCCAAGCAGGGAGCCCGATGCGGGACTCGATCCAGGGACTCGATCCAGGGACTCCAGGATCATGACCTGAGCCGAAGGCAGTTGCTTAACCAACTGAGCCACCCAGGCGCCCTGGCTTTTAGACTTTTAAAAACTGACTCCCTATCGTCACTTTAACTTGCTACTATATCCTTCTGTTAAAAGACAATATCTCATGTTCAATTCCAAATTTTAATAAGATATGCCTGTCTGTGTATGAGAAGACGTGTCACAGGAAATACTCTTCCAATCTTTTAGTAAGCAATGAAATTTAGATCCTTAATTTAATATCTGGATTAAGATCTGTCATTAGGGTTCATGTAGTAAGATTAAGATATGAAGAATATTAAAAGTCTAAATTTTCAATTTCTAGAATTGTATGTGTCTTTTTTCTTTCTGCCAAAGCAGAAGTATTCTTCCTTTTTGTACTTTAACAATGTTCTTTAAAAAAGAAAGTGTTTACAAAAGATAGACTTCAGAATGTAACTTTCAGGGATTTCAATTTGGTAATTAAAGAGAAGAAAAACTACTATTAATAATTAATTAGAATTATACTGGAGAATTATTTACTATATTATAATGGACATTTTTATGAAAATTAGTAAAACCAGTACCAGGCCACAAAATAATTAGGATAGTTTGATCAACATATACTTGATAAGCCAAGAAATATGTTATTTGATCATGGTGCAGGTAATTATTTCATATCAAAGATGAATTAGTGATTAACAATGCAACCTAATTTTCATGGTTTTGAAATCTTTTCATGCCGGCTAGTAAATTTCTCAATGCTTGGGTTTTTTTTTACCTGCTTCAATTTTTCTTCAGTAATTTTTTTGTTTGGTTTGGTTTGGTTTTAGTTTTGGTTTCTTTGCTTACTCCACATGCCTAGCCTTCACAGGGCAGAGCCTTCTCTTTTGGGGAAAGAATCAGCATTTCCTTTGAGAAGGATAGAATTGCTACCAGCCCATTCATTTACTTGCTACTTTTTCAGGGACAGGAATAATTTCTGTGAAGTACAGATTTAATTCTTTCTTCCTTGTCAAACAGCTCTCTTTCCTCCTGCCTTGATTACAGATTCTAGGTTTTATTTTTGTTATTTGTAACACTGGTGACATTTATTTCTTTGGGCCTTCTGGTGGTCTAGTAACCTCATCCATAAATATGTCTCTCCATTTGCCAATTGGACTTCTAAAAATTAATACTTACTCAACTTTATTTTATAAGTAACTTGACCTTCACCTTTAAAGAGATATGAAAGTTCTTTTTTTTTTTTTTTTTAATCTCTGGATTGTAGAGTTTTCAATGTAATCTAGTTTTAAGTACAAAGTAAGTACTTACCATATGTTTGTTGAAGCTGGTCAAACTTTAAAAATTCAGGTTCTCTGATATTTTATTCATTTTGGAGGCTGTTTACTCTTTACTGTGAATAGCATATGGAATATATAACATATTGTTTTTTAAGTGGGTTGAAGCAAATTTAAGACAAAGGTATAATTGTATATCCAGAGGTAAGACTTGTTTAACAGTGAAAAGAGATGAGAAAGAAAGGCTTCTAATTTCATCACTGTCCATCATTTGTCCCATTAATGTTTCTGGTGTGCCTTCTATGGGTCGGGCCCTACACTGAGGAGTGCAAGTATGATGACCAGCAAAAACAGAGATGGGCCTTGCCTCTGAACCTGAGAGTGGTGTGTGGTGGAGGGTTAGTTATTAATCACCTAATCACAAAACTCATAAAATTTCAACTGCAAAAGTCAGTGATGACCGGAATGCAAAATCTAATTAAACTTTTAAAAGTTTATCTTCTTTTTTCCTTTGATGTAACTTGTGCTTTGTAATTCTACTGCCTCTGCTGGTCCCTTGTCTCTGATCCCTCCTCAATATCTTCTGATGGCTCCTTTCTTCAAGAGTTTCTTAAGACATTAGGGCTCACAGGTTCCATATTACCATGTCTGTTTCCTCTGCAAAACTCTAATTAAGGAACAAACTGAGATCCTAAAAACATTACAGAGTTGATATATATTTCTTTTAAAAATGATAAATACTCTTTCACTTACTTTCCCTTCCTCTGGCCATCCTAACAGTGACTGGAAAAGTTATTCCTTATTAAAAAGATCTTTTGAAGGCGCCTGGGTGGCTCAGTTGGTTAAGCGACTGCCTTCGGCTCAGGTCATGATCCTGAAGTCCCGGGATCGAGTTCCGCATCGGGCTCCCTGCTCAACAGGGAGTCTGCTTCTCCTTCTGACCTTCCCCCCTCTCATGCTCTCTCTCTCTATCTCATTCTCTCTCTCAAATAAATAAATAAAAAAAATCTTAAAAAAAAAAGATCTTTTGATGTTTTTGACTGACTTCTGGTTCAGCAAAATCTGGTTGTCTCCAATCTTTATTTCCAGTTTAGTCCCAAAGAAGAAATCTACTCTAAAAGGATCTTAAAGTTACAGAATCAGGAGATAAGCAGCCAATTTAAAATTTTCTCCAAATAGTAATCATTTGCATGTATTTACCATCTCTAAGCCAATCATTTTTATTCCCTGAAATGAGATTCTTAGTGTGCTTTGTCTTCTAGGTGCAGTTTTTATTTATATTGTTTGTCTGACAACCATGCTGGGGACAAAGGGGTCAGAGGCAGAAAGACGACAACTTAGACCTTTATTGATAGTTAGTATAATATACCTTGTCTATATTACAATGGAAATTTTCAATGCACATCAGTTTTTTATAGTTTCCTAACATTTTTATATCAGGAAAATCAGAAACATTTATAATTAAATTAAACTATATGATAAAAATATAAAGAAAATTTCTCTTCAATTCTGAGACATTAATGTTTCCAAAGCTAAAATGGAAGTGAAAAATATATTAATTTTGGAGCACCTGGGTGGCTCAGTCATTAGGCGTCCTCCTTCGGCTCAGGTCATGGTCCCAGGGTCCTGGGATCGAGCCCCACATTGGGCTCCCTGTTCAGCGGGAAGCCTGCTTCTCCCAGTCCCACTCCCGCTGCTTGTGTTCCCTTTCTCGCTGTGTCTCTGTCAAATAAATAAAATCTTAAAAAAAATTATTAAAAAATATATATTAATTTTATTTAATTTTTAAAATTATATGAACAAAACTTTATAGACAGCTCTGATGTATTTTTTAATCTATTTCAGTAGGAAGATGAAAATCTTGGAGTTTATGGAATTAATTCTGTGCCTTTTTTTTTAGAGAGAGAGGGAGTACGAGTGGGGTTGGGGGGAGGGGCAGAAGGAGAAGAGAGAATCTTAAGCAGACTCCATGCCCCTCATGGAGCCCCATTCAGGGCTTGATTTCATGACCCTGAGATCATGACTGGAGCCGAAATCAAGAGTTGGATACTTAACTGACTGAGCCACCCAGGCGACCCTGTCAGTGTCTTTTCAAAAAATTAGTGGTTAGCCTGGTGATGGGTATTAAAGAGGGTACGTTCTGCATGGAGCATTGGGTGTTATGCACAAACAATGAATCATGGAACACTACATCAAAAACGAATGATGTAATGTATGGTGATTAACATAATAATAAAAAATTTTAAAAAATTAATTAATTTTCTACTTTATCCATGTAACCTAACTCTTAAATATTGTATCCTTGTTGGAAATTTCAAGCAAGATGATTGTGATATTTTATCCATAAGATCGATCTCCATTATTAATCTTAGATGTTAAGGTTCAATATTTACTTCGCATTGTAATAGTTTACCTACTTAGATAATTCACCCCCTATTTTAAAAACTTCTAAAACATTCAGTAGCACAATAATAGCATAGGTTTTCCAGTAATTATTTTTGTATCTTTCTCTATTTTTCTCTTCTTTCTTTCTTTCTTTCTTTCTTTCTTTCTTTCTTTCTTTCTTTCTTTCTTTCTTCTTTCCTTCCTTCCTTCCTTCTTTCCTTCCTTCCTTCCTTCCTTCCTTCCTTCCTTCCTTCCTTCCTTCCTTCCTTCTTTCTTTCATATTTAAATTTACACTCTATGCTAGGAGCTGTTAAGGGTACAATTATTAAGACAATAGCTTCACCCTCAATTGTTTGATATTTGGAGGAGTGATTAATAAACAAGAAGCTAGCAGGCTGGGATAAATGAAAGCTCTCTTGTGGGAATGTAGCTAATTTTGACTAGAGAAAGAGCAAGCAGGAAAGTTTCATGGAAGAGGGAGGAATTGGTACCAGAGTATTTCACCCCAGTATAACCCACTTCTTTTTCAGTGTATTTCCAGGTAGATTTCCTTGGTAATGAAACACCTCAGGGTGATTTTCTTCTCATGGCATCCTGGTTAAGTGCCTGCTATTTCAGAGAACCAACAGTAGGGGGTCCTGTGGTAATGTCCATGCAAAACCCTAAGGGAAATACCATCCCAAGGAAATCTTTGAACAAGACTGTACACCTCACAAAGGTGACAATTGAAGGATGGTTTTGCCTCCCAGGCAGCAGGAGTTCATGGATGCTCTGTTGTCATTCATGCAACTGGGACAATCTCTGTGTGACTGCTCTACTCTCTTCTTTCTCAGACTTGCTTGTATAACTCTCTTTTCTGTATCTTTTATCTTTGCATCAGTTCATTGTTTCTGCTTCCTTATATTTTAAGCTTGCTCTCATCTGTTCAGCACCCCTCTATCTTCTATCTTCTTTCTGTCTATTCACCCTCAAATCTTACTACAAAAAAACTTAAAAAAAAAACCCATCATTTTCTCGTGCAAGCATGAGAGATAACCTAACAGGCTAGAGTTCTTTCTTTTCATGCTTGCATTAAACTCTGTTGGCCTGAGTTGGCACCATCACCATATCAGGGCTAGTCCAGTGGCTTGGCTGTGTCCCGGCCACTGTGGGAAGGGTGGCAAGATCACCCCTTCTGTGTCATTGTGTGAGGAAAATGAGTTCTCAAGGAGAAAAATCTGAACCCATCAAACAATCTCTTAAGAAGCCACAGTTACCAGAGGTCATTTTGATGCACTAGAAGATTCTAATTTAGAGAAAGTACCATTGACAAAATTTCCAGATTATGTTAATCCTGTTACCAAAGAAAAAGGTGGACCCAGAGGCCCAGAACCTACTCAATATGGAGATTGGAAATGAAAAGGACACTGTATTGATTTTTAAGCCACATATTATTAACTTCATAACATGTTTCATGACAGCTATCAAATATAGAGATAAAATTTGGTGGCGTGAAAATATTTATGGTCTTTATATCCACCAAGCATTAATGAAAAAACCTGACGACTTCCAAAAACTGATGTAGCAGCAATGGAAATGCATCATTCAGATCTCCTCTTGTGGGAAGCAGAGTTGACTGAGAACTCCAGCTGTTGCCCCATTGGATTCCCCACTGTGTTCCTGCTGAAGCCACACTTCCCCTCAGCTGTTCTCAGCCAATGAATGAGTATGGTGGGGCTGCAGAAAATGAGTATGCTGGCCCACTCCCCTGATGGGTGACATTGGGTCAAGGACTCCCCATTAGCCTCCCCAGAATTTTCTTGGTACTGTGCTGCTGTTAGAAACTCTTCCTACCCAGTCTTCCTTTTTGCTCTTTCCCCCTCACAGGTGTCAGACTCTGCCTACTTTGCCCCTTTATAATTCAAAACGTCTCCTCAGTAAATCTCTTTCACATTTAAAAAAATAGAATAGAACTCTGTTGGCCCATTGGTGAATGTACAGCTTTGGGACATGAAACATGACTTCCTGAGGCTACTGTATTAGCAGGAACTTTGTGTGGGATACTTACCTTAAAAGGGAGAGGGGCTATGACAGGTGCTTAGATTGACTGACATTTGAGTAAAATAATATTCCACCTTGAGAGGTGCTGACATTTTGTTTTGGAATCACTTGGGAGAATATTTTCTATAAATGTTTGCAGTACCTCAGAATAAAGGGTTTGAGGAATCCATGTGGTACACTGATGTTGACATTTTCCCTCTAGCTTTATAATCATTACTTATTATATTGCTTAGCAACTCTGTAGCATTATCTCCAAACCTAATATTAACTTGAAATACATTAGAAATGAAAATTATAGAAACTTGACTCTTAGGAATTGATATTGTTTCAAGTTGCTGTCAGCAATAACATGATATTACAGGGCAGACTATACAATATAGAATATTTCATGGCATTTCTGAGTTTAATATAAAGACTAATCTAACACTGAGGAACTTTAATTAATAGCAATAGAAATGTAATGCAATAGAAAGCCTTGCAGCCGGCTTTTCACATCCCTTAATCTAAATAACTTTTCTCCAGAGGAAGAACAAAACAAAACCCTGAATTATATATTTTTTTCTTCTTTGAAAATTGTTCATAAAGGCAGAAAATGTGGCATAATTTTTTCGAGTAGTACAATGCCATATTCATCTTAACGACCTTTATTATTCTCCTTTTCAAAATTTGGGCAATGCTTTGGAAAAGGATTGTTTAAGAAGCAAAAGCTTTCAGTTCCTATGAAGGAAGGAAGGAAGGAAAAGTGGGTCACAGAAGGACACATTAATTACTTTGTCAACACCATTCATTGAAAACCTATCCTCTTGGCACTATGCTATAGTAATTACTTATAAGACAGAAAGAATTTGGCCAAACCAAAAGAAATATTGAGCTAGTGTTCATATTGCTGGTGATATGAAAAACCTAAGTATAGAGAATTTATACCTGTATGATTTGCAGATATTTAAGGACTTTTTCACTTTGAAAATAAACACTGACCCATATATCTAAAAATGAAAAGAATTCAGGAAATGTGTGTGGGCCTTTGAAAATTGGACAGAGAGTTCAAAGAGAAATGCCACATTCTTTCTGGTGAAATCCCCACCTTTCACAAGTTAGCGAGAGCCCTCTTAGAGCAGTGTGGCTTTTAATTTTTGGAAGGATAAGGACCACTTTAAAATCTGATGAAAACCATGGACTTCCTTCTTAGAAAAATACAAATCATCAAAAAACAACATTTGACAATGAATTTTCAGGGTCTGTAGAGCCACAGAAGCCCACCCGGGAAACTGATACCAAAAAAGAAACCCTGATTCTAGAGAATGTGTTCCTAGTGGATGCAGCTGGGAATGGCTGAAGGAAGGTAGAGGTGAGGTGGGAGGTGAGGAAGTCCAGTTGAGAGTATATGGAGCTAAATAATATTCTCCAAAACAAAGAACTCCCTTCAACTTACAACTGACTTTTCTCCTCAATCATTGCTAGACCCTCCCTAATTTCTCTACAGATAGCATAACAACAACAACAAAAAAATTAGGATTTTGAACTCTGTCTCTGCTCTTATTTAACCAAGTGACATTGGACAACCAGTTAATCCTACTTAACTTCACTTCCTGATCTGTCAAGTGGAGATAATAATTTAAAAATTATCTTAAGAATTAAATATCATATGTAATGTTTAAAGGAAGCCCTCAAATGATACGCATTATTGTATTTACTAACACTACCAAAGTTTTGTATCTATTTCAATTTTAACCTGTAGGCAGGTAATTGTTTAGCCAGAAAGCTTTTAAAAATATAACAAAAGATGTTGCCTAAAATGAAAATATTTCTTTTAAAATTCCCCTAAGTGACATGCCTTGGGTATTTGTTGAAAAGAAATTGGTTGATAAATTGGAGCTATAATAATAAAATAGAAAAAAAAGTTTTGTTAGAACAAAATTTTAACAGAAGATAGTGAAGATAAATATTTAGATATTGAACTATTTTGGTATATTTTTATAAATTTTTTTACATTATTAGATCAGAATAATTTTTATTTTAGAGATAAGCTGTATTTTATTTAATTTTTTTGAGATAAGCTGTATTTTAATTTCAATACAATCCATTGTTAGTCTTCTTTAAGGTTTGTTAATAAAATATAACCAACAATTACATATAATATACACTTGTATTAATGCATTATTTTTGACATTTCAGAGTGCAGATGATTCAGATATATCTGTCATTGCCCAGAACAAGAAATGCTTTGACAACGATATTGTTTGTTCCAAAAGTGTTTTGATTTCAGTTGGGGATACTGAAATTTACCTGAATGATACTCCTTACAAACAGGTTAGTAAATTATTTCTTTTAGGATCATTTTAACTTCTCCTGAGAATACTGAAAACAAAATAGAAACAATTCAGGGTACTTTTTCTGCAAGTGGTTACTAGATTTAGATTTTCTCTGTTGTTTTATGTGGCTTCAGTAAATCATACGTGACTTGTCTCTTTTGCTTATTTATTTTTTTAAGGATTTTATTTATTTGAGAGAGAGAGAGAGAGAGAGCGTGAGAAAGAGCACCAGTGGGGGGGTAGGGGCAGAGGGAGGGGGAGAAGCAGGCTTCCCACAGAGAAGGGAGCCTGATGCGGGGCTTGATCCAAGGACCCCAGGATCCTGATCTGAGCCAAAGGCAAACGCTTAACAGACTGAGTTACCCAGGCGCCCCAGTCTCTTTTGTTTATATTCCACTTCTCTGTATTCCAATTCTTTCCTCTTTTCTTCAAACCCATGGTCACCATTTTGGCCCTAGCAACCATCACCAGTTATCTGGAGGACAGCACCATCTTCCACACTAGATGCTTAGCTTCCCGAATTAGTTCCTCTCCTCTTACCTTGCCATACTGCAGCCAGGGTGGCTTTTTTTCTAAAATGGGGATCTAATCTCCCATCAGTCTAGTGCTTCAAAACTTTCAGATGACTTCCCAGTTCTCTGATAAGACCTTACCAGTCTGACCATTGTCACCTCTCCTGCCTCACGTCTCCTCACTTTCTGCTCCAAGCCCATGTTCCAGAAGTTGGACCTTTCATTAGTTCTTCAGACGGTCTATTCTTTCTCTCACCTCTGTTTCTTTGTGAATGTCATTGCTCCTGCCTGGATCTGCCTTTTCTTTAACTTATTCTTCTGTGATAGGTCTCATCTTAACTCCTTCAGGAGCTCCTCTTCATACCTTGAAGCACCCTGTTAGGACATGTAGCACACATTAGTGAAATTACTTGTGTGGTTGTCTGCTTCTCCCATTTGTTTACAAATTCTATGAGAAGCAGGACCACTGTCTCTCTTATTTATTCCTGTACTCTTGGAGCCTGCCCAATTTTGAAAGCATGAATACATTTCGCTCATTCATTCATTCATTCGTCTACTATCTACCAAAATCTATATTAATTATTGGGACTGAAACAGTGAAAAGACACTGTGCTTGCCTTTAGGGCATTATACTCAGGGGAGGGAGAATATTCAAATAAACAAGAATGCACATGGAATGTGTTATAGCAGGAGTGTGTATAGGACAGTATGGGAATCCCTGAGAAGAAGCCAGCCTTGGATGTTTAGGGTAGTTGTTAAGGGTGTAGACTTTGGAGTCAGTTGGTACTCACCTAGAACCCCTGTTCTATCTCTTGCTGGTTGTGTCACTTTGGGCAAGTTTCCTTCACCTCTTCAAGCTGCAGCTTTCCCAATTGTAAATGTGGGATGATTATAGAATCTACTTCTTAGGTTCATATGATGATTAAATGAGATAACGGATTTCAAGAAATGACTTTCTTCCTCTCCTTCACCCTCCTTATATTTTGAAGGCTCAGAAGATATGCTTTGGATTAAATGATTTGAACTGAGTCTTAAAGGATGAGCAGGTATTAGCCAGGTGAAGAGAAAGAGTAGAAAGGCAATCAATATAGAAGAATGGTCATGTTGAAAGGAACTGAGTTGAAAGATAAAATGGCTTGTTTGGAGAACTGCAAGTGATTTAGTTTGGTTGAAGTATGTGGGGATAGTGGAGGGAGGGTGTGGCAAAGAGATTCAGGGGGGAATATCCAGACCGACTTTAAAGCAGGGAGCATGGGAACAAGGGCAGTAGATAGGAGGCTGGTTCCAGACCATGGAGGCTCTTCAATGGTGTAAGATATTTGAACTTATTTTACAAGTAAGAAAGTTTTAGAATAGTGTTTCTTACAGTTTGGTCTATAAATGTGTATTAAAATCATCTGGAATATCTACTCTAAAAGCTGGTTCCTGGGCCTCCCCTCGTAATTAGAATGGCTGAGGTTGAGAATGAAGATCAGTATTTTTTAATAAAGATTTTATTTATTAATTTGAGAGCTAGGCGAGAAAGAGAGAGAGAGAGAGAGCTGGGGGAGGGGCAGAGGCAGAGGTAGAAGCAGACTCCCTGCTAAGTAGGGAGCATGACACGGGGCTCGATCCCAGGACCCTGAGATCATGATCCGAAGCGAAGGCAGATGCTTAACTGACTGAGACACCCAGGTGCCTCTGAAGATCAGTATTTTTAATGGTACCCCCTGATTCTTCTGCACACTAAAGCTTGAGAATCAGGGCTGTAGATCACAGCTTCTATTTCAATCAGAAATATTGAGACCAACCAGGCAGCAATCGAGATTTTGGCAAAACAGAGTTTCTATGTCATGTTGACATCTTTTGAAAGTAATTACTGCAGTTTGGCATAGCCAGCAGCTGGATATTCATTTATAGGTGAAGGTTCTAAGACCAAGAATATGTTTTTTTTAAGAAAAAAACTGAAGAGAAAATAGTAAATGCTCTTGTAGAAACAATTTGACACATTTTTGAAGTGGTAATTACAGTTCAGTGTAACTTCCAACTTCCAATGTTCACCTGTATGCAGGTGTCGATGAATCTCCATATCAGTTGTGAAGCATGAAGTAAGATAAAGGAAAGTCATAAAAATAGTGTGACCCTAACAAATCCCCTGCTAATATTTTTTCTTGAACATCAGAAGTGAAAATAAGTACGACTATTTTTGGCAGATGGATTGCTCATCGAGGGGAAGGAAAAAAACTGTTATTCTTTCAATAAACACACAATTTTGTTTTGTCAAACATGTAAGATATAAATGTTTTATGAATTTATTTAAGCTGCACTCTAAATATTTTCATTCTCCACATTTGTAACTTATCTTTCTAACATCATTCTAGTTTGTTGAAAGTGCTATAATTCTCATCTGAAGTGGAGGTCTCGATTTTGGGCAATTCACAACACCCTCCCTTTTCTTTTTTTCTTTTTTTTTTTCTTTAAAGATTTTATTTATTTATTTGAGAGAGAGAGAATGAGAGAAAGCACATGAGAGGGGGGAGGGTCAGAGGGAGAAGCAGACTCCCTGCCGAGCAGGGAGCCTGATGCGGGACTCGATCCAGGGACTCCAGGATCATGACCTGAGCCGAAGGCAGTTGCTTAACCAACTGAGCCACCCAGGCGCCCCACCCTCCCTTTTCTAATGGAAAGCAGCATCTTTACTTCCTAATCTGAAAAGAAAGGAGCGCACTATCCCCTTTTGACCAAAGAGAACTGTTTTTCTTGTGGTAAACTTCCCTGTTTAGTAAAAATGAAGGACTTTTACCTCTACAGGCAAATAGAAAAGATACCTTTTACATCAGGATAATGGATGCAACAACAACCCGAAAGAGGTCTAATGATAAACTGCCTGCCTTATCCAAAAATTATTTTTAAGTTCTAAAGATATGTCAACCAGTCCAAGGGAACCTTAATAGGAAAATACATGAAAAAGTATTTTATTGATTGAAAGGAGCTATAAGCCACAAATATTCCGCTTACTTGCTTTAATTCTTGCTGATCAGGCTGGAAGGTGAGACCTGTGAATAGGCTGTTGCAGGAAGGTTTTAAAAATATATAAATCACACCTTGATCTAGAAGCTGAGGATACTGCTATAAACTTGACAAAGTACATCTTTCAAGGAGCTAATGTTCCTTCGGAGAAGACAGATAATAAAGCCAACTACAAATCATATAATAGAAAGGTACTGAAAAATATAATCAAAACAATAAAAATAGGTTCTATGGCAGAGAGTGACTTGGGGGCAGGGTAGGCCTAGTGAAGAATGAAAATGTGATGCCCCTTGTTCAAACAGGATTTTTTTTTCTCCCTTTGTTTTGCTGTCTCTTTTGACCTGTCATGGTGTGTGTGTGTGTGTGTGTGTGTGTGTGTGTGTGTGTGTTTTCATTATTATTTAAGACCTTGCTCACTCAGGAACAAGGATACTCCCAGGTTGAGTGCGGACCCTCATAGGCACCCAGGGCCTTGCCCCATAACTCCAAGTTGGCACTTGGGAGTAGAAGGAAAAGAGGTTAAGTAGAATCCATTAACCATATATATGTTTACACAATATATACTATTACTTATAATATACTGAGTCCTTGTAAGTTTGAGCTTGGTCTAGAAGACTGAAAACTCTTTATGGATATGACTAAGTTTATTTACCTTGTGCTAAGGAATGTTTCTAAAATAGTATTCCCAAACTATGATTTTGTTATTGTATAATCAAAGGATTGTATATCCCCTTCACAATTTTTATTTTGCTTCTGGCTAAATTTGCTTTACTTACTCTGATTTAACCATGTATTTTTAAAGTTATTATATGAGTTAATTACAATGTCAGATTTAATGTAATCTTTTATAGGGTATAGCCCCTGCTCATAAGGAACGTTGCATATTTGTTCTTTAGGCTAAAGGTACTCTTAATTTTCCGAACAGGTTCCATCTCTAGTTTCTCTTTAATGTTATTATTTATAGCACACAGATTATTTTCCTTTAATATAAACATGGTCTCTCACTTTCCTATTCAAAAGCTCTTATTGAATGCATTTTGCAGATAGAATAGCAGCCCTTGACTGTATGGATAACTTGGCTGCAAAAGGTCTCTGATTATGCTTGCCATGGAATCCATGGTCTAGCCCTTTGGTGCTCTCCTTAGTCCTGAACAAATTTTGAATTTTCTGGCCCCTAAGTCTCTATTCAAGTTATTACTTTTGCTTGGAATGATTTCTTCTCCATTCTCATTTCCAGCTTTGTATACCTTCCTATGTATGGCCTCTTACAGATCCATTCATATCCCACTCCTTGCAAGAAACCTTTCCAAGTCCCTTTAATGGAAATTCATCTCCCCATTCTCTCTCTCCTGATTTAGATAGATATAGATATAAATATAGATACAGTTATAGATGGATAAAGATAGATAGATCTATTTATCTATCTATAGATCTACCTAGCTACCTGTATATAGATACATATACAGAGAAAGAGTACACACTCCGTGTTTTTGTTTTTCAGTTATGCAGGTAACATCATATATTTTTAGTACTTAATCATATTATTCATCATCAGCATAGAATTTCTGAGTCAGCGGGTATATCACCTTACCCTTAATGTACTCTATGTCTGTGCTTTTGTTTATGCTCTTTTCTATAGCAGAAATACTTTTGCTTATTTATCCATATTGAGCCCATCTATCAGATTGTGTCTCATTACCAATTTATGTATTTCCTATTTTATGCATTTGTTTTGTCTTTTACTACAGAATTTGGAAAAGACAGAGCCAAGCAAAAATACTAGTACATAGATACTTATTGGTGGATATTAATTAATGTTTACACTTTGGTTAATGAACAAGGAATTCATTTTTTTCTTTCTTTCCTTCTTCTTCTTCTTCTTTTCTTTTTTTTTAAAGAAACGATCAGGTTTTTTTCTGGAAAATAAACCTACATACCAGCTTTGGAAGGCAGGGTACTACATAGCAGTATACTTTCCAGAGAACGATATCACTATTCTTTGGGATAGAAAGACAACCATTCATATCAAAGTTGGACCTCAGTGGAAGGTAGGTCAACCTATTTGGTAGGCCAATCCAAGTGAGATGTAAGAAATGAAGTTACATTTACCTTTAGATGTTTTATGGAAATAAAATAATTGATATTTTCTTTAAGAAACAAGTTATATTATCAGAATTACTAGCTCTTAACCCAGTGAAGAAAACTCTTACCAATTAGAGTACGGTGTTGTGTACAGTTTTTTTTGACTATAACCTTAGAGTAACCAGTTTTCCAAAGTTTCTTAGGTCAGCTTCTTTCTTCCCATCCCTTTCAGCATGGTTATATGATATGTTTGTCATACAGTTAGACTCATTTATTACATTCTGCATTCTATCTTTTCCTCCACATTCTGGATTTTTTTAAGTTTGAACATAGTACATTTATTAAAAAAAGTTATGGTCTAGAGTTCTATGGATTTTAACAAATGCATGGAGTTGCCTATCTACCACCAGAGTTCTATATAGAACAGACCTCTCAACTCCCTGATTTCTCCCATGTTGCCCCTTTATTGTCAACTCCTACTGATCTATTTTTCATCTCTATAGTTTTACCTTTATGCAGCCTGTTGAGTCTGGCTTCTTTGACTTGGCAAAATACATTTAAGATTCACCCATACTGTTGAATGAATTAATAGTTTGTTCCTTTATACTGTTGAGTAGTATTCCATTGTATGGATGTACTAGTTTGTTTTATTCATTCATGGTTGAAGATTCAATCTGGGTTGTTTAGAATTTTTTGCGATTTCTATTTTAAATTGTTTTAAATATTGTTTTCTGTTAAATATTGTATAAATATTAAGTGTGTTTGTTATTTTAAATCTTATTAAATATTTTAAATTTAGATATTGAAGTTGTTTTTGAAACATTAATACATTTTTGAAAATCCGGTTTATCTGAACTTGAAATTCAGCCTCATGGATATAATGTGTGGCAAGTTAGGGAAAAATCGGGATGGTAACAACATATTCTTATAAGACTGTGGAAAAGATACATATTTTTAAAAGATTTTAATATGTTGTACATTTAAGATATGATTGTATATTGAAATCATTTTCTTTCAACCTCAAGCGAGATAAAGTCCATAAATTTTTTATTAGGGGTTTGCTGGCTTCTTGCATTTCTTTGATGCAAGTGAAATAATTTAGTCATTGCCATACTTCTTCAACCATGTTTCTCTGCTATTCTTTATTATTTATCCTCTCTTCCCTACTTTTTGGAAGTGAATGAACCAATTATTCTTCTACATCTCCCCTTTTACTGCTGCCTTAAATTGTTGGGTGACCAATGGAGGAAGTGGCCATTGTCTTTGGATAGTTATTGTGGCTTCTGAGAGCAGAGGCACTATGAGAAGCTGTGGTCATGACAGTTGCAATCCCAGAGTTATTGTCAGATTTGCTGGAGACTTGGGCAGCCTACTTCATCGGCTAAGGGCTGCATTCCATTCTGCAGTACATGAAGAGAGCGTTCAGTTTGTTTAATTTCAATGTTTTAAGGTGGATTTCCATTGTTTTAGGAAGACCATTCTTCTTTGTACTTTTGGTTTATCTTCCTCCCCTAAGAGTAAAGCCTTTCACATTATTTGAGAAAATGCAGTGGGTAACATTGACATGAATAATTCATATGGCACTTTCAGTAACCATTTCATAACCTATAACAACCTTTATAAATGTGAAGTAAAATGTGGTTTCTATTTATCGTGTCTCATAGTGGCATGATACATGAATATTAAAGTTAACTTTTTCTTTAGAAGTTACGTTTTGAATGTTTTGGCTTTTCAAAGTATGACCTAGAGAAAAATTTATTATTTTTATTGTTTTAACATTTATAGTGTTAAAAAACCTTCAGCATATCTGGAGGTGGGTTTTTCATCATTAAAAATGTATATGTATATGAATTTATACAAAATATATTTTGTATATGTAGTGCCTATATTATACTTCTCCAAGTTACTTATATTATTGCTTGTATCAATGCTAAGACAATGGTAAGTGTGGATAGATAAAATTTGGAAGATGGCGAAACACTGTTAAGAACTTAAAATAACTGTTAAATATAATTAAATAGATATGAAATTATCTTGAAACATATTTACATGGTTGTGGGAATTCTTAAAATGTCTATTTTAAATCTTTAAAAATTTTTAGTGAATGAGACCTTAAATGTTGAAGTGAAAATAGAATATTTCATATTTCATGATAATTTTCTTTCACTTTAGAACAAACTATCAGGATTATGTGGAAATTTTGACAAATGTACTTCAAATGATATGACCACTTCCAATAACTTAGAAGTGAGAAATGCCCAAGTATTTGGAGATAGTTGGGCATTAGGGCAGGTAAGTAGAATTATAAGTATTATAGAACTTAACAAATATTTTTTGGTGTATTTATTCACTCAGTCGTTTTATTCTTATAGGAAAATTTATTTAGATAATACTATTTTATGTCATATTTGTATAGTAATTCATAACTGACAAATTACTTTCACATTTACCTTCTCCTATAAAGCTTGTGACAATCTTGTAATGTAAAGGGTGTTGCCTCTATATGATAGTTGAAGAAATTGAGGCTCAGGAAGATTAAATACTTGCTTAATAGTTTATGTCCAGAAAGAAGCAGAGGTGATATTCAAATTCATATCTTTTATTCTCATGCTTTTCCTTCCATAGCAAATGCTTTATCAATATATTTATATTTCTGATAATATAACTTTTGCCGACTAAAACAATGAAAAAATGAAGGCAGAATTTCTTACCATTTGTTCTCCAGACATGGTTGTGTATGGGGTGGGGATGGGTAGAGAATGGATCTGTGGTCAGCTACCTCTAGGAGCAATTTGAATAAATTAAGTTAGACCTATTTCCCTTTTGAAGGATTTCTTGAGGAATTATAAGCTTCCATGGGAGGGATGAATCTGAAGGATTTACCAACTTATTGACACAGAACCTGTTTTTATGTATTAGTTGTCAAGGAAATAGTGTCCTGTGGGCCACACTTTGAGAAATGCTGAGCTAACTCAGAAAACAGAGTCAAATTGGAAATTAGTGTTACTCTTTTCTTCTCCTTTTTCTTTTTAGCCTATTTTTCTTTCTAGCTGAAAGTGGTGTCCATAACTACAGCTTTCTGATTGATTACTATCTGGTTAATTGCTTTCCACTTTACCTAATTTACCTAATATATCTAAATTTCTTTAAAAACATAAAAGGGGGCTGGGATAAAACATTCACCTAATTCAGTAAAATTTAAGCAGCATATTTAAGATGAAAAGTATAAACATTTTGTTTAATATATGAACTATCTACTTTATGGAGAGATACAAAATCCTTTTTATTATGGCTCTCATATATCTTGTTGCATTTAGAAGTCTTTGAAGAAATTATCTTACATTTGTCCTTTTAAAAGGAATTAAGGAATAACCAATTTTAATACTTAAATATTTGGAGTAATCAAAGAATTTTATACTCACTATAATATGTATTCTTATTCATACCCAATGGTAAAAACTAAAAATTAAAAAAAAAGTTTTTTCATTTGGTAAGTTCAATTTTGCACTTAGATGTTTTCCAGGTTATATGAACCCATAATATGATTAAAACACAGCCTCTGTCATTAGGAATTTAGAGTCTAGGTTAGTAGTTGAGGTAGAAAAATTAAGAATGAAAATAGGAGATAGGTGCTTTGATAGAGGTGAAGAAAGCATTGGCTTCATTACGGTCAAAGGAAGTTTCCCAAAGAAGGTGCCATTGGGTTGAATCCTACAAGACACAAGAGCTAGAAAAGTGAAGATGTTGGGAAATGGTGTAGCAGCAAAGGAGGGAGCAGCTTATTAGAAGGTGTCAGGAAGACAGGTGCCTAATGGGAATTTCAAAATTCAATATGGCGGCTCTGGAGGGTTTGAAGTAGGCAATGGCTGGGATGCAAAGTATAGAGCTGCAAGGTATGAGTGCTAGGATCTAGGGCCCTAAACTAGTTAGGATGTTCTTATAATCCAGCTGGTAATGTTAAGTCAGTGAAGATTTAGAAAACTATATAATTTGAGAGGCATTAAAGATTAAAATCATCAGCATCTGTTGAAAGATTGCATTTAGGAAGGACGAATCTGGAGAATTCAAGAAAGTCTCCTAACTTCTTGGCTTATTGGGTTGCTTATTGCTGGTACTGTTTCCTGAGGCAAGGCAAAGAGGAGAGATGACAGTGGAGGAAAGTGGGGACAGGACAATTGTGTAGAGATAAGTACAGGCTAGGATGCATTGAGAGATAAGCTACAGAGAAATTTATGTGGAGATGTCCAGTTTTGAGATTCAGGAAAGAAATTTGAGCTGGAAATATGGATTTGGCAGTTACTAGTATATACAGGTTGTTGAAGCCATGAGAAGTGTACAGAATGAGAAAAATAGAGGTTTGAGGATCAAGCTTTGCACAGAAGGGAGGGGGCAGAAGAATGGGGAGTAGCAGCCATTGAATTAGGAAGAAACGCAGAATAAAATGGTATCACAAGAAGTAAATGAGGAGAGACATTTAAGAAGGGCAAAGTAATAAATAGAGTCAAAGGTAGTGAAAGGTCAAGTGAGATGGAGACCGGAACCTGCCTTTATATTTAGACAACTCTAATGAAGAGATCATTGATGACATTTCTAGGGTGGTTTCAGGGAGGTGAATTAGAAGAAGCAGAGACCAAATTGCTGAGTCTGTGGGAGGTGAGCCTGGAGATACGTGTGCATATACAACTCCTCAGAGAATGGCTGTGACAGAAATGAAAGAGCTGAAAATGAAAGGAAAGAGAATCATTTGCTCACATAATTTTTTAATGACTGCGTTTGAGACAAATTTAAAAACTGTTTACCTCTACTCTCTAATATCACAGAATTTTAATAGTATGCTTGTTTACAAAAATAATATATACTCTTGAGTTGGCTGAGCACAGATGCTTTAGGTAAAACCTATCTAAAAGAATGAGAATATATGATGGGACACCTGGGTGGCTCAGTTGGTTAAGCAACCGCCTTCGGCTCAGGTCATGATCCCGGAGTCCCAGGATCGAGTCCCACATCGGGCTCCCTGCTCAGCAGGGAGTCTGCTTCTCCCTCTGACCTTCCCCCGTCTCATGCTCTCTCTTTCTCATTTTGTCTCTCTCCAATAAATAAATAAAATAAAATAAATAAATGAATAAATAAAAGAATGAGAATATATGAGATGTGATTGTAATGGATGGAGTCAGAATAGTTAACTCTGGTTTCAGCCTCAGAAGTCACCCCTTTGAAAACTTTCTCTTCTCCCTTATTTCTCCTCAACAGTGTGAAACCCCAAGTGAATTATTTAAACCCTGTGAGGCACATCAAAACAAATTTCCTTATGCCAAGAAAGAGTGCTCCATTTTGTACAGCGATGTTTTTGCTCCTTGTCACAATGTGGTAAATGAATACTTTACTTTCATATTTGCATGAGTACTGCTGTATCAGTAACACCGAGATGAACAGGACAAATAATTTAACTAACTGTTGGCTTTTCAGGTGGACTACCTAACCATTGTCAGGAAGACAAACTTGGTAGTTTGTTTGTTGGTAGAATTAATGCATTTATTTGATTTATTTTCTCCCCCAGTCCATCTTATTGAACAGCATACATTTGTACATATTATTTGTTATATTCTGTTCTAGTTTATGAAGAATTTTAATACCTCCTCAAAGTCAGAAATGATTGGTCAAAGCCATAAATATTTGTTTTTCTTCAGAGAACATTGCTGCACAGACATTCTTCTCCTCAACCCAATGTATAGTTTAAAAGTATTAGTAGTGCCACATTTAAAACGGTCTTAAAAGCATATACCAAGATGGAGTAATTTAAATTTCTAAATGCCTTCCCAACATAATAATTTTAGGCCCCAATAGAAGTTTAAAAAAATGGTTTAAGGTATTCATAAAAATCACTAAAAGTACAATTGGTAATAGAACATTCTTTTAATTCCATGTGAATATGATAATAATGAAACAATGAACTTCTATAAAATATCAAAATATTATTATATTGCAGGTGTTGAAATTATATTTTTTGTTAAACCCATTACCTGTTTTGCTGGTTCTTTGATCTTACGTTTGCCTAATAAATTCTCCTTTGGTCCATATAGAGGTTTGAGATATTGAGAACTCTAGGTGGCAGTGTTAAGTTGATAATACCAGATTTTGAGAATCTACCGGTTAGTTTTCTTTTAGAAGGTTGAATTTTAATCAGTTATAGTTAATACTTACTGAAATTAACTCATTTTTCATTTCATTTTCAGATTGATGTTACTTCTTTTGCCAAAAATTGCCACGAAGACACGTGTAACTGTAATCTCGGTGGGGACTGTGAATGTTTATGCACAAATGTAGCAGCATATGCATACAAATGTTGTCAGGAAGGGGTGTCTATTCACTGGAGGTCATCCAGGATTTGTTGTGAGTACCCTAGTTAAAACATCATCATCAGGTGGGAATCTTATAAAGAGATTAATTTGTCTTATCACAGGACAAATACCATGGAATTCATGCAAATAGAATTTCTCTAAGATAACTAAATTTTGTATTCCTTTGACAATACAGATAAATTATAGTGTAGCTAAAGGATTTATAAAAATAAAAATCGAGGTAAAATTTTCTATTCTGTTTGACTGTTGCCACTTTAACATTTGAACTATAAATTGTATACCATCCTCAAATAGTTTATGACTTCATTCCCCTTACAGCTGTGGAATTTCACTGTTCTGATTATAAGAAACAGATTTGAGTTTTTAAACTTTTCATTTACTCACATAAATGTAGATGCCCAGTCAAAGATTTTAATACTTTCATTTCACATTTCTAAGTAGGCAGAAATATTTGCCTACCTATAAAATAATCTTAGAAATTTAATTTTTCAACACATCATCCTTAAAGAATCTTCTTTGCTCAGAGGAAGTTCCCAAATAATGATGTCATTCTGTGTTCTTTCACTTGGTCATTGATAAACATATAGCCATATTTTGCATACTTTCAGATAAGGGGTCAGATTCTTATATAGTTTAACATTTATTCTTTTATTTTTTAGCGCTTGACTGTGAATATTACAATGAAGGTATGTGACATTTAAATAAAGACTATTACTATAGTATTCTGTGGGATGTATTTTCAGATTAAAAGCTTTTGAATAATGTCTGGGAACAATAGTTCGTAATTCGGTATAATTCACTGAAAGTCTTTACTTTCTAAAATTTATCTAAATTTCTAAGTATTTGAGTCAAAATGTATTCCTTATAAAATAAAAAGAGTGTGTAACTAAGTTCTCAGCATTTAGGAGGCCCTCAATAAATGGTTTTTGTATGACATGAATGAGTTAATGAGTGAAGATAGCTATTTTTTTTAGGCAAAAAGGATGAAAGACATATGCCAAATGCTTATCTTTTACCATTATGTATGACTATAAACATTATTCAAACATTATGTCATAGATATCAAACAAACTATTAGTGTGATGGTAAGAACATAAGGAATTTATTTCGCCATCATTGTAGGCAAAAATAATTATTTACATATAATCAGAATGAGAATTTATTGATTTAATAGTAATAATGGATCTCTCCTAGCCCCATCAAACAACCGAATTTGCAGTGAGAAGTCTAAGAGGAGGTGCTACCTAAACTAAGGCATAGATATAAGAAGAGACAGAGTGTTATATCCTCAGTCAAAATGCCAGATAATGGCAAAATTAGAGCCTGCTTTTTTGTCAAACCTACTTATTGAGGAAGGCATAGCCACTTAAATCTAATTCAAACAAGTGAGATGATCCAGGACGGTGTTCGGTGTTCATTTTGTCAGTGACTGGACAAACTCTGGACTCACGATGGGATAAATTAGAGCAATAGTTACAGGAAAACTGGGCCATTACAAAAACCCCAAGCAACTAATCAAAGGCATTTTTGGTGTCTTACTGAGCTAGGGAGAAATCTTTCAGCTTTAAATACCCAAAGAAAGCCAGATAATTTTAGAGAAATAGAGATGATGAATCCATCATTTTAGTTTTTGGTTGTTTCTGTTACATTTATGGAAGTTTGATGGAGAAAAAAACCAACATTAAAAAAAAATTCAGTGGTAGTTAAAGAAAATATAAACCAAAAATATCTCCTGTTGAGAACTTCACACGCACACACACACACACACACACACACACATTCCACATCACTCCTTTGGATGTCATGCTCAAATTGAGACTGATTCCCTAATATTAATAACAGTAATAATAGCAATAGCTTTTATTGTTAACTACTTTACATATATCATATAATTTAAGCTTCAAAATATGCCTGTAAGGTATTATTATTAAGACTTTATAGAGGAGGAAACTGAGGACCAGAGGGGTTAAAATAACTTGGTCAAAGTCACTTAGTCAAAAATGTAGTAAACTGAGATTTGTAAGCAATCTGAGTTCAGAACCAAAGAGCTTGACCTTCATGCTACACTGCCCTGGTGTATGGTTAACACATCCCAATCTCGGAAAGATCACCACACACTGTTATCATGTGCTCCACACAATGTACACAGACATCAGTTTGAAAAAAAAAAATGCTCCAGTAACTTCCTCAGTTAAGAATTCCTGCCTCACATAGTTCTGCTGTAAAAATCTCCATCTGTGCCTTTGTACTTTCTGGCATTCCTTCTGTAGTCCTTTGGATCCTGAAGCAGAATTTTCTATGAATATTGAATTTCTACCTTTTGCTTCTTTACATGTTGCTTTCTGTCAACAAGTCTGCTGCATTACCAATGTTGGTTCTTTTTTCTAATGGGTTATAGGATTCTTCAAACCAGTTCCTCTGGTGTCATCTATAATACTAAATTGGTAATATTCAGAGGGCGAACATGGGGCATTTAGCGTCCAGAGACCCTGATCAACTCAGTGGAGTGAGAGGGGAATCTGTTTCCTATGATCAAAATAATAGGCATTATTAGCCTATTATTAGCATTAACCTGCCAAGGAGAGGACGAGTTTGTAAAAATAATGCAATGAAGATAGATGATTGAAGGGGAATATAGAATTGAGGAGATTGTTGATAGTAGTTATGAAAAGAACATTGTTTTAAATGACCATTTTTAATTTGTTTCATCTCAGCTAATTTCATAGATATTTTAAACCTACCTAGTCTTTGGATATTCATACATATTACATACTGGGCACTGTGTTATCAAGATACTTATTAATATTTTAAGCTAATGCAGAAGTAAATAATTGTGATTCTGTAGGAGAAAAATAAAGATAGGAGAATTCAGAGGTTACAGCTGATATTATTTCAATAATCTTTAATGCAAAGACTGTATGTAATATCTTCATGTTCATTTTATGGCATTTACTAAAAATACAAAGGTTTTATTATTGTGATTGCTGTCGGTGAGCAAGGACTTCAATATTCCACTAAAAATTGTTGTGCAAGTTTTAAGCTCAGAGTGATTTTATTAGATAGGATATGCTTAATATTGTGTTTAAATAATCACCAAAGGAAATGATTGCTTTTAGTAGGTGGTAAAATTATACTTCTCCCTAAAGAAAATTAATGATAAAGTCAATGATAAAGTCAATGATTTCACTAGGCAATTGCTAGTGAAAATATATGACTATCCAGACACAAGATATAAATCAACTGGGAGACAATTGAGAAGCTTTTGATTTTTATACAAATGGATTTCTGAGGTGACAATTGTCTCTTCAGGTTGCTGTTAGTAAGGGACCGATGCTGTAGAGAAGAGATTTTGTTTAGTTGTCTAATTTCTTTCTCCTATTCTTATGTCGAATGTCCATGAGGGTCCTTCAGTCCAAGTTGTAGTTTTATATGTCTTCTTCATTTTGAATTATAACTCCTTGTGATTTACATACTTATCTACTGATTTATACATTATTTACATATTTGTACAAACCAACATATTTATAAATTGAAATACATTTTCCTCTCGGAAGTTTATGTTGCTCTTATTTCTCTTAGAAAATGAGCCAGCAAATAGTGGAGACTAATGATATAGCTTTCTTTGGTTGTTGTAGCTTTGGACTCACAAAGAAAACTGTGCATTATATGTATTTGTCAGAGCAGTGGGAAGTCCATGCTGTGGGCTCATAGAGAGATTCTCCACTGTATCTGCTCTGTTCCATCTTGGTGGGGCAATTGTCTTCAAGTCTCCATATCTACTCAAGGTGTCCAAATTCCTGATAAAACCCTTTTTCTCATGGCTTGTAAGGGTCCCCAGCTGTTCAATGATGAAGTGTCTCCATTCAGTGGAGGGGTCAACACTTGAAGATCACTTATCCTGAGTCCCTGCCTCTTCTGTAGGTCTTCATGATGGAAATTTTGGTTCTTGTTCCCCTTTTTGCTTCAAAGACTTTTGACCCCCTAGTCTAATGATTTCTCCCTTCCCTCAAACCTGATCTTCAGTCCTGAAAGAGGAAAAAACCTAACCCTCTGATTTCTTTAGATTTTTTTTCTCCTCCATCTTAAGAGTGGGCTTGGTGAGGAAAGTTGTTCTTGAGATAAAAATTAGAGGAAAGAAGGAGTGAGAAATTCACTGACAACAACTGGATTTATCTTTTATGATAGCACTTGCCACATATATATTAGCATTTTACATAACTTATAACATAGAAAATATACAAATACCTATGCCAAACATACAGCTGATAATTATGTAACTTAATTTTGATGATTCAGGAGAAACTTCGAAGTTTTATAGTCTCTCAGTTATATTAAGAACCTTAAATGGCATAGAGACTGGGCTGAAGGTAAACTGAACTTATTCTCACAAAACCTAACTCCTAATTTTTTTGAATATCAGTGAACTTATTTATAATTCATAAGATAAGGTTTGCAGAAAAGTTATTCTGATTGAGTTTCAGGTTTGTCTCTATGCTAATAAGTTTTTTACTATAGTAAATATTTTCCATTTTATATGGAGCTATTTAAGTGCATGAGAAACAATAGCATAACTAAAAAGACTTTGGACTTCTCTGTTGAGCTTCGTCCTATTTTCTTTTTTATAGACATGCCTCACTGGTAAAATCAGTAATTCCCCAAACAGTAAAATAGTGTATATCATGTCTGTGAATTCTGTTTTCATGCAATGCAACTTATTAGAGAAAGATAATTTTTAGAAGACTTTCAAAATCCCTGGCCGTGAATAGAGATAAATTTATGTTTATTGAGAATAGATTCAAATCATGGGATATTAGAGTGGAAAGTTACCTGGATAACCTTCATATAGGTGAGAAAAATTGAGATCCAGAAAGCTTAAATCACTCTTCTAAGGAGCACTATTTTACATATACAGATACATGTAACATATATACATATATAAAACCTTTATGTTTTAAATTACATAATTAAATATGATGTATATATTCCAATTCATCATAGTATATTATTTTTGAAAATAGTTCACTTATTTTATCAATGATAAATACTTAAATGCACAATAATTTTTAGAGTATTTCTTTGTTACTAACATTTATCCCATTGAAATGACAGCTTGAAATGTTAAAACTCCTATGCCAGTTTATAATTGCAAAACTCCTATGCCAATTTATAATTCTCTTATCTGCATTTAACTAGGGCTTGGAGAAGGGCCATACATGCTGGCAAGTTATGGACAGACTGGCCTTGTTCTGGGGGCCAATATGACCAGTAGAAGCATTTTCTCTTTGCCAAGGAGTAGTATTCATGGCAATTTATTTTTTAATTTTATGATCACTCCAGGCCTTTTTAAAGAGAAGGCATCATGTAAGTATAATTTCCATTTGAAAATAGGAATTTCATTTTCCATTTACATTGTTTTTCATTTATTCATGCTATTAGTTGAGGATCTAATATGTTTATGGCTTTTTTTTTAGGTGTCCTAAAAGATATAAAATAAAATAAGACACTGGTACATGAACCAACTATCTCTTTTGTATATAAAATCTTTTCTTTGTTTATCTCTTGGCATATATACATTAGAATTGAAATTATTTGATGAAATTTTTGGTCCTAAATAAAGCACAACTTAAATTTTCATAGAAACCATGATAGACTTGATTTGAAATTTTTGAAATTTTGATTGGATATTGAAGAAGTTAAATATTAAGAAAATAAATCAGAGTCTAGACAGTCTGTTATCCTTATATGGCCTTGTCTGTCCTGGTACCTGGTACCACATTAACTGATTTGCATCTGCAGATCTATACTGGTCCTATCTACTTGGCACCTGTTCTAACTAGTGGTTAGTGTCCCCTTCTGATCTGGTGATAATCAGGCTACATTGGTGCTATACTAGCCCTACTTAGAATCATGCATGAGGTGTTGTATGAGCTTAGAAAATACTTATTAAATGAATCAGACTTAATTTTTATATCTATTTTGAGAAATCTCCTGATTTTCTTGTTAGAATGAATTGCTTCATTCTTGTAAAAAGAACTTTAATTCTTTTTAAACTATGAAAACACCTATCACAGTCTGAACTTCCAATTTATATGTTTGTTCTATGTTTTTCCTCTGAAAAAGAATTCTTTTATTCTTTTTTTCATCTTCCAGTGCTCAGCAGAGGGCCTTGCAAGTTTTAAAATGTAATCAATGCCTTTGGAATTATATATTGGATTTGAGCGAGCTCTTCATTTTATGATTTATAATAATTAATGTTTTAATAGAAAAATCCTAATGGATTTAAACTAAAACAATTAAAACCTAAAAAATTAAGGTCTAAGAAATTAAACTAAAATCTCAATTAAAAAACTTTTATATCATGGGTTTTACAAATACAAGGAAAACTTTTTAAAGCCTGTAACAAAAAAGGATGACATTTCTCAAATGTTTTATAGTTGTTCATTAGCCATTTGACCATCTATTGGGAAATAGACAATAATGTTGAGCAAATAGATTTTTCTTAATGCAGCAAAATCACTTGCAAGATTATTTACCCATTTTGAACCCAGTGGTATTGAAATGGAATGACATGCCTAAATTGATCTTTTCCCTATTCTTTTAGATCATCCAACTTAGCCATTTGGAGATTCTGTGCATTTGAAAATGTTAAAGCTTGCAAATACAAATATGTGTTCAATCAATCATTCAATTCCTTGCATGAAGCTGTGTGTTCCAGTGTCCTAAGCTGGTATTTCTTTTTTCTCCCCCCAAGGGACATGAGAAATTATTTAAAAAATAGAACTAGCAAAGACTGATCTTTTTGAGCTTTTGAGCTGAATAACAATTCATTACATTAAAATATTAATTTTCCTTTTAGAGATCTTAGAATTCATTTCTGAAATCTTGGAGATTGGTATTAATTATATATGGCAGTTGTGCAGTTTTCTCTTTGCAATACATTTTACAATGCTGGTGTTGATGATCTGCTTCCTCCAGAGAGCCCAGGGGCATGTCAAACACACTGCTCTATGTTTTACAGCATTGACACTTGTTTCCTTGGAATCTGCTGAAAGGCCAAACTACTTTCTCTATGTGCATGATGAGGACACTCTTACTTTGGAACTGTGGCAGGCAAATTCAGCCTTCCAACGGAGAGCCACGTTTTTCCACCATCAGGGTCTCTGGATTCCTGGTTACAGTGCGTTTGAGTTATACAGCAAGAAAGGCTTTTTCATCATCTTCACAGATTCTAGTGTCAAAGCATCAAAATATGATGATTCCGAAGAATTCAAACATTCAAGTAGCTTCAGCATAGAAGGTATGGTTCCTGAGATCTTCAAAAGGAGAATCAATAGATAATTTACGTTATGGCAAAATATCAAATTTTAATTTTTAAGTCATTCCTAAACGAGTCCAAGTAGATCAGATTGTATGACCTCGAGTGAGTAAGTTCCTTAACCTCTTTGTCTTTCAGTTTATGTGAAATTAGGTTGGGGAAATAATAATACCTACTTTATAGAGTTATTATATCACATAAATTAATTGGCAAATAGCTTAGAACAGCCTTAAATAATGTTACTTTTAATTATGGCCCCAATTATTACTTTCAGGGCTATCTGGACTTTGGAAACCGAGCTTCCATCTCTTGGGTCTGCTGTTTGTACTTTTTCTTTCCTAGAAGGCAGCTTCTCAATAACCTGATTCTTAATGATAAAGACAGCATGTTTATCTCTGTCTTTTGAATAGTAGGGTATCTGGTTCCATTGACTTCTGGATGATTTACCTGGTTCAGTAGAAGCCTGATTTTATTTCTAGAAATCCTTACAGTTTTATAGCTATTGAGTTTTCTGAATTTCAGAGAGGAATCTTCACTGCCTCATCTGATGTTTAAAAGTCATGTTTTATTTTCAAAATCTAGGAGCTTAACATATGCCTTGGATCTTCCAAACAAATTATTTAATTTTAACCTATCACTTGTTTCATTCATTCATTTGCCTTTTCTGTTGTGGATTAATTTCTGCAAACCTCGATAGCCTTTGGATTTTAGAAATTCAGACGAGCTTCAAATTTTTGCCTATTAGAAATGGTTCCTGTACTCATGAAAAAAAGTCACTGATGTGCCCATACTACATTCTATAGAGTAGATATGATATTTTTACTTGAGTTTACTTAAAAGTTGAACATTATAAGCCTCTATTTCCCCTCCAATTTAGAAATCTGAGAAACATAACCTCTACTGTGAACTTTCTCCTTTATGGAGCTCTCTTCTTCAGAGGTAATTTTGGACTGCTACAGAAAGTCTGTTCTATATTGTGGGGAGGGGAGAGTACTAGCAGTTTGTTAGAGAAAACTCTTCGATCAAGGGAGGTTTTATAACTGTAAGCATGTATTATTAAAACCCATTCATTTATTTTTGTCATCAGGTAATACTTACCATGTACAAGGTAATGCTCTAAGTTCTGTGAGAAGAACAAAGATGGAATGCTCTTCCTAGGTTTGATATCAGGAAACATGTCTTTGATCTTGCCATTTTCTTAATTGTTTGAACTTGGCAAGTCATTTGGCTCCTCTGAGCCTCATTTTTTTCATTTATAAAATGAAAATAATACTCAGCAGGCTTGCTGGGATAAAATAGAATAATAGACAAAAGATTACTTTGCAAAAAGTAAAATTCCAAACAAGTGTTTGGTATTATTATGACATGTAGCTCATGAGAATCCACTGAACATAAAGGGAAAAGATTTTTAATTTTTCTTGGCTTTCTCCAACTGCTGGCTTTTTAAAATCTTTGGAAGGTAGACTAACATTTAGATATTCAGCCTAACCATGAAATACTTTGATCACCAAGCAATGGCAATGTCTTTTGCCCTAGATCTGTCTTTTCTACAGCATCATGGTCAAGGAGAGGTCAAATCCTATCTACTATCCTATTTACTATCATAAATCATTATTTTTCAAGCCGTACATGAAAAATATGTGCAATCTAGACTTCCTTATTTCCGCAGAAATCCAGGCAGCAGTGCCCTACCGGAGGATGTGTGAATGGAGATATGAACCTTGTACCACTCCCTGCTTTAAAACATGCGGTGACCCTGAAGCACAAGCGTGTAAATTTCTTCCACCGTAAGTCATGTTTAACCATTCAATGCGCAACTTCCAGCCTTAGCAGATTCTTCTCTCAATGGATTTTTTTTTAGAATTTTAAAATTTAAAAACAGTTCTCAAGAATAATTTGTATGTGCTCTATACTTATTAAAGAATTCATTTCCTTTTATTTAAGCAATTGTTATTGAGGGGCTGCTATGTGGCAGGAATTCTAGCTGATATGGATACAGTACTGAACAAAACAGACAAAGTACCTCCCCTCATGCTGCTTACACTATGTTGGGTTAAAGCAGAGAATAAACCAATAAAAACATAAATATGTAATACAATATATTGTTAGATGGAGAGAGGTGTTATGGAGAAAAAGAAAGGAAAGTAAGGGATACAGAGAGCAGAAGGCATATGTGTGTCTTTGCTAATAATATAGGGTAGTCAGGGAAAAATACATAAACAAGGTAGTGTGTGGTCAGAGATATAAAGGAAGGAAGGGAACTGGCCATGTGGATATCTGGGGAAAGAGTCTTTCAATCTGAGGATAGTGCAAAGGTCCTGGGGTGGGAATGTGTTTGGTATGTTTGAAGCTAAACAAGGAAGTCAGTTAGTTGGAGCAAAGTGAACAAAACTAAGAGAAGTAGGAGATGAAACCAGAGAATCACAGTGGTATGCAAATCATATAGGGCCTTGTGGCCCATTGTGGGGACTTTGTTTTTTTTCTCTGAGCGTGCCCAGGTATATTTTGGACAGAGAAGTGACATGATTTGATTTATGTTTAAAAAGTTTCCTTTGACTGTTGTACTGACTGTTGGGGAGGCAAAGGACAAGGGCAGAACTGGTCAGTAATTCAGAGAAGACATGAAAGGGATTTGATTAGCTTGGTAGCCCTAAAAGTTGTGAAAAATGTGATGATTCCAAATATATTTTGAACTTAGGGCCATGGGTTATGCTGATTTAATATCAATCATGAGAGAAAAAGGAGTTAGATTCAAGGTTAGGCCTCCACAGTTTGTAGGTATGAAATTACCATTTTTGTAGTAAAAACTGCATATTAGCAAATTCAAATGATTCCACTTAATGGGGCGACTTAGTTTTTTTAGGTAGGGAGGATGGTAGGAGGAGCAATCTGCAGGAAAAGTCAGGAATTTAGTTTTGAGGATTTTAAATTTGAGACTGAAAATTGTTCATTAGATTTGGCAAAACAGAGAATAGGAAGAGGCAAAATGGAGACAGTATAAACAGCTTCTTTTTTTTTTTTTATTAAGGAGTTTTGCTGTAAAGGAGAACAAGGAAATGGAACAATAATAGGAGGGAATATTTTTTTAAAGGATCATTTTACATGAGTATCTACAAGCTTCATTTCTGTGACAGACACTGGGACTACAAAAGGTCCTGGGTGTGTGAATGAATGAGACACAGCACCTCTTTCTAGGAGCTCCCAGTCTTTAGGAAGAAGACGGACACAAAAGCCGATAATGATAATAGAGTGGAAATAGGGCTAAAGCAATAACAACAACAACTAGCACACTGTAGTCTTTGTAGTGTGACTCACTCGGTGCCAAGTGCTGTGAATTGGGTCATCTCCTTACCCCCATTGTCAGGGGAGGAAACCTTTACAAAGGCACAGAGAGGGGACACAGTTTGTAGGCAGTCGTGGGGCCAGGAATGGAACCTCTACGAGGTATGAAGTGCAATGGGAGCAGAGAGAAGGAAGTAGTTCTGTTTCTTTTCTTTTTTTTTTTTCTTAAAGATTTTATTTATTCATTTGAGAGAAAGAGCACGCACGAGTTGGGGAGCAGCAGAGGGAGAGGGACACACAAACTCTGAGCTCGATGCGGGGCTCGATCCCAGGATCCTAGGATCATGACCCAAGCTGAAGGCAGATGCTTAACCATATGAGCCACCCAGGCGCCCCTCTTTATTTTCTTAAAAATAAGAACAGCCAATTCTTTATGAAAAGGAGACATCTTCAGCATTCACTTGGACCTCTCATGTTCACACACCTGTTTCCTGTCTCTTCTGGTAGGAAACACAATGGAGGCCCCATAGTGAGGAGGGCACCTGGGCAAGGAAGGAAGGAAGATGGAGGGCAGAGAGCATGGCCAGCCCAGCACAGGGGAGGAAATGGGCTATAGTTTGAAGTGGCATTTAGCTACTTTATTATTTCTTATGCTCTAATCATTCTCCTAGGCAGCTGAACCCAGATCCTCAATGCTGCCATAGTTTGGTCAGTAGCTATTCTAAAGCTTCTCTTTTGGTTGGGGTACAGAGAAGAGATTCAGGATGAAACTTTGCCTCTGCCAAGCTGTTTCTCATCTCTTTCTTCTTTCAACTTCTCCCCCTACCCTGCATCACGGTGCCTAATTATTGCTCATTTTTGTATTTACAGCCCTGAGGGGAGACTCAAGTAGGGAGCTGGGGCTTTAATACACCTCTGTACTCCTCCTCCAAGTCCCCAGCAGAACCACCATCCTCGTTCTAGATGATTGAAGTTTCTGGCACATAGCAAGTGTTAAAAACAAAAATATCTAGTGGAAATGAGAACTTCTATGAGAAAAGATGCCAGCTAGCACACCATAGAGCCCATATGTAAATAGTTATTCCTGTTATGTATTATACCTATTATAAGAAATGGTCTACATCTGAGGCATTTATTTATCAGTCAGAAGTTGAATAGATTATCAGTTGTATGATAAAATAAAGAAGAATCTGCTGTGTGCAACCATGAAGGCATTCTAAAGGAATAAGTTACAGATTTCTGCAAAATATTTTAAGAAAGTGGCTGTGGTTTTGACTTGCATAAACAATTACAAAGTAGTTGAGTTGCACAAAAAATTGATGTTTATTTAATTTAATGATAACTGACTGGCCCTAGTCTCTTCATCCATATAGTAGCTTTAATTTTTTTTGTTTGTTTGTTTCACGAAGTTTAGAGTATAGAATAGGAATATCATACACCAGTTAAAGTTTTATTATTCAAGTTCATTTTATAAAATAAACAATTAGTCACATAAACTAAGCTAGTTATGTAAAAAAAATCATCTGTGAGGGAGGTATCCAAGAGATGGCTAAATGTTTCTCATGTTAAAAGAGAAATTAGCTTTTCTTGTTTTTTAAAAACTGTTGCCTGGATTTCCCTCCATGAACTAGTGCCCTCTGGTGGCAATACTTACTCCTAATGTTAAGTTCATTTTCATCTTGAGTTGGAAAAAGGCCTTGAGTATTTTTAATTAAAATTCTTCACTTCACAGGTGTGGCAATTGGAAATGTCTAAAAATATTAAAAATACTATTACTAACTTCTAGTGTATTTGAAAGGCAGATAGGCAAGGCTTTTTATAAAAACATTTGCGTTAATTCTCTCTGGCATGTATGAATCTAATAATTGGTTCTACACAAAAGATTTCATTTATTTCCTTTGAATCAGAATAAATTGGACTCTGAGCCTCAATTGGACAAGAAAGAAAATGTAACCTCCCTTCTTATATTGGCTTCATTCCCTTAGATAAAAGCATTTCAGATGGTCCCTCTTGTCTTTGGCCCATGATGCCCAAACCATAGCTCCTTTAAATTTGGGACCCTCGCTTTGCTTCTGTGCCATGCACAAGAAGTGGAGATCCTTGAGAAAACCAAACATCCTGGAACTTGAAATCCAATCTCCATAGGCTTATATACAACCATATCCTCCCAGGGCACTGCCAAACATTTGGGCTCTTGAGATCTGCAGCTTCTCCTCCTCCTCTCCTTGTCCTCAAAGAACAGCAACCATGTTCTACCTCCATCCCTTCTACCCAGAGGTTCCTAATATCTTCTCAAGGACTTCAGGGCTTAACAGTACTCAGGGAGAGCCACTGAGCGTCTCTTTTGTTCTGCCAGTGTCCTTAAGGCAAGGATATTTAAAAAGCACCTCTATCTACTGAGATTTGGGGGAGTATAGGAGTGGAAAGTAAATAAATATAGATTAAAATCACAATAAATGATTCTTCTGCATTTCCAGTGATTTATAGAGCGTGGCTTTAGTGTGTTCCAAGAATGAGTGGGTGCTTTGAAAAGTCTGTGTTCAAATTCTTCATTAATCATGAACGATATCTATTTATCATCCCCTAGGGGTTGGGATTTCATAAAATGAAGTATGATGGAATGGCAGCAAAGGGAGCACTCCTTACTGCTTGACAAACAGAATAGAAGACTTTCAGGAAGAATATGTCTTAGTTGCATATATTAACCTCAGTATTTTTTTATATTTTAAACTTTTTTCACTTTTTTTTTTTCATGTAAAGTGTTGAAGGATGCTTGCCCTACTGCCCTAAAAATATGATCCTTGATGAGATCACCCTCAAATGTGTTTATCCAGGAGACTGTAAGTGAGAACCTTACCTAATTTATTCTGAAAAATGAAACACGTGAATATTTTTTCTCTACTGATAGCGGTTGTAAACAGAAGCTTTAGAGAACAGACTTCTGTAAGATGCTTCTTTAATATCCCTTCCACATTTTTTTTGTTTCTACTTACTTTCTAAAACATATAAATCTTCCCTCTAACATTCCTCCTGTGCTCTCTCTCCCAAAACATTTTTCTTGAAGCTAAAGATCCCTGTAGGAAATATACAAGGGCCTCATTTTAAGCACAACAGATTAAGGAAGTGTATCTTTGTGTTTTTTTGTAGGCATACCTCTGATTCCCACAGAACCAGCATTAATGCCACCAGGTAAACCATCTCTACCCATGTTTACAGCTATCGTTATCATTTGAGACCCTGAAATTAGCATTATGTAATTTAAGTCTTGGCACACTTATAACAGCTACTGACCTCAGTACTACCCTGTTGACTAGAAAACCCAGCAGTCACTTCATTTCATTCTGTAGCTGTTCCCTGGATCAGCATGCTAGGTTTTCTGAATGGCTTCTTCATTTTGTTCACTTCTTCCTCTATTTTGGTAGTATACATAACAAGGACTTCCCTCACATTTTAAACCTAGAATTTGGGTGTCACTAAATCGTGCTTAAATTTTCACAGTGCTTAAGTTGACTCTAAAGAGATATTAATGCAAATGAAGTCATCCTTTGGCACTTCCATTCTCATTCCTGTGTTCTGTCCCAGCCTCTGGAGTAGATATTCCGGCTCATACCTCACTTCTCTCCCTCTCTAGGAAACGTGGCTTAGGAAAGGGCTTGATAAATCTATTTACAGTAAGGCTTGACAGATGTAATGTATTATTTTTCCTGAGACTATACTTTAGGAAAGTTCAGATACTTATTCTTTCTTTTTTTTTGTTATATTATCATAGTTTAATTGTATTTCTAATTAAATTATCTGCTAAGAAAGGCAAGTAGGTGTTGTGACCTTATGTAGGAGTTTCAGATTTCATAGTCCATGCTAGGAGATTTTTCAAATAAAAATGTTCTGAATCAACTATCTAAATAAACAAAATTTAAAAATTGAAGTATAGTTGACATACATAAACTTCCCTATAACTATCACTATTACCACTATTCTTACTGGCTCCCATTTATCAAGTACTTAGTACCTGCCAGGCATTGGACTAATCACTTGGCATACATTTAATCCTTGTAAGTCATTAGAATTTTCCATGACTCTGTGCTAGTTTTGGACTAGAACTTTGTTTCCTCTTCTATGGCTTAAGTGTTTATGATGACAAGAATAAAAATATTTAAGTCTGTATTGTTTCATATTTTCTAGAAGATGCAATCTTCTAGAACATGAACTCTGCTCCTAGGACCAAGGAATGGGAATTTTGTTCTTCTTTATTCTGTAAATTAGGAACCATAAAATAAGAAAAAAATTGAGGTCACTTAGAGAATTTATTTCACTGAAAAAGTAAGTTTTCTCTTACATCATTGTGATAGACTGAATAATGGCCCTCCAAAAATGTCCACCTCTTAATCCCAAGAATTTGTGAATATGACCTTACATGCAAACGGACTTTGCAAATGTGAGTAAGTTAAGGATCTTGAGATGGGGAAATTATCCTGTGTTATCCATACGTACCCAATATTGTAACAAGGGACCTGATAAGAGAGTGGCAGGAGAGTCGGAGTCAGAGAAGGTGACATGATGACAGAATCAGAGAAGCGGGGGAAGGGAGAGAAATTTGAAGATACTATGCTATGACTTTGAAGGTGGAGAAAGGGACCAGAAGCCAAAATATTCAGGCAATTCCAAGAATTGGAAAAGGGAAGGAAACAGATTCTTCCTTAGAGCCTCTAGAAGGAATGCAGCTCCGCTGATACCTTGAGTTTTAGGACTTTGACTTCCAGAGCTACAAGATAATAAATTGGTGATGTTTTAAGCCACTAAACTTGTAATGATTTGTTACAGCAGCAACAAGAAAAGAATACAGTCATTTTTAGGCATTATTAACAATGGATACCAATTATAGCTAGACAAAATTTTAACCATTCATTCTGGCTGTTCTGTGGTCATTCAGACTTTAACTATTTTAGAGATAACTTTAGCCCTAACAAAAAGCTTTTGAAGATGCCTTACAAATGTGTTTACCAATCACATCTTCCCTTTCCATGGATCACTCCTTCATGGCACCCACCAACTGGTGGTCCACAAGGGGCTCACCGCACTGTCCATTCTGCCTGCAAGGAACACACTCTAGAAATTCACCAAGGGAAATGAATCAGCTTCACTACTTATTTTTAAAAGGCAACAAAATTCGTAACTCCTGAGCACTCTTTAGTGATACTGATATTTTTACCTGTTGAAACAGTGGTGTTGACACTATCAAGACAGTGAAGATGTTTATAGAATGGTGGTTAAAAATCCGAGCTCTGGAATAAGAATTCCCAAGTTTGAATTCTGGCCCTGACACTTCCTACCTTGCCTGTCTATACCTTCGTTTCCTTATCTGTAAAATGATAAGGGTATTGTTACCTACTTTACAGAGTTCTTGGGAGGAATAAATGAAATGATCTGTATAAAATTCCTTAGCACAGTTTCTACTGCATGGAAATTCCATACAGGATGGATACCATTCCACTAATGGAAAGGATATCTTCATTTCTAACAGGTCCAGAAATGATTACTCCGTCAGACTTCACTGTATTGGAAATGCTAACGCCAACAAGGACAGGTTTGGAATGCGAGGTATGGCTGGGTAATCTATTCCTACTTGCATTTCCTTAGACCATCTGTTCAAGTTTCTGTATCACTATCCAAGTGCTATTAAACTTCTTTTTCTATGCTCTCTGATCTATCTTTGCCAAAAGATAATAAGAAATATGCATTAAATTTAGCAATTTTTTGTGCCCTCTCAGAGGCATAAATACAATTGTATTTTCTTACCTGGTTTAGATATGTCCTACTAATTAGATTCTGGTATTACACTAGGAAAAACAAAATTCAAATGAGGTCTTTTTTTTCCCTTGAGATTTTATTTATTTATTTATTTATTTATTTGAGGGTGGGGGAGAGAGCACACAAGCAGGGGTGAGGAGCAGAGGGAGAGGGAGAGAGGGAAACGGAGAGAGGGAGAAGCAGATTCCCCACTGAGCAGGGAACCCGATGCGGGGCTCAATCCCAGGACCCTGGGGTCATGACCTGAGCCAAAGGCAGAAGCTTAACTGACTGAACCACCCAGGCGCCCCTCAAATGAGGTCTTAAGTGTGATTCTTCAATAAAAATTTAACTGATGTGGGCTTCTCTGTAAGGCAGGCATTCAAAAATATTTATTAAGTAGCTATTATATGCCAGGCACTATGCCAGATAACAAAGATACATTGGCAAGCAAAAAAAGGTAAGCTCATTGGACCGCAGACCTTGTAATTGTCTTAGCTGAGACTTGAACTTAGTTATCTTCTTACTTCAGATGTGCCACTTGTTTGATAAGCCAACTGTTCGTTCCACCAATATTTATTTAACACCATTTTTGGCCCGGCACTATCCAAATACTATAGATAAAACAATATAAAAGCAAGCAAAAATTCATGCCTTTATGGAGTTTATATTCTATTGGAGGCTCTAAGATAGCCACTAAGCAAAATAAGTTACTAAGTTATATAAAATGTTAGAAGGTGCTGCTCAGGAAAAAATAAGTCTATTTTCAATGACATGCTCAGAAAAGCCTCATGGATAAAGTTACTTTAGAGTAAAAGATCTGAAGAAGTTCAGAAATGGAGCCATGCAGAGAACCAGGGCAGCGGGAATAGCTGTGGGAACCAGGAACCAGGGTTCCAGGCAGAAGGACCAGCAAGTGCAAAGGCCCAGAGGTAAAAATGTACCTGACATTTTAAAAGAATAATAAGGAGGCCATTAAATAAGTAATCAATAAGATAAGAAATAAATGAGATTATTTAAAGCCTTGTAGATGATTATAAAGACTGTGGCTTTTATTTTTAAAAGACATAGGAAGACATTGGATATTTTTGAGCAGAGAAATTATATGATCTGATTTGTTTTAGGATCATTTTAGCTGCTGTGTTGACAGTAGGGTGTAAAGAGACAACAGAACCAGTTAGGAGGCTATTGTGGGAATTTAGGCAGAGATGATGGTGGCACGGACCAGGGGATAGCAGTGAGAATGGTGAGAAATGCCTGGTTTCAGGGTGTCTTTTGAATATAGAGGGCCCAGAATTTGCTGAAAGATTAGATGTGGGGTGTGAGTGAAACAGGCATCAAAGATTCTAAGATCTTTGCCTTGAGCAATTAAAGGATAAAGTTGGCATTAATCAGGATTGGGAAGTTGTGGGAAGTGAAGGTCAGGGGTGGGTGTCATCAAGCGTTCTGGTTTGTCATGTAAAGACTGAGATTGCTCTTAGACATCAAAAAGCTGCAGGTGTACAGATCTGGTCGACATAAAAAGAGCTTAGAGCAGAGGTCAAGGTGAATTAAATTTTGGGAATTCTCAGTGATGGGATGAAATCACAAAGGGAGTGAGAACAGATGGAGAAGAGAGGAAGGAGGAAGACATGAAGGCAAACAAGCAAAGGATAGTGAAATAGGAGAAAATGGAAGAGATTGTAGGTGGTCTAGAAGCCAGGGAAAGAAAACATTAAGGAAGTTGGAGTACTATGCTATCCTAAATATGTTAGTAAGTCAATAAGATGAGGTATGAAAACTCATTGTTGGGTTTGGCAATGTAGAGTTCATTGGTGACCTTGTTAAAAAAGTTTCAGTAGAGGGGCCCCCTCAGAGGGCTGTTGTTGTGGGAGTGAAATGTGTTAATTAGAATAATATCTTGAACATAATATGTGACATAAATGTTTGATCATTGTTATACTTATTACCATAATTTAAATACAATAACATTTATAAATTTTGAAAGATCTACCACTGATTTTTATTTGTTTATCTAGAAGTCCGTGAGCTATATATAAAAATTAATTTATAATGATTTTATCCAGGTGCTGTTAAGCTGATCTCACATATGAATGTTTAATGAAATATTTATAGTATTAAGTAGCAGTTTTTTTAAACTGACATTAACGGAAGTTATAATGACATACGAGCTTCACAGCACATACGAAAGCTTGGCCTGTACTGTATAGGTCTGTTTGCAAATAGGAACGAACACAATTTAGAACAAGATTTCAATTTGCTCAGATGTCTGAGTCTATGGACAATTCTGGTTTCAAATCAGTATTAAGATAAAGCTTAACTTAAGTTCAAACTGAGTATTTTAGAGAGAATACATCAACAAAAATTGTAGTGAAATTTAAATTATCTTTCAAAAGCTTTCGTATTTAGGAAATGTATACTATGGGCAATGTGAATGGGGAATTAAAAAATTAATTGAAAACATTTGTTGAAAACGGAAAAAAGAAAACTAATTTTCTTTTTTATTAACAGCCTCAACAATTTGATCCTGTTTATAATTGTAGCCAATATATATGCCTTAATATGGAGTGGCAGTTTTACAACTGGTCTCTTAATTGCCCAAAGGCCTTGGAAATGCCTGACTGTGGTTTCCGGGGAAGGCCCGTGCAAGTGAACAGCGATATCTGCTGCCCTGAGTGGGAATGTCCTTGTAAGTTTGCATTTCTTACATGGCAGGCAGTTTTCCAATTGGGTAGAGACTGTTATTTTTTTTTTTTTTTTTAAGCTGATCACCTCACTCATCACACCAAAGTTATTGCTGAACTTTCTTCATTTAATTTATGATTTTATTTCCCAATATATAACTTTTAGAGTTGCTGCTTGTCAAATATAATAACACTAATTTGAAAGTTTGGTTTTTTTTAAGAAGCAATCATTACTACAAATACAAATAGTTAATAGACCAAATCCACTCTCTACCATTTTTTTAGGTCGGTGTTCCATGTTGTCAGAACTGAGCATTATTACGTTTGATGGAAACAATGCAGCATTGTATAGTATGGCTTCTTATATCTTAGTAAGAATTCCTGGGGAAATTATAGTTGCTCACATTGAAAAATGTTCCATGAATCAGGTAGGTCATAATCCATTCTCGTGTCATTTCTTCATAAATCTATAGCTGAAGTACACTGCGACATTAGATATTCTCAGAGCAAGAAAGGGCTCACGAACTCACTGAGATTTATCTTCTAGTACTTAAAAAATGTTTCATGTGAACATATTTAGAGGCATGTAATATTAATTTGAATAATGTTTTTTAAGAAGTCAAGTAATATATTTTTTAAAGTGTTCTTTATACATTTTTTTTTCAGAATGGAAATACACTTAAAAAGCTAGTGAGTATTTGCAAAGTGTTTCATAAATTCCTTCTCTTCATTGCTAAAGTTTTGTTTAACTCCATAAAGTTTTAATGTTTTTTCAAATTCAGGCATCCTCTGGAAGAATGTATGGACTTTGTTTTAAGAAGTTAAACTTGACAACACCTATACATAAAATACTTGTTAATCGGGCAGCAAGAAAGGTAAGAGCACAAAGTTAAAAGACACCCTCACATTAGAGAAAATTAAGAAATTACATTAAACACAATTATTTCCAAAAACAGGGAAAATTAAACATATCAGTGGAGTTTCATTGTTATTGTGTTTAATCATTCTTTTCATGGACAGTAAAAAATTGTTTCTTAATATTATATTTCTCCTTCCACAATGTACCAAGTGTTGCAAATATTTCTCCCCTTGTGAGGTTAACTATAACAGCCATGTCAAAGACATGAAATCCCTCTTGGGTAATGTGAGTGCCCAAGTTCCAAGGTTAACATTAGTGTTTTAAATTAGACAAAGTAGAAATGATGTATAAAGAGAGGGATCACAAGGTTGAAAAATGTAGTAGTTAAGAATACCAGAATGCAGACCCCCAAGAGAAAAATAGTTTTGAAGTGCTGATGATGTTAAATTTTCAGTGAATACATGATAGTGAAAATAAGAAAAAATGACGAAATATTAACAATTGAAATAAACTGAAGAAGGGGAATGTTTTATAAAAAGATTGAAAAAAGCCATTTGGTTTTATAGGAAAAAACCTTTATCCCAAGGAATATGTATTTACTGGAGAAGGGTGAGTTATAAGCTGGGTATTTCACTTATATGGCTCTCTCAAAAATGTAAGAACATAATGTGTAAAGATTTCGCTAAAATGACTGAGATGTTACATGCTTTCTAGAAATAATTCTATCTTTTTTAGCACAGGCCAAACATTCTAGACTGGAAACAATATTAAAATGAGCCTAAAAAATAGTAAGGTGTTAGAAAGCTTAATTTTAAGTAAAGCAAAATATATGAATGGGGAAATTATTTGGATGATAGCACTTGTGTATACCTTTGATTTGATCAGGTTGATACATTAACAGGAAGTGGGTGGGAAATAAATTTAAACACACATCTGGTCAGTGCTATTAGTGAGCATTTGAGCCAAAGGGCTTAGTTTTGGCTTCAACTGAATTCATCTCTGGTCACGTATTCAGTTAAAAACTAATTCTTTAAGAATCCATCTCTGATCATGTATTCAGTTAAAAACTAATTCTTTAAGAATCATTTAGTGAGAGTTCACATGATAAAACACAAGGTCCTGGTCTCAAGTAACTTGTAGCTGTATGTGAGGTGCTTAAATGCAATTGTCTGCCAATTAGAAAGCAATAGGAGGTATAGTGATAGAGTTTGACTAATATATCACAGAAGCAGGTCACTTAATGAAGTTTATAGGAAGGTCAAATAGGTATTTTTGGAGGAGGTGACACCTAAGAGAAATGTTAAAGAAAGCGGAAATTAACCAGGCAGGAGTAAGGCTATTTTAGCCTACAGATGGCAATATGAGGAAGATATAAAGATGAGAAATTGGATGGTTGGTGAGACATGACCGACAAAGTTACTGCTGGTTCCATGTCTTTGTCATTATTTAAAACAGGGTTTTTCTAAATATAATCCTCGGATTGCCTATATTTGTATTACCAAGAGTACGTGCTAAAAATACAGAGTCTAGAATCCCTTCCAAATCTAGGAAATAGAATTGCTGGGAAACTTAGTCTTTACCAAGCTTGACAGATGATTGTGAGGAACATTATAGTTGAACACTGATTTAGAAGATCAAAGAAAGGACCCAGATTAAGGAAAATATCCTGAAAATAACTTTATTATCTTAAGTTCATGTTAGTAGATAATGGTGTAATCAACATGTATTGCAGGAAACAGAAAAGCATACGTAACACAGAAGAAAGTTAAGTTTTGAAGAAAATAAGGGGCAACAAGTTGGACAGCAAATACTGAATATAGCAAGATACAATAAAGGAATAATAAAGGAACTAGAAGTTGTGAGAAGCTGTGGCAGCAGCAGAGAAATAAATTTTTATATTCAACAAGAAGAAATGGAATCATCTGAATTCTACTTTTAATGAGTGTATATTGAGACATATTTTTCTAACAGTTGTAAATTCACTGTGTTATTTTAGGTAGAAGTGGATTCTGTCGTTGTGCCTCTGCCATTTTCAAGTCAAGAACTGTCCATAGAAGATTCTGGTTCCATGTATATGATTACGACTCCAGCTGGACTAGTCATAAAGTGGGCTCACCTTACAGGGATCATAGACATTCATTTTGGCTTTCGATTTAACTTGTCATCTTACACAGAAGGACTCTGCGGTGAGCATTGCTCTTCAAATCTTAATTTCTTCTAATTTTTTTTTCTCACATTACACTGTTTTGGCCCTGATGCCCCACTTTTCATATTTGAGGTGTGATGTTAACTTTTAGTTCCCCCTGTGAATACTATTTCATTTTAATAAATGGGCTAAGGAGCAAGAAATAACAGTTCAATTTGCATATTTTATGGAAATATAATGTTTACTACTACTATTGCGATACTGTTATATTACTGCTATATTCTCTATACATCCTACTATATTCATCTTTATTAATCATTAATGAAGTGCCATTATTTTATATACTTGAACTTATTCAATTCTAACAATAACCCTCATAAGTTGGTATTAATTTATAAGTGAGAAATATGAGTTACAGAAAGATTAAAGGCTTAAATAAGTTTGTTTCTTCCTACAATGTTAAAATTTGGAATAGGGGAAAATTTAGTTGCTTAAGCCACCTTGAAAGTTACATACAGGGAACACAATGTTCTCAATATTTGTCCTGGTTTTGTTATAAAATGTAATGCCTAGGTGTATCTTTACACCTAAGTTAATATTACACCATGTTACATAGACACATAAAGAGTTATAAGCCAAAGGAAACAAATCAGAAATACCTCTAGGTACACAACACAATAAAAAATTATAATACTGGCTTTGATGTCTGATGGAGACTGTTCTTTTTGTAGCTCTGTACTCTGAAGCGAACATCAGTTTCCTCATCTTTAAAATGGGAATAGCAACATTTTCCCTTCAAGATTGTTTTTAGGGTTGAATGTGAAAGTTAATGTCAAACACTTAACACATTGCTTAATACACATGATCAATAAATGTTAGCTTAGTAAAATATATCTACTTTAATCTCACCGAACATTAATTGAGTAAAAGTTTATGGATCACCTTCTGAGTGTTTAGACTCAGTGCCTGATGCTGGCAACAAAAACAAATAAGACTAAGTCCTTTCCCTCAACAAATTACAAAAAACACCCAGATTTCTTCCTTAAAGCATTTAGTGCAAAGTTTGGCTAAAAAGGTTTAGGTATTTCCTTGCCTATTTATAGTACGCTAAACGTAGCACAAAGTTCTATGGGGACTGAAGGTTATCACTGTGGAAAAAGTTATTTTTGAGTCCGTGTAGTATTGATTATATATAATAAATCAATAGTTATTATTGAGTAATACTCAAGAGACTTTAAGAATGCATATTTTCTCTGATGATTTATCATTTCTGCATGCTATGATTTCTGTTTGATCTTGTGAATTTTTTTCCTTCACTTATTGTCAGCTCATGCTTTTACAGACACACTCTGCTAACTGGATTCTTAAGTAATCACTGTAGAGAAGGGGGTAGGATCACCTTTTTGCTAACCGAGGGTCACCCCCTAAAGTTCATAACCTCCATAGTGGGTGAAGAATGGTTTTGGTTTAAGGGAAATCTAGGTACTGTCACGTCTGAAAAAGTTGCAGTGAGCAAGAGTATGACCTAAATTGAGCACGGACACCAGAATGGGAGGTCTGCATGAATACCTTGTTCTCCACAGCACTGTGAAGTTTACAGGGCTGGTGGCTGGAGTTGCAATAAAACCAATTTTCTATTAGCAATTACCTTTTTCCAGGGAAGTTTAGACTTAAAAAATAGTAGCTGCTTGACAGTATAGTTCACTTCACTAGAGTTTTGTTTTTTATTTATTTTTGCATTGCCTTCAGTTCTTTGTATATTTACAAAGACAAAGCAATGATGGTAGCAGCAACCTTTATGATCTTAATATGCCTACTTGAGGATTAAGATTTAATACTTGAAAAAAAATGTTCAAATTCTATCTTTTATAGCTGGAGGCTTGGGTATTAAGAAAAAAGATGTCTTAAGGTAGGGTAGGATTCAGATCAAGTATGTTCTGGGTTCTGGGCTATTTCTCTGCAGTTCCCTTGGCTCTGCACTCCACTGCATGAAAAGTAAGATCTGTCCCCAGTCTGGCCTTCCTCAGGAAGCTGGAGGTTTTAGCAGGTCAAAGCATGATAACCATCAATAGGCCACGTCATCCTAAGGAAGGAAGATTGTCTATGTCTTAGAATTCCCAGATCAAATCCTGTTTGGTTGTGGTTGTCCAAATGTTGAATGTATCCATGTATCTAGGTGACTGTCTGACCTGACTGCTTTATTACCTGTAACAGTTGTTAATGCACGGGAGTAAGGACTACCTTTATGCCGATCATGGCCTTCTCCTATAGTGGTGATGGGGCAGGGATACTTCCTGAAGGCAGAACTTAATGTTTTCAGGCAGGGTTTTCCTGTGTGAATGGATGACTGGGAGGCAATTACCAAATGCCCACTACTCTAAGGAATATCTTGGAAAGCTTAAGAACTACTTCTGCAATTAGGAGATAGTGGTAATAGTGAAGGAGTGTGGGAGCAGAGTCAATCTCCTCTTTCTTCATTTTCTAACATCTTTTCACATTTCTTGACTTCTAGGATTGTAGTCTCTTTCTTATCTGGTTAAGACAACTCTACTATTTTATCAAAGAATCAGATACATAATTAAAAAATCCATCAACATTAAAGTGAAAGGATATACATTTGGCACCTTGTTCAGTAAATGATTTATTCATTTACAATCAGTTATTAAGATGATTTATTTCTGCTGCCTACATTTGGTTTAAGTGAAAAAATTTTTCCTTCTAAATGTCACATGTCTTTCTAGGAATTTGCAATGAAGATCCAGATGATGATCTAAGGATGCAAAATGGCACAATTATTACAAATATGGAAGACATAGAATTATTTATTGAGAGCTGGGAAATTGAGAAATCATTTGAAGTCACAACAAGAAGACCTGTTAGGAATTGTACTGAGCATGATTGCAGTCACTGCATTGAGTTATTAAATAGAAGAGTTTTCGTTCCATGCCATAATAAAGTAAGTTAAGGGCAACCATAAATAAGAACTGTCACGTTGGACATGTTGAGAGTAAAGCCAATAAATTCTTGTTCTTGCCCGGATGTTCTCCTACTGAGAATAGTTTAGCCCCAAACCTTCTGTCAGTGTGCTTTGGAATTCAGAATCATTTACTTTTATAGACTTAAAGAGATAAGAAGGATAATTATCTTTTTTTCTCCTATGTTTTTTCAGAAGTATATCTACAGCTTTCAAGAAAAATGAAATTCTGTCCTATGAATAAATGCCTCTAAGAGAAAGAAATCAATATCACTTGATAACCCAGTAGAGAAACCAAGACAGTGAGGATATTATCAATTCTCTATGATCCTGGCATCTTAGGTCTCTACTTGTAATAGAGCCTGTCATATATTCAATTTAAACATTCTTTATTTGTCTCTAACTTTCTGACTTTATGTGACTAGTAGATATTTTAAGTAATCTCTATCATTAAAAAAAGATGCATTGTTAGGGACACAGGACAGACAAATATAGCATTTCATGACTCATTTAATGAAAAGTCTGTGAGCATGCAGCACTTACAAGGCATCGTGTTAAACTCCTGTGACCCAAAGATGAATAAGACTCTCCCTTATTCTCCAGAGGTCTGGTGGGAAAGCAAGCTTGTGGACAGGTACATGACAATGTGCAGTCTGGAGGTATATGGGAGCCCAGATTTTCAGGAGACTTCTCATAGCTTTAGATATTTGATTCACTTAGAAGGATGAATATGCCAGGAGAGACAAGGGAGGAAGGGACACCTAGGCAGATACAACAATATGTGTAAGAACAAGTTTTGTGTAAAAGGTCATGTTAGGAAGATGTTGAAATGGTTGAGTGTAATGCATATGGAGGGGAAGAGCCTGGGAAAGAAGGTAAGGGAATTGTCAAAGCAGGAAGGAGCTCACTGTGCAGCACCTCCCATGCTCAACTGTGGAGTGTAGACTCTGTTAATTCTCAGCCTGCCCCATGAGTTCCCTCATGGAAAGGTGAAGGATGGCGAGTCATGGGATAAAAATGGCATATCTTTTGGGAGCTTAGTTTTACTTGGAGATTTGGATGCAGATGGGTTTTAAATGTTTACATTTTTTTAAAAAGCAGGCCTATAAAAATGAAAAAAATAATAAATACTTTAAAACTCAGTTTAGTGTCATTTTAATGTCTTTTAAAGCATAATGATTTTTGGGATGCCTGGGTGGATCAGTCCGTTAAGGGTCTGCCTTCGGCTGAAGTCATGATCCCAGGGTCCTGGGATCCAGTCCCACATTAGTCTCCTTGCTCAGTGGGGAGCCTGCTTCTCCTTCTGCCTGCCACTTCCCCTGCTTGTGCTCGCTCTCTCTCTCTGACAAATAAATAAAAACAAAATCTTAAAAAAAAGCATAATGATTTTCTTTTTTTTTAACAATGATTTTTTTTTTTTAAGATTTTATTTATTCATTTGACACAGAGAGAGAGAGCACAAGCAGGGGCAGAGGGAGAGGGAGAAGCAGACTCCCCACTGAGCAAGGAGGCCGATGCGGGACTGGATCCCAGGACCCTGGGATCATGACCTGAGCTGAAGGCAGACGCTTAACCAACTGAGCCACCCAGGCACCCCAAGCGTAATGATTTTCAAAAAATCGCATTTTTAACTGGGAACTTAGTAGGGTAATTAAATCAGAAAACTTCTTAACTTATCTATTGAAGGCTTGGGGAGGCAGTGCAGAGTGCCATTTAGTCTGTCATAGCCCAATCACACAGACAAACCCCTTCCCAGTGACTTGGATGGCAAAAGAGAAAAGCAGGTAATTTGGTTTCCCACTTGTAAGCTTCACCTTCATTTGACAATCTCCATAGCAGGCAGGTGATCTGTCTGGATTCTATCATTTTTCTACCTAAAACCCTTCAGTGTCTTCCACTTCCATTTAAAGTCTTATGAGGTCCTCTACGCTCTGGCCCACCCACTTCTCTAGCTTCCTTTCTGCTACACTCTTCTTGCTTACTGAGAGCCAGTCTCCTTTCAATTCTTTGAATATTCCAAGGTTTTTCCTGCCAGTGGGCTTTTAAGCTTCTAGTTTTTCCAGCCGGAATACTTCTCTCCTCTGATTCATTTTAGTGGGGTGACTCCTCTGGATTCTATTCAAAGACCTTTTTTAGCTATGAGGTCCACAGGCAGAGAATAGGTCTGTGTTATTGACCTTTATGCTCCTCATGCATAGCACGGTGCTTGATAGGTGGTTAGGTGTTCAATAAATTATGAAAGCCTGCATAAGTGAATATATGAATGGGGGATACAGGAGAGTCAACTTTTGTGGGTTAAGTGGAAAGGTATGTAATTTTTTACTTTGGATAAATTAAGTCATATGGGATTTCAAGCAAAAATACCCAGAAAAAGCTTAGAAACATAATTCTGGAGCTCAGAGGAGGTAACTTGAGGCCAGGATCAGGTTTGGGGAGTTCTTTGTGTATGGATTTTTAAAAACAACAATGAGTAATGTGCAATGTTCCAGAGTCTGCTCTGTGCATTTACCATATATTAGCTCACAGCTATCTTAAGTAGTAGTAAGTTTATGTTTAACTCTTTAACTAATGAAGAAACCGAGGAAAAGATTTACATGCCCAAGATGGTGGTATGAGTCCGGGAAGAACATCTGTAACTAGTAGACGTGACCATTGAGGATGAGGTCTAGAGAAACACTCAGAATAAGAGGTAGCAGAGGAGCTGACACCCGACAGGTGAGCAGGCAATAGAATGAAGTACACTAAAAGTCCAAGGAGAGGGTTTTAAGAAGGAAACTCTCAGTGTTCCCTGGATTCCACAATGAGCATGCTCTTGACCACAGCAAGTATTCCATGTAAAGTGAAGAATTGGAAACCAAGGGAATGCTATAAAGAAGACTAAAAGAATGTAGAATCTTGGTCTTTATAGACATGGACCTTGAAGAAGAAAGGATGGGATATGAAAAATGCAAAGTATTTTTATCTGGCCCTTTGAACTTTGTCAGAATTTGGCATCTGCATGGAGATGTTTAGTACATTTGCTGAATGAACGAGTAGAGAGAAAAATTGGAATAGATGTTGCTACAAGTTAAATTATTTAGATTTCAGGCAATTCTAAATCAAAATGAAACAATCTGTAGGAAGAAATCTCTTTAAATTGAGGCATGTCAAATTACATAAATTGTTCAATGTTCAATATTAATACATAGTTTTTGAGAAGCATTTATAACCTCATTTAATAACTAATGCCATGTATCATTATGGAATGCTTCAGAAACTTCCGGTTTTATCCATTGTAGATTAAAGTCCCATTCAGTGTATGGAAAAGACGATTGTGACCCGAAGTATAATATCAGAAATAGATTTTGCTAGGTCCACATACTTTGTTTCTTTTTCACCTTTATAAGATATACTTATGTAGATTAGTGCAGACAATATTAACCTTATCTAAAATGTGTCTAAAAATATTTTCACATCAGAAGTGACATCTAGGATTATGAAGTTTGGAATCTAAGGTCAAGAAAAATCTGTAATAAGTCTTAACTTGCTACCCTTTGATTCTCTGAATAGTTTTCGACTAACTTAGGGCCTTTAGAGAAATAAAACAACATAACTTATCCCAAGGCAAACTGTGTCTCTAGGTTTCACCGCAGAACTTTTGTGAAAAGATGTGGATCAATTATACCTATTTTTGGAACTATGAATGTGATGCACTTTCTGCCTATGTGGCTCTGTGCAACAGGTTTGACATCTGTCTTCAGTGGAGAACACCTGATTACTGCTGTAAGTAGTACATTTTCAGTAATATTTTCTAACAATCCTATAGCATTCCATGTTTTGTATTCACTTCTTTTTCTTTTCATTTTTCATCACAAAATAATTTTGTAAGAATAAAACACGGATAAATGTAATGTAGAAGTTAGAGGCCAGCTCACCCACATGGGCAACTTCTAGTTTCATCCTGATCTAAATCTAAGGTTGGCCTCAACCCTCCCAAAAGAAAACCTAGTCCACAAAATATGAGTCAGCAAAATTAATGGAAATATTGAAGAAATCACAGGGGGATTGAACAGGGATTTTAATTCTGTATCCCAGAGCACGTTTTGTTGGTTTCAATTCAACCCGCCTCATTTGACCCCCGGCTTGTCCCCTAGCTTGTGAAGAAGATACAAACTTTTCTGTTCCCTTTTCCTCCTTTCCTGACATAGTATCCACATCCTGGAAGCTAATCTTTCTTTGATTGGTATCTAGGTTCAGTCTTTTTCCAAATACATGTTTGTGGATCCTTTTTCTTTCGTATGTATTCTTTGCCAATTTTTATCTATGGGGCTCATGCTTTCTCATCAAGTTGTAATGCTTTTCATAAAAATTTTATTAAACCTATATCCAGTCCTGGGTATATTTCACAGAAAATACTGTTAATTTAATTTAAGAAATAGCAATTAAATGGATTAAGTGGTAAAAGATGGTCAAAATGAATATTAATGAAATGCTCCAAAATAAAATAAAATTTTTCATTTTCCCTAGGAGAAAAAGTAAAATACATATAGAAAGGATAATATAGCACAAACACCAGTTACATGACTTCATTTCAGACATAAAGCAGCTCCTGGTGTGCTTTACTATCCCTTACCTCTCTTTGTTCCCAGAGATAATCACTATTCAAGAGTGGGGTTGCTTGATTCATAGGAAATGTATGACATCTCTAATTTTAATAGATACCATCAAATTGTTCCCCGCTGAGATTTTACCAATTTATACCCCTACCAGCTGTGTGTTCATTTTTTAACAGTATGATTTTTTAAGATCACTGAAAATCAAAAGAATTGTCTAAAACATCATTTAGAAACTGTTCAGCAATTGTAGTTTCTTTTGACAGTGAAGGATTAAACCTAAACACACAGCATTTTTCTTTTTTATGGCTTGGTTGAGTTACATATTTAAAGCATATTTCTGTGCTTAGTCTGAATAGACTGTTCTATCTCCTCACTACACAGAGAAGTAACCTCATACTAGTTGATCCTGTATTTATGCCAACTAGATTTGGGCTGCCTTTTGATCACATTTACTTGCTACAAATCAGATGAGCTTTTCCTACTATAACATAACATATAATACTAGCTGGACCCCCGGAAGATACTCAAAAATACCTATTGTTTCTTTTGTTTCTAGTTTTGGGTTACATAATAAATGAAAAATGAAATTTGAAGAGACGGAAATGGGCAAAATTCATTTTCAGAAAGAAATCCAATATTTCTTCCTTTTACTATAATCCAAAAAGGTGACTTTTCTCATTAGCAAATTCTGTCCTCTGTTATTCATAGCTCTGAGTTGCCCAGAGGGGAAGGAATATCAACCCTGTGTGAGGACTTGTGAAGCAAGAACATGTCTGAACAGGTGGTTCTATGGACATTCTTCATGTTTGAATTTAAGGGAAGATTGCGTGTGCAAAAATGGAACCATCCTTCACAGGCCAGACTCAATTCAGTGCATTCCAGAGCAAGAATGTGGTAAGCAGCAGAGTGCAAGATGACTGCTTAGGGACTTGGCAAATAAATAAAGCTTTTTTAGATCTTGGGGAGATGTGCTGAGAAAGATTAATCAACAGGTCCCCTAGGTGTTGGAAAGAAAACTGGTTTGTTTGTAGTTTGATTTTAATATGTTACCCAAATTAGATGTTTTGGTGGTGATGTGGTTTTGTTGTTGTTGTTGTTCCAAGTTTTTATTTAAATTCCAGTTAGTGAACATACAGTGTAATATTAGTTTCAGGTATAGAATTTAGTGATTCAACACTTACATACAACACCCGATGCTCATCACAACAAGCGCCCTCTTTAATGTCCATCACCCATTTAACATCCCCCCCCTACAGCGATGCAGTGATGATGTGTTTTAGTCTCTACCTATGCCTGTAATAACTAGGCGGGGGTATGATAAATTAAGAATTAAGAGCATAGGATGTGAACTGAATTGAAATTCCAATTATTTCATGTAATAGTGATTCATCTTTACCTCTTTGATCCTGGGTTAGCATCTGTAAAATGGAGAAAATAATAGCACTTATCCCATAAAGTTAGTGTGGGGATACATAAATAATACAAAGCATTTTGCAACAGTGCCTAGAGAAAAATAACCACTCAAGAAATGTCAGATAATGTTATTATCTGGGAGAAAACATTTAATTGTTCAACTTTCATTTTCAAACCATTTGATTCTGACTCATCGTCTCCATGGTGGTTGCAGATGAAAATAGTGCAAAACTGAGAAAATTGCAGTACAGAGCTTAACATTATGGTTAGAGGAAAAGAGATTAAGCTAATAATGAAAGAGAATGGGCAAGTAGAAGTGAAATGCATATATAGTTCCAGAAAGAAGTTTGTGTTTGCCATTGAGAGAAGTATTTGTAGAAGACTTTGAGAATAAACAGGCATGTTTGTTTTTTTAGGGACCTGTGAGGTTGGTTTGACAGTAAAGAGAATAATATAAAAGAAGTTCATTTGAGGCTGGGGATATGGCCATCACTATATTCATCTCTATCATTTTTAAAAGAACTACTAGTGGACCATATTTATCATTAAGTAAAACTTCAATAATAAAACTACATAATTACTAAATAATGAGTCACTAAATAATTAGCTACTTCCCACATTTAGATTTTAAAGTTGACATGTTTTGAATTTTCATCGGACAAAAATGATAAATATGTGGTAGGGACTTCTTTTCCTAATACCACTCAGTTTGAACAGTTAATATTTTAAAACTAACTTACATTTATTTTACTGAGTTTGTTCAAGCAAAATAAATCATATTAACAAGACAAAATGAATAAGAAATAATGAACAGATTATCTTATGTATAGAAGAGGACATGCAAATTTACAGATAGTTGTAGAAGAGAAAATATTTTTGTAGATTACATTACAAATTTCATGGAAGAGAAATGCAAGCTACTAGCTGATAAAAAGAAGAATCTGTAAGAAAGGATAAATCTGTGACATGTTATCTATGTCACTGAGCCAAGTCAAGTCATGGTCTGAAATTCAAATATCATAGCCTGATTTATTTTAGTGTCCGGGTTATGAGTGATGTAACATTGTCCATCTTTTTAAGCATGCACAGATAGTGAAGACCAACCTCGTACTGCCGGGGAGGTTTGGAATGGGGGCATTGACGAATGTGCCCTCTACAAATGTTTGGAGAATGGAAGTATTATTCCTACAGAACCTGATTGTGATGAAGAGCCCTCACCAATTTGTGAACGAGAAGCTGAAGTTGTCCTGGGCATCACTGATAAGTGGACCTGCTGTTCAAAGGAAGTTTGCGGTATGTGTGCAGGCCAAAGACTTCCCATCTGTCAATGCCACAAAATATGTCGATATTATTTGTGAAAAAATCAGGACATGCATAATGTTTAGTAAACAAAAGTGTTGAGGTAAAAACAGAAATATGGCCATAAGTATCATTTCTATTTTCTCAAAGCAAGTTTTTCCTCATTATGGTTTTGCTGATTTTGCAAATACACATACGAAACTCTAGCTATAAGCAATTAATAGTATTCAATAATATGTGACAAGGTTCTGGGAATCTTTGACTTAGGACAATTAAGGGTGAAAGGACCATAATAAATAAACCTTAAATCTGCTACCTTTTCACATATGACCCATTTGTCGGTTGAATGTGTTTAATTGCAGTGTAAAAACATGTATAGTAAGAATCACTTCACTGATTTGAGTTAGAAGCACAGATTTTAGTTATATTCGCTAATATTTTAGTGCTTCTGTTTCTTATTTCCAGGATGTGACATGACCTTATGTGAAACTGCTATTCCAACATGTACGAATAGTCAGAAATTGGTTGTTGGCCATAGTCCTCTTTCTTGTTGTCCACAGTATCAATGTGGTGAGTAATTAACTAGGAAAAATAAGAGTGAGGTTCATTGCTTGTTCAGAATAGTGGATTAGAGTCTCATTCTTTGGGTCTACAAGAAAATGATTTGTTATAAAATACTGTGAAGTTGTCTTGCTAAAGATAGTTCTTTTTTTTAAAAGATTTTATTTATTTATTTATTTATTTATTTATGATTTTATTTATTTATTTGACACACACACACACAGAGGCAGGCAGAGGCAGAGGGTGAGCAGAGAGCCGGACATGGGGCTTGATCCCAGGACTCTGGGATCATGACTGGAGCCGAAGGCAGATGCTTAACCAACTGAGCCACCCGGGTGCCCCAAAATAGTCCTTTTTTAACCTGCAATTTCTTTATAAATAAATGTATATATATACGTATATTTTAAGTTTATATATTATATTAACACATGGATTTAGATAATTAACTCATTTTAAAGATCTTAATCTTAGCAGAAATATATAGGAAATAGCAGGTGTGGTATTGTAATTTATAATAAGAAACTACATACCTGGTCTTCTACCCCATTCTCAGTACAGAGCTCCTAATCCCGTTTCCTAAATGAGGAGACCTATAAAGGTGTCTTTTGTTATGTTAATGACTGCTATTGGAAAGCCTTTAGCTAATCTGAGAATGGGGTCTGGTTGCCAGGGGAACCAATCCTGTGACTGGAGGGTTAGAATTTTTCAGTCCCACCCCCTGACCTCCAGGGAGGGGACAGGGGCTGGAGGTTGGATCTGATCTTAAATAGCCAATGATTTAATCAATCATGCCTACGTAATAAAGCCTCTAAAATAAACCCAAAAAAGACTGAGGTTTAGAGAACTTCCAGGTTGGTGAACACAAGGAAATTCAGGGACTGGTGTGCTCTGAGAGGGCATAAAAGCTCCCTACCCTTTCCCTATCTTTGCCCTATGCATCTCTTCCATTTGGCTATTCCTGAGTTATATTCTTTTATAAAAAATTGGTGATCTGGTAAGTAAAAGTTTTCTCTGAGTTCTGCTGGCTGCTCTAGCAAATTAATCAAACCCAAGGAAAAGGTTGTGGAAACCCCCGATTTATAGCCAGTCAGCCAGAAAGGAGTACAGGTAACAAGTGGGGCTTGTAACTGGTGTCTGTAGATACTGTCAGAATTGAGTTGAATTGTAGGACAACCAGCTGGTGTCTAGAGAATTACTGGGTGCTGAGTGGGAACCCTCCCCCACCAAACACACTTTGAGTTAGCAAGATATATATAAATTCAAAGAGAACTAAACCATACTACTTTATTTATTTTATCATTTCACTTTATACAATTTTTCAAATATCTTGGTGTTTCTGCAGAATGTGACCAATTGAAATGCCCCAGGATTTCAGTACCAGAATGCAGAGAAGACCAATTCATGATTCAAGTTCAACAGGAAGAGCCTTGCTGTTTTTCTCCTCTCTGTGGTGAGTGTTCTGTGAGATAACTTTTTTGAACCAAAGGGAGAATGTAGGGAAAATCTCTTATTTGATATGAATTTCATGGGACTGATGGTAACCAATATTCTGCTGATATACTATAGGAATCCAACTGAATAAGAACAGTTGAAAAGAAAGTACGGCATTTTAAATGACTCGACAATTATTACAGTTAGCATTACTTTCTCTTATTATATATATGGGCTATATATATCAGTCAAAACATGCTCAAGACAATATAATTAAATTTTTTTTTTTCTTTAATAAGGCTAGTACCAGTTGTTTTTAGAGAAAAATTTAGCCTTGGCTTTCCTTGAAGAACCAACTGAAATAATGGACTCTGCTAAGCCATTAGAGAACCACTTTAAAACTTCATTTTATATATCATGTGTGATGTTATGTGTGAGCATAGTGATGATGGAAGAGAATGGTAGAAATGAAATGAAAGGTGTCTGGGAAAAGACTATAGGGAGTTATATATTCTGTCTGATGAAATGGACACTGAAAATTAAAAAGTTCTCTATTTTCCATTTCAAGTGAATTTTCATATCAAAGACTGGTGATTAATGTAGGTTTCAGGTGTACCTATGGAAATCAAAACACATCTCTTTGTACCAGTTAAGGTTCTCTGAGTGCAGGTGGCAAAATGGATTGCTTATGGCTAGTTTACACACAACCAATTACTGGAAGGCTTGGGGATCAAGATTTTGTAGGATCAAGATGAAGCAGAAAAACCAAGCCCTGGAAAGGAGAGAAACCAGCTACTCCAGGGGGCAGTCACTAAGGACTGAGTCAGTAACATCCATTTCCTGCCCTGGTGTGCCTCTGTTTATGATTCAGATGCCATAGAAAGAGATTCTGATTTGTCTAATGTGGGTTGTTCCTACACAGAGGCCTGCTGAGAGTCAGGCACCTTTATTAAGAGTCATTCCAAGACAGTATGGGTGGGACATTTTGCCAGGGTCTTTCAGAGAATTGTAATTGAAGAATTGTAATTGAAGGGAACAGCCCAAAAGAACAGGTGCCTACTCTATTAATATTCTTCCATAAATTGGAGTAATCAAGGGTAGCGAATTCAGAAAACTGAAGTAAATAAATCAATGACATTTTGATCCTAGGAAAAAGAAAGTTGCTCTAGAAATCTTAATGCTCTGTATTTCTGGTAAGATGGTGTTTTTCTCGGTCACTGTGCTCGGAAAGCATATAGCAATATACCTACTAGCACTGTTTTCATGACCAAATGAGGAGATCTGTTAAAGCCTTATTTTCCCTTTTTCCTATTTTATTAAACGTTATTTCATGTTGATTTTTATATGTCTGTAGTAATCCAAATTAATAATTAGCTTGTTTTTAGCTCAGTTGTGATTTCTGGCTTTTTGTTTTACCTTCAGTTTGTGAATCTTGCACCGAACCTATTCCACTATGTACTGATGGGGAATTTCTCACTGTGGATCTTAATACTACACATTTCTGTTGTCCACGATATTACTGTGGTGAGTATATCTTAACTAATTTAAAATATTTAGATTTATCCAATATTTAAAAAGCCCCATGAATCTTCATTGCACTGTTATATCAGACCTTCATTGAATTCTAGTATATAAAATATATATTAAGTATAGGTAATATTTTTATACATCTAAGAGCTCTTCTTGGATAATATCATTACCTCCCCAAAATAGATTACTATGACTTTTCTCATCATCCTAGAATTTCTAGCTTCCCAGGTGATTCCATACATTCTCTACTTCCTTTCTTTTCTTGCACACCTGGCATTTCTCAGGGCTCTTCACCTGCTGAGCTGTCCTAGTTCTACTACTGTTGTACTTGCTTGGGAGTCATGTATTGCATCCCCACCGATACATGGCAAGTGAGTGGTGGGAGAAATATGAGTCCATGCACGACATCAGCAATGGCAGTGAATTAAATGGTAGGTAGTAAGGATAAGCTTTTACAAGAAGCTAACCTTTATCCGTGGAATTTTTTTCTATTTAGTTTGTGACCCAAATCTTTGTCCTGCACCACTACTCGACTGTGCAGAGGATATGAAGCTTGTCAAAGAAAATGTATCTGGTCAATGTTGTCCAACATGGCATTGCGGTAACTAATTTTCATACTTTGAAGTTTTATTACAGTACAGTGATATATTCTGACCAATATAAATATGTTGATTTTTGCCTTTTAGAATGTAGCTGTGAAAACCTTGTTATGCCAACTTGTGAAGTGGTAAGAACACATATTTTGATTGAATTGTCATATTATTTAAGTTAGTTTATTCTTCCTTTATCCCCCTTATTTCTGAGTTCTCGGAGTTAATGAAATTATCCTCATTAAATTATACTGAAGTTGATTAAAGTAACATGCTCTGGTATCAAATGAGCAAATGATTGACTGAGATCTTTAGGACTCAAACCAAGGGTTGTTTTATGTCTGTGTGTGCTTTTGTGTATTCCTTTATTCTTTCTACTCTGCCATAACTCCTTCATTTCTTTTAGAAACTATAGCCCAGACATAAGTTGAAATGAGAACAAAAGCAAGTTGAAACTGCCTTGTTTTTATTCCTGGCCTCGACTCTTTCTACCTGTGCTTCACTTTCCTCATCTGCAATATAAAAATAACAATACCTACATCATATCAATAAAATAAGTTAATAAAAATTACTTAGATAGTACCTGATACATAGAAAGAGCTCAATAAGGACTAGCTAGAATTATTATGATAAAATAAACACAGTACTCCGAATGTTAACCACAAGGTACAGATCGTCATGGAGAACTTTCTAGGGAAGTTAACCATCAAGAAAAGTTTGGAAGAAAGTGATAGTTTAGAATAATGGATGAAAGGAGCTGAACTATTCTAGATAGAGGCTAGGTTGAACATGAATAAATGCACCAAAGTGTGAGGTAAGAAATGTATGCTGAAAGATAGCAACCTTTCTCATGCCTTGAGAAAAAGCATCCAACTCTTGGTTTTGGCTCAGATCATGAGCTCAGGGTCATGAGATAAGCCCCCATGTTAGGCTCTACACTCAGTACGGAGTCTGCTTGGCATTTTTCCCTCTTCCTCCCCCTCCCACCCCCGCCCCTCTCCTTAGTTGCACTTGTGCTCTCTCTCTAAAATAAATAAATAAATAAATAAATAAATAAATAAATAAATAATATCTTTAAAAAAAGAAAAAAGAATCAAGTTAATTTTATTATTGATATCATATGAAAATTAAATGCACTCAGGAAAAGTTATTACTTAAAAATGCAATTCTTAAAACTTTAAACCTGGTACTACACTGAGAGGACCCTATATCGTTTCTGACAGGGCAATGTTTAAGATTGGTATGACAGCAATTTATTGACACCTAAAGGTTATACCACATTTTCTGTGTGTCCACCCTATTGTAAGTTCTTTACCTGAATTGACCCATTTATTTCTCCAACTAAACCTAAGAGGTAGGCATTGTTATTATACCCATTTTAGAGATGAGGAAAGTGAGGAGAAGCCTGACTCAGTAACTTCCCTGAGGTCCCACAGCTAGCAGGCAGCAAAGCCAGATGGGCACAGAGCAGCCTTGTTCCTGAGTCTGTGCTTTTAGTCCCTCTACTACACTCTTCTGCTCCTGCTTTATATGCTGTTGCAGCCTTGCTCCATGCAAACATCAGAACCTTGGACCACCTCCATAGAGAAGATCAAGAATGTTCGCACCAACCAAAATTTCCAGGATTAGCACATATTCTCTTATCTCCAACTATGCACTAGAAGCCCAGATTCCAACAATATTTTCAAGTTATTAAAGACCATAAAGATCATCTTCTCTACTTTCACTCATTTAATAGATAAAGAAATTAAAGTTTAGAGAGATTAAGTCATCCATAATCATATTGTTTATTGTGAATTTTTTCTGTAGGCTGCTAATTAAATGACCATTGTGTTAATCAAAGCCTGTTTACTATCAAATATTTATTAAGCACCTGATATGTGTCTGGCTGTGTGGTAGGGAACTTACTAAATGTTATACTGTGTATATATTTTTATAGTTGTCATATAATAAGCTGTACAAGTCATATTTAATAATAATATCTTTCTAATAGGGAGAATTTACTGCAATAGACCGGAACTTTCAGAGTGACTGTGGATGTGTACAGTATCTCTGTGGTAACTATGTTTTATCTAGCTTTTAAATGATATGAATATTATTGGTATCTATTGTTCACTATTAATAAATTAAAAATGATTTTCTTTGAGTTGTATTACACATTTTAAGCCATTTTGCCAGTTTTTTATTATAAAAGTGCACTATTATTTTTCAGTTGCCTCTTTTGTAATATCTCTAAATGTTCTGACAAATATGTTAATGGGACAGAAAAATGAATGTGTTTTTCAGAGGCTTTGCAGAATTTTAGTTCTATGGTTCTATGTTGTTGATTCTATGGTTCTTTTTAATATATATATTTATTATATATAAAGTTGATTCTATGGTTCTTTTTAATATATATATTTAATATTTTAAAAATAAACATCTAAAAGGGAGACTTATTGTTCACTGTGCTATCATTATGGATGTTAACATTGTAAAGCATAGAACTGATTTTTCTATAAATTAACAAATCTTCATATTATGTATTAGTGGGTTAATAAAAAACCTTTTATTCAACAGCTTGAAACTTTTGCATTTTTATATGCAAGAAAGTTTAAATTCAGTTGTTGGCAAGGCACAAAGAGCTTCTGAGCTGAATCTTCATCACTAGCCTAGCCTAAATTAATATGCTTTTACTTTGTATCAACTACCTTCATCATTGAGTACGATGTACAAGGCTATATTTTGCATCACAACAAAATTGAAAATTTTCTCTCAAAAGAACCATTAAAAACCATAAAATGTTAGTGCCACCATGAAGAGCCCCACTACTGTTGATTTAGATATTGCCTCCATCTATATCTACTCCCCCAAATTGTCATGTTATGTTTCCAGAAGAGAGAATAACAAGTAGCTTGATGACAAGTCTAAAACTCTGGAATCTGCTATGAAGTATAGCTTTTGAAGGCAGTTCAAACAGTCAAGAGGAGTTGACTTTACAGATCACTTTCTTATTGTATGTTAAGGAATAAATGTGCTACATTCATTATTAGGTAAACTCTTGAGTTATTAACAAAATATAGAGGTAAAGATCTTCTTATTGGTTTTGGAAAAAAAAATTGCACATCACAATGAAAACATAAATATAAGTAAAAGTTCCATTGATTGATTAATAAAAAACTCAAAATAGTACTTTCCATTGACTTTCTTTTCTTAGAAAAGGATGATGTGTGTGTATTTCAAGCAGTATCAGTATTGAATCCTGGCCAATCTATGATAAAGTATTTGGAAGGGGACTTTTGTTATACAGTGGAGTGTCTGGAAGAAAAAGATAACCATATAGGCTTTCACACTCTGAATTTTACAATGGTGAATTGCTCAAAAGAATGTGACATTGTAAGTATTCTTTGTAAGTCATTCCAGTGGAGAGTTAAATTAATCATAAAATGTCACTATAGAATTTTAACTAGTGAATACTGCATAAGTTTGAAGTATACACTTGAATAGTTCAATAATCTATTAATGTGTAATATATCTATACAATGCATATTTTCCTTTTCCTGTGTATGATCTTGAGCCTTATTATCTATTTATCTATATAGCTTGCTTGACCTGCTTGATGAATCTTGGCTGCTAGATGTAAAGGCTAATAGTTTTCTTCACTTTCTAATACAGCTATATAAAGTCAATTATTATTTGAAGTGCCTCAAATTCAACCTTTAAATTGCTTACAGGTGTTCTGAGAGAGCATATAGTAATATTGGGAAGCACTTCCAGAATGGATTCATTAAAAATATTGGTATTGTTGTGTGGCTAATTAAATGTACTATCATTATACCCAGCACCAGGTGTACATTCCATCTCCAAGTGATTATGATTGCTGTGGTACCTGCAAAAATGTATCCTGCAAATTTCAAATGGAAAATGGAACATCAGTTATATATGAGGTATGAATTCCTTAGTTCCTAAAATAAGTTCCTTGGAGGGTAGCTCTCTCTGCAATTTTCTGAAGATGATTTTATGTCAAATAGGTTTGAAAAATATCACACATGCACACACACACACACACACAGAGTTCTACATACAATAAACAAACTCATATACAGCACACAAGACACAGTTACATTTGTTACATTTTAAAGTTTCTGATAATTCCTGCTGTAAAGGAATATGTTTAAATCATTTCTGAAACTCATTTTAGTATAGATCCTCATTTTTTTTTCCAGATGTGAGGAAAATGGGCTTTGAGAATTGCTTATTTCTAATTGTTAGAACAAAGGGAAAAAAACTATTATTTTGTTCACTCATTTAAAATGAAACATTTTCTTTTCTTTTTTTTTATTATGCTCAGTTAGCCACTGTGTGGTATATCATTAGTTTTTGATGTAGTGTTCAATGATTCATTAGTTGCATATAATCACATATGCTCATCACATCACGTGCCCTCCTTAATGCCCATCACTCTGTTACCCCATCCCTCTGCCCCCTTCTCTCTGAAACCTTCAGTTTGTGTCCTGGGGTCCATAGTCTCTAATGGTTCATCTCCCTCTCTGATTTCTCCCCCTTCAGATTTCCCTCCCTTCCCCTATGGTCCTCCCTGTTATTGCTTATGTTCCACATATGAGTGAAACCATATGATAATTGTCTTTCTTTGCTTGACTTACTTCACTTAGCATAATCCCCTCCAGTTCACCCATGTCGATGCAAATAGTGGGTATTCATCTTTTCTGATGGCTGAATAATATTCCATTGTATATATGTATCACATCTTTTTTATCCATTCATCTGATAAAATCTTAAAAAACAAAGGTGGGGGGTGCCTGGATGGCTCAGTCAGTTGGGTGCCTGCCTTCCACTCAGATCATGATCCCAGAGTCTGGGGATCGAGCCCCACATTGGGCTCCCTGCTCAGTGGGGAATCTGCTTCTCCCTCTGCCCCTCACCCCTCTCGTGCTCTCTCTCTCTCAAATGAATAAATAAAATCTTTAAAAGAAATTTAAAAAATGAAGCATTTTAACAGAAATCTGAAACTCACAATGTTAACATTTTATTATTTCAGGTATTTAAGATTTCAGTGGGTAAATAAGATAAAAGACTTAGAATATTTTTTACAAAGAAGACTTCAAGAGTCAGTAATGCTGTATCACATCTTTCTACCAAAAATAATACAATAATTATTCAGAACTCTCCTATAGTCTCATAATAACTCCATATAGGTTTATGGACTGACCTACTCCTTCCCTAGAAGAGAGAAAGGGAACTTTCTATTTTTAGTGCAGTTATTAGTGATGTCATCAGATTTAGGAGTGTGACTAATTCTTTATAACTTACATTACCTGAAAGTTGTTCCAATTTATTTTTGCCATTCTTAAGTGTTTTCATTAATAGTTTAATTATCTAGAGGTCTTACTTCTGGTGTTCTTAATTACATGGGATTAGTCACATACCCCCAAAACAGATTTCTCCAATCCTGTGCATTTTATTAAATAAGAAAGATGAATAATTGTCTTCTTGTGCCATAACCTATGTTTCGCAGTTATGTGCAAACTAGTGTTACCAATTTAAATAGTGTTGGTGATACTGTTTGTTTTATCCTAGCAATATTTCTATTTTATAATATATTATTTTAAAGAAGGGGTTTCGAAAACAAAACCTTCTAAAATGATGAGGAAGACATAGGTGTCAGTGAGAGAAAAGGAATCAGAATTTACTTGAAAAAACACAGAAATTTGGGGCTTTTAGTAAAAGGGCAACATAAACTCTATAATCAATAAATCCAGGAACCATCTATTTATATGACTAGTATTCACAGTGATAGCCTGAAATGTAGATAAAAGACTAAATTATGTTCAGAATATTTTTTGAGAACTCAACAAGTAATGCAATGAAGGTAAATATACATCAAGATGGTTAACTCCTGCTCTTTCAAAGATAAGCTTTAGTTATCTTGAAATCTAATTTCTGTGGAACAACTGATTTTTGATTTCAGATAAACAAGATTGTACTATTTGAACTGGATATTAACAGAATTACTATTTGAATTTGAATATTTTATTTTCTCTTATACCTGGACTTGGAGATCTTTTCTAATTAAGGTTCATAGAAGATCTAAAGATATTTATAAGTTAAAATAGAATCTGGAGAAAAAGAAGTTCATCAAAATTCCTTACTGCACAAGGAATCTTTAAACCAGAGTTTGGCTAGCATTTTAAAATGTGGGTTAAAAAATAAGAATATAGATCAACAACTACAGCTCGATAATTATGTTATAATATGTCCAGCTGCTTTTATTTCTAAATAAGAATTCTGAAATCAGGAATGAAATAAACAGTTATTATGTTTAAAAATTTGTTAAAGGAATAGGAATATGTTTTAAAACAATGATAAGGAATATAAAACTAGAAGCAAAAGTCAATTATCACTGTCATCCAAAGATTTTGTAATTGTTTTGTTGATAAGGGAGTAGAAGGAAGAATAAACAAATCTCAAGAAAGGAGGCATATTAACTAATACGATTTGTTGTTTTATAATTAGTGAGGGAATATTAAAACAAGACCTTTGTCACTTGGGCAAATTGGATAATTAATCTTGTAGTAGAAACACATACCTATTTGTTTCTTTCCTCTCTATCGCTTTATTTCACTTTTACATCTCAGTTCTAGTATGAAACCAAATACACATGCACACACACCATCTATGTATTTTTAATCCTTTTAGATAAGTTTGGGGATATTTCCAGATGGACATTGTATGCCACAGGAAGTTCTCTGCATCTTGGATAGGAAATATTCTACTTAAGAAACATATCAGATTTTAATAAGCAAAACAGTAACTTTCTCTTATTTTTAGGAGGGGAGTACCTGGCACTATAATTGTACCACATATGAATGTGTTAAGACTGATGAAGGGACAATGATTCTGAACTACAATATGGTCTGTCCCCCTTTTAATGAGACTGAATGCAAAATGGTTTGTACTTTATCATATCTAAGAAAATGTAGTATTACATATAATTTAGAAAATATGTTTTCAAAGGTCGTACATAAATACATTGTGGCTTATTTATTTGGTGTACGTTTTATTTTCATGTATACATAAAAGCTCATTATATTTCTTCAGTTTGCCATTTTGAGTTATAAATGGTGTTCCAAATAACTTTGATTCTCCCTGAACGGACATTGTGCTAGATCAAAGAATTATTGAAAAATCATTTGATCAGCAGACCTAGCCTCTCTTTCAGTATGAATTAATAATCAATTAGAGGTTGGCCAATTTTATTATTTCTTAAACACACAGCCAGATTTATGATGCCATTCCCTTTTTAATTCATGCTGGCCTAAATGAAATTTGTCTTAACTTCTCTGAGCACAGGCCATGGTGAAACCTGGCATATATCACAGCACTGCTGATCGTTTAGCTTAGATACCCCAATTCCTTATTCTCTCAGAGAAGAGTCCATTGGGAAAGTAGATTTTTGGAGCTGATAGATACTTTTTTCTTACAAGATCCTTCGTAGCTTTAACTATTTAGGAGATAGTAATCCCTAATGAAAAGTGAACTTTGTTCTATTGTGTAGGCAATATTTTTCTTAAGTATGCAGAAATAGCATAGTCTCACTGATTTTTTTTTTCCCAAGATGTGCCCTTTTAGTGATGGTGGCTAGCTGGCTGGGTAGGTAGATATCGTATATAGTAAAGTAATAGAATTTCAGCTCTGGAAGGAATCTTAGGCATCATCTTATTTCCCAGATTCATTTTTATAGCGTAAATTCTGTTACTTGAATTGTAATTAGCAAGTTACCAAAAGCAATTAGTGGCTTACTGTAAGAATTCAAAAAGATAATCAATAAAATTTTCTTAATTTAGTCTTAGGCAAGAGTCATCCTGAAGTGGTGGATTTTTTTGAATAAAATGATAAAGAAAAAGATACATCATTTTAAAAATCAGTTATATTCAGGAACTTAGTCTTGTCTCATAGAGTACTTTAGGTTATTTCAAGGAGTTGAAAGAAACATAATGGCCTCTATTTAGAGTACCTATTAGTACTTTGCTTTGGTAAGAATTTTTTTGGTGTTATTTAAAATGTTTTTAAATAAATAAATAAATAAATAAATAAATAAATAAAGTGTTCTTCTAAGTAAGTTAATCTTTTTGCACTTTGTTTTACTAGTGAATAACAAAAATTTAAACAAAATATCAGCTCCTAATTTTAAAAACAAATTCTCATTAGAAATGGTTAAATTTCTATAATTTTCCTTTAAAGGCTTTGTGATATTTAATAAAAATACTGAGAGTTAGTTTTCTATTTCTAGTCCAAGAGGAAATAACAAACACTGTGAGTTTTGACTTTATTCCTTCTCTCTTCCTAGAATGAAGGGATTGTAAAGCTTTATAATGAAGGCTGTTGCAAGATCTGTAAGTGAGGACATATTACATGCATTAATTTGATAGATTAGTTTTAATTGCTCATGGTGATTATGATTTTTCTCATAAAATTCAGATCTTATGATGCAAGGAGGGAAGCACATTTTATAATGTTATTATTTAAATGTTTGTCATGTGGTTAATTATTTTGTAATTTAGTCTTCTGGAATATGAATAAAGTATTTTTAATTTAGATGAATATTAACCTAAATATCAGAAATTTCTTTATTGTTGTATTTCCCAAAAGGTTTTGCATAGGATTTTAATAGGTTTTAAGTTAAAAAAGTCTCTATGGTCAAATTTGCTTGGAACATGATGGGCTATACAAAGTTAGCCCATCTCAAAGATGAGAATGGCATTGTGACTTCAATAAGGACTTGGATTCTATAACTCCATGTTGATTATTAAACAAGTAAGTACATCTTGTTATCCGAGAGCAGGCAGGGGAAGATCTATACAACTGACCATAATCCTGCTATTCATTGCCTGCCACACATCGGCACTATTATGCCCCCTGAAGACTGTATTGCAACCAAACTTCACAACAGTTCTGGGAGGTAGATGGGGAGGTAAGTATGGTTTCCCCTCCAGATAAGGAAATGAAGCTTCAGAAAAGTTGATTGCACTAATCAGTAATGGACTCAGGCCTGTCCAATGCCCAGGCCCCGGACCTTTCACTTCTGCCAAGCTCTCTGAAGTTGCAGAATAATACCAACCTACCTCAGTTTCTCCCATCTGACATGTAAGGACTTGTGAAATAGTTTCTGCTTTGGTATCACAGACTCCTTGTCTGCAGACTTTGCTTCTGGGTGACTGGGCTATCTTGGAGAGACTGGATGTTGGAAATGCCTCTTGGTACTAATAATTTCAGACAACTAATGATAAATTTATGCTGTCCCAGTTATATTCATTGTACGAATTAGCTAATCAAACTGATTTCTATGAAGTGCCTGCCATGTATCAGGCACTCTTTTAGGCACTGGGACTATGATAGTGAATGATGCAATACCTGCATGCCTAGTGCATATTAGGAAGAAGGGGGAGAAACAATGAACACATAAATATATACTATCGTGCCAGGTAGAGATGAGTGATATAAAGAAAAATAGTGCAGAATAAAAGGGATGGAGAGTGGGGAGCTGGGTTGCTAATTTAAGTGAGTGGTTAGAGAATGCCTCTACGAGGAGGTATCATCTGGGTAGAGAATGAATGTCTTTGGAAATCCAGCCAGGAAGAATAAAAAGTATTGAAAGCAGAGGAAATAGCAAAGTTTGGCTAAGCACAGGGATGAAGGTGACAGAAAGAAGAGGGTAGGTACCTTATAGGTCACATTAAAGATGATTTCATTATTAACTAATCTTTCTTACATGAGAATAGAAAGGCTAATAAAGTAACTAACCACTGAGTGAAAGCACCATAAGGAACACACCAGCCTGCCCTCCATCACCAATTCTGAACCTCCGACCAGGCTATAGGTGGGAGGCTAGGGAAAGGAGAAGGAACAAGCCTAGGATTCTGAGGAGGAGCCACAAATGAGATGGAGGAAAACCAAAGGGGGTGTTTTGGAAGCCAAGTGTGGAAATTGTATCAAGGAGGAGAGAGTGATAGACTGGGCCAAATGCTGCTGAGAAATTAAGTAGGATGAGAACTAAGCTGTGACCTCCGAAGTTAGCACTTTGAAGGTCAAGAGTGACCTTGAGAAGGACAGTTTAATTTCAGGCAATCTCTGCTACTCATCTCTGCTTCAACTGCAGTAGTTTAACTTTTAGATACTTTACATGTTGGAATTTCATATAAGCACTTAAAGATTTTGTGGCTAAACTAGTTTGGAAACTGGAGATCTAATTTCAGTCTTTTGCAAACAAGGAAACTCAGCAGAATGATTTCAGTGACTTTGCTAAAGTAACAAAGCAAGTTAGTGTCAGAGTGAAGTAAGAACCTTGGTCTTTTTGCATCCTGATTCAGGGGTTATTTACATCCACTATCCTATAGCATTAAATATATATTCTTAGCTGTATTATCAAGTGGTCATCCATCACACGCACAGAGGCATATTAATGTATCATTAATTAATACAAAGTATTTTAATGTGAAGTCATAAGAGATCATTTCAGAGCCATAAATACAAACTATAATTTGACTCATCCATACATTTCAAAATGGTTAATAAATAATTCAATTACATTTATGTATGATTTTATCTTAACATCTATTAAGATAAAGTGGTTTTAAATCTGTTTTTAATTCTAAGATTTATGTATATATGTATAAATGCCTAATTATGTACATGTATATTTACTTCTACATACAATGTTTCATTATAAAAATAATTGCATATTTTTAGAATTTTAAACATTTTATCTCTCTATATGATACATATGAACATTATTGCATGTGTAGAATGTTTTGATTTACGATTATGATAACTATTCTAGGATAATAAGGTAAAGAGATAAGTACAATGCTAAAAATATGAGAAAATCTATTTAGAAAGTGAAAATAAATATCGAACGTAAAATATATGAAGGAAATTTTAAGTATACCTTAATATAGACTATATTTTATATAAATATATACATTATTTTATTTTAAATATAGGCATATGTTTAATTGAATTAAGAAACAATCTGACATGGGCCTTCTGATGAATAAATACATTCTATATTTTATCAGGCAAACGAGAAGAAAGAATATGCCAGAAAGTGATCATTAAATCAATCATAAGGAAACAGGACTGTATAAGTCAAAATCCTGTAAGTGGAAAAATATGATTTGTTACATAAAGGGCATGTGTCTTTCCAAAAGTATATGTGTCACAGCACTAATATGTTTGTAAGCCAACAAAATGCCGAGTGTCACAATATTTAACTTTGAGATTATTCATACATTTTAATATTAAAATATTCCATTTGTGAAGAAGTGTGAACTATTCTTAGCATAAATAATCAATAGTTATGAATCATAATTGCAATCTAGAGAGATGGAAATTAAAACCAAATATATTTGACTACATATTTTCTTAACTATGCAATTTAACTCAGCAAAAATAGTCTTAGTTCTAACTTTACCCCATTTAATGTGACCTATACAATACTACAGTCTACACGAGCCATGATACAATACAGATTACAATAGGATCATTAGATTGTGATGAACATTTTATACATAACTGACTAGTTATATGTGCAATTTATTTCAGAGTTTGATTTATGTCAGCCTTGCTGTCTTAGGCATCACCATGGAACATCTCTTGGACTTATTCAAGTTACTAAGTTTTAACTTGGTATTTTTTGCAGTCTTCTAACATAGAAGCTTGAGAGTTATTATAGTGATAATAAAGTTTTGCTTTCATTTGTTATCTTAGAAGAATTGAATAGCCAGTTTTTAAAAATTTTAAGAATTCTTTTCTCATTGTCTCTCCTTACAGGTAAATGTCGCATCTTGTGATGGAAAATGCCCATCTGCTACCATATATAACATCAATATTGAGAGCCATCTAAGATTCTGCAAATGTTGTCGTGAAAATGGAGTGAGAAACTTGTCTGTGCCTCTATATTGCTCAGGAAATGGCACTGAAGTCATGCATACCCTCCAGGAACCTATAGACTGCACATGCCAGTGGAACTAAACTTTTGGATTCTAGGAACTCTGTGCAATAATCATAATGTCAAGTGAAGTTACCTTCTAACACTATTATTTAGGCACTGGAAGATTTATACTATTTAACAATAACATATTTTTCACACTATTGGGATATGGCAATTTAATACTTGGTACAAATATATGCAATTTCCTAGGAAAAAATAGATGTATTGATTTACTTTATTTTAAAGAATCAAATGATTTTAAGTTGTTCAGCTGAAATGCAGTTATGTATTTAATTGCAACATGCCACAGCCCTGGGATATTGTCATCAATTAGAAGATTATTTTGCAGAAATTTTCAGTTGCACCCAATAGTGATTTTTTTTGCTTTACGAAGTCTGCCATAGCTACCCAAATTAAGGTAACAGTACTCGTTCATTGCCACTGTTTAGTCTGGTAAATGTAATTAGTTAGAATTGACATCTGTATAGTCATAAAGAGTAGGATACTTTGAGACAGATCACAGAGCTACAGGATTTTAGATTTTTTAAAGCCTGAATGAATGTTAGGGTTGTTATTGCAAATTCCTCTCATTTTGCAGGTATATCAGGTCATTGGAGAAGCTGTGTGACTTTGTGCATTCCAGTCCTATGCTCTTTTCTTTTGAATGGTATAGTAAGGTGTCTGTCACAGAACCTTTGATTCTTAAAGAGTTTGCTTTGCATAGAATTAAGACTTTCAAACTCAATTCCTTTTAAAGAAATGAAAAAAAAATGCCACACATACATATGTATATACATACATATAATAGTAATCCCAATAATAGGAAATGGAGAAATGTAGCATTAGTTGCTAAATAGTGGAAGGATATCTTGGACTTTTATTTTTTTATACCATTACAACTGTTATTAAATATGTTATTATTTAACATTTAATTAACTATTTGCTAGCTCATGGACCTATGATTTTTTTATATGTATTTGCATTCGATCAAAGTTGCATGCTATTTTGCTTTTCATGCTGCTGCTTTGCCAATGAAGAATGAAATAAAATTATTTGAATGTATTAATAATTGTACAGTGGAATGCTGCACTTTTTAAATATAGTAAATTATTGTCATTTGCAAGGAACATACCTTGCGATCTTTGCAAATCCCCAAATTTTCTGCCACTTACAGTATAGAATTACTTGAGTTTCCTCATCTGTAAAAAGGAGAGAATGCCCTACTTGGTATGATTGTTGTGGGGATCAAATGAAGTCAAATAGCAACAAGAAAACAGTAGAGGTGCACTGAAAAGCAGATGCGGGGGCCTGATGGACTAGGTTCAGATTTCAGCTAGGTGAGTACTTGGGTTTCAAAATCATGCTTCCCAGAAAAAAATGCAACTTTCTAGATATTTTGGACCTCTAGGGTTACTAAGAAATGAGTGAAAGAATGAAATGAACATTGCATCTGCAATGTCCCGGTATCTACTGTTTATAAAAATTGACTTTATCTTATTTGTGCTTAATAAAAATGCTTCATCTAGACACTAACATTTCGGTATTCTTTGACTCCTGTTAACATATAGATTGAATCAAACATCTTTGGTTAAAATAACATTGCTTGAAAGAAACTATTATGTACCTCAGCTGAGGCACATAATGTTGTATATTGTCTGCCACACATTTCTTTATTTTCATTCTCTGTAAAATACTTGTCATTAAATTAAAAATACTAAATCACATTTAGACCTATTTGTGGGGGAAAGTGGGAAACACTGTCCTAGAACATCATAAGCTTTCTGCAATACAACAGGTAGGTATTGAGCACCTGCTATGGGCCAGGTGCTGTTCTAAGCTCTGAGGATATAGGTAAAGTAAAGCAGACACAGTGTGGACCCTCCTGTAATTTAAAATCTAGTGAGAAAGTAGGCATTAGTTAAATAAACATATCTATGAGAAAGTTTAGAAGTTTAGAATGTAGCATATGATTCAGGTGGCCCTCAAATCATCAGAGATGATGATTTGAGACACCTGGATAATGACCTGGACAATATCTTGGTGTTGGGACAAATGGATAATAACTTGGACAAAGAAAAATTTGGATTCGTACATCCATTGACATGAGGATAAATTCTACATGAATCAGAGATTTAAATGTTCAAAAGGGAACATTCAAAAATGTTCAAAAAACCAGTTAGAAGTTTAGAACTTCTAAAGAAATTATGGGAGAAATTCACTAATAGTGAATGGGAAGAGTGGGAAGAGTCATTCTAATTCTGATTCAATATCCAGAAGCCCAGAAGAAAAGATTGATAAATTTAACAAGAAAACTGAAAACAAATTCTGCAAGACAAAAAAAGTCAAAGTCAAAAGAAAAATGTAAGACCAAAGCACAATATTTACAACGTATCACTGATAAAGGCTAGTCTTCTATATAGAGAGCTCCTAAAAAAATCAGAAAAGGAAAATATGAACAACCTAATTGAAAAATGGGCCAATAACTTGAACTGGTATTACAGAGAAAAAGAAATAATCCTTGAGGACACTGGAAAGATAACCGAGCATACTCTTAAGATTTATTTATTGATTTGAAAGAGAGAGAGAGAGAGAGAGAATGAGAGAATGGTGGGGAGGGGCAGAGGGAGAGGGAAAGTGAATCCCAAGCAGAATCCCAGCTCAGCACAGAGCCTGATGCAGGGCTCGATTCCACCACCCTGAGATCACGATCCCACCAAAACCAAGAGTTGGACATTCAACTGACTGCACTAGCCAGGCGCCCCAATGGAGCATACTTTTAATAAAAGCATTTCACATTCAATTTACACTGACAAGCCATTTCTCACCTACCAGATGGTAACAAATTAGAAGTTTAATTATACTTTTATTTTTTAGGCTAAGCAGCTTATAAACCACAAACATTTATTTCTTATAAATAAAGGCTGGGAAGTCCAAGATCAAGGTGCCAGCAGTCTTCTTGCTGTTTCCTCACCTGGCAGGAGGGGTGAGGGAGCTGTCTGGGGTCTCTTCTGGAAGGGCACTAATCCTACTCAGGAGGGCTCCACCCTCATGTTCTACTCACTTCCCAAAGGGCCCACTTCCTAATACCATCACATAGGATGTTAGGATTTCAACACACAAATTTAAGGTGGGGCAGGGAGTGGGAGACACAAAAATTCAGACCATAGCAAGTAGGTTGAAAGGTGATTAGTGGGTGGTAAATTGAACTCAATATATACACCCCTCCTGATATACTCATGCCCAGATTCACTCAGACACATGCTCATGTTTCTGCAGCTGGTGGTCCTGGACCTGCTCCCACCTTCACGGTAATTCTCTATGCAGTCCCCCTGAAACAGCTAGGCAGGAAGGGCCCAGTGCATGTGCAGAGGACCAGCCAAGGCCATCGGCCTCCTTGCCTTCCCCTGACCAGTGTTTTCTTTCTGCCTGCCATAGGCGCTCTGGCTTCTCCCACCACTTCTGAGCCTGGAAGAAGCACCATACCCCCATGACTACCCTGATAAATTGGGTAACACAGCTGGAATAAAGGGGGAATAAATACCCTGTGAGGTGAACTCCGAACAATGACGACAGGCCCAGGAGCCAGCAGGTAAATTGCTCACTGTCACTCCTTATCCTCACCGACCATTCCCAGACACAGTGATTCCTTTGGCCTTTCCAGATATATCTGTGTTGTATGTGAGCTGCAGCCTACTCTCTAATAATTCGACTTGTATTTACTTTTGTTTCTCTCCTGCCCCACTTCCCTTAAATCAGTTCCTTGCATAATCTTCCCCACGTCAGTAAATAACAAATTTAATGTCTGTGTGTGCTGGGTCAGCATGTACTTGAACCACGTACATATTTCCTGACCGGCTCAGAAATTTACATTAAAACTACAAAATGCTAACTTTAACTTATTAAATCAATAAGGATTTAGCTGTTCGCTGTGTCCTGTTGGAAGGGAGAAGAGTGAAAAACAAACTCATGCACTTTCTAGGAGAAAAAGAATATAAAACATCCACCTAAATAATTTCTATTGTCATTTTATTTATTTTCGCTTTTCTCCCTGCCTCTCTTGATCTGGGATTAAATTGAATATATATATATATATATATATATATATATATATATATATATATATATAAATTTTAAATTTCTTTAAGAATTTTTATATTCTAGGGGTGCCTGGGTGGCTCAGTTGGTTAAGCATCTGCCTTCAGCTCAGGTCATGATCCCAGGGTCCTGGGATCGAGTCCCACATCGGGCTCCCAGCTCGGGGGAAGCCTGCGTCTCCCTCTGACCCACTCTCCCCTCTCATGCTGTTTCTCACTCTCTTTCTCTCTCTCAAATAAATAAATAAAATGTTTAAAAAAAAAGAATTTTGATATTCTAAAAAGCTTTCCTGCAGTAGAAATTTTATATGCTATATAGTATTTTCATAAATATCACGATTTATTTAACCAGTCTATTAATGGATATTAAATATGTTTCTCATTTTCCCTATTATAAACTCTTATGCATGAAGTGGAATTGAAGGACCCAAATGGCATCAACATGCTGAAGAATTTCCATACATTTTGCTAATTTGTCTTCCACAAGTGCTGATCAACTTTTTTCTTCCCCAAGAAGTTTATGAGTTTGTTTCTTTTATCCTTTATCATAATCAACACTAGGTAGTAGCAGACAAAAATCCTTATTGATATAATAAGAAAAAAGGTCAACTCACAGTAGAATAGATATCTGACGGTTCCACTGAATTCAAACCTTTTTATATACTCATTTTATCTCTTATATATTTTTTCTTTGTCCATTTTCTTAGTGGTAATTTTATAGAGTGCCCTTTCAGGACAAATGATTTTGCAAGCTTTAATTCACCTGTCTCCACCTTTAAGTACTATAATTAATATACCCTGGGACTTTTGGTTCTGTTTTTAAAATTAAATTATTAGTAGTAAAACAAAACCTCTACGTGTTAGCTTTAAGAGATGAATATGAATAAATTATTGATATATTCCATTCAATTTAAACTGAAAAGGAGAGAAGACAGATACGGTACCTTGACGCTCTAATGTCCAAAAGAGAATAGAGGCTCTTAATAGGAATTAAAAGGTTTCTGAGCTTTTTCTAGGCAATTAATTATCATGTAATATTTCAAGGTTAATGTTCACATTACATAGAAAATAACACCATTGAAATCAAAATATCTCAACAATTTCTTAAAATTAAGCTTTGACAGAGTTTGTGGTTACAACATGTAAATTCAGAAGATTTCAAGATACACAAAAATTATGACTCTGGCCAGAAGGCTTACAGCCCAAGTGAATCAGGATTCACATTTGTACTAATATTCCCAGATAAGGTCACTGTGAATGGTCCAGAAGTCTGGTTTCTATATAAAAGTGCTCATCTGAGGGGCAAAGGAGTACTGAAATCTGGCTTATGTTTCTCAAGCCAGGTCATGTACCCTGACAAGAAGCTGTTTCTAGCCAGAGGAAGGAATGCCTTTTTCTTTGCATGAAGACACTGGCCTCTCGCCAAGCCAAACACCCATTTGGGAGTGCATCTTCCCAGAGGGAGGAGCTGTTTCTAATAATTCCTGAGGTATTTTCTAATTTATCCACAAGACATTGTGCCTTTTCCTAATGTATCTATCATGAGGAGGCATCTTTTGCTAGTTTGCACAAAGGTTAGCAACGATCTTGTTCTTAGCTTTAGCATACATTTTTTTCTAATAATGTTGTATAAATGACCTTGGTACTTGAAATCTTGCCTGTACACTGCATCTTTGGGGGGGAATTATTTCACTAACAACTGCTAACTAGAAAGACTGATGATCTGGTTAAAGTAAAAATTCTATCACATTATCAAAAATGTTATCTACTGTCAGAAAATAGATTACAGAAATCTTGAGATGGATAAATTTTAAAAATAGTATTTTATTTACTAAAGATATGGAATTTAACTTTTCTGCCTTCTCAGTCATATTTATTTTGTGCCCAAATTAAATTTTGTCTGTCTATATATTCTATTAAAAGCTATATATGCATGCACATAAACACACACATAAAAATAAATTCAGTTTTGCAACCTAATTTAATAGTTCTGTATGTGAATTAACCGAAGTCCTTACTGTCAGTCCTAATATCTCCATTATTGAATTCTTATGTTTGTTTTATTTCTTGGTTGATTATGTCTTCAAGTAATTTTTCTCCAGAAAGGCATATAGATTATATATCTCCTAAGGCTTTATTCACCCTGTAGCTTGATAGCTAAGGTCTCAGGCTCTCGGATGAAATAGGTATAAGTTCAAATCCTAATACCATCCTTTTCTGTGTGACTCTAAATAAACTTAATAATTTTGCACTTCATAGTTTTCAAATTTCTCATAGGATTTGTGTGAGGTTAATGGAGTTAATACAGGTAAATTACTTACTAGAGTGTTTAACACATAGAGAGGACTTGATATATATAAGCTGAGTATAAAAATTTGAGGTCAGAGTTTGCTTTCAAAACTCTAGACATTGCTTCATTGTGATTGGACATTTAGTGCTCTAAAAGAAAAGTCTGGTTTCCATTTTAGTATTTGGTTCCATTATAGGTATATTTCTTTTCCTTTTTTTTTTTTTTTGAATGATTGCTTATTATAATTTTCCTTCAAGTTTTGAATTCAATACTACTGTGAAAGTGTGTATAGGTATGGTTCGCTATTTATTTTCTTTTGGATCTTCTGATATTCACACAATATTTTTCTAAATATATAAAAGGTGTTTCTTCTATTGCTAGTATATTTTTATTTGATATGTTTTCCTTTTAATCTGGTTTTATATTCAGAAATATTAATTATGTATACATTGTTTTTCTTTCATACCTATGACATTTTCTATGTCTTCATCTATTTGTCTTTTTTGCTCTCCATAATTGTATATTAAGTTTTCTTCCATAATAGTTATTCATACTTGCTCTACTTTCATCAGTGTAGATTGGTGTAAATCTGCAAATGCGTTTTTAGTTTCCTCATATTTATTCGTATCAGATTCCCTTTTTAACTCATCTAATTTTTTTTTTTAACTTCAGGCTATTTTCTTTTTATACAAGACTATTCTTCCCTCTCAATATTTTTCCATGGTTTCATGGATCATGTATTTTGTGTACTTCAGACAAAAACAAAAATTTTCCTGGTTTCTTCCCCTGAATTCTGCATCAGAATGCTTATAATAGCTAATCTCTTCTTCTCCTCAGTTTTTAGGATGATATTTTCTTTGCTTTGTAGTACTTTTTCATAGGTCTCATGGCTTATTTTCATGCCATTTTGGTATTCATATTAGGTTATATGGATTGCCCATGGTTGTCCTCTATTACCACTTAAGGAATGGTAAGAATTTTACTCTCATATTTCCAGCTACAGGGCAGGATGATAAAGTTGATTCCTATTTTACTTTCCATATTCTGGCGAGCATGTCCTAATAGTTCTCAACTACGAAGGTGACAGATTCCTCACCATCCTTTCATGCTTCTCTGATATCCCGAATTGTCAAAATTCATCAAAAACTATGATTTTCTTTGTTCACAGCTACCATTTTTATCGTCCATTTTTCTTGACACTCTCTTCATCTATAATGTTTATCTTGTAATGACTACTCATAAAATACAGTGGAGTACTACTAAAATCTGTTGTTTCCTGGGAGCTGCTATCTTTCAAGAGATCCAGAAAGACCAGAAAGAGAGTCAGAATTCGAGAAAGTTTAGCTACTTTTGAAAGACATTGTTTCGTCACCCTGTGGCCACTGACCAGCTTCTGATGCATAGAACTCTGAGTTAAGGAATTGGGAATGAGAGAGATATAAGCTATCTCCTTTGTCTTTCCTGGTAAATTTTATCTATAATAAATAACAGATTTTCTTCTGAAATCAGTTTTGTTCTGTTATACGATTTCAGATCGTAAACTTTGTTTTGTTTTGTTTTTATATTTTAGAACAGTACAAACTGAGACTCAAATATCAACTTATATGAAAGGTCTACAAAATTTTGCAAAGGAGTCTTGAGAAAATAAAATGACTATACTATTAGGATAACAAATGCTTAACCAAACATATGAGAATTATTTAATGTTGAGAACAGTAGATTAAAATCAACATTTAGGAAATTATTTAACTTTAGAAAAAGTTTGTAAGATATAAATATATTAGACCTGCTAAAAGTAGTACCTGAATACCTGTGTTTTTTGTCATATTCATTTCCTTGATCTAACCGCTCTAAATTATATCAAATAGGATGAGATTAATTATGTAATCAATGGATAAGGATATTCTTCTGAGATTCATGGTTAGGAAAACAGCCTCTGGAACTAGGATGCCTGGGATCAAATCTCAATGATGTTACTTATTAATCCTGGGGAGGATAAGTGCCACTGCAAAGAATATCTTTCACAAGATTTAAGAATTTGAGATAACCAACTTTGAGATGGGCCAGAGTGAATGAAGTGCCAGGACTTGAATGCATTTATCTCTGCTTCCCTTGCTCTGCCAACTCCATTTTCTCCTGCTGCATTCTTGGTGCTCCACATGGCAACTTTGTATATGGCTACGGCAGCTTCCATGAAAACAACCTTCAATGTGTTTTCCAACAAAGAAGACAGGACATCTATCTCTGAGCGATGACTGCCCAAGTTTGCAATCACATTAACTGTGGGTATTGCTTCTCTATTGCTGTGAAATGAAGTACCACAAATTTAAGGTCTTGAATCAAAACATTTATTATCTGACAATTTCTGTGAACGAGGAGTCTGGGCTCTCTGCTCAGGATCTCACCAGGCTGAAATCAAGTTGTTATTTAGGACCGTGATCTCATCTGAGGCTATGGGTCCTCTGTTTCAAGCTCATTCACATTGTTGGCAGAATTAAATTCCATGAGACTGTAGGACTGAGATCACGTGTTCTGGCTGGCTGTAGGCTGGGGCACACATTCAGCCCCTGGAGGCAAGGCTCATGTTCTAACCACCTGGCCCTCTCATATCATGGCAACTTCTTCAAAGTCAGCAGGAGAATGCCTCTTTTGTTCTGCTACAGGGAAGTCTTCTATAATGTAAATAATCATGGTAGTGATGATCTCATCATTTTCACAGGTCCACCAAACCTCAGGGGGAGGGGATTATACAGGGTATGAATAACAGGGGATGGAAATCTTAGGTGTCGGTGTCATCCTAGAATTGTGCCAACAGTAGGTGTTAGAGTATCATGCTTGGACCGCCAGGGTCATTGGCCATCCCTATGAGCTCACAGAGCTCCCTTATCCTCTAGTGTCCTGTAAAGAGAGACAAAAACAGTCCCACTAATTCATCCAGGTTAGAAGTTTTAAGGAGAGATGTTTTTATGTTGGTCTCTAATTTTTTCTTTCATTTTTCAGGGTATAAAGATAGTGGATCTTCCCGTCTGGATATAAAGCCCTTGTAGTAAGGAAGTCACAGTTTTCTTGCTTCAACTTTCCTGTCCCTCCAGCTAAGGTATTTTCTTCATCAAAGTTTCTCAGTAAAAATTTATAAAATTCATTAAACATATTAAATGTACTGATAATCTCATTTAGAAATAAATTCCCACCCATCCTGGCATACTTGTTAACAAATCTATCAGGAAAGCCATAAACGTGATGGACCAGACCTCAAATTATTTCACAACCACCCCATTCCAGAGATGCAGATCCTTTTTGTTTAGTCTCAATTCTCAATATGACATTTGCATTTTAGTCCACACCAATAAATACAGATAAATCTGAGTTTTAATATTGGATTCTGAAATGCAGCCAATAACACTTTACTAAACATATCATTTTCACTCAAAGCAAATTCATTTGGATTAATTTGGATGATTAAATCATTTCATAAAAGATCTGTTGCAATAACTACTTTTCATATTGTATAAATAAATATGCTAAAAAGATAATACCACAAATTATTAGGAAATTTTGCATTGTAGAAAAGGCCAATCCTAGTTATAGAACTAAAACACCACGCTTTTTGGCATCACATTTAAGAAACAAATACAGATGAAAAACATGCTGCTAATCCATCTTTTATTTTCTTTCTTTTGTCACCCATGCCAGCAAAATAAAGCTTAGAAATTCTACAGCAACAATGGCTTTCCTTTAAATAATGATAGAAATCTGGCTCACTTTAATTACATGTCAGCTTATAAAAGTGTTATTTTTGTGAGAAAATTTAAAGTATCTCCTTTGAAAGAGGACATTTAAGAAGACACGTAAGAACAGGAGACAGAAAACAAGGAAAGATAAAAACAGTACATCTAATTTATCTAGAAGATTTGAGAAAGAATATTTTTGTGTTGGTCTTTAACTTTTAAGCACTGTTCCATTTTAACCTTAAAACAATATAATTTTCCACAGTCTGAAATGTGACAAATCTTGCTAATCTAAAGAGTAAATCATTAGGAAAGAAAGAGTCTCATGCACATCACAAACGGTTCAGAAAAAGACTCTTCAGATTCAAAGCAGAACCAGATTAGAGGACTCGTAAGTCATACATTAGGTTGTTTAGAGTGACATGACTCATCTTAAAACTTGTATTTGTTTCAAAAACATTGAAAAATATTTACAATGAAGTAAGTCTCAAGTGTCATCTAGAAAAAGGAGATGGCAGAGTTTTATAATATTCCCTCTACAAGTATTTATTCAAAAAATATTTGTTGAGTACTCACTATGTAAGGTATCACAATTGGCTTGTGAGTAATATGAAAATCAATAGGAAATAAGACTTACCTTCAGGGAGATTACAATCTGATAGAGATACTAAGATGTTCACAGATAATTATATAAAAAATAGAATTCAATGAGCCATGTATTAGAGGCACTAAGTACCACAGAAGCACAGAGGAGGGGGGATAGAGCTCTTGTTAGGAATACCAGGAAAAGTTTCATGAAGACGGTGAAATAAGAGAAAGTATTGCAGGGAAAAACAGTGAACTGAACATGTATGAAGTAAGCCGAAATGTTTCTGGAGAACTTCAATGGGCACAGTAAGGAATTAGGGAGGCTGAGGAGCCATTGAAGACACTGTGAGCTGTAAAGTTACATTATCAGAACTGAACTCTAGGAAGATTAATCTGAAGACAGTTGAAAATAGATGAAAAACCAGAGATAAGGAGACTTGTTTGTTTTGCTTTGTATTTTTGGGGGGAGAGAGGAGGGGGGCAGGCAGAGGGAGAGGGAAAGGGAAAAAGAGAATCTTAAGCAGGCTCCACACCCAGCACAGAGCTGAGGCTGGGCTCAATCTCAAGACCCCGAGATCATGACCTGAACCCAAATCAAGAGTTAGACGCTTAACTGATTGAGCCACCCAGGTGCCCCTAGAGATAAGGAGACCTGTTTTAGACCAATCTAATAAGAAGGAATGAAGGGATGCCAGTTATCTTAGTGTGATATTGTGATTTATAATAAAATATATATTTGGTCCTCATCACTGTTTCCCTTGGAATTTCCTAAGTGATGGGAGCTATAAAGGTGTCTTCTGTTATTTTAATGAGGTGACCTTTGGACAGATTCTAAGAATGGGGGCTGGTTGCCAGTGAAGCCAACCATATGATCAGGGGGTTGGAAATTTCAGTCCCATCACAACCTCCCAGAAGGGGAGAGGGCTTCGAGGTTGAATCAATCACCAATGGCCACGGTTGATTTAATCAACTATTGGGGGAGTTTCCGGGTTGGTGAACACATGAAGATTTGGGGAGAGCGGTGTACTCCAAGAGGACATGAATGTCTCTTCCCACATACCTTGCTCTTGCATCTCTTCCATGTGGCTGTTCCTGAGTTCCATCCTTTTATAATAATAAACCAGTCATCTAGTGAGTAAACTGATTTTCTGAGTTGGGTGTGCCACTCTAGCAAATTAATTGAACTCAGGGAGTTCAGTTGAACCTACAGCCAGTAGGTCAGAAGCATGGATAGCAACCTGGGCTTGTGACAGACATATGGAATGGCGTGGTGGGGGGAGTCTTGTAGGACTGAATGCTTAGCCGTGGAATTTGACTCTATCTTTGTGTAGACAGCGTCAGAATTGAGTTGAATTGTAGGACACCAAGCTGGTATCCCGAGAATTCTCACACATTGGAATTGGGTCCAGGAGCCCAAAGATTAGATGAGAGGGAAAGAGGACCTGGATTTAGATAGTAAGAGCAAGAACAAGAGGAATACGGTTGTGCACAGGATCATAGTATGATTAGGGAGAACTAGTAACATTGTTGCTATAGCCTCAGTGCTTAGCACTGTGCTTGACACATAGCATGCACTCAAAACTTTTGATTGGATGACTGGAATTTGAAGGTGAGGAAGGGATGGGTATTACTTGTATAATTGTTACATTTCTATCAGAGATGTGGTTATACATATATGTCCACCCAACCTCTGGTGAAGATGTGGGTTTCTTTTCATAATAGTTATTTAAATAAGATGCCAAACAACATATCTCCTAATAGGGTGACTCAGTCGCTTAAGCGTCTGCCTTTGGCTCAGGTCATGATCCCAGCATCCTGAGATAGAGCCCTGCATCAGGCTCCTTGCTCAGCAGGAAGCCTGCTTCTCCCTCTCCCACTCCCCCTGCTTTTGTTCCCGCTCTTGCTGTGTCTCTGAGTCAAATGATCTGAATGAACTGAGATTCCAACTCTTAAACATGGCATATACTTTCCAGAGAGAGATAGCTAAGGTTATCACCTAAGCCCATGGTCCTGGGACTAGAGAGGGAGTAATTGCCCTAAGAGGAGTTTTAGAGGTAGAATCAAAAAAAGATTTTTGAGGACAAAATTGACTTTGGGTAGTGAGGGAAAGAATCTGAGGATGCAGAGTTGATAATTTTTTTGTTTGGTTGTCTGACGCTCTACTCAGGAAGGGCTGGGAGAAGGATGATCATGAATTTCATTTTGGAAAGATGGTTTGGAATTGCCTTTTGGGGACATCGGGGTGAAGATGGCCAGTGCAGAGCTGTAAATACTGCTCTGAAGTCCCGGAAAGAAATGAGGGGCAAGGCGGAGTGACTGGCAGTCTTGAATACGACTGAAATCGCAAAAGTGAACGAAATACCCCAGACTCAACGAAGGCACCATGGGTCAAGTCAATTTTTAAGGTGGAAATGTCAGAGGATAATGTGGATTGAGAAAATGGAAGATCCAGGTGAGGGTGATGTCAGGGATGCTAACTGTGGAGAAGATCTCAGAAAGGAGGAAGAGTTCAATCAACACTTTCAAATGCCGCAGAAAACAAACAGCAATTAAACCACACGACGTGTTAACACTGAAAGAATGTGGCTCCATACATAGCCACATGAGTGAACTTAACTCAAAACTGTGTCCACTCAGGGCTGTTCACAGCCACATGGTGGGCTTCTGTTTCTTTTTCACGAGAGGCCAAATGTCCCACTCGCGTTCTCCTTCACTGCCCTACCCTTCCCTCCCTTCTTCCATGCCGAGTGCCATGCTCCTGCACACACCAATGCTGTAGGACTCGCCTGCCACTCCCCTTCCTACCCGCCGCCGCTCAGCGTTTCCATGGAGACCTTCTTAATGAGCCGAGGGACAGGGCCTCGCGGCCGGAACGAAACCCGCGGAGCAGCGAGCAGCGGCGTAAAGAGCGGGAGCGGAGCGGACGGCTGGCTGAGAGGAGCCGGGAGGAAGCTGCAAGGAGCCCGGCAGCCAGCTGGGCGGCGGTGGCGGGCTCGCGCGCTCCCGCGCCGCCTCTGCGCCTGTCCGACCCCGCACCTGCTCGCGAACCTTGCAAAGCGCGCGCGGCTGCGCGGTGGGGCCGGCTCGGGCCGGTCAGGGCGGGCGGCGTGGGCACCCGCACGCAGCGGTCCCCTGGCTGTGCGCTCCGCGCCCTGACTTGAGGGCTGTGCTCTCTCCTCAGCGCAGCCATTCTTAAAACCTGAGTCCTCTCCTTTCAACTCTGTTCTGCTCTCCATTGGTCCAGAGTTGCCTCCAGCGGCCTCTTTCTAAAGCAGTGCGCCCCAGGGCAGCTGCTCACTTTCTCCATCCAGGGGCGCGGACCCTGTGACTCGCAGAATTGAATTTGAGCGGGGAATTGGACTTGACCAACAGGCAGCCGGGAGCGATCTTTCCACTTTGGCATTCTTACTAGGGTACAAAGCTTTCGAAATGCTCGTTTACCCTTGGAGTTGGCGCGGGGGATGGATACCGTAACCCCGCGGGTAGTTACATCAGATTATTGGGAAAAATGAACAAGGTTAAAACTTTGCAGTTTTGTGGAGGTGTCTGGATTGGATTATTACGTATTTCTTTTTAACTGGGTTGAATTTTATCTGAGGTAAACACCTTGATAGGAACTAAAGAGGATTTTGTAGGAAGAAACTTGCTTTACAGTGGGCTCTCTGGAGGGTTTTAAAATTTAAAAAATATATATATATATAATACCAAGTCTGTTAATTTTTTCCTTTATATCTTTCGTTGGATGTAAAGTTCTCAGTTACCCAGGGAGTCTAGATTCTTAAGAAAAGTGACACAAGCTTTTTAGATAAATGCACTTTAAAAATAAAGTGAGTTGAAAAGACCTGTTTTTCCCATTTCGTCAATAGTTTGAAATATTTTTCGTAACGATGGTGTAATTTTAGAATGTGAGAAATTACTTCCAACGAAGTAGCAGTGTGTAGGTGTTCTAGATTTCCATCAATTAAGGTTAAATAGTTTCACACAATGCTATGCAATTTCCTATAATTGCCTGATAATTCATTTTATTTCTAACACCTGTATATTTAATTATAGCAGCTTCTATAAGCGAATTATTTTGTTATTTGTTGGAAAGTACTGGTGATTCCAGTTTTATTAGGTGGAGGATATTATGCAGCACCTGCTTATTAATGCCTTAACATTCAGTTGGATGAACAGTCTAACTTGAAAAGATATTACATTAAAGTGATACACATCTAAAGAATGTCCAATGGTTTAGTTTTGAGGTTAAAAAAAATACATGTTTAATTGAGCTCAATATACTTTGTTTTCCAGATGGAGAAATCAATTATTCTATTGCTCTGGTTACAATATGTTGTTAAGGTAAGACATTTTTGAGCATTTTTTTGAATAGTTAATGGGCAGGATGCTATTAGTCTTCCTGTTTTAGAAAATGAGGGGTATGTTGAAGAGAAATAACACTAAACATTAGTTTTGGTACCTAAGACAATTTTCTTTGCTAGATGTTGCATAGATTTGTGCGTATAAATGGCATCTGTTTTCACTGCTTACAAATTGTGTTGGGAAAATCAGTGAGGAGAGAGATCAGAATTTCATAAAATTCATGGTATGGTGAGGCATTTTAAGGTTGTTTTTTGGTAGGAATTTTGGTAAGTGTATCATTTTCTTGAGGTCTGAAGTCTTTTCTTACCGTCTAGGGAATATATCTCTTATCCTGTGGTCTAGATATTTTGTCTCAGTTGCTAACATTTTCTTTATGTATCAATGAACTGAACCTCTAAAATAACTCAGAGTCAAACATTTTGTACTCTAACTTATTTTTATTGCAAATGTGTTATCAAGAATGTCTGTAAAATAATTTAATCCTGTAGCCATTATCATCAAAGTACACAGTGGACACACTAGGAGGGTGTGCTTTGATTTTCCTGTGATTTGAGTCTCTTCTTTCTCCCTGACCCCAGGAACGTGGTGTTTCCCACTTTGAGAAGCATGGATCTTGAATTTCCTTGCTCTCATTTTTACTTATCTTTCTTAAGTCATTTTCAAAATTACGGTAACAAAGTTATCCAATGGATGTTACCTAATTCATGTGTAGAAGTTGATATTGCTGAAATACTTTCAATTATAATTTGACATATTTTAGGCTTAATTTTTGTTGTTTGCTAATAAAATAGTAATAATAACCAAGAATGCATTTTTATTATAGTTTTACAGTTACTTTTCTTTCCCATTTCAGATCTCAAAAAGTTTCTGTTATATGCCAAGGAATAATCGAACAACCGCAGTTTTTATTAAATGGGATGAATTTCCTAAGGGAGAAAGTCCTGAATTTTATATTTTAAAATACCAACTTGTTCATAATTTTCCTGAAAAAGTAAGGCATCTTTTTTTTTTTTTACTCTGATAAAAAGTAAGCATAGTGTAAATTTGTGACTAAATGTCACATCACAGTAGGAATTTGATAGTTATTGGCATTTATTTTCCCCCAATTTTATTGAGATAATAATTGACATATAACATCGTATAAATCTAGGGGCGCCTGGGTGGCTCAGTCAGTTGGGCATCTGCCTTGGGCTCAAGTCATAATCCCAGGGTCCTGGGATCGGGCTCCCTGCTTGGCAGGGAGCCTGCTTCTCCCTTTCCTCTGCATGCCGCTCCCTGGACTTGTGTGCTCTCTATCTCTCTCTGTCAAATAAATAAATAAATCTTAAAAAAAAAAAAACCCAAAACATTTATAAGCCTAAGGTATACAACATAATGATTTGATTTATGTATATTGCAAAATGATGACCGCAGTAAGTTTAGTTAACATCCATTATCTCACATAGGTACAAATAGCTTTTTCCTTATGATGAGAACTTTTATGATCTACTCTGGAGCAACTTCCAAGTACACAACAGTATTGTTACTTATTCTCATCATGTTGTACATTATATCCCCAGAAATTATTTATCTTATAATTGGAAATTTGTGTCTTTTGATTATCTTCACCCAGTATTCCCTTACCTCTGGCAACCACTAATCTGATCTGTTTGTATGATTTTAATTAATTAATTATTTATTTAAATTTTTAAAAAAGATTTTATTTATTTGACAGAGAGAGACAGTGAGAGAGGGAACACAAGCAGGGGGAGTGGGAGAGGGAGAAGCAGGCTTCCTGCTGAGTGGGGAGCCTGATGCAGGGCTCGATCCCAGGACCCTGGGACCATGACCTGAGCTGAAGACAGATGCTTAACGACTGAGCCACCCAGGCGCCCCTGATTTTAGTTTTTTTAATTCCACATATAAGTGAGATTGGTATTTGTCTTACTCTGACTTATTTCACTTAGCATAATTCCCTCAGGGTCCATCCATGTTGTCACAATGGCAGGATTTCCTACTTTTTTATAGCTGAATTGTATTCCTGTGTGTGTGTGTGTGTGTGTGTCTGTGTGTGCGCTTGCATGTACCAGATTTTCTTTATCCATTCCTCTATCAATGGACACTTTGGTTGTTTTCCATATTTTGGCTATTGTAGATAATACTGTAGTGAACACGGGGGTGCTGATATCTCTTTGGGATGGTAATTTTGTTTCCTATCTATATATACCCAGAAGTGGAATTGCTGGCAGTTCTATTTTTAATTTTCTGAGACCCTTCCATACTGTTTTCCATAATAGCTGCACAAATTTATATTCTCAGCAGTAGTGCACCAAGGGTTCCCTTTTCTCCATATCCCTACATAGCATTTGTTGTCTCTTCTTTTTGATGATAGCCACTCTGATAGGTGCCATTCTGACACTGTAGTTTCAATTTGCATTTCTCTAATGTCTAATGATATTGAGTACATTTTCCTATGCCTGTTGGACATTTGATTATCTTCTTTGGAAAAATGTCTCTTCAGTTCTTTGCCCATTTTAATCGGATTATTTGCTGTTGTTTGTTTGCTTTTTGTTACTGAGTTGTAGGAGTTCCTTATATATTTTGGATATTAACCCACTATCAGATGTGTGGTTTGCAAATATTTTCTCCCATTCCATAGGTTGGCTTTTTCTTTTGTTGATTTTTTCTTTTGCTATGCAATTGGGATCTTACTTTTATTCATTAGTGTATGAAATGTTAGCATTTTATGAAATATCTTCATTAAGTAGTTGATCAAATTACCATTGCACTTTTTCATAGGAATGATTATATTTTTAATAATTTTTATGCTATACAGAGTAATTATTTGAGGTAACATCATTTTATGTAAAAATGAGTATTTTATGTATATATTACATTCTATTTGAAAAATTGCTTCTTATGAAGGAAATATACAAAAGTCAAACTTTTAGTGAATGTACCTGACACAGAGTTAATAAACATTCCTTAAACAGATAAATCTAATTATTTACAGAATATCAAAAGCATTCTTGCAAACCCACAAGAGCTTTCAAAATCAATAATACTAGAGGAAAATGAAGACTATCACATCATTCTACAGTCCATAAAATGTGGACAAATTTTAAGTGAAAAGTCATTTAAAACCCGTAAGTAATATGTATTTGTTATTCATCTCTATTGCCTAATTGTAAAAGGGAAACAATTTTATTATCAGATAATCTGAATTTTATGGTGATTAACAGGTATATGATAGTCCAAAATAACATCATGATGGTAGTGTTTTTTTTTTTAAGATTTTATTTATTTATTTGACAGAGAGACACGGCCAGAGAGGGAACACAAGCAGGGGGAGTGGGAGAGGGAGAAGCAGGCTTCCCGCCTAGCAGGGAGCCTGATGAGGGGCTCATCCCAGGACCCTGGGATCATGACCTGAGCCGAAGGCAGACGCTTAACGACTGAGCCACCCAGGTGCCCCGTGTTTTTTGTTTTTTTTTTTAACATAATGTAAATTTCAAAATTTAAAGGAAATTATAAACTAAGGCAGGAAGAAGATTTTCATTTTTGACATTTGATGTGTACTAATATGAATAGATAGGCATAGCAGAGATGTTACATGTCATCCAGATTATCTAAAAATATTATAATGCGGATTTATAATCTAAGTCATTTATTTCAAGCAGAGGACAAGAAACTCCCATATAGTCTAGAAAATGTTTTATAGTAGATAATTTGCTTTCCCATCGTGGTGATTCTTTTGTAATTCAACATCTTTTGTGTTTCATTCAGTTTTATTTGAATCCGACTAATTATTGTTCTTGATTTTTTAGGTGGTTTCTCAACTAGCAATATTAAAACAGTAGCAACAAGCACGAGTGTTTCTTTTAACTGGAGTGTGCTGACTTCCAATGACATTTCAGTGTCAATATCTCTCAATAATTCTTCACAAATTATGCAAAATAATGTTACAGTTTATGAATGGGATAATTTAAAACCTGGAACCTTATATGCTTTTAAATTTGAGTTTAAACAGTTGTATTTGGATTTTATAAATATATTTCAGAGACTGGATGTTCAAGTAGAAACAGGTATGCAGATATCTGGTTCTTTATTAATATATTATGTATCTTGTAGATAACTTGGTAGATGTATTGTTCTTTTCAAAAGTGGCTTAGCCAAGTATTAGCCACAGAAAACTGCTTGTAAATGAACCAGCATAGTCCCTTTTTTCTAACTATGTCATTCTGGTATTTGACTGATTTATTGAACAAGTTGGATTTAGCAAGTTTAAGAATTAACTTTGTTTCCTTCCAGCACTTTTTAAAAATGGAACCGAGTGGGTTCTCTTTTCTTTAACTCTGGCAATTATTGTTAGCTTTTTAGGTGACTTTCAAGTTTCAATAAACAGTCTCATTCTCAGGTATTAATAGGTCCATTAAAATCCAATATAAAAATATCAATCTTTCATCCTATTTAAGGCTTCTTCATTATTCATCCCCGGTCAGACCTGATCAAAATTTAGAATACTACAAGGGAAAAGGGAATGTATGTTAAATTTTTTTGTGGCTTCCTAGATCTACTTCCTTCCTCTACATGGTGAGAAAGGATTTAAGAGAAGAGGAGAGAGTCATAGCTAATCAGGGCAACATGCTGTGATGGGCTAAGAGTACTATTTTAATACCCTGTATAGGAATAAACTTTGAAACATAGTACATGTTTACAAGTGAAGTGGAGAGAGAAACATGTCAGTAGTAAGAAAAAGATAGTAAGGTAATTAAAGCATCCCCTCTTCCCATCCGCCTTCTCCCCCCTGTGAAAAAACAACAATTTCTTCAAAAGATCCTTCTCACATCTCCCTAGTATGTTGGGTTGAAGCACTGATACAATATCAAGAGTTAAAGTACAGTATCTACTCTCAACAGGCTGGTATTTTCCTCAGTCTTTCAATGGTGTGCCATCTTAGAGAAGAAGGCTAAGTGTTTTCTGGAAGGTGAACCTATTTGAAGTCAAGTAGCAGTGGTAGAGAGCAGAATTCTTAGCAAGTGTTATATCTAGTTCTCTAAAATAAAAATAAACCTGAAAAGTCTCTAAAATAAACTTAAAAATTAAGTCTCCACCAGCATAAGAGTAAGGGAAAGGAAGGGCAACCTAAAGTGACTTAGAAAGAAAAAAAAAAATCTGTGGTTTTTATTTTAATTAAGTTATAATTGGACAATAATTCTGCATAATTAATTCTTAGAAACTACTTAAAAACTATTTTAATTGTTAGTAATTCATTTGCTACTTGAATAATAGCAACTTTAGCACTTTTACTGGTTTGGGAGAAATATAGGGAAAGTGTACAATTAATGCTATGAGGTTTTTATGATTAACTACTATAGATGTTAAGAAATGTACTAATGAAATGTTATATTACTGAATTCATCTTTCAGAAAACATTTTTCTTTTGGTAGGTTCATGTTCACAAGGATGGATAGCATTAAGAAATAGCTGTTATAAAATTAGCAAAGAGAGTACGCCATGGAATATAGCCCAGCGACATTGTAGGTTATCCTTAAGTTCTGCACACCTTGTGGATATAAAAAATGAAGAGGAAAAAAAATTTATATTTTCACTTCTCAGGTCAAATAATCAAATAATAATATGGACTGGTCTTAATGATATGAAGGTTAGTAAATGCATATATCATGATAAAACTATTTTTGTTTCCTTCTTCCCTCCCTACCACTCTCCCTCCCTCCCTCCCTCTCTTCCCTCTCCTCCCCCCGCCCTCCTCTTCCTTTCCCTTCCCTTCCTTTTTTCCTTTCTTTCCTTTTTTCCTCCCTGCCCCCTCTTCCTTCCTTCCTCCATCATGCACTAAATATTTATCGAATACTTCTTAAAAGCCAGACACTGTTTCTTTTTTTTTTTTAATATTTTTTTATTTATTTGTGAGAGAGAGAGAGAGAGAAAGAGAGAGCATAAGCAGGGAGAGCAGGCAAAGCAGGCAGAGGTAGAAGCAGGCTTCCCGCTGAGCAGGGAGCCCGATGTGGGACTCGCTCCCAGGACCCTGGGATCATGACCTGAGACGAAGGCAGACGCCTAACTGACTGAGCCACCCAGGCGTCCCCAGACATTGTTTCTTTTTGTTTCCCTATCTCAATCTTTTCCTCCCTCCCTGCCTCCCCACCACATCTCTTTAGAGCAGTTTAGGTTCATAACAAAATTGAGGGGAAGGTACCAGAGATTTCCCACATATCCCCTTTCTCCAGACATAAATAGCTTCCCCCCTTATCAGTATCCCCCACCAGAGTGGTACAATTGTTACAGCCGAGGAACCTACACTGACAACATCGTAATCACCCAAAGTTCATAGTTTACATTATGCTTCACTCTTGGTGCTGTACATTCTATGGGTTTGGACAAATGTATAACGACATACTTTCATTATTATGGTATCATGCAGAATATTTTCATCACCATAAAAATCCTCTGTTCTCTGCCTATTCATCTCTTCCCACCCCCTTCAATCTCTTTGTAGGCATCTATATCTTTCTGTAATTTTGCTTTAATTTTGGTCTTCCTCAGACCTGTATGAAATGTAGGTGATCTCATCTATTTCTTCACTTATTTACCACCTAGCCCAATTGTTCTTAAATATTTAGCTAGCTCACTTTTCTCTTATGAGCTCCAGACATCTAATTTTCTTCTTTTCTTTTAGGATTTTATTTATTTGACAGAGAGAGAGAGAGAGAGCACAGAGCACACAAGCAGGGGGAGTGGCAGGCAGAGGGAGAGAGAGAAGCAGGCTCCAGGCTCAGTGGGAGCCCGATGCAGGGGCTCAATCCCAGGACTTTGGGATTATGACCTGAGCCAAAGGCAGACATTTAACCGACTGAGCCATCCAGGTGCCCCTATCTAATTTTCTTCTGATTATCTCTTTTGGAATTTTCCATGGATACTTCAGCATTGCCCAGACTGTCCTCTCCTTCCCACCAACCTGCTCCACTTCCTCTATTTCTCACCTCTGTGAACAACATAGTAATGTGAACCTGAAAATATGGAATATAGAAATTTTGTTCATTTTATTTCTTTTATTTCAAATATCCAGGTTTATGAAAGTTAATTTTACTAAAAGAGTTATAGAAAGATCTGAAGATTTTATATTCAATACCAGTGAAATAAGGAATGTGTGACATTTTCTCCAACATTCCTATCACTATGGAATATCTCATGAAATTTCATTTTGGTTAGCTTTTTGTAGAAAAACCCAACACCTAGCACAGTTATCTCTGCCTAGTCTGTATTTTCTTCTTGATGATCCATTTCTTAAAAATTTCCTGCCACTCAAAAATAAATCTGTTCTCTATGGGATAGCCTGACCTGTAGTGACCCAAGGCAAATCAGTTTGATACCATTTTTTCTGTGGAACTTTGCATCAGCTTGGGCAAGACTATTGACAGTTCTTTTCTCTTTTTTAAATTTTTTTTTATTTATTTGAGAGAGATGGGCGGGGGAGGGGCAGAGGAAGAGAGAGTCTTAAGCAGACTCCACACTGAGTGCGAAGCCCAACTCGAGGCTCGATCTCACGATCTCATGACCCTGAGATGGAACCAAGAGTCAGACGCTTAACTGACTGAGCCACCCAGGCGCCCCTTACTGACAGTCTTTAATTGCATTTTCATCATTCTCTTTTTGAGCTTCCTTTAGCTTTTCACGGGCAGGGAATGAAGTTCTAATAAAGATTCCTCAAACCACAGTTGATCTCAGACATCTCACAAGCTTGCCTCCCAGCATGCCAGTCTCTTTTCAAGTAGACCAGTTAATGTATATATGGTTGTTTCCTGCTGTTAGCATGATTGTTATAAACTGTCTTCTAGTAGATCTGGTTACTGGTTTCTGCTATAAGGTTCAGGTCATATGGTCATGACACCCAAAGTGAGGATTCCCAAGGCGTCATGATGGTTGCTGTGAATTATTCAAAGGGGTCTAAGATACAGTCTCTGCTTTTATGATACTTAAACATAATTTAGGAGGTAAATGAAATGTCAAAGTAACTACTAAGAAAAACTTCCTTTATACTAGTAGCCGAGTCCTGTAGTGTCTCCTAAGGGCTAAGCACCATGCTATGTGCTTCACTTGTGTGACATATGAGGAAATTGGAGCACAGGGAAGTTAACTTGCCCTTGTGGACATGCATCAGAGTCTGCTCTTAACCATTATACTCTATAACTTCTGTGGGAAGCTGGTCTCTTGAGGTTAGCATCAAAGTCACCTCCTGGGTTATAATCCCTATGACAGGTTGAGAAAACAATCACCCCATTCACTCATGCTGAATAAGTGTGAGTTTGTTGCTGGACTTTGAGGATAAAGACTGTGTCTTATTCATCATTGCGTCCCCAGCTTCTAGTTAGGGCCTGGCACTCAGCAGGAACGTAGTGAATGAAAGATTAATAGTTCTGTATTCCAGTCTGGAAAGTTTATACAGGTAACTCTCATTTAGATCTCACAACAACTTTATGAGGGAGGCACTATCATTATTCTCATTTATAGATAAGGAAAATGGAGCTCAAAAAAATCCTGGTCACACTGCTAACAGATGGCCCTGCCAGGCTTTGAATCTGTGTCTGTCTGACCAGTGCTTTTTGCCCTAACCACTTACACGTGCTGCCTCAAGCCTCTGTCTGTTTTCAAAGCTGCAGTGTCATATATGCAATCAAGTGGATTTTTTTGGGAAACAGTACTCCTCCATTCTGTTAGGTGGAATTGGAACGGATTGTTTTAATATCTCTTGCCTGTGAGAATTGAGGTTGGTGATACTCACCAGTGGCATCCCTTAGTAGGAAGGTATCAGCAACCTCCCCTGATGCATATGCATATGACTTATTTGGTGACTTGAAATAACTAATCGGTAATGAATAGTGGGTCTGTACTTGGCATTGTGTTGAGCCTTTACATGCACTGCCTCTTTAATTAATTTAGGATGTAGGTTCTATTATTATATCCATTTTATGCATGAGAAAATAAAAGCTTAATGTGAGATTCAGCAATTTTCTTGAAGACATATGACTAACGGGTGAATAAAAGTGAACTCTGTCTCCAACTCGGAATAACTCATGAAGGATACATATATTTGAAGATATGACACTTCTCCTTCAAATTGGCTTAATTTTTACATCTTATTTCAGAAAGAAGGTCATCTCACATGGACAGATGGATCATCTTTTAGCCTTAAGAAAAATGAAATCTTTTCTTTTCCACTGCTACCCAAGAATGAAACAGGTTGCTACATTTTACAGCAAAATGCAACTGGATCAAACTATTTCTTTACAAGATTTTTCTGCTCTGTTCCATTGCCATATATTTGCAAATATGAATGTAATTATTTTAATTAATATTCTTATACCATGTACCTCACTTTTATTATTTTAAAGATAGAATTATGATTTCTAATTACAATAATCCTCCTCTATGTTTTTTTCAGCACCTTCTCTGCAGGAAAACCTTTTGATCTATATAAAGGATGTTGGAACAACTGAAGTTGTATTTGGTTGGCATAATTTGAATGCTTGGAATAATTTGAATAAGTGGCTAAAACTGGGATATAAAATTATCATTAAGTATTATTTAGATTATACAGAAGAACAATATTTTGAAAGCATAGCCCCAAATACTACAGAAAAAACAATTACCCAATTGTTTCCTGGCCATATTTACAGATTCTTACTCTTTGCAATAAACGAATGGGACACAAAAACTATGTTAAGTTCAGTATTCTTTGTCGAAACACGTAAGTTATAAAACCTCTGAAAGTATGATTTTTCAATTATTGAATATCATAATTAGCAGATATTTCCTGAGGGTCTGGTATTTTCTCATAACACTCTCGGCATACCTGAATCTTTAATCATTTTAAATTATGATGAATCCGTTTGTCTTTGGCTTTCCTGTTAAACTATAAACCCATGAGGGCAGGAACTATATCCTATTTGTCTTAACAACACCAACTAGACTGTTGCCCACAGTGGATAATCAATACATTTTTGTGGAACTTAAGTTTTGATATGTGCTAAGAAAGACAATACTTTCAGGGATCATTTCTATAGTTTGATATGTGCTAAGAGCAGGAGATAAACAGACATGCATTGCGGATCTGGGGAGGCTTACAATGAAGAGAATTAGTAAGGAGTAAAAGTAAAAGCAAATGAGATAGCAAAGTGTAGGAAAATATAAGAGTCTAAATTCTCAATCACTCAGTGGTACATTTAATAAATGCTTTCTAGAATTCAGAAGATGGGTGATGGGAAGACTCATGGAAAGGAGAGGCTTAGATTAAACTTGAAGGAAGAAAAGCATGTTGTGAGCAAAAGTTTGGAGACAGGAGCTTGTGAAAAAAGAATAGTGTAGGTTAACTGGAAAAAATTTCCTCAGGCATGACAGTAAAATCAGTTGGAGTGGTGAAGTGGTACCAGATTTGGGAGTGCCAGGGACATGAGTCTCAGATGGTTGGACTTGACCTTAGAAGCATTGGAAATCCATTAAGACTGCAGTTTCTAAGACTCGCTTTACCTTTTACAAAACACTTTTAATGCATAATCTCACAAAGGTCATACCTCAACCCTGGGAGTAGCTATATAGAAATGAGAAAAACTGAGCTTCAGAAAGGTTAAGTAAACTGACCAGAACAACACACTTTGTTAAGCCACACAGGAACCCAGATGGTCTTATTTTAACTCTTGAGCTATTGCTTGTAAAGAAAGAATCAAGAGGAATGTGTGTACTTTGTGTGTGTGTGTGTGTGTGTGTGTGTGTGTGTGTGTGTGTGTGTGTTGGAAGGATAAGGACTGATACGGGTTTGAAGCTGATATGTGCAAGGTGCTTTTTAAAGAAAATTAACCTGGAAGGATGAATTAGGAAGACCACTGACTGGGATTGGATGAAATGGTTTGGAGTGGGGAAAGATTTCTGCAAGAGGATGAATGCCCGAGGTCTAGTGATGACAGGAATGAAGAATAAGGAATAGGAAGTCCCTGCTCTCTAGTCTGACAAGACACAAAAGGTAAAAGCCATGGAAGATGTGATCATGGAATGCCAGAAGTGCAATTTTTGGTGGTTTTGTTATAAAAATAATGATTGAACCAATAAGGTGGGTCAAACACTTTGCTGAGTGCTCTCCATTCCTTATCTCATTTAATCTTCTTAATAATTCTCCAAGATAGCTACTACTATAATTCCCACTTTACAGTCAAAACAATGGAGGCTCAGGGAGCGTAAATAATTTACTCAGGGAGTAGGGACATACAGTGGAAAAGCCAGGACTCAAATCGTTTTCCTTTTCTCTCCAAACTAGACTATTATGGAAATACTGAGAGGTGAGAGAGTACTCTGCCAGACTCTATCACTAATATAATGTATTTTTCTGATTTTTAAAAATCTCCTAGGCCCATTATCAGCTCAAAATGTCACAGTTACTCATGTGACCCCAACAGAAATATTTTTACACTGGAATCCTCCAGATCTTGTATCTTTTCACCATTACCTTGTGACTATTTTGGATGTGGAAAACAATAAATCAGAAGAGGTGCTTGTTGAAAAACTCAACACCTCAATGAAAATCGGAGATCTGAAATCTTTCCATCATTATCTGATATATCTATTCAGTGTAGCAGAAAGAGGAACTTTAAGCTGCTCTGAGAGACCTATTTCAGCCGTTACAGGTAAGCACAGGCACAATTTTGCTTTTTAATAAAAAAATGTAAACTTCATATTTTGAAATTTATTTGCTGAAAATTAATTATGTTGATCCTTCATCGGTATGAATACTCACAGCTAAACATTTGTTTGAGTGTTGAATCAAAATTTAGCATAGATTCTATACTAAATTCGTTTAGATTTGCATGAACTCTTTAAACATCTGCGTTGTTCCTACCAGAGTTCCTAGAAGACATCTTTCTTATAATAGCCTTGGCTGGGAAATAAGTTATCATGAAACATGAAGATTAGTTCATCCAGTTCTTTTTAACAACACTAGATCCAACAAATTGGTCTGCATATTCACTCAGTTTTACTCAAATTCATTTTCTTACACAGTGTGATGAGTTGACCTCTAGGGGGCAGTATCATCCCAGGACTTTGGACAATTGCATTTCTAATCATTCACCTCCATATGCCAATTTTGAATTCTTGTCCAGAACGTAATCATTAAAGTAATCTGTCTTTTAATTAAGCAATATATTTACCCCCTTAAGTATAAATCAATGTTTTTTGAAAAGATAAAAGAGTATTGTATGAAACAATGCATAGCTAAACATGTTTTGGAGTATATTCCTCTGTGTATAATATGTGTATTTTTGGTGCATGTGTATTTAACATGCCTATATGCAAAGTTCTTTGGCTGAAATCCCAATCAAATCATACCAGCTAAAATTTAAACACGCTAGAGCTGAGGTAGGAGAAATGAAAAATGTGCACAGCCATAGATTAATTAGTGTTCTCTTACTCACTGGGAATACTTGGGATACTTTGAAAATAAGAACAACAAAAGGTACTATTTAATGAGAACTAAATGCCAGTGCTTAACATACATGTGTTCAGTGTTGTAAATCCTAAGCAAAAGTAGTTTCCCAAATGAATAGTAGATAGCCATGTTTTCTCTTCCTTGAGCGCAAAGCACCTTTCAATTGATAAATTCTTGGTTGACTCTTTTACACTTACGAAGACGCTTTCTTTTCTTTTTCTTTTTTTTAAATTATGTATGTTTCACGTGCACAGCATTATAATTCAACATCTGTATACACTACAAAGTGATCACTCAAAATTCTTTTTACCATCCATCATGCTACCCTTGGCCCCCTTCACCCCTTTTGCCCACTCTCCAACACAGATCCTCTCAGGTAACCATAGATCTCCTCTCTGTAAGATGCTTCCATTTTTAACTGACAGAGAGACTAGGAGGATTTATCACAGATTTGTTCATTTTGAAGTCAAATTAAAATCTTCTATGGCATGTACCTATTTACTAGAGGGACAGGATTAAGGTACTTGTGTGTCTGCACTTTTAATTTTTGGGTCATTTGCTCTGTATATTAACTGTAAGGTGACACAGCAGTGCATATGTAGGAATTAGTAATCCAGTGCTCCTTTACTCTCTTAAGGTTAAGGCAATATCCTTTTTTCATTCATTATTCACTCAATAAATTATTTTTCTAGTATCAGGAGCCGTAATAGGTACTAGAGATGCAAAGATGAATAAAACCTAGCCTCTGCCTTTAAAGGGCTTATGTGCAAATAGAGTGAGACAAGTAAGTTAAAAAACAGTGATAATACTGCATTATAGTTGCAATTATAGGGGTTCTGCTCTGGGGACTATGGGAGCGTAGAGAGGGATCAGTTAACCCAGAAGTCTTCTGGTGGAGTCATGAACTGCTTCATGAGGAAGAGTAGGAGTTAGCCAGGGGGCAGCAGGGAGGCAAGATGATGCTGTAAGTAGGGCAAACAGCAAGTGCACAGGCAGAGAGGACCAAAGAAGAGGTATCTAGGAAAACCAGACAAGGCTTTTAGAAGGGACTGACATTTGAACATTAGCAAATTGCAACTAGTTTGGCAAGGCTGGAGTACGGGAGTATGTAGAGAATCTAGAAAATGTAAACTAGGCACAGAACATGAAGAGCCTTCATATATATTAAGGAGTATATTTTATTCAGTAAAATTTAACTTTTGGGGGGTCGCGAAGTCTTTTGAGAATGTGGAAAAATTAATGGACCCTCTCCCATAAAAATACACATGCATGCACAGAAATTTCTGTGAGTAATAATAAGGCTATCACAGACTTACCAAATCTCATCTTTTCCTCAATCTCTGCTTATGTGTGGCATTCAGTAGATTTCATCTAAGTCCTCCACTGAAGTGTTTGTAAGTTTAGCGGTTATACAGGAACAAAGATCTGAAGTTGTCTCACCCTGGAATCTTGTGGGCAGTTTGTCTAATTGGATTATTCTAGCATTCTCTGATAGTTTTACATACATAATTAATGTCAATGCCTAAAGTCAGACCAAGTACAATTGTGTGAAGTTGTGTAGGATGAACAGATTATGGGTCTGACACAGAGTGGTATTTTCCTGAGAGCTTAAAACGTGGTGTTCTATTATGTTGATAGGAAGTGAATTCCCTATTTAATACCACAACTTCCTCCCTACAGCCACTTCATTCCTGGCCTCCCTAACCTTAGCTTACTTTTTCTTTTTTTCCTTAACCTTATCATATCTAAAGTACTATATAATATACACATTTATTATATGATCGTTTATTGTGTATTTCCACCTATTACAATATAAACTGCATAAGGCAGTGACCTTTGTTATTTTTTGTTGAAGCACTCTACATGCCTAGGTGACTACCTGGTACATAGTAGGTTCCCATGCACCTTTGATGAAAAAATGGATAATCTTGGCAATGGGAACATTATTCTGATGGAACTCTTAAAAATCTAAAGAATCTGCCGAACACTCTAGTTTTCCTTGATGTGTAATGTGCTTAATCTTATTGACAAATCTTGCATAGTAATAACAAGACATATTTTTCTCTAAAATTGAGTCCATTTCAAGTCATGGTGCTGTAGGGATTTGCTAAATTTACTTTAAACATGAAGTAATATTGGATTAAGACATTTTTACTCCAGAGCAAGAGTAATGCTAACAATAAACTAAGATAAGTGTTACCTATTTATCTGTTTCTTGAAGGTATTAGTCCTCCTCAGAAGGTTCACGCAAAACCTGAAGATGTCGGAGAGGACAGTATGATTCTTCAGTGGGAATCCCCACCAGATGGCCATGAGGTCTACATTCAAATCAAACCCTCATCAGATACAAGAGAAGTCATGAAGCTTTTTGTAAGGGATGCTAATAGATTCAAGATTGATAATTTAACCCCTGGGATGACATATGACATTGGAATGGCAACAGTGATGAATGGGAACTTGAGTGAGCTGGTAACTATTCAACAAACTCTAAGTGAGAATCAAATATTTTTCATTCATAACAGATATCTGCTGATTTGGGGGTGTTGTGAAATATTCGCTGACACACCCTTCTGGTAGTAGGTTTTACCTTTTTAAGTAGATTGTTGGTGTGCTTATCGAATGGTAGCCCAGGACCTGGAGTGGTTTGCATTCCTCTTCTCCTGAGAATGCTTAATGCATGAATAAAGGCAGCATTGTTTACGATTAGAAACTTGACCCTAAAGCCATACCACTTAGCTTTGAATCTGGGCCCAACTAGTTGAGTGGCCCTGGACAATGTACTCAAACTAATTATGCCTCAATTTACCCATTTGTAAAGTGTGAGAAAATGGTATATGTTTTATGGATTTTCCGGAGAATAGCTGATTTAATAAAGGTAGGGACTCAGAACAGTGCCTGACATAATCACTATATGAATGTTTGTAATTATTAATGATCAAAACAAAGACAAGCTATTGTAGCACACTGAAATAAAATATTGACAGTATTTAAGAGGTTTAGGACCAAACCAACAACAAATCTCTATGTTTTTTCTCAAATAAGTTTAATTCACCCAATAGGTAATCATTGACAATCTATTAAGGAGTGAGAAAGAAAAAAAATGAAAAGTAAATAATATTTATGGCTATTTATAAATTGTGCTAAACATTAGGAGGGAAAAAAGCAACGTGATGTGATAGAGAGTAACTGAAGAGGGGTGGGTGGTTCAAGTGTAGATAGACAGTAATGGGAGTTGCATTTGAAGGCCCTAATGGATGAGAAGGAGCCACAGTGCAATCAGGTGGAGGAAGGGGACTTTAGGCATGAACACTTACCATAAAGGCACAAAGGCTATAAAACAGGGAAAAGATTGGTGTATCTGAGACCAAAAAGGCTGGAACATGTGGTGTTTAATGAAGAGGGATAAGGGGAATATGAAATGATATTGGAGAGGTATTCAGGGGTTAGATCACATAGAGCTTGTAGGCTGTGCTTTTGAGTTTGTTTTGAGGGCAGTGGGAATCCATTGAGGGTTTTATGAAGGAGAGGGATGGTGTGATCTATGTTACAAAAATTTCCCCCTGACTATGTGCAAAGAATGATTTGTAAAAGGCCAGGGATGGAAGTAGGACAACTGGGTAAGAGTGTCATGGAAATTAGGCAAAAGATTATGGTGGACAAGGATGGGAAAGTGCAGATGGAAAGTAATAGATGTATTTTATAGTATGAAAGTAGGAAGTCTGAGCTTTGGTGATGGAGTGCATGTGAGGAATAAAGGAAGGGGGTTTTGACTTCTATCTAATTTGGGTAGAAAGAGGTAACTCTGAGGAAGGAAAGAACACTGGACCTCACAGGCCTTTTTGGCTAACAGTAGAGCAGCCTGATGGAAAAAATGCCTTGGTCCAAAAAACTGTGTACCAGTAGTGTCCACACTCAACCAACATCGAATCTTCTCATTTTGTCCTCCAAAGACTAAAACTAATGAATCACTGAACGCTACATCAAAAACTAATGATGTACTATATGCTGGCTAACTGAACATAATAAAAAAAAATAATAAACTAAATTTGTGTATAGCACTTTCATACTTAAACTTCTGAGAAAATGTGCCTGAAGATAATTATCATAGGAAAAAGTTAGGAAAAAAGAAAACACCTGAAAAAAAGATATTCCTAAAAAGAATTATTTCATGACCATCAAACAACCCAAAATTTTTATTGGCAGAATGGAAGTACTAAAATTAAAATTCATAGATGGCAAATGAACTGTAACCAATGATTAGCAGTATGAGGTTAGAGTGTCCCCACAGTGTCTTGGTGCCTAAGTTTTCTCTCTAAAAATTTAGATCATTGAATACATTTTTAAATTGACTTCCAGCTCAAAAGTCCTATTTTTCCTTTGAGTCCAGGGAACTCAGCAGATTTCAACCTCTCTGCCATCTAAAATATAAAAATTTTATCTCCCTTTCTAGAAGGTGAGCTTCTTTGAAATCTTACTCAGCCTTGTATCTCCAGGAATAAGCACAGTTCTTGACTCTGTTTAACTCGAACACATTTGTAAAACTGCTCTCCAGCATGGAAGCTGAAACATGATTAACATATATAAATCCTAGGAAAAATGATAGAATTTGGGGGTTTGAAGTTAGGACAGAGATCTTGCCAATGCCTTACCTGATACCCAATTCCTAGCATAAAGCCTCTCATTATTTTGTAATGCACACCTGTAATTTTCCTCTATTATAAGGCCATGTCTGTTTTCCGGAAGTATCACAGACAGAGCAGATCTACTCCCTGATTCACATGAAAGGACATCAGTTGTTTGGAAATAGCCATTAGGTGTTCCTGGTTTCTATAGTTTCTTCCTTTCTGGTGAATTATCTTTAGTTCCTTCAAACATATCACTATTTCTTATAATTCTATTGGCCTTTCTGTTCAGTTCTTAACCTTGGTAAGCACAACTGGCATCATCAGATTATTTATCATTCATCATTTTTATTTGTCTCAGATGATAAGTATTAACCTATCCCAAAGTGCATAAATAGAAATTAATTCTCTGTATGCATTCATTCAACAAACGTTTGTTGATAATTATTATTTACCATGTCCTATTTCTCTTTCTTCCATAGACTTTGAGACAGTTAAGCATAGAGGGACATTTACCTTTTAATGACCTTTTGTAGACATGTAGAAGAAAATAAAACGTGTTCATTGACTTTCCTTTTCCTTTCGAAACATATTTGTCCATGTCTCTAATTATCCTGAAAATAACTAGCAAAACTTGATTTCCAGTTATTATTGTGATGCATGTGACCTTTGGGAGAAGGCAGTGCTTAGGAGCACAGACCTTGGAACTGGATTGCCTCAGTTGGAATTCCAACTCCACGATTATCAGCTTATATCCACTGGGAAGTCCCTCAACCTTTAATGACTCTCTGCTTCCTTCTCTCTAAAATGGGAATGATAATAATCTTATCTACTGTATGAAATTAATAAAATTTAAGGGCTCAGACACCAAGCAAGCACTATGAGAATGTTTATTGTTGTGATGATTTTTATTTCTCAGTAGGACTGGACTGATGGCTTTGTGGAGTGAAGAGCATCCCTAGTGTTTCAACCACATTAAAGTCATTTGTCTATGTAGTCTCTCATTGTTGGAGAATTAACTGTACTCCTTTTCTTGAGGGAAGGAGAGCTGGTATTTGAGTCTCCTTTTTTCCCTCTCAGTATAGAAGAATAAATTTTAAGATAGACTGGAAATTTCTGAGACCTCATTCTTTCTTGCCTATAATAAAAGCCTTTGAGTTTAGCCTTGTTCCATTTATCTTATATTGAAAAAACCTCATATACAGCCCCCAGTGCTATCACTTCTTTTGAAAAATCTTTTTCAGGAAAATGAGTAAGGATAAAGGTCACAGTCACGAAAGTGGAGACACCTAGAAGTCTCCAGAATATGGCAATACTATTTTACTATTTATTTATTTATTTATTTATTTATTTATTTTTAGGCTACGCTTTCTCTCATTTGAGTTTCCAGAGGTTCAGAATACAGGTTTGAAGAGAAGAAAGAACTTGGTCCTGTTGTACACTTTTCCAGCCTTTGTGTCCATCTGCCTTAATATGTCATTTATTGATGCCATTGGTCCCATTTCCCTGAACAAGTGGAACTGATTAAAAAACCCACATTTACCCACTATAGAGAATGTCACAGACTCTATACGCTTTTAGAAACTAAATTAGATAATGCCTATTTAAAGCATTGTCTTTCCTTAGAAAATATCTTCAGCACCCAGGAACACGGAAGTGAACTGTCTCCATGACTACATTGGCCACTTATTTCCAATCCCCAGATATTTAATTTCTGCTCAAGGCAGATTTAGAAACTTCCAGATTATTGCCCACACATTTAAATGGATTGGATACTTGTGGGATGTCATACTAGCCTTAGAAAAACCATACTTAATGTAAGAGCTTTGTAACTGAAGAGAGCTGTAAGGGATTTAAAGAAGAAACCCACAAAAAACAGTGATGACAGAAAAGGGGAAGTTAATATAACTGGAAAAAGAAAAACATGGAAAAAGTGCTTTGAAACCCAGTAGTATACCATATGGTATTTGTTATGGTTAATATATTGAACATTTCCTCATAACTACCCAGACTGAAAAAGGCAAGAAAGTTATATGTTACAAATGAATGAATTGATGGAGATATGGCACAGATTTTATGTTCTAGAATGCTAATTATAGGTATGTGTTTAAATCCTTTTACACAGTACTGGCTCTGGGTAAACTGGCGGAATCACATTATCAAATACAGTATCATTGACTTAGAACAAGTTCCATTGCATCAAACCAGATGTCACAAAGAAAACTGAAAAGCAAAGTCTGTCCAATTATTCTCTGGAAGAAAGAATATTTCCTCAGAATGTATATCTTAGAAGAAGATATCTACTTAGAAGAAAGACAGATCTAAGGATATACCCTATAGTATTTCAATAATCCACAAATAGAGTTGAAATTAAAATTGACCTGAGGAAAAAAATAATGTGAATAGAAATGATCTAAAATTTCAAATCTGCTCTAAATGATACAGTAGAGGATTACAGTACAAGAAAGCTCTTACGTAGAGGTCAGCGAGAGTGTGAAATGTAAGCGAATCCTTCCTCCATAAACTGTTGCCAGGACTGTGCTCCTAAAAATGAAATGAAATGTCTGCTCAAAATCCCTGTGCCTGCAGGATAAAATCTGACGTCCTTAGCATGGCATGCAAAGCCCCTCGCAGACAGCATCCAGCCTCAGAGGTGGCCTTCCACGCCTGATCCCTGTTCCTCACATACCCCAGGCTTTAACCACCCTGAGAGCCTGGCATGTGCCGGGAACTAAGCTCTTTGTATATAAATGCAGTTCTCATTGAATTGTCACAATGACCTTGCAAAGTAGATACTAGTCTCCTTCTCATTTTAGGGATTAGTAAACCAAGGCACAGAGTGACTTAGTAACTTGCCAAAGATTAGTAACTAATTGTCAAAGACTAGTGATTAGTAATTTGCCCTGCTAGTTAACAGCGGAAAGAACTTGATATTCCCTGAATACACAATGATGATGATGATGATGATGATGATGATGATGATGATGATGATGATGATGTCCTTTTTGGTTTCCATGGTTTTCTCTTTGTCTGGAATTCCCTCCTTACCACCTCACCCCACCACACGCTCTTTCTGGTAAACTAGTACTACCCTTTAGGATTCAGATAAAACATCTTAGACTCTGGAAGCCTTCTCCAATGATCTCTGCTAGAATTGTTTTCTTCCTCTCTTCTCAACAGCTTTTTGTTCATGTTATCAGCTCAGCTCTATCCATTTGGGATTCTAGTAAGTGATTTGTGTATCTCTTTCTTGAGATTGGGAACTCTGAATGCAGGAATCTGGCATTATTTACTTGATTTAAGCACTTCTCCTAGTACATAGGTTTTCAAAAACATTGGCTTAATAAATAGATAAAAAGGTAAAAAAAAATCGGAAAATCTCAGATTCTTAGGTTTTGGAGACTACAACTGAGAATCAAAAAATGAAAGTTAATCAGGTACTTCCAATATATATGTACATACACTCTCTCAGAATGTCCACCTTGTTTTTCCGTCTAATAATGACATAGTAAACATAAGTTTGCACAGGCATTTAGTATTTTTGCATATTCTAGAACATGGCTGACAAAATAGAGAGAAATGTATTTGAAATTTAAAAAAACCCACTAATTATAAATCTCTCTTTTTATTTTTCAGAGCCCAAACCAGTCCAAATTGTCATCCCATATGAAAGTCATAGTACCTCTGTAATTTTATTTGTTCAAATGCCTGATCTTGGAGTGTTTGATGGCATACGTATTGTAATTGAAGGAGGGCCAAATGTTACTAAGCCTTTGAAACATGGCAATAAAATAATTGTTGGCAATTTAATCCCAGGCACAGAATACAATTTTTTTGTTTCCATCATCAGTGGGACTAAATTAAGTAATATGTATTATGTGCCTGCCGTAAAAACATGTAAGTATTTGGGGACTTATATAAGTTTTTTCTTGATTTTGATTTTGTGTACCATTTCATAGTAGTAGGCTACATTCACTTCAATGCAGTTATTTTCATAATCGCAAAAGCCTTACTACTGAGCCTGATCTTTCATTGCTCGAGTATAGAGAAAGAGCTAACTTTATGTAAAATTGAGAAGTCATGAATTTTTTACATCTATCCATTAACAAAAAATGCATGTGCATATTAATCAGAATTTACAATGACTTATTTCAAGAGTGAGGAATGTGAATAATTTTAGGCAGATTATAAGAACTAGGTTATATTTTTTGAGTCTAGAGACACTTAATAGTGTCTCTCAAAGCACATAATCTTAGCATGTATGTGTTTGCTCTCTCCATGCTGCCCTTTGTCTGGAAAGAACTAGTATATATTTTCCCTACTACTTTGAATATTTAAAATTAGTATGTATTATATTTGTTCATACCAGTACTTACATTTTGAATTTCATATCAATTTTGATTTATCTTTTCTTTAAGCCACTCACAAATTCTACAAATACTCATTTTGAACATTTGAGACACATGAAATTTATCTAAGATATTGACCCAGTAGATATAGAAATGAATGGCACAGAGTAATAGATGCCATACAAAAATCATATGTAGTCTTAAAAATATTATAATTTTGACTATAACATATCCAGGTTCTTCATGTTTTGCTGTTTTGGTCTTTAAATCTACACATATATTATTATACCACTATGTGTCTTCTTCCTCTCAAATTGTAATCTTTCCATTACTGTTTAAACTCAAGTTTTCATAAAATACTCCCAAACTGATATCACCAATCACATTATTGTAACAGTACTTTAGCATATTCATAATCAGCTCAGTATATGTTTATATTTTATTTTTGTTTGTAATTTTTATATACTTTTTATTATCATATCTGTATTCTCTGTCTCTTCCTTATATTACAAATCATTATGGGCAGCATTATATTTGACAGTTCTTGTCTTTAAAAATAATTAGTACTTGATGATCTAGATATAACAATTTTGTGATGTAAGTGGCAAAATACATCAATATATAAGATGATAACCTAAAGCTTCAATTTTTAAAATTTTTCTGAAAATTTCTTTTTCTGTATGCTGAATGGGGTCTTTAAAATGGAAAATATAACCATTAAAACTCATCAGATAAAATTTCATTTTAGTTTTGCCAATATCTGATACAAAGAGGATTCTTTTACTCCCTTGTCTGAACTTCACATTTTTCTTTCTGTTGTCTTTTTAGCTTATGGTAATAGATTCAGAAAGCTTTAATCTCTTTTTCTTCTTTTGAATATTATGCAATTTGTACCGTGAATTTGCTGCTATGTAGTTTTTGCTGCAAAACCAAAATTAGCTGCTTGTTATGGTGTTTGCAATGACTCTGAATATTGCAACTGATTATTATATTTAATGAACTGTCATGGATGTATAAACTATTTTAAATTAGAATATAGAGATGGTTGATTAATAAGCTTTATTGTTCTTTATTCACATTGTGTTTTTTTCCCCTTTAAAGGGATAAATTAAAAGAAAAACCCAATTAGAAAACGTACAAGAAGAATTTAAATGTGTTGTGTGTTTTGGGTAGGTCTGGAAGCACCATCAAATATCCATGAGGGCAAAGTGACAGACTCTTCCATAGAAATTCTCTGGAATCGCGCTGATGGGAATTTTCAGCATTATGAAATCACATGCATGAACTGTACTGCTACTTTCATGGTACATTACAGGCTGCTCTTGGAGGCATTAAACTTGAGTCTTTCATGCTGAATCCAATATTACTGCATCCTTACATTAGATAGTAGTGAACCTAAATAACCCCATGCTTATTTGGTTGTGTTGAATTGTGGAACATTTTTAAAATGAAGATGTGCTAATTTATTCTTTTGGATTGATAGGTCCAGAAGGTAGTTGCAGAAGCAGCAACGTTCTATAACCTGGATCCTGCCACGGTGTACACTTTTTCAATTCGCACTGAAAAAGAAGGTTTTAAAGACAGCATTCCTAATATCAAAGAAATACAGACAGGTACAGCCTGTGTAAGCACTTTAGGTATTATTCAATGTTCAGATATTTATTTCATTCTTTAGGGAAGATTTAGTAAATAGTTTATTCTTTCCAGATTTTCTTTATGGGCAGGCAGTTGTCATCTCTTGTCTCTCTTTCTGTTTCCCCTTATATGGGTTAAAATAACCTCTTTTGTATATGTATTGCCAGGCAGGAGAGTGGCTAATTGCCTGGGGTCTGGCCAGATTTTCCATTTGCGATTTAATTTCTTCATTGTTCAGTTAAGCAGACAATGAAGTGACATTTCCCCAGTGTTAGCAACTTACTCCCCATGGCAGATGGCGATTATTCCATGCTAGTCACATGAAATAAGGGATGATTGGGAAGGATGTATGTAAAATGTATACATTTTCATATCTAGATGAAGTAAAAAAAATTTTTAAAAGATTTTATTTATGTATTTGAGAGAGAGACACACAGCGAGAGAGGGAACACAAGCAAGGGGAGTGGGAGAGGGAGAAGCAGGCTTCCTGCTGAGCAGGGAGCCCGATGACCCTGGGACCATGACCTGAGCCGAAGGCAGATGCTTAACCGACTGAGCCACCCAGGCGCTCCTAAAATTTTCAACTCTTCTACTAAAATAGCTATTTTAGTGATTCTTGACACTGATATTATGGGAACATTGATTTATGTGTTTAGAAACTGGTCATGTCTGGTATTCCTTTACTATAATAACACAGAATGGAATTGGGAAAGAATATTTTGGCAGTTTTGTTCCTTTCTTATACATGGAAGAATTTTAGAGACGAAACAAAATATATACTGTACACTATTTCATTTAGCTTATTTTCCATAGGAAACAGGGAAGCATTTCATATTTAGATTTCAATGAACTTTCCTGCTGATTAACCTTGTTACTATTTGGTATTTAATTAGAATGAGTCCGAAAAATCATTAAATATTTCTGAGATTCGTGGTGTTGGGAAGAAAAATAATTTTCTCTATGCCCTTCTAGGTCCTTGACTGAGACCCCCCCCCAACCCCTCTAAGACAGATCAACAGGAGAGAAATAAACAGAAATTTAATAACATGTATACTTCCCTGCATACATGGGAGAGACCCAGGGAATCTGAGTAACTACCTGAATTGGCCTAAACCACTACCTTAAATACCATCTCCAGCTGAAGACAAAAGAAAATGTTGAGGGTGAGGGAGGGGGTAAGGGAGTCAGTTATGGGAGGCTACCAGAAAAAGCACAGTAAACAAATGTAAGGTTGTTATGCAGATTTAGGTCTGTCTGCTCCATTGATAAGAGTTTCTAGAGATTTAGTCAGACTTCTCTCCCTTGTAGAGGGAGACACTCTTATGAATGGAGATTTCCCTTATAAATGTAAATGTCTTTTACAAAGGGTAACTTTTACTCAGTTTTCAGAGTTTCTCCTGTCTGCTGTTTTTTAAAAATAACCAGCTCAAAATAATCCTTACGGCAAAGAGGAATATTTTTGGGTGGCATATTCTGCTCCTCTTCAGTGGTTGCACAGGACCAAGATACAATCTCTCCCTATATTTTTGAGGCAAGGGAAATATTGGTTACAGTACTACAATAATACGTATTGGCTCTATTTTAAAGTTTAAAGTGATTGTTGCTGTTTTATTTTTTTTCTCTTTTTTGACTTTTAACTTTTCATATGTACCAGGAAGAATAAAAGGAATGTCTTGCTTACCCCCAGAGTTTGCAGAAAGTAAAACAAATCTTGAGAGTGTTTCAAGGCTGTTCCAGAGCAGGTGCTTTGTGAGGTAGAAAATGTTATTTTATGTGTATGTTTTAATGATATAGCCCCAAGTGCAGTTGAATTTATGAACCATAGTAGAAACTCCAATGCAATAACTGTTAGCTGGCCTTCAGCTAGAAGTCTTCTGGATGGATACATTATTTTAATATCCAGCGAAAGCTTAATGAAAGAGGAAATCATGCCTTCCACAAAAAGGTATGAAAATATTGAAAAGAAATTGTGTCAAGTTACATGGAACATGAGATTAACATTATATATATATTTTTGAAAAGCTATATTAGTGGCTTAATATAAACAGAAATTAGAAAATTGAACTGTAAGACAACTTTTCGGACTACAGTGTGATTAGAATAACTGAATCAGATATACAGTAACAAATCCTTTCTGCAAATAAATAATTTTAAATCAATTCAGTATATCTCATGCTTGTATATATAATACACACTTTTTGACTTAATTGAATTACTCTGTGTAAGAAGCTATGATTTCTCATTAACTATTTGTGCTTAACCATAGCAGATTGTTTCCATGATAGGCAGTAAAAATACCACGAGACTTAAATATAAAATTCTTTCTGTGGACAGTGTGAGAAAATGGGAGTTTTCCAAATGTTTCTGAGCTGTTTTAATATGTGATTTTTTTTTTTTAATGTGTAGGACCTTCATATTTAATAGCCTTTCTTCAGGGACCGACTTTTTAATTAGCATTATAACTACCAAGGGACTGAAGAGAAGCCATCCTACTGTCCTCATGGTTAGCACTTGTAAGTTTATTTTATATTTAATTGACTTTTCATGGGTAAAAAATAATGGAAATGGTTGTGTTTAAGCCAATATCTAATTAAAAATGAATGAAAATGGAAGTGGTTTATGGCATGCTTGAAGAGAAGGAACACTACATTTATTTGGAGAACGCCTGAGTTATATTCCTGTCTCCATCACTTACTAGTTATGTGACCTTGGGCAAAACTATTAAGTTTTCACTTAGAAAATGAGAATAATTATTCCTGCCTAGGTACAAAATCTTGTTACTAAGATTCAAGCACAAAGCTCTTTGTGCAAGTGCAAAGTACTCTAAACCTCAAGCTATTATTGTCATGAAATACTCAATATTTTTTCTAATATTTTGACTATATTTAACATTTTATGAAACACAAAACAAAACCTGGAGTATGAAAAAATAAATGGCACTTTTTATTTATTTACTTATTTTTTAAAAAAGATTTTATTTATTTATTCGGCAGAGAGAGCACAAGCAGGGGGAGCAGCAGGCAGAGGGAAGGGGAGAAGCAGGCTCCTTGCTGAGCAGGGAGCCTGACACGGGCCTCAATCTCAGGACCCCGGGATCATGACCCGAGCCGAAGGCAGACGCTTAACCAACTGAGCCACCCACGTGCCCCGGCACTGTCTTTTTAATTGCATTATTTGGGTTCAATTTGCCTCTTCTGACCTTGTTAGCATCACTTCCATGTATGCCTGCCCTGAACATGTGCAGTGTTCCAAAAAGCCCTTTCACTTGTGGGGCCCAGTCACATGCACCTGTGCTCAAGTACCAGTGCCCTATCAGTGTGAGAGGAGGCTTAATCTCAGAATTTGCAATGTGGAGGAATAGAAAGCACTGAAAGATGAGCAACAGTCAAATCAATTCCTGGAAAATACACTAAAACATTTGAGCAGTTATGATTCACGAGCATGGTGTTATGTGCTTAAGTCACCATATTGGATCTACCCAGGCCACCTCAAATGTAGGTTAAGGCTCAGAGGTGTTCATTCCTCATCATGGAAGGTGAGATTTTTTTTTTTTTTTTGGAAGGTGAGATTTTTAACCCAGTTACCAAACTCCAAAACTGATATGAACTCGGCTGCCTCTCACAAAGACCATCCTAAGAAATAGCAGAAAAAAATGAGAAACAGCTTCATTTTTATAAATTTTATTTAAAATTTGTTACCAGTGCAAGTTTCTTTGCTGCTTTGATCTGAGCTGTGCGATTATCACTGTTACCATCACCATCATTGTCATCATCATCAAATTGAGTGCTTGTTGTAGAGACTTTGCTTAGTATTTTCTATGCTTTTTATCACTTAATTCTGAATGACAGCTTTTATTCTATCGATCATAATGAGATGCATGTTTTTACATTTTTTATAAATGAGGAAACTGATGCTTGGAGAATTCTTGTAGCTTATACAAGATAACAAAGATTTGACCTTGGGTTTCCCTGACATCAAATTTTGCCCTTGTAACCACTGTGCTTCACTAGAAAGGCTACTATGTCTGTCATAGGAAGGACACTACCCATTCTTGGCTCTGTGACTTTGTACGAATCCTGATTCTGTTTGGACTTCAAGATCTTCATTTCTACTTTCATATTTCATGATGTTGCTTTGGCTGTGTTTTCCAAGACAAGGCTAGTAACTTCCCCCCCAAATCTTTTCTACTTTACTATTTGACTTTTATCTTCTACTGTATATATTAATAATTTTTTATCTTTCTGTACCTCCCTTTTCTGCAAGCCACCTCAACTCCATTTGGAGGTAGGTGGACTATTAATAAATGTATGAAATGAAGCTAAAATATATTATGGGAATTTGGAAGCATAATAAATTAATTCCAGTTAGAAGGGAATATGCACCACAGAAAAATTAAAAAGATAGTGAATCAGTGACTCAGGTTTAATTCTACCACTGAGCTAAATTCAAATAAACTTAAATCAATATGTAAGTAGGGACAAAAAAATCTCATGCAAAATTTGAATTTTAGAGATGAAATTATTCCAATAAAATATTAATGTTTTGTTTCCCTCAGTTAAAAAAAGCAATGCAATATGTCACTTTTTAATATAAATTAGAAATAGAGTCATGTTATCAATTTGAAGACTAAGATTCAAGAACCTTCTCAGATATAACATTTAAAGGGAAAAGGAGTTTGTGAACTTAAGGCAAGGAGGATAGATCAATCTCTTTATGCAGTGCATAAAATCGTAAGTTAAAAATCCCAATTGTAGTAACTTCATACTGAGTTCTGCTATAAGAAAAAAGAAATGTTAAAATCCATAGTTTATATGATTTTATTATGGGAAGAGGCTTTCTAGAAAATTCTTCTTTCCATTCCATTGCAGAGTTGGGGAGACTGAGATTCAGGGTAGTTAGCTTGCACAAGATCACATAGTGCTAAATTGGACTGGAAAAACCTCTGTATCCTAGGGCTTTTCCGTAGTGTGACAGTCAAGGGCCTTTTTTTTTTTTTTAACATTTATTTAAATTCAATTTAGTTAGCATATACCGTATTATTAGTTTCAGGGATTGAATTAAATGATTCATCAGTTGCATATAACACCCAGTGCTCATTACCTCAAGGACCCTCCTTAATGCCCATCACCTAGTTACCCCTTCCCTCCACCTACCTTCCCTCCAGCAACCCTCAATTTGTTTCCTAGAGTTCAGCGTCTCTTTTGGTTTGCTTCCCTCTCTGTTTTCATCTTATTTCATTTTTCCTTCTCTTCTCCTATGTTCATCTGTTTTGTTTCTTAAATTCCACATATGAGTGAAATCATACGGTATTTGTCTTTCTCTGACTGACTTATTTCACTCAGCATAATACCCTCTAGTTCCATCCACATCATCGCAAATGGCAAGATTTCATTCTTTTTGATGGCAGAGTAATATTCCTATATATATATATATACATACCACATCTTCTTTATCCATTCATCTGTTTATGACACCTGGGCTCTTTCCATAGCTTGGCTATTGTGGACATTGCTGTTATAAGCATTGGGGTGCAGGTGCCCCTTCAAACCACTATGTTTTAATCCTTTGGATAAATACCTAGTAGTGCAATTGCTGGGCCATAGGGTAGCTCTATTTTTAACTTTTTGAGGAACCTCCATACTGTTACTCAGAATGACTGCACCAGTTTGCATTCCCACCAAGTGTAAGAGGATTCCTCTTTCTCTGCATCCTCGCCAATATCTGTTATTTCCTGAGATGTTAATTTTAGCCATTCTGACCAATGTGAGGTGATATCTCATTGTGGTTTTGATTTGTATTTCCCTGATGCCGAGTGATGTTGAGCATTTTTCATGTGTCTGTTGCCATTTGTATATCTTCTTTGGAGAAATGTCTGTTCATGTCTTCTGCTCATTTCTTATCTGGATTTTTTGTTTTTTGGGTGTTGAGTTTGATAAGTTCTTTATAGATTTTTTAAAAAAGATATCATTCCAATGTCTTATTTCATTGCCCTTATTTCATTGCCCATAGATCCACACCCACCATCAGATTTGATGATTTTGGGGCAGGAAGAAAACACAATATATTTGTCTTGGAAATTTCCACAAGGAGGCTTTGAAAAGTTTCAGGTAAAGAACAGTGCTGCTATCATACAACCCTGATGTTTAGTGGGGTCTTTATTTCACTCTTTGTTTTTATCCTTTCTTTTGCATAATGGTTTTAGAAACTATTCTACTTTTAACATAAGATTTTCCTCCAAAGTAAGTTTTCTATTTACTGCTTTAAAAGTACAAGGTTCATCATGGGAAGTGTTCAAATATGAATTAAAGCTGATACTTTAAAAGAGTTTGGTTTTCAACAGAGGTAGACATGTGCACACATAGTACAAGGAAGTGAATAAAGGGATGATGGTGCCAGAGAGTAATGCTTATATGACAGCACTGGCCAGACAAAAATTTGAGCTGTTAAAGCTGAGTGATGTGTCATAGGCTCCCTTTCAACCTTATCCTAGAGACTTAGTTGAGTGGAGACTTCTGGCCAATAGAGTAGGAGAGTAAGATATATGGAGAAGCCACTTTCAACTGTATCTATTATTATTTGTAGTAAACATGTATGTTTTTGTTGTCTTTTGTCATTAATAATGTAACCTGGCATCACATGAAGAAATATATCCACCCTGCATCCTACATTGTATGGTTTACAGAATAAACTTTTCCATACTTTCATAGCAGTAGGAGATGGTAATTTGAGTTACAAATAATAGAAAACAACCTGAAATAGTTTAAACAATAAAGAAAAAAATGTTTTATTAATACAGGAGTGCTTCATGGAGACCAAGGAAAAGGGTATAACTGGGAGTTAGGAAGACCTACAATCAGATATTTTGTGGCTGTGGAGAATCCAGGGATTATTTTCTATTCTGTCTACTTCTACTCATCTGCCTTATTTTTTTTTTTCTAATGACCAGTTTTCTTTGCTAAGCAATCCATGTGGTGAGGGAAAGAATGCTGTATACAACTTCTGAGTACAAATGGTGCATTACCAGCCACAGAGAGACAGATTCTCCTTAAATTCCCATGGGAAGGACTGTGATTATTCCAAATTGGATTAGATACTTAGTACAGTTCCAGTTAACTGTGCTTATAGGTCCCAAATCATGTAAAAAATGATGGCCACAGGTCTGTGGGGGATAGGGTTATAAAAACAATCATTAGATTTAGGGCAAATACAGCAAAAGATGTTTCCTATAAATAAAAAATAATACAAATTTAATAATTTATAAAATCAGTGCAATCTAAAAGGAACCAGAGCAATAAAATTACCAGATACTTGATACAAACAGATTAGTATATCTGGGTTTTATAGTTGAGTATGAATTTCTTGACAATTAAGGTCAATAAGAGAAACGAGATAATGGGCTTGTATAAAATATAGAGTCTTTTAGTGGTTCCCCACTGTCCATCTAATGTGCACATTACTTAGTGTGATCTTCAGAGTCAGACTCTAACAACCTGTCTTAACCTATTTTCTCTAGATTCCATATTTCAGCAGAATTATATTGCCTACCATTATCCACATATTTTGTGTTTTCCTGATTCTATTCCTTAGTCATGTTCTTTTAACCAGAATACATTCTCTCCCATTTTTCTTTGGCAGTTCTTTAAGGCACTGCTCAGATATATTCTTTTGTGGAAGCTCCCTTGAACACCAGTTATCAGTCTCCCATTCTAGAAATTTTGTATAATCTTTGACTCCTTTTTCTTTCATGTCCGTATGCACTTGCTTACTGAATCCTGATGATTCCAACTTAGAATTATTGGGAAAATTCTTCTTTTCCTTTCCATTTCCTTTTTCTTTTCCTCTGTTCAGGCTCTTACCATCATTCTTGGCTCCCTTGTTCTCCAAGGATCAAGCTGACCCCCAGGACAATCCTTCTAAAGCTATTGAAACATCATCTCGTTTCTTTTTCCTGCACTCATCTTAAATTTCAGGCTCATATTGTAAATACATTAAACATCTTACTCTTTCTTTCCTTAGTAGTACACACCTCTTTGAGACTCATCCCTGTAAGTTGTTTCTCTCTGAAGTGTTTATTGGCCTATTTTTTACTGTCACCATATTTTGGGGGATGGCTTCCCCAGCTATTTCTAAAATAATTATTTTTTCTCTTCTGTGATCCATGCAACTTTATGTTTATGTCTTTGTCACAGCCTTTATACAATATATTTGTTTTTAAAATTTTTTTAATTTGTGTATAGTTGACACACAACATTATATTAGTTTCAGATGTTTACCACATACTTGTTTTGATGTCTGCTTAGAAGCAGACATGATTGCCCACCAGGAATTTCTTTGGATGCCAAGGCAGATGACACAACAACAGTCATTAGTATTCACAACAAATTGAGGATTCCCAGAAGGGGATAGGCTCATATAAGGGTCCAATGAGGAGGGGAGCAAATAGAAAGGAAGAGGGGTTGACTTTTGGTGTTTACTGTGATTAGAGGATAGAGCTGGAGCAGGGGCTTCCTGGAGGAATAGAAGCTGTGAGGTTTGAAAATTTCCTGCTCTCAGAGGCAAAATGATCTAAGCCTTTCTTATCTTGAGGCCCAGATGCAGGGTAGACTGGGAAGAGGGGTGGGGATCTAAAAGTTGTTAATAGTCAAATAAAAAATGGAGTTAAACTCTTTATATTATAGTACTTTAATTAATTATATAAGATTAGAAGAAATTAGGTAAAAGGGAGTTATTATATTTTAAAGGCATGTAGTGCATGCCTTCAGGCTGAGTTGAAAGATTCCTGGAACAGAAACAGTTTCATTCACTCAACAAATCCAACATTCAGCATTAAAAAAAATTATTCCTTCAACAGCAAATTCTTGTCTTTATGGTGCTAACATTTTAGAAGAACTGCAGATATGAGAAGGATAGTGACTAGAATGGCTCAAAAAAAAGCCCAGAGGAGGTAAGATCAAGCTTAAATCCTCTAAAATCAAAAGGAAAGAGGGCATTATTGTTAAAAGTCTGGTTGATTAACCAAGGCAAATTTTAAAATGAACTATCTTAAATGAAATTTTCAGTCTCAGTCACCAAGTATGATCAATTCCATTACTGCAGTATAAATTCCAGTTGGCTCTTAATGAGTTCTCAGAAAACCAAACCATCTAAAAGTTCTCTACCAATGTGAAATGATGGAGTCTGCATGGCATACAAGGTCACTAGAGTCTATGTCACAGATAACATAAGAAAACACGTATCATATTTCTCATGATATTAGTGGACATCAACTTCAATCAATTCTGCCTTTTTTTTCAGAGGAATTAAGCTCATAGTGATATACTTATGCAGAATATTCTGGTTATAAATTTCATAATAGGAGTTTCTTTACAAAACAGAAATCCTTGTTTTGTTTTGCCCTGCATTCTGAGCATTCAAAATATAAAGAACATTTATTAGTATGGACAAACTGTGAAATTCATTTGAACACCAAATATTTGTTCTAGTGAGTAATCCTCTGAAACTATTAGATTGCTGGCTTTCTTTTCATGAGCACTGGGAAAGCAAAAAGATTTATATCCTTTAAAAGAATCTCATAACTGTAATGGAACTGAAGGTATAATCTATCCCAAGCATGAAAATAAACATTGGCTCACACATTTAAGACCTAAAAGAATTCAGTGTGAACTTAGAAAAAATCAAATAGTTGATATAGGACATCAATGGAAGTTTGCCATTTTCCTTCTTAACACCTTTCAACTGTTTTTTTATGTACTCTGAATCATGTTATAGACTAGCACTGTCCAATAGAAATATAATGGAAACCATAAATGAGAACCATATGTGTAATTTTAAATTGTCTAATAGAGACATTAAAAAAGTAAAAAGACACAAATTAGGGGGCAGTCCAAGATGGCAGCATAGGAAGATCCTGAACTCACCTCCTCCCACAGACACACTGAATCCATAGCTACAGATGGAACAATTCGTTCTGAAAAAGACCTGAAGACCAGATGAATAGCTCCTTTCCAACAAACAATAAAACGGTCATATTGAGATGGGTATGAGAGGCTGAGATGCAGGGAAAACCCCATTCCTGCCACAGTAACCCACAATAGAAAGGTATATCGCAAGCCTGGAGCTTCTCCCTGAGAAGCAAACAGTTCATACCCCACATCAGGCACCTCAACCCCTAAGACCTGTACCAGAATGATGAACTCCCAAAACATGTGGCTTTGAAAACCAATGGGGTTTATGTCTAGGGGACCCAGAGGGCTGTAAAATATTGAGATACTGCTCTAAGGGCTCTCACACAGACATTCTCCCTGGGGCCCAGCTGAAAGCAGCAGTTTGAAAAGCATCTAGACTATATGTGAAAGAGATTCATTTGTTTATCTTAAAGTTTCTGCTGGAAAGGCAGTGGCCTCTTGGGATGTTGTCCACTGACAGAGGACTTAGCAGGAGCCATTTTTGTGCTTTTACTCTAACTTGCTAGCACTGGTGGGCATGTGTAGTCCCTGTATTCACCCACTGGCCTGGTAAAACCAGTAGGTATGCCCCAGCCCTGACCTCTCCTGCTCCCTAGCTAAAGCCATAGGCATAGGCACCTAATCCACACAGGGAATGCTCCTTGAAGCTGGTTCTTGTGGCCATGGGGGCTTGTGTTCCTGGGTTCCATGGGATAGTAACAATTAGAGAGACAGTTTTAGAAGACTACCACCCCTAGGGCACTTCACAGATAGCAGAGCAAAGCACACCCCCAGTCTTGCTGTGAAAAAGGCCTATTTACTTGTCATGAAGCTTCAGCCTGGAGGGCAGACCTCAGGTGTGCTACACATTTAGAGGCTATGTAAGTATTCTCAGGGAACATTTGCTGGGGAAAGCCATCTTTGTGTTTTCCCTTGGTCTCACTAAGCTTGCGGGTACTTCCCAGAAAGGAACTTTTACACTCTTTTGGAGCCCTGATTTTTATGACTTTTGCCCAGGGGACATCTCCAGACCACGTGGTCTGGAGGCCAGCAGGATTTATGATTGTGATCCCATAGGGCTATATATATTTGCATACATTAAAACCTGCTTCCTGGGGGTCTGCATTCCTATCAGTCTGAAACTAGGTAATGACCGAGATCTCTTCCTTTGGAACACTAGCAGGTCTTGGTACACCTCTTCACCTGGCACCTATCAAGAATAAATCAGGTTTTTTGGACAATCACAAAGGTTTGAGAGACAGCCAAGAATTGGGGCAAGGTTGAACAATAAGGTTTATCTCCTACATGAGGCCTGTCCTTCAGGAGTGGGAGAGGTAGCTGTTTTGCCTAATACATGGAGACAAACACAGAGCAGCAAGATGAGGGAACAACAGAATCTGTTTGAAATGAAAGAACAAGATAAAACCTCAGAAAAAGACCATAATGAAATGGAGATAAGTAATTTATCTTGATAAAAGTTAAAAGTAATCGTCAATAAGATGCTCACCAAACTTAGAAGAAGAATGGATGAACACAGTGAGAACTTCAAAAAGGAGATAGAAAATAGAAGAGAGTACCAAACTAACTCACAGAGCTGAAGAATACAGTAGCTGAGCTAAAAAACAACAACAACAACAAACAAAACAAAAAACTAAAGGGGTTCAACAGCAGAATAGATGAAACAGAAGAAAAGATCAATGATCTAGAAGACAGGATAGTGGAACTCACCCGAATAGAGCAACAAAAAGAAAAAAAAAGAATTTTTAAAAGGGAAAATAGCTTAAGGGACTTACAGCACAACGTCAAGTGGAATAACATTCACATTATAGGGATCCCAGAAGAGAGAGAGAGGGGCAGAAAACTTATGTGAAGAAGCAATGCTGAAAATGGCTTTAACCTATGTAGGGAAACAGACATCCAGATCCAAGAAGTCCAGAAAATTTCAAATAAGACAAACCCAAAGAGATCCACACCAAGACACATTATAATTAATAAATCAAAAGTTAGAGAATTTTAAAAGCAGATAGAGGAAAACATTATTTTGTTATTTACAGGGGAACCCCTGTTAGACTTTGGAGACTTTTTAGCAGGAATTTTGCAGGCCAGAAGAGAATGGCTTCCAACCATTCAAGAGTTTTCCAACCAAAAAAAACTCGACCCAGCAAAATTATCATTCAGAATTGAGGAAAGATAAAGAGTTTTACAGACAAGCAAAAGTAAAGGAGCTCATCATTACTAAACCAGACTTACAAGAAATATTCAAGGGACTTCTTTGACCTGAAAATAAAGAGCATTTATTCATAACACGAAAACATATGAAAGTATAAATCTCATTGGTAAAGATAAATATATAGTACAGGTAGTGGATTAATCACTTATAAAGCTAGTATGAAGGCTAAAAAAACAAAAGTAATAAAAATAACTATAACTACAATAATTTGTAAGGGATACACAAAATAAAAAGATGTGAAATGTGACAACAAAAACAAAATGTGGGCGAGAAGAGTAAAAATGTAGAGTTTTACAATTCATTTGAACTTAAGTGCAATCAACTTAAAATAGACTTAAAATAGACTATACATAAAATATTATATGTGAGCCTCATGGTAACCACAAGGCAAAAACCTATAGTAGATACTCAAAAGATAATGAGAAAGGAATCTAAGTATAACACTAAAGAAAGTCATCAAACCACGAGGGAAGAAAGCAAGTGAAGAAGAAAGGAACAGAGAAGAAAGCCAGAAAGTGATTATCAAAATGCCAATAAATACATACCTACCAATAATTACTGTGAGGGGTGCCCTTCTGGCTCAGTTGGAGGAATATGTGACTCTTGACCTCAGGGTCATGAGTTTGAGCCCCATGTTGGATGTAGAGATTTCGTAAATAAATAAATAAATAAATAAATAAAATAATTATTGTGAATGTACTAAATTCTTCAAACCAAAAACAAGGAGTGCCTGAATGGATAAAAAAAAGAAGACACATCTATATGCTGTCTTTAAGAGACTTATTTCAGGTGTAAGGACACACACAGGCTGAAAGTGAAAGGAAGGAAAAAGATGTTCCATGAAAATGAAAGCCAAAAGAAAGCTGTGGTAGCTATATTAACATCAGAAAAAATACTCTTTAAAAAAAGGCTGTAATGGGGTGCCTGGGTGGCTCAGTTAAGCGTCTGACTCTTGGTTTCAGCTCAGGTCTTGATCTCATGGGTCATGGGATCGAGCTCTGCATCAGGCTTCGTGCTTAGTGGTGAGTCTGAAGATTCTCTCGCTCTGCTCCTTCTCCCACTCACATGCTTTCCCTCCCTCTCTCTCTCTCTCTATCTCTCTCTAATAAATAACTAAATCTTAAAAAAAAAGGCTGTAATAAAAGACAAAGAAGAGAATAATATAATGGTAAAGGGCTCAGTCCAACAAAAGTATATAACATTTGTAAATGTTTATGCACCCAACATAGGAGCATCTAAATACATAAAACAAATATTAATATACCTAAAGGAAGAAATAGACATCAGTACAATAATACTAGGGGACTTTAATGCCACACTTACATCAATGGATAGATCATCCAGACAGAAAATCAGTAAGGAAAAATCAGCCTTAAATGACACATTGGACCAGATAGACTTAATAGATAAATACAGAATATTCCATCCAAAAACAGTAGAATACACATTCATCTCAAGTGCACATGAAATATTCTCCAGGATAGATCACATGTTGGCCACAAAACAAATCTCTATAAATTTAAGAAGATGCAACTTTGATATACACACCTATGTTTAGTTTTCTGTGATTTTACAAGGTGTGGTAGGCATTATGGTGGAATGGAAGAATCAAGGCCCTGGAATTTTTTGCTTTGAATCCCAGCTTCACCTCTACTGTTAGATCTTGGGCAAGTTTTTATACTCTTTGGCCCTATTTCCTCATCCGGCAATGAAGATTATTGTTATTCTATAGAACTGTTGAAGGAATTTAATGAGATAATGTGTTTAGCAAATGCTCTGACATGCAAATTGCATGAGAGCAGGTCTTTTGTCTGCTTTGATTACCATTCGGTACCCACTCCTGAGACCAGTGTCTCACATATAACAGGAGACAATAAATATTTTGATGAGTGAAGGACTGAATTATTAGTTTTCATTTTTTTTAAGTTACATGGTTCACATTTCACAACCAAGGAAGCTTAATTTTAATGTGAATCTCTCTACCCCCTCCCTTGCCACACAACAATCAGAATCTCTTTCCTAGAAGTAAAAAATATCTATCATTCTTGGGTTTTAAGACTCCTGCCATGGCTTACAAGGCTCTGCCTTTCTCTTGTGACCCCCACCCCTGCTCCTTTCAGTCTCTCCCAACTCAGGAAAGGATACTGTCCTGAAATCACTGCCCAATTCTTCCCGTCCTCTCCTCCCTCAATCCACCAGCTAGTTCTGCCACTTGTACCTCTAAAACAGATTGTCAATGTGTCTATTTCTCTCCATCCTCCACCTCTCTTGTCCTTGTCACTATCATTTCTTACCAAGACCAGCAGCCTAGGTGACAGATGGAAGCTTCTCACATCCCAGCTGGTCTCTGTTTCCATTCCTGATTTCCTTACGATCTACTTTCCATATAACAGCCAGAGAAAGAAAGAGAGCTATTAAAAACATAGTGTCTCTCATTAGTTTAACATCTTCTAGTAGATTTCCATTTTCCTTCAAATAAAATCTTAACTCCTTGCCACGGTCTCCAAGACCTCATCTGATTGGGCCTTCATCTAGCTATCCTGTCTACTTAGTTACTATGCTACAACCATATGTGACTCTCTTTCTGTTCCTCTAGCATGCCAAAAACATCTTCATTACAAGGTTTTTCTCTTGACATTCATTTTGCATGGATATCCAGCTTTCAGTTTTGGTTGCCTTTTTCCTATTATTATATTCTAATCTTAAATATTATCTTCTCATCTCCTTTTCTGATTAATCTAAATAAAACTGCTCTTTCTATTCAACCCCTGTTGTAGCTGAGTTATCTCATTCATTTATTTATTGAGTTACTTGTTGTTAGGTGCTATCACTAGAAGGTAACTTCCCTACAATCAGATGCCCTTTCTGTCTCTTTATCACAATATACCTAGTGCCTATCCTAATGCTTGCCCTGAATTAAAAGCTCAATAAATGTATGATAAATAAGTAAAACCTTACATAACAGTGTTTTCCCATATATGATTGGGGTAATTATGGAGGGAAGATGTCAAAACTGAATATAGTTATCAGGAAAGGGTAGAACTTGAGATGCACTTTTAGTAGGGTTCATACTCATGGAAATGAAGTTATTCTACACTAGCAAGTTCACAAAGTCAGGAGTGAGCATTCTATTTATTTCTAAATGTCATTCAATGATAGGGGCCTCCTAATAAATCATTCATTAAAAATTCTATCCTTTCTGAAATGATTCTATTAATTTTTATATTCAGTGTAGGTGTTCTCCAGTGAAAATTCTAAACATTTTTAGTGTTAATTGTAAAAAGTTCACTTTTTTTTTTTACCCTTGTCTGTCTGTCCTAATTCTCATTTCTCAAGGCAAATGTCTTTGGGGTTAACTGAGGCCATAAAATTATTTGTTGTCAGATAAAACATATAACCCTAGAGTTAATTTTTCCTATTTTTGTATGAACACTTTTTCCCCCCAGAGACTGTAAATTATGTATCTACAAGTAAGTGAAACTTATTCTAAGAAATCATGTTAATATTTAGGATTCAGATTATTTTTTCAACTATATCGTATCACTAATGGTTATCCTAGCCTTTCTCAACCGATGAGATTATTTGTTAAATTTTAATGAATTAAACAACAGTATCCTGTTTGCTTAGCACAATGTAATTGCATAATTGGGATCATTTTCCTAATCATTTAAAATTAATCATCCCAGGTCTTCAAACTATGCTTTAAAAGTAGAAATAAAGCCCAAATTACATTTTTTTCAATTGGTTTTTATTAGAAGTGTAGTCCACATACTTTGGGAAACAAACAAACCTCTATCCTTCAAATTGGATTTTAAGAATTTACATATTTTTACATGAGATCACTACAGACTATTTCTTTTCTTTCTACCCATTCATTAATGCCTTAATGTAACTCTTCATATGTTCAAATTTAGTACTCCATTAAGATTATATTCTACTATTACAAGCTACTTACTTTCTCCTACCATCCTTTTTTGTACTGGAAGTCCTCAGCATTCTCCTCACTCCTCCTCCTGCCTTCCCATATGCCAGACAAGCAAGGTAATTGTCAGTGACACCTTATAAATCAATAAACAATGATATGCTTCTAGACCGCATGATTATCTTTCTCAGTAACAAAACACTCTTCCCACAAGACAGTGATAAACATGCCTACCTAGGAAATTTGTTTCTCTGATTCCTACCACATAAAAATTGTTTTTTAAAGCATAATAGAGTTTAAATAGCTTATAGAATTATCATGTCATTATTTTCACTTGTATACATCTTTCTGTTTTACGAACATGAATATAGAGTGAAGAAGAGTAAAGATAGTTACAGCTTTTAATGAATCAATAAATCTCTAAGGTATTAGAACTATCAGGTTGTTCCACTGAAAATTTCTAAAAGCAATGCCAGTTCTCAGAGCTTTAATGAATAATTGATTGGCTCATGTTACAGTGAAAGATGGGCTGGCATTGAGTGTGACATTTATCATGCATCCATTTAATAAAAATTGGAATGCGTTTCCTATTCCAGGTGTCTATTTTTGTTGTTCTCTCTCTTACTGTTTTGTTTTTGTTTGACTCCTCTAACTAACGCTGAACGTGTTCCAGTCTGTGTAGCAGTCCTCCAAACACTGGCTCTCTCCTGAGGCACATGTGTGAGTTCTCTGGAGGACCCTGGGGCTTGTACCCATTGTCCATTTCCTTGACATGATGGATCCAGCTCAGGCTCAAACTTTTGCACTTCCTCTCAACCCTTTCTTCTGATATCCCACTGCTTTGTGCTGCCAGGGTCTCTGCCCAGGGGCCAGCCTTCTTAGATGGGGCACTGGTAAGACGGTTTAAGACTGACTCCTCCTTGTGATTCATGGGAGGTTGGCATCTTTGTCAGGGCAGAAGTGGGTGCACAGGTTGCTCCATGGCTCTTTTTCTGCAATGTTCTTTCTTTCCAATTTCGTTTTTCTCTGATCAGTCAGGAACATGAGCAGGAAGTCTGCTAAGTACATGTCCAAGGGGGAGGTGTCATTCTTTCTAGTAGGCACCCTCAATTTACAGGAGTGATAACATGTCAGTCTCTCATTTACCTGTAGTGTGGGGTGTGGGCAGAATCACCCTGTTTACCATACCTTGGGAAGCCAGGGAAAAGCCATGGTTTTCTTCACTAGGTCAGAAACTTGGGACTCCAATGATTCCTGCTTTCTCCTCCTCCAGTCTTCTACTTACATGGAGTTGGGAGAGTGGAATTTTACACAACGATTTTATACAATACTTTTTTGTTTTCAGGTGACCAACATGAAAAGTCCAGTTCATATATGTGGATATCCACATATAGGTCAGAGAGTATACATATATACACACATATGTACACAAATATATACTTTAATATTTCATTTATATATGTTTGTGTATACATATATATCCACGTATGTGTATATATGTATGTATGTATATGTATATAAATGAAATTTGAAAACAATTTGAGACTATTGGTGTTTTAGTGCATAAACTTCTGGGTCAGTCCACTATGCTTATTAACTATGTGAACTTCACTAAGTTATTCAATATCAGCTGGCCCCAAATTACTCCTTGGTGAAGACAGGAAGAATCACAACCCCTTCCTTGGAGTATTAATGTCTGTGAATTTGACTGGTACAGAGTTGGTGCTAAGTAAATTCTTTTTAAACAATTAAAAGCATAAATTTCGCTCTCTCTTTCTCTAGATATCTTATTGTATGACATCTAGAAGGGAGAAAATATTTAAAGTAATTGTGTTTGGCAACAAAGCCAAAGTAAAGAATTTGACTCCAGGTGTGGACTACATGTTGGACGTGAAGACAGTTAGAGGCAGAGATTACAGTGTATCTGTAATGAAGAAAGTGGCTACAAGTAAGGTTATATCCTAAATTCTTTGCCTTATAGTCTTGTAAGAACTTTTTTTTTATGCTTAGCATAAAGCTATTTTAATATATAAATCCTGATAATAAAGAATAATTATGACCATAAAAATATGATTAAGGTAATTCTCAAAAACTATATGAACAACAAAAAAATCTTTGTATGACTAAATGTATTGGGAAGCACCTAGAGTTTTTTCTTAAAAATCTGAAGCCAACGTATATATATAAGTGTGTATTGTATGTCACATATATGGAATATACATGTGTGCACACATGTATATATATGTTTGTATATACACACAAACACTATATATAGATGCCATAATAATATAAACACAATTCATTTTCTACTGAGGAATGGGTTTGATAAACAGAGAACTTTTCTCTTCCCTGATGTTTGTAAATTTACTGTAAATCAGTTTCATAATATTTTGGGTGGGGTAGAATAATAATATCTTACCAATAATTCTTGTGAAAGTTTGTGAGGGCTACAGGATCCCTTCTCAGTGGGAACCAATTAGTAGTGCAAGAAACAACATTACCTCCATCGACAAATATATTAAAAATGCAGCAATATAGAAATGCTAAAAACTTTGATGTAACAAGAAGAACCACATTCGAAAGTACCCTTACTTCTGGCCCTTACTTACTCTCTAACTTATTTATTCTGTTTTTTTCTTTCTTTTCCTTCCTCCCTCTCTCCCTCTCTTTCTTTCCTTTTTTCTTTTTTTTAGAGAGAGAGAGCAAGCATGAGAGGGGGAGAGACAGAGGGAGAGGGAGAGAATCTTAAGCAGGCTCCACCCCCAGCACGGAGCCCAACATAGAGCTTGATCTCAAGACCCTAGGATCATGACCTGAGCTGAAATCCAGGGTCAGATGCTTTAACTGACTGAACCACCCAGGCACCCCATTGTTCTGTTTCATTTTTTTTTTTTTTTTTTTAAAGATTTTATTTATTTGACAGAGAGAGAGATAGCGAGAGCAGGAACACAAGCAGGGGGAGTGGGAGAGGGAGAAGCAGGCTTCCCGCCGAGCAGGGAGCCCGATGTGGGACTCGATCCCGGGACCCGGGATCATGACCTGAGCCGAAGGCAGACGCCTAACGACTGAGCCACCCAGGCGCCCTGTTCTGTTTCATTTTTATTCAACATCTAGCTAACTGCTAGGTGGTAGCTAACAAACCTGGGATTATATGGTATAAGGATACTTCTTGTTACAAGCACTCAGGAGGCGCAAGTCTACAGGAATGACTAATGACTTATGATTGGTTAAGGAAAGACATTTGGGAACTAGGGAGGATATTAATGAGCTACTTAAGTTGAAACTCAAATATATATAATGTCCTATTTCTCTATTTGCAGAGCTGAACAGAGAGGATGTTATACATGAATAAATTTAAGGATTAGTACATAGATGATTAAATTATATTATTCATGTTTGCTTTGTTTTTACATATATATGTGTGATTTTAATTTATATATAATTTACCTTTTCAATAGAACCATCTAGGATATGTGGCTTAACATTAAAAGCTGTGAATACTACTTCTGCAAATTTAATGTGGAATCCAACAGAGACTAACTTCACTCATTACAAGATTTGTATATCAAACAGAACATTTGCAGAAGAATATCTTATTTGGGGAATTGTTACAGAGCACACAGTTACAGATCTGACTCCTGGTGGAATATATACCATCACAGTATGTAGAGTGAGAGGCAATGTTGAAGGACCTGGCACATTTATCAGAGTTATTGCAGGTATACAAATTCTTTTTGATATTTTAAAAATTCACATTTGTGTTGCATATCATACTGTTTAAGATGAAATTTCAATGAATTTTTTTGAAATGTGAAAATTTAAACTTTACAAAAAGAGGGTAAAAATATTCATTTTACTGGGATATTCTGTGGATTTTTGACATAATATATCTAAAATGCAAATCAGATAAAACAGTTTCTGGTACATGGTCAGTGCTCATGAAATGTAGCTAATATTACACTGGAGTGTCACATTAAATTAGAGGTCCAGCTAGTGAAATTAGGTGGATGACATGGGGATCATCCATCCTCCTAAAAACTTATTCATTGCCTTTTGTGTCCTACTATGTGCTATACACATGAAAAAGCATAGTCTTAGAATGTGCAGAGAGTAGTAAAGAATGAAAGCATAGAAGCACATACAATATAAGTCAAATTAATAGGTGAGGTAATGTAAGTTAAGTTCAAACTTATTCTGGTTGCACAGAAAAAGAAATGACTAGCTCCATGGCATGGATGGAGAAGGTTCTTTGAGCTGGTAATGACTGTAAAGAATAAGGAGTTTCCTAATTAGACTAGAGGGGATGTTGGGTGTGAGGAAAGGAGGACTCACAGAGAGAGGAAATAACCTATGCAAAATTATGGAGGTATAAATGAATAATGGTGTATTTGTGGAATTATAAGCAATTCAATATTGTAAGACTTTGTTGTTTGTATATGAGAAGAGAACAAAATCTTATTCTGAATAATTTAAAGCATCATTTTAAAATCCAAATGAAGCTGTTAAACCTATCAATATTTTAAATTTTTGAAAAAGAACATGATCACAGCAATATCTTATGAGATTGCTCTTAAGTAATCTTTAAGACTGTGGATTCAACATGATCCAAAGCAGACATGTGATGGTAACTCAGTCTATGGATTTGTTATGTGGCTCTTAACACATAGTATTTGCCTCTAATTGCTGTTGTGACAAATTGCCATAAGCTTAGTGGCATGAACCAACAAAAAATTTATTATGTCCTAATTCTGTAGGTTATACGTTCAACACAGATCTTACCAGTCTAAAATCAAGGTATTTGGAGGGTTGTATTCTTTTTGGAGGTTCCAGGGGAAACCCAGTTCTTTGCTCATTTAGATTGTTTGCAAAATTCAGTTCCTTGCAGTTGTAGGACTGAGGTAACCATTTCCTTGCTAGCTGTCAGCTGAGAATGATCCCAGTCTAGAGGAAGCCTCATTCCTTGGCTTGTAATCCTCTTCTTCAATCTCCAAAGCCAACAAAGAAGGTTGAATTGCACTCATGCTTAAACTCTCTCCTACCTTTTTTTCCTGTCACATGTGACTATTCTTTCTCTTTCACTTTTAAGGGCCTGTGTGTTTAGATCGGGCCTACCTGGATAATCTAGGTTGATTTCTCTGTTTTAAAGTCCCTAATCTTAATTACATCTAAAACCCCTTTTGCCATGTAACATCACATATTAAAAGGTTTCATGGGTTAGCATGTGGGCACCTTGGAGTGTCATTCTACAGACTAAATACACTATTGTTTTCCTAAATGTGGTATGTATGTGACAATGCAAAACAAGCAATGTGTTTAGAATTCATTCACCAGTTTACTCCTGGATTTGATACTTATTAACTGACTATTATTGGTTGTTATCTAATATCTTTGGCTTTATGTTTCAGTGTAACTTGGAGTACATGATCTTTGAGACTCCTTATGGCTCTTAAACATTCTATTACACTTTGTACATTTTATTTTTTAATTTTTAATTTTTAAAGATTTTATTTATTTATTTGAGAGAGAGAGAGCACGTGAGGGGTAGGGAGGGGCAGAGAGAGAGAGGGAGAAGCACACTCCCCACTGAGCAGGGAGCCCTTCATGGGGCTCGATCCCAGGACCCTGAGATCATGACCCAAGCCAAAGGCAGATGCTTAACTGACCGAATCACCCAGGTACCCCTACTTTGTACATTTTAAATATTGTTTATATATAAATACTACACATCTTTATTATTTCTTAAAAAGCACATATGTTCAATCATGTATTCAATGTCTTTTCTTCAGAGTGTCACACTAAGTAAAGTATAAAATCCAACACATTAAAATTGGACCCACTCAAGAAATTTTAGTCTGTGGCAGGTTTTCTAAACCTCAGCACTATTGACATTTTGGGCTGGGTGATTCTCTCTTGTGTGGATCTGTCCTATGCATTGTAGGATGTTTAGCTGCATCCCTGACCTCTGCCCACTACATACAAGTAAGATCTTAACCATGATGATCAAATTTCATTTCCAGAAATCCCCAGAAATCCAGAAGTTGGCAAAATCACAAATGGTCTGTGGTAAGCACTGATACATGTGGTTGAACGGAAAGATCAAATAGACCTCTGAGCAAAGATTGAGAAAAAGTATGGTAAATATTTTGCTGATAGACAGGTAAAGAAGATTATGCAGTAAATGGGACAGAGTTTGTCTACTTAGAATTTGGTCTGAGGAAAAAGTAACCAAAGTAATGTCAGTGTCAGAAAAGTTTCATGGATGATATAGACTGTCAGTGGTCATTTTAATTAAAGAGAGCACTTGATGAAATAGTAGGAACCTGATGTTCTGGTTGTATAGTGTTGGTGTAGGAGATAGTTTTGAGAGATTATAGGTGGGTAATGGAAGTCACGTTAGAGGAGAGGAGTGATTTGAAGTGAGTTGATAAGAACAGAAATAGGGAAGGGTAATAATCTAGGTTTCCAGATTGGGGGAGGGGTCCTCGGAGCGGGAATAGATCCCGCCGCCCTGCTTTTTGTAAAGAAAGCGGTAATAATGGAACAATATGGGGGGGCCCATTGTATGCAGAGTACTGCTGACTTGAGGACGGGGCTAAAATTAAGAAATAAAAAAGAGGCAATGTGATGGTTTCCCTGAGAGATGACCAGGGTTTACAGAGAAATACAGCAGGAGTGACAAATACTACTAATCATGGCTTACGTTTACTAAGCTCTTACTATGTTCGAGACACTCTTCTAAGCACTTTACTTGTATTAACTTATTTTATTCTCACAACAGTGTGTGGAGTAGCAGTATTCTTATCCCCAAACTGACGCGGCCAGTGAGGTACAGAGGGGTTAAGGATTTTGCCTAGAATTTTCTTTATGTGGCAGAGCCAGGATTTAAACCCAGTAATCCAGTTCCAGGGCCTATGACCAGTGCCTGTACTAAAAAAATGATTCTTTGTTTAGACTCTTGTGGCACCTAAGGAGATGCCGACTTATTAGAGAATGTTTATTTTATTAATAGTTTATACCTATTTCTGAAATAGGAGGAAGCTTTAGGCACCTGATGAATATGTGTCGCCTTGACACAGGACATATTTAGATGGAGTCCCTTTAAATTGGGGGCCAATTCAAATAATAATCTTAGACTTAACAGTAAAACTATGGATCATCCTACTGCTTAAATCCTCTATAAAGTATTGATTTATTTAGAATTTCTTGATCTGCTGTTATTTGTAAGCCACTTCGTGTAATAAGTTAGAGCGGTGGAGTTATCATAATAATTGAACCTTAAGTTTTGAAGCTGTTGCTTCTAGGTCTAAATCCTGGCTCTGCCGTTCACCTGTTAGCTTTGAGACCTTGGTGAAGTTGCCTAAATTCTTCGTTTCTCAGTTTTCTCATTTTTAAATGGCAGTGATAATAGTTTGTAGTGATGAATTGTTATGACTGTTAAATACAGTGTGTGGAAGTGCTAGCACAGTGTAGATGGTATCATGAACTTTGTACGCATTAGTCAGAATTTTGCTTGTCTTATGCATGAGTATCTCCTCCATCATAGTATATATTATGCCCAGCCTATGATTTAATCATGGAAGGATTTAAATGTGGTAGGCAAAGTTTATTATATACAGTGTTAGTACATAGGAAGTATAAATAAAAGTTAATAATAGTGGTAATGGAAACTTTTTAAGTCTTCTCATTTTATTTTAAAATAACTGGTTTTTGTTTTCTTGAGAGTGTTTTGATAAGTATGTGGAGCTTTTTTGTGGATATTCCAAGGTATGTAACATTTTGTTCTCACTTTGTGTATGTATACTTTTTTGAGTCGGAATCTACTGAGGAGTTCCCTGTGTAGCCTGTTCTTCCATTTTGAATCTCTTCTTACTCTCTTTCTTAAAGGTTAATATACCATAGTTTGTATCAGAATTTTGTTTTTGAGGTCCTCCTAGTTCTTTTGAACTTTTTTTCTTTATAGACACTTATCATTGGATTATATTTCTGGTTTGTTTTTTGTTTTTTTTTCAGTTCTCAAAATGCAGTTTAGGTAAATTTACCAAAAGGCCAAGGGGAAAGTTGAGAGATTCTTTAAAGCTAAACTGTCCAGTATGTAGTGATTAGCAATCTATGACTACTGGGTTTTAAGATGTGGCCAGTCCAAATTCAGCTGTGTTATAAGTGTGAAAGACGTAGGATTTCAGAGACAGTATGAAAGACAGGGAACTAGCTCATTAATGATGTTATATTGACTATATGTAAAATGATGTTTTTGATATATTGGGTTAACTAAAATGTATTATTCGATTAATTTTACATGTTTATTTTTACCTTTTTAATGTGGCTCACATATTTTTTTTGGACACTGCTGCTTTATAGAATCACAAGACAGTTAAGCATATTTAAGTCTCTGAGATATCCTGCAATAAAGATATCCTGCAATTTATACTTCCTACATACCAACACTGTATATAATAAACTTTGCCTATCACATTTAAATCCTGTTTAACTTAAAAAAGAAGTTATTGACAAAGTGGCTTAATCATAGAACACCTATCAAACTCTAAGGATTTAGGGTTCTGAGGATTAGCTTGAGAAATTCTAGTCTAAAAAAATAATATGTAACTAAGCCCAAAATTCTGTTTGCTATTCCTAATTAAATTGAACACAATGTGATATTCTCTTAAAACTCCAAACACATCCATCTCACAATTTGATTTTTATTGGTTAGTAACAATTTGGTTGAGTAATATTTTTGCTTCATATTTTCCCACCTTTTGAGAGATTACATTCCGTGGGGTACAAATCATATATTTATTATGGCATTTACTTTCAGTTAATTGAATCTTCCAGCTCATATCCAGGAATCTGCCTTCTTCCACAATGACATAAGCATTGCTCCATCTCCACTACCTTTTTCTAAGGACAAGCCTCCTTTCTCTCTGTCCAAACTACCACAATATCCTACTAATTGGCCTCTCATTGCCATTTTTGCTTCTCTTCAAATCTTATGCCATTCATATACCATTTCAAAGTAATCTTTTAAAATAATAATTAAAGAAAAAGTCACATTGTTTTCCTTTTCAAATTCTATAGTTTTCCATTGTATTTAGGGGGGTAAAAAGCTAACATCTTTATTATGGCCTGCATAATCATCAGACTTCCTCTTTCTTACTTGATTCCAGAAACTCAGGCTGGCCTTTCTCAGTTACACTAAATTCTGTCCATTTCCAGGGCTTCTATTCACTCTACTTTGAAAAGTCTTTACCAAACTGTGTTGAAACTTCCAGGCTTTCTCTCTTGATCAGATTGGCAGATTTCCAGACAAATATATTCTTCCTCTTCTTGGTGAGACATGCTTCATCCTTAGCCAAGAGTCCTTCAGCGTGTAATCTTAAACCACAGTCTAGGAAACTACATCCTATCTCACCACCATCCCAGTAAGCAGACCTTCACTTTTCTTATCTTTTTTTTTTTTCTTCCACAGTTTCATCCAGGTCTTTTTGCAGTTTCTTGTCTAAGATTTCATGGATATTAGTCACTTTCCAGGATCTTTGAGGAAATACGTAGTATTAGCCCTCGCATAAATCAGTCAGCATGAGTAGTGATTGGTTGGACTTTTGTCATGTTAGACTTCTGCCTATTTTAATGTGGGCTGGTGAGAAGAACCAAGCTCTTTTCTCTCAAGCTTGGGAATACAGAGGACATAGGTCTGTGTGCAGAATGATCGAGGAAAAAATGCCAGCAGCTATGCACAACAAAGGAATTCTACCCATATAAACTGGGTATTCCTCTGATCTTTTTACCTTGGGTTTACAGTATTCTATTTTATTTTATTTTTTAAAGATTGTGTTTATTTATTTGACAGAGAGAGACACAGCAAGAGCAGAAACACAAGCAGGGGGAATGGGAGAGAGAGAAGCAGGCTTCCCGTGGAGCAGGGAGCCCAATGCGGGGCTCGATCCCAGGACCCTGGGATCATGACCTGAGCCGAAAGCAGATGCTTAACGACTGAGCCACCCAGGTGCCCCTGGGTTTACAGTATTCTAAAGAGTTATTATAAGACTACAGTTTTCCCTACACAGACAGTTTGGAGATGATGCCAGGAGACTGTTTGTTGTATCTTTGAGAATGTCATGGTGGAAATTAATTGATCAATACCTGGATCAGTTACTAGGGAAGCATTATAAACATTAAAGGAACTTTTCAAAGAAGATAAAGAAAGACTACTCTAAAAGTATCTCTCACCTGCCCAAATGTGAGAAATTGACCTCTTAAGGTTTCTATTTTATGCCATGTGCCCTATCAGTTTTGTTAGGAAATGTATATTTCATTTTTTTAATTATATCCATTTGAAATCATCTCTGATAGATGGACTTTAAAATGATAAGCAGAGTTAAATAATTAATTCCAGAGTCCTTTTTTTTTGGAAATGGTATTAGATTTGGTCTTTATCAGGTATGTTTTTTGCATGCTTGGCTTCATAATCTCTCTTCCTCCCCCTATATTGTTTTTCTGGAATCTGCACTAAAGATAAGGCAGAGTGAAAATCTGACTCATTGGCAACCAATCAGAAGAACTTTATGTAGAAAACTCCCTTCAAGGAGGTACAGGCAGCGTAAACAAAACTCTGGGAACAGTGGAAGCAAAGGTAGAAAAATATGGTTGAAGTGGCTAGGACAATTAGTACTTACTGTTTAAAAGCTATCGTAGTTCACTTCCTAGATGAAAAAAGCTTTTCTTTTAAGGAGACACCTGAGTAAATATTCATCAGAAATGCTCACCCTTTAAAAAAATTTGGCAGATGTTAGTTATATTTTTTTTTGCCAATTATCTTCTGCTTGGTTAAAATATCCAGGTAATTGGATCAATAGTTTGGACTTAAATAATTTGCTTAAAATGATTCACGTTTTCAATTAGAGCATAAGCTTTAAAAAACCATTTGGGCAACCAACAGAGTTTAGCAGGTAAAGAATATCCCCGAAACAGATAGATAAATTGATATATTATTTCTGATAATTATACTTAAAAACTAGTTACTATTAAAGATTTACATGCCGAACACCATTGTGTGACCGGAGATAATTTAAAGGACTCAGTGCTTTTTAACAATGTGGTTATATTTAAATCTGACAGATTATTGATTCTCATTTTTTCTTTGAATATTTAGGAGAATAACTCTATTTCAAACCTCTATTTTTCAATATCAGAACCAGAAAAACCCGAGAAACTTAAAGCCTTCAATATTTCCACACATTCCTTTTCTCTGTATTGGAGCCTGCCCTCTGGCCATGTGGAGAGGTTTCATGTGGATCTCGTTCCTGACAGTGGCTTTGTTACTATCAAAGATCTTGGAGGTGGAGAGTATCAGGTATAGTTTTCATTATCATACTTGCTGAGCCAACTTGTGTTTATATTTGGTCCTCATAGGAAAGTTCTTTATGAAACTCATACACCATGAACACTTACTCCTTTGAGAGTTTTTTAAAAGCATAAAATGAAGACAAAAACACTGATGCTGAATTGATGAGTGTGAGTTTCAGCATGGGTGGACTGTTACCTTAGCAACGTCTATGCCTTTTTTTTTTTTCTTAAGTCTTACCCTGAACCTACAGCCAGCCATCCAAGGGTTCATGAATAGTTTAACAAAGAAAGGGCAGAGCTATTGAGTAATCCAGGCTCATTAATTGTGTACTTGCCAGGAGGATCTGTCTTTAAATCATTAATGCAGGCAACATTTCTCTCTAGAGCCATCAATGTGATTCCACTGCCTGAAAAATGTAATAATGATGGATTTTCTTATCATTTTTCTTTTACTTTTTATTGGAACTTCAGAGACACAGGTATTTCATATATACTCCTAAAAATGTTAAGCAATGGGCTGTAGATTTTTTAAGACTCTTAAATAGTTGTTTCTTGTGACAACAAGCTAGAGAGATTAAATACTGATTTAGTTTTTGATAACACAGTATGTTTTATAAGTTTTTATTATCTGTTACTTGGTAAATAGTTATGTGATAGAACAAATTTATTATATTTTGCAGTAATATGGAACTTGGAATATTTTAAACAGTGCAGAGTTATTGTGTGAGATGTTACTTTATTTTGTTGTTGTGATAGATTTATTGTTTTAGCTTTCTTGTTTTCCAGAAAGTTTTAATGCAATTATTTGTTTTTGGTGTTCTAGGTTGATGTTTCCAATGCTGTTCCTGGTACTAGGTACGATGTAACCATCTATTCTATTTCTGCTACAACATACAGCTCACCTGTTAGTAGAACAGTGACAACCAATGTAACAAGTGAGTATATGTTTCCTTTTTTTATGAAGTATTTTTAATGAAGTTTTTGCAGCTAGTATAAATCTATTGGATGGAAATACTTACATTAGCACTATGTGCCTTATATACATGAAAACAGGTTAGTAATTAAGGCAAAATGGAAACATAAGAAAGTGATCTCTTTAGGACCTGTGTTCTACTGTTTTTTTAGCTTTCTTGACTTTCAGAGAGTAAAGATAATTGTACTTGTTTGTGAAATGGATCAGAGAGATGGCTAATGGTAATATTTAAATAATACAGAGCCATGAAAATAGACTCACTACACTTGCTCAGGAAGAATTATTTAGTTTGTAAGACTGTGTTCTTGCTTTCTTAGTTTTATGTGTGAGCTTTGCACAAATAAGTTTCTCTTAAAAATGATCTGGCATCAAAAGTGTATTTGGCATGTAGTATGTGGTAGCATTCCATTTTTTACATTCTTATAAAAGAATGTTTCTGGTATCCCCCAAAGCATTTAATCTTCTTTTTTCTTTTGGTAGCAAAGCTCTAGGGAGGATAAAGTCACATTTGAGAGACCATTAGTCTTTGGGAACTTCAAAAGTCTACATTTGTAAAAACTTTCTTATTTATGATTGTGAAAATACAATAATTGTTTGACCTTTTAACAACATTTTTTTTTTTTTTTAAATAGAACCAGGGCCTCCAGTCTTCCTAGCAGGAGAAAGAGTTGGATCTGCCGGGATTCTTCTGTCTTGGAATACACCACCTAATCCAAACGGAAGGATTGTATCTTACATTGTTAAATATAAGGAAGTTTGTCCATGGATGCAAACAGAATACACACAAGTTAGAACAAAGCCAGACAGTCTGGAAGTTCTTCTTACTAATCTTAATCCTGGAACAACATATGAAATCAAGGTAATATTTTGTTAATATTTAGTATTAAGTATTAAGTACTTCATATTAATGCTTAGTATTAATTTTAAAAGCGAAGGAGCTTTTTCCCACCAGCCTTTAAAGCTGAACACAGCCAAGTGATTGAAGAATGATCATCTGAGTCATGACCTCAGGGCCCATCTGGGCTCTTAAAATTTGAACAACTGTTGTAATCTCTTTTCATTTTTAGGTGTATTTATATAATTTATTTATTTTAAAAACATTTAACTTAGCAACTTTTTCAAAGAATAAATCAAGTTTAAATTACATAATTTAGGCTTTATAAGTAAAAATATTCTACTTTTTCATTAACCTTTAAGTTATCTTTGTTATTTTCCTCTTAATCCTGTTGTATTTGTGTGTATGTTATCAAAATTTGAATAATGGTATGAAAGTTTCTATTGAGCCAGCTTCTCGGAGAACAATGAATTCAATTCAGTTCCATTCAATAAGTGTTTCCTGAACATTTATTGTGTCTTTGTGTTTATAAAAATTTTTAGTTCTTTACAATGTTTAATATGCAAAATTAAACATCTTATTTAGAAATTAAGAAGAGCATATAAAAAGCAATCCTAAATTAGGCCATATGAAAATGTTTACAATTAAGATATATTTGTGATATTTCCAGAGTATAGTAAAAGATACAGATATCTTTTTGATCCTATTTTTTTATCTACGTTTTCTCTGCCTATTATCTTTTTGATCCTTTTTGATTCTATTTTCAACATAACATCAATATGTTCTTTGAGCTTTTAAGATAATTGAATATAGAGAAAAAAATCTATAAAAGCTGTATAAATATGTGATAAGACATAACTGAGATGGCTTTCTGGATGGTAAGAAATGATGGGAAAGAGAGAATTTGCCTGGTGTGGGGGTTTCATTATTGGAAGCATGCCTATTTGTGAAAGCAAAGCACACAGTAAGAATTAGAGAGCTTCCCTATAGTAGGGATCCCCCATATGAGAACAGTTAAAAGGAAATTTTTACTGATGCAAAAGTCAAAGCCAAAGATTCATGATGGCTATTTCATTGCAGAAACATGGGTAAAGAGTAGGAGACATTTTCTAACTGATACATAAAAATGGCATAGTATACATATTTTCTGTCAACAGCCCATATTTAGATATATGTTAAAATATACTATTGAAGGTAATATGTAAAGATTAAATTTTAATGTGATAAGAAGCTGTTATAGACAGAAAGGTAATTTAGCTAACCTAGTTCTGCTTAGATCTATTTTTATGGAGTTTGAATTTTTATTCCTTTGAATTCTCTTATTTCAGGCCTGTTGGGAAGCCCTTATTCTTCTTTTAATCCCACACTTTATAAATCATTGTTGTTACCTTTACGCTGTTCAAATAAATGTTAGCCATTGCAGAATTCCAAAGGGTATTGGTGCAGTACATTTGACATCTTCAAATGTAGATATCAAATCTACATAATCTGGGGAGAAAAGTACTTTACATGTGTTATTTCATTTAGTCCTTAGAACAATTCTATGACATAGATATATCGTTATTCCCATTTTAAAGAGAAGGAAAATGTGACTTAGAATAGGACCAGTAAATTGCCTACAACTACTCATTTAGGAGTTGGTGGAGTTCAATTTAAACTAAGGTTTTCAGATGCCAGTTATGGCATTTGGAAGAGCATTAAGAGTCTTGACCTCAATAATGACGTTTTCTCTGCCTATTCTAGTCTACTTGACTAGGCTATCTGAGTCAAAAAGAATTTTTCTATCTTTTAAATTCAGAATACTTAGTCTAACTGATTAAGCTTATTTTTAAAATTGTTTTCTTGAGTATGTATTTGACTGATTAGATTGTAAACTCTAAAGCCAGATACCATATATATGGTTTCATATTTGTTACAGAAATAGTCATAGTGTCTGGCATGAAGTGAATATAATGGAAAGAGTTTGAGCTTTAGAAATAAGCATGACTTCAATGGAATTCTGGTTCTACCACTTATTCCTGTATGACTCAGGCAAGTTACTTGACTTCACTCAACGAGTTTCCTCATCTATAAAATTCTGATCAGAACACTTTATGCTTTGATAATGTGGATAAAATGAGATACGTAAAATTTCTAGGAGATTTCCTGGTACGTAAAAGTTGCCCATAAATAATAACTGTTACTATTAATACTATAATTGACTATAAAACTTGACTATTAATTTTTCCATTAGGAATTGAAGAAATCTGTTGAATCAAACTATGCTGCAAATATACCCTTAAGGATAATGGAAATAAGGAATAGCTCCATGTGTGCTTTCTACTTTGGGAGTATTGCAGGAATTAAGGGAAAAGTGTCTTTATCATTTAACTTATCAACAAGTCAAAATTTTATTATTTCAGATTCTGTTTAATTAGAGAGTAAAAAGTTTGAACATAATTCTTTTGGTCTGTTTTAGGTTGCTGCTGAAAACAGTGCTGGTATTGGAGTGTTTAGTGACCCATTTCTTTTCCAAACTGCGGAAAGTGGTAATTTGCCTAAATCATTTGTTCCAACTTAACTTAATTATGAGTTTTTGTCATTTATAATAAATAGGCACATAAACCAGATAATGGTGTTAAAATCCATAGAATCTTCAAAAGCATGGCCATTCGATTACTTTTAGAGTCTTCTTGGATAGTTATTCATTAAAATTATATATTGTTCTCTATGATTATGAAATCAGTACGTGTTATCTTAAAAAAATTTTGAAAAAATAAGAAACAGTAAAAATTATCCATGGCCTTGTCATATAAAAACTCTGTTACCATTTTGGTTCACTCCTGGTTGGTCCTTTTTTTCTCCCATGAATATGTGTCTATGTGACTATATATTCATGAAAGTAGCCTTATGCCAATTATGCAAGTTTATAGCCTGCTTTTTCCTGTTAATATCAAATCATACACACTTCTATGACATTAGACTTTTGGAAATATAGATTTTATAGTTATATTATTCCATAACATGTAGTCGTTATCAAACCAATTGAAGATACCTCCCTTCTTTCAATGGTGGAGAGGAAAGAGCCTGAGGTACCATTGATGCCTCTCTCTCATAGTATACTCTATCAGCAAATTGCGCCAGCACTACATCAAAATGCATCCTGAATCTCACCCTAATTGCAAATCAGTCTAATCTATTATCACTTCTTGCCTGAACAATTGAAAGTCTCCTTACTGGTTTTCCTGTTTCCAGCTTACTTGCCTACAGTTCCCTTTCTCCACATGAGCTATGTCATCTTTTGAAACATAAGCCAGAACATATTGCTTCTCTCTTACCTTTTTTTTTTAAGATTTTATTTATTTATTTGACAGAGAGAGACACAGCGAGAGAGGGAACACAAGCAGGGGGAGTGGGAGAGGAAGAAGCAGGCTTCCTCCAGAGCAGGGAGCCCAATATGGGGCTCGATCCCAGGACCCTGGGATCATGACCTGAGCCGAAGGCAGATGCTTAATGACTGAGCCACCCAGGAGCCCCTGCTTCTCTCTTCCTAATAGGGCTCCTATCTTACTCAGAATAAGACCGTAAGTCCTTCCCATGGTCCATAGCACTCTGGATGTTCTTTTCCCTCTCTGATCCATCTCTAACATTCTCCCCTCCCTCCAAATACACCATCCATACCTATCTTCCATCAAAGGGCCTTTGCACTTGCTGTTTCCTCTAACTGGAATACTCTTTCACTAAATATCCGCATGTCTCTCTCCCCTAGTTAATTCAAATCTCACATTACTTTCCTAACTACACCTTATAAAATAGCCTCTATTTCCTCCTGTCCATCTCTAGCCTTAACACATTATTTTTCTTCATTGGACCAGCCTGATATGTTACATATTTACTTGCTTATTTTTTATTGTATATATCAGCCTAGTAGAACATAAGCTTTGTGATAAAAATAAGTTAGTGATTGGAGGTGCTTTTATTTATTTAATAATTCCTCTATTTACTTATAATAGCAAAAAGTTAGAACCAATAAATGCAGTATGATTAAATAAATAATGGCACCTCCATTCAACAACAGATATTTTCTGTGGAACTTACATTCTTGTGGGCTAAGATACATGAGTTACTAAGTAATATGTCAGGTTAGTGATAACTGTTATAAAAAGAATTTCCATAATTTTTTGCAACTATAAATGTTTTACATATTTAAAAGATAAAAATCTTCCAGTGAACCACTTTATGCCAAAGGGATAAATTGAAATGGGCCCTGTGTATCTAGAGAGGATAATGTATTGGCTCATGTTAAAAAACATGCATCAAGCTTTGTGGCCTAGTTTCTATTTGAGACTTTATCTAGAGAATCATATGAAAACATGCTCTATCCCATAAGAAGTTAGAGAAAATTCAGGAGTTTATTTAAAATTAGAAATTAATGATTTATGAGGTTTAAATTACTCTTGTTGATTTTGAGCATATTGACTCTCAAATTATTTGTACAACTAAAATTCAAGTGGGAAAATTATCATTTCAAAATTAAATATTCACTAGGATATAAAATAAAAATTTATTACTTATGTTTTTAAGTTTTAGGGAAGTTAATTGGAATAACTTTTGAATGACATGAAAAGTTTTGTCTTGGGAGTCTTACTGTTTCTCATTTATTGTGTGTTTTTGGGCAAATCGGATAATTATATAATTTCTCTTGCCCCTATATTGACTTTTTTTTTTTTGGTAAATGTAAAGAGGTAAAAATATAATGTAAATATAAATTTAATTGTATCAGTATTCTGCAATTTTCACCCAAGTACCCCTTTTTATTATTTATGCTATACAGAACACAAATTTAAGGAATAGTTCAATGGAATAAATAAGCTGCATTTTTTATTGTTAAATCAGAAGGAATTTCTTTTCCCATGAATAAAAATACTCTTGGGAAGAGTATACAGGTTAACTATTTATGCCATACTGAGTTGATGTTGCATCCACAAGCACAAAAATCTCAACTTCTTAACTTCCCATGCAGCATTATTTCAGGTAAACATAGAATTTATTTTGGCTCTAAGATAATAGAATGCACCTCCATTTTCAACTTGATGGATCTTTAGAAATGCAGGAAAAGTCTCTGTATTGGATTTATGAAGTTTCTTTCTGGCTCAATAAATGTATACTTTGCATAGTGTACACTTTGAAAAGTTGTAGACACCTTCACATACCTATACAAATTTATGCATGTCACTAGTCTAGATATATCCTCAAAGTGTTGGAAGACACTTATCTGAAAGATGAAATGACTTTATAAACAGAAATTTTTGATACCACGGTGTCAAACCTTTACTTGGATCAAGATGGATAAGTTCACTCTATGAACATCAAGAAATAATGGGTTTTGGTACATAAAAGGCCAGTAGTAGAAACTAGAATATTTAAAGTAGGGAAAGACCTACCAACTACAGAAAAGAGCCAGGTTTATTCTTCAGACATAATGAAGTCACAAACAGAAAATAAAAGCAGAAATATTTAATTGAGACAAAAATTATTAAAGCAAGTTAATAAAAATACCATTTTTTCACTAAGTGTTATTTAACATATTTAATTACTTTCTTTTTAAAAAATATTTTATTCATTTATCTGAGACAGAGATCATGAGCGGGGGGAGGGGCAGAGGGAGAGGGAGAAGCAGACTGCTGAGCAGGGAGCCCGACAGGGGGCTCAACAGGGGGCTCCAGAGGAGCTCAATCCCAGGAGTGGGGCTCAATCTGATCCCAGGACACTGGGATCATGACCTGAGCTGAAGGCAGATGCTTTAACTAACTGACTGAGCCACCCAGGTGCCCCAACATATTTAATTACTTTCTATGTATTTAATATTTCTGGTCACTTTTTAAACAATTTGAGATCATGTATTTAATAAAGTTTTGGTTACCTTATAAATTCAAATTTCTCTATACTTGAGTAGTTCCCTGTGACTGTTATTGAGGCTCATTTGAAAATGTTTAGAAAACAAATTGCATTTTTTTTTGTATGTATATAATTTGTGTGTGTGTGTGTGTGTGTGTGTATATCAGGCATACTTATAAAGATTTGTATAGTTTACACAAATAAGAAATTTAAAAGAGTGATTGGGATTCATGAAGAGAGTAAATTGGTGGTCACCAGAGGATAGAGGCGGGAGAATAAGATTGATGTTGTTTATGGGTACAAACTTGCCTCAAGTAATAAATAAGCCATAGAGATCTGATGCACAGTATAATGAATATAGATAACAATGCAATATTATAGTTATGTAATGTGATATTATAATTATATAATATGATAGAAGTACTAAATATTACTACAATAGCAGTCATAATACAATATGGAAATGTATCAAATTCACACCTCATACACCTTAAATTTATTTTATTTTATTTTTAAATATTTTATTTATTTATTTGAGAGAGAGAGAGAGCATGAGCAGGGTGGGGGCAGAGGGAGAAGTAGACTCTCCACTGAACAGGAAGCCCTATGCAGGACTCAATCCCAGGACTCCCGGATCATGACCTGAGCCGAAGGCAGATGCTTAACTGACTGACGCTTAACTGACTGAGCCACCCAGGTGCCCCACACTTTAAATTTATACAGTTATATGCCAAATATATTCAGTTTTAAAAAGAGATTCATGATAAAAGTTTTAACTCATAATTTCATAGCATCATATATTTAACATTTTAATATTTTGCTTTATTATATTTTATCCATCCAAAAGAAATTCAAATATTAAATCTTTAGTGTCAGAGAATTATATTGTCATTGTCCTTCTTAAGCTTTAATTAATTACATTGATGAGTTTTCCTTGGAGAAAAAAATTTCCATCCATCATTCTATCCATTATTAATGATTAATCATTCTTCCAAATTGTTTTATTTTTTCCCATTAAAATGCGGTTGTCCTTAAGTTTCCTAGTTTTTCCAGTTTAACTCATATCATTCATATACAACCTCTTTCCCATGACCTAAGTTCCTTATGTAACTTATATGGCTTTCATTTACAAATCATATTTTGGTATTCTTCCCTACAATGTGCATTTAAACTCTAATTATTCGGTATCTTAATAGTAGGCACCTCTGTTATCACTTATTTTGTTTTACCACAGACATCCTGTTTTGTTTTTATTTCTCTCAATAGTGATTTGTCATGTTTGTTCTATATTCTAAAGGATCTTGATTATTTACTCTACTTTGTCAGTTTTGCATAACTTCCCTTGAAATTAGTGGGCATAATTTTCCTTCATTCTGGCTTCATGTTTGTCTCATCTCAGCTAAAATAGCATATAGATTTTTTTAAAAAGATTTTATTTATTTAAGAGAGAGAGAAAGAAAGAGAGAGAACGAGCACAAGTCGGGGGAGGGACAGAGGAAGAGGCAGACTCCCCTGATGAGCAGGGAGCCCTACATGGGCTCCATCCTAGGACCCTGGGATCATGACCTGAGTCAAAGGCAGATGCCCACTCAACTGAGCCACCCAGGTACCCCCAGCATATAGATTGTTATTGCGGTTTATCAATAACTGATAATAAAGTGTATGAATTCTGATGAAAGTTGATTTTGAGGTTGTATAAAACTCAAAATATAATAACCACAACCAGTTGGGTGCTATTCACTTTATATTAGACACTAGATATTTACGTACATTCCAGAAATGTGCTTTTTGGTGTAAATGGTTGGATAATTGTTTCAGTTTGCCACTTCTTCATTATCTAAGGAATCTGCATAATTCCAAAATATTTTAGGAGAGGATTTGTTACTCAAATTTGTTTGTATATTCACAAATAACTGTTGATTGGATATTTTTCAGACTTATTTGAAATAGTTCACCAATGGATCCCTTAGACAAATAATCCTAAAGTAAAACTTATTTGCCTCTTAAACGTAACTCTGTGGGCTCAACTTCCAGTTTTTTATCTTAGGCAGAATTAATTAAATATATTTCAAAAAGTCTCACCCAAGTAGATTTTTTTCTAACAGAGTATATTTAATTTTATATGACATAAGAAATGTAACATCTCAACATTATATAAATGCCATTCTAAATTTTATAACAGTGTTTTTTCCTTTCCTTCAATTTCTGTCACTTCCCCAGCTCCAGGAAAAGTGGTGAATCTCACAGTTGAGACCTTTAACTATTCAACAGTAAACCTGATTTGGTATTTACCTAGGCAACCAAATGGCAAAATTACCAGCTTCAAGATTAGTGTGAAACATGCCAGAAGTGGGACAGTAGTGAAAGATGTCTCCATCAGAGTAGAAGACATTTTGACTGGGAAAATGCCAGAATGTAATGTAAGTATTATGGAACATTTTCTGCGTCTCAGAAATTTTAGGTGTGAGCTTATAACTTGAAGTTTCCAGTATCTGGAAACTTCTTTAACCACAGTGGTTATTAGCTGTTCGATTCCTTAGAGTGTTCAGTTATAGTATCATGTTATACACAATTGACTGTATTCAAGGTAGAATAAGATAAAGGTGTGAGAATTCAAGAGGTAGAAAAATCTCACAGGGAGCTCTGAAGAGACTTCATGGAAGGAGTAGCATTTGTTAATGGACCTTGGATTGGCCTTGGTGTAAGGACAGGGGAGATCGTGTGAGGGGAGTATTTTGGGTGGAGGATATTTTATCAAAAGAACTGATAGGAAAGTATAGAATATCACTGGAAAAAAGATAATATTTCCACAGGACAGGAGGGGTAGGGAAGGCAACAGTCGAAGTTATGTTTGTGGAAGTAGATTGTTTTTGTTGTGCATATCTTTGGTGAAGAATTTGTTAGGACTCTAGTCATTTATGGGAAATCCCTGGAAGTACCATAATAATGCTCTCAAAAACAATCTAGATGATCTTTGTGATATTATTGATGGAAAAACAAACAATATTACTTTTGTTTTAAATACTGTAAGTTATAGAAGTCTTAAAACCTTCTTTTTAAAATTAGGCTGTATTTTTAATACACACACAAACATACATACTTGCACATATGTGCTATTGGCTTTATCATTTGATTATTTATGAGGAAAAAAATGATAGTACCAGTGAGAAAGTGACTTATGCTTGAAATTTCACAAAAGGGAAAATAGTTTATCTCTTTGGCTCTTGCACTTTTAACATGAATTTTAAAAATTCTTACTAATGATTTTGCTGTTGCTTTACCTTTATTCTAAGCCTTTTGAAGTCCTATTCATAAGAAATATGAAGGTATAAAGAATGCAATAAATATATTCTGTTCTAACACTGTAAACATAAATGGGTATAATTAAGTTCCAGCAAATTTGTCCATAGCTTGAACAGATAACAATCTATTAAAATCTTAATGAATCATACACATACACATAAATTTAAGAATAATATTTATGCTATAAAGGAAAAATAAATGAATTACACTTCTCATGTTCATCAAGAGATACTACATTATTTTTCTGTTGCTATTTATTTTATTCACTAGGAGAATAATGAATCTTTTTTATGGAGTACAACCAGCCCTTCTCCAACCCTTGGTAGAGTTACGCCTCCATCACGTACGACATATTCATCAAGCACGTTGGCGAGGAGTAAGATAAGCTCTGTGTGGAAAGAGCCTATCAGTTTTTTAGTGACACATTTGAGACCTTATACAACGTATCTTTTTGAAGTTTCTGCTGTTACAACTGAAGCAGGTTATATTGATAGTACGATTGTCAGAACACCAGAATCAGGTATGGTTTCATTTTTTGTGTAGGTAGAAAAAAAAAAAGAATTAAATTAGTTATATAATAATCTTTCATTTTTTCCATGTAGATCTTTTTGTTAAAACTTTCTTTCCCTTCCAATAACGTTTCCCCCCAATAATAGATCATGGGCATATCATCTGGAGCATCTTTAATTTCAGTACTCTTTTACAGTACTAACATAAACAACTAAAAAGAGAAAGGAGATTTGGAAGAATGGATTCTTCAGCTAATAACCATGATCCTATGATCAGCTTTTATTGTTCTTTGATCTGAGCAATTTTTCTTAATCATCTCTGCCCTTCTCCTTCTCCTATAATCATCTACAGCCTCCTCTCACTGATACTGTTAAAACCAAAAGTAACACCTATAGTGGTAGAAATATCGTGTGATTCACATTTCAATATTAGACAAAAATAGTACTTAAAAAATATACCTACTTATCTCCTCTTTGCACTGGGTTTCCCTATGTGAAAAATGGATACAGCAATAGTACCTCCCTTATGGTGGTGGTGTTAGGATTCAATGAGTATAATTAGATATTATTACTACTAAATTTGAAGACTATACATTTCTAGCTATGGGTGTTATATATTTAATTATGGGATTATAGTAGTATATATATATGTAAATTTATGTAGTTACTGACACAATACCATATTAAATATGTAGTATCAGACATTCATTTGTGATTGGTAATTTTTGAGGTTACTGGAAATTATTACTGGTAGGGTAATTTCCCTAAAGCTCAGTATTTTTTTTTCTGATGACATAGCTGTCAGCTTTTATCATTTCATCACATTAAGTTTGAAGTTTTTTCTTGATTTAAATAGTCATCTTTGAATCATACCATTTCCTCCTTCCATACTTCTTATACAGTTAAAAAATAATTTCATAAGGATAGCACAAAGTGAAATTTCGTAGACAAGAACTTTGGCTTGAGAAAAATAGTTGGAATATTTCACTTCAGTCAAAAGAAAGTAAAATGTAGGAACACATTTGTGAAAAGTAGACTATTTTTAAATGTCATTATTTTTTATATGTTACCAATGTTACATTAGAATCTTCTAACTATAGGTTATAAATTTCCTCTCAGAACCAAATACAAATATTGATGCAGAAAGTGAAGATCTTTGCCAATAAGGTAATGTAGGTCGAGTTAATTCCCTGACCCTTCTACCTGTGTCCACCAGGGGGAGAGTGTTTTTCAAGTCAGATGCCCAGGCCTGGTTGAATTCAATATATAAGTGTGTTATCAAGACAATGTAACTGTGCAAGGAACAATATTGGAATGAGAATGAAACACCCTGTGTAGTCATATACAACATTAAATTAAATTAGTAACTGTTGCAAATAAGTAGTTCATCTGATGATCCAGCATGTCTTATTTAAATTCTTCAATTCGTTCATTTTTCCTTTTTTGTAAAATTAAAAAACCCTTTGCTCATAGTGTGATATTTTATTTTCTTTCTGACTTTGTGTTTTATTGTGTGTATTTAATAAGATGCTCATTTATTTTAAGTATATATTATTTATTCATTTTTTTTAATAACAATTTTAGTGCCTGAAGGACCACCACAAAACTATATAACAGGCAACATTACAGGGAAGTCCTTTTCAATTTCATGGGACCCACCTACTGTAGTAACAGGGAAGTTTAGTTACAGAGTTGAATTATATGGACCATCAGGTAAGTCTCAATCAGTTTTGTGTTTACCTTTTGGAATAAGAATTACGCAAAATATGTTAGTATTATCAAACTCCTTAAAAATACCATGCTCTTTTTTATAAGATCCTACAATTGAAGCAGATAATAGAAAAGCAATTAAGGGAGGTGAGGTTCTTTGAACTTTTTGTTTAAAATCATAAATAAGTATACAGATGGCAAAACACTGTCCATGTTCCATATTTACATGAGGAGAAGCTGAAAGAATGAGATAACTCCTAAGAAGAGAAGTGTTAGAGGACATACGTGTCTTCAAATGTTTGAACAGGAGGACCTTGACTTACTTAATTGCAAGTATGTTTATGAAGAACAATGGACTTCAGTTAGATCAAATCTCTGCTTAGAACAAGGAATGCATTTCTAATAATTGGAGCTCTCTAAAAATAATATAGGCAGCTTCATAATGTAGCAAGTTCTCCATCTTTGTGAATAAGCAGGACCTGGACATCCCCTTGTCAGATATTTTGAGGGGTTCAGATATTATTGCTGGATGTCAATTAAGTAAACTCTAAAATTCTTTTCTAATCTGAGATGCTATGGTTCTATGAAAAAAAATCAACCAGAAGAGTAGAGAGTGATTGGGTCACGGAAGTTGAGTACAGGGCTAGGCAAAATTTAGGGCTCCTTTGAGGTGTGGTATTGAATAAAGTGATATCAATCAAAGTGGATTTGTGTTTTTCTCCAGCTCTCTTCAACAAGAGGAGGGCAATGGAATGGAAGGCTTATGTAAAGGTAGTGATTATAATTGGCAGTGCCATTGAGGCTGGATAAGGAGTGGAAACCAAGTGGTGAGGGACCAAACCAAGCAGAATAAAATAGTTCATAAGATCAATGGATAAGATCAATGACCTTTTTTTTTTTAATTTTTTATTTTTTTAAAGTTTTTTTTTTTTTAAGATTTTATTTGTTTATTTGAGAGAGAGAGTGCAGGAACAGAGGGAGAGGGAGAAGCAGACTCTCTGCTGAGCAGGGAGCCCGATGTGGGGCTCAATCCCAGGACCCTGGCATCATGACCTGAGCTGAAGGCAGATGCTTAACCGACTGAGCCACCCAGGTGTGCAGGAGGTCCCAATGAACTTAAAGAATTGTTGCTTCAGGGTTCTAGAATAAGTGAACAGGAGATAAGAAGGAATGGTCAGAGAGAGTTGCACAAAATTGAGATCATGGAAGATTCGCAGTTACTGGTAATAGTGATGTCTATGGGAGTGGCTGAGATAGGGTGGTGGATTAGATTATTTGAGGAGAGCTAGGAGTGTTTTAAGAGTCAAGTCTAGGGATCCTGAAATCACCACAAATTAAGATGGTAGCACTGAAGACAGTGACATTGAAGCAGGCACTAAATCATCCAGAATGAGGGTGAGTGACCATAGGCCTAGAAGATCAATCACAGCAACAAGGAGGACTGGTGGAGGCCATCCATGACATGAGATTGAAAGGTGTGAGCTTTTGTAAGGAGGGAGGTGGGTTGGAACACATACTATACCTGAAGGCCTCATCACTTGATGACCGTGGGAAAAATTAGATCATTTGGGGTGGCTGCAGGGAATAGAAGCCGTGTTTTTAGGGGAGACCCAGGTTTCAGCTGCAGCAAAGGAAGAAAGAATTACTCAGAGGTAAAGTTGAGGATTAAAAGAATTTTGATGATGGACTATTTAAGGAGCTTTGCTCAGAAGCTGAACTACAAATATTTTCTAAGTATGTCTTTTTATAGAAGATAATGAAAATATTTAACATTTTAATTAACTAAATTTATGTATAAAATACTGTCACTATTTTAATATTAGCCCAAATCTAATGTTTTCTTTTTAAAAAAATGTCAAAAAATAACATGGTATTTGGATAGGGCTTTATGATTTAATAAATTATTTTGAATACTAGATTTTCATGTTGTTTCTATTGTTTTTTGTTTTTTTGTTTTTTTGGTTTTTTTTTAAAGATTTTATTTATTTATTTGAGAGAGAGAGAGCACAAGAGGGGGGAGCGGGAGAAGCAGACTCCCTGCTGAGCAGGGAGCCCGATGCGGGACTCGATCCCGGGACTCCAGGATCATGACCTGAGCCGAAGGCAGTTGCTCAACCAACTGAGCCACCCAGGCGCCCTGTTTCTATTGTTTTAATTAACCTGATATCAATGTACCACTAAGCTAAATGTTTGAAACTTGTAATAATTGTAATTATAATGTTTTAAAATTGTAATAACAAACATTAATTGCTATTCTTGGCTCTCTACTTAAATGTGAGAATGATTGCATGCCTAACGAGAAAATAATCCATGGTATCTTTTTGCAGGTCGGATTTTGGATAATAGCACAAAAGACCTTAAGTTTGCATTCACTAACCTAACACCATTTACGGTGTATGATGTATATGTTGCAGCTGAGACCAGTGCAGGCATTGGACCCAAATCAAATATTTCAGTGTTCACTCCTCCAGAAGGTAAGAACATCTTCTTCAGTTTGTTCATAAGATATTTTACTCTGCTTGTGGATTTTATTGCACTGGTTAAACATTATATTAGAAGCTATTTGGTTTGTATTTATTTAACTCATGCTATTTCCTTATCAGATTACTACCTAATGCATTCCGAACATGCGTTCCTCAGAATATTAAACCCCGCAGCATGCTTCATAGAGGAACTGGAGATCAAGCAAGATTAGGAAGTAGTACATGTAGTATCAGTCTGTTTGTGACTCACGGTGAAGATTGGCAAAACTTCATGAGGTCAAAGGAAACAAACACTTTTAACATCATTTGACTCACATTATTCAATGTAGAATAGATTTTTCTCACAGAATGGTGTTTAGGGGAATCCATATATCCCCAATGCCTCTAACAAAATATGTTTGTAAACAAAAGGGTATTTTAAGCAAGTGAGGATTCCTAGAGGGTGCATAATACAAATTTACCAGCACATCCCCAAATAATTAAAACAATGGCTCTCCTAAAGAGAGTTTTTGTTTGCATGTATTAAACATCACAGTTTTAGATATTTAAAAAATGTTCCCTCATTGTCTCACTGCATATTTTCCTGGCCCATACCGAATTTGCTAAAATGTCTTCAGTTTTACTTAGGGATTGCAATTATTTGAGAAGATCACAATTTTATTACAAGTACATTAACATTTGGAAAAGTTTCCAAATTTTGTGTGATAGCTAACATACAGTAACTTGTAAATTGAATACACACGTGTGCAAGTGCACACATGCACATACAGCTGAAGATTGGGCATACGTTCATCAGATAAATCACTCAAGTATTTGACCATTAGAGGGCAGCAACTATTAGGGAATTTTGTACTCCCCTTCAAAAAACAATTAACCATTGGTAATATTTTGCTGTTGAAAGAATGAAAAAATTATGTTTTATATCAATTTCAAATGAAAATGCTGATGTGTATATGATTTCAAACACAGATTAAGAAAGAGATGTATACTTACAAGCAAAAATATTCTCATTTTTTTCATTATTAATATTTTTCCATTGTATTTCTGTCAGAAGAATCTTAGCTTTGCATGTCTTTTCCATTACACCTTAAATCTCCCCGTCACCTAATAAATGCTCTTAAGCATTTCTTAGAAAGCTAGACAGCTTTATGAATGGCTACCAAAAACAGCAGAGTGACCTGGCCCTCATCAGATTAGAGTCCTTGAGTTTGATTTTAATAGCATTTTCTCAAACAACTTGATTGACCAACGAGTTTTTATTCTTATGTTATACAGTTAAATAGATACAGAATTTTTGTCTTCCTTAAAATCAAGCCAGTTTTGGCACCCCTAAACTGAATCTGCAATTTAAGATTATTGTTTTATTGTCATTATTCTATTATTCAAATGTATGGCATTTGACAAAAATAGGGAAATAGGTAATATATTGCTACATATGATGTCATGCTGTTGATTTTGGACATCATAAGAGTTCATCCCCCTTTCTTTATTTTTGCATTTTTCTTTATTCACAAAATAATAAATAAAATTTTAAGGATGTTGTTCAATATATTTCATATGGCTTATTTTTCTCACAAAATTAATTTGAACAAATGACTCTCTCTGCCTTATGTAATAAACAACTTATCCTGAGTTTTATCTTACTACCCTCCTGGCCATATCCAGGTGGCTCTCAGGGGGTTCCATTGGCAGCAGGTGGGCTCCACTAAGGGCAGAAATGGCATGGTCCTTATCTCTGCATGCCAACCTTCCTTCATGGAGTTCTCTTGGGGTAGTTCAGGCTTAGGAAGGGCTTCAGTGAAATGCTCTGGCAAATAGAGTAAATGTAGCTTTCAACTTCTGACAACACTAATTAGTCCTAGTCCTGCTAATTAAAACTTTGCAATAAGGGGATCTTTAAACTATATGAGAACAATCTAATAACTCACTAGAAGTATATACTTTCAGTTAAAATTGAGATCTTAATTTTAGACTATTCTTTTTCATTTATTAATACAGCAGGGTTCTTTGTATTCTAATTAAGGCTACCCAATTTATTTTCTTCTCCATATTTAAAAGTAGACTATAGTCTATTTAAAAATACACTAGGACCAATTTTTAAATTAATTTTTTTTAAAACAACTGGTGTTCTTTTTTTAAAAAATTTTATTTTATTATGTTATGTTAGAACAACTGGTGTTCTAAGAAATCTCCAGATATTTATAGAAAAATCTTGAATTGACCTCTTATAGACAATGTTATATGCTACTATAGTAATATGGGGCTGATTTCATTAACACTAAGAATGTTATGGTCCATAGCCTACTTTGATCATCAATGAAAATCAACATCATGTTGTTATGGCAGTATTCCTACACATTTCATAAGATTCCCATATATGCGTTAATATTTTACTGAACAGATTTCCACATAGGTATGAAGAAGAGATGGTTTTGGAAAACAATGATAATTTAATAATTTCCAGTGTTACAAAATGTCCTGGAGCTGCCTATCGCAAAATGAGACAGTGCTATTGTATATAACATAGGCACCAGCATTTTCTTATTATTTGCATGGGGGGTTAAACAAATCTTAAGTAAAACTTTGTTGCTTCAATATCCCCTAAGAACTTTTCTGTCACTAGTATCAAATATCTCATAAGAAGGTTAACATAATTTCTTAAAAGCAAACAGAGTGTTGAAATCTATATTTATTCTTCCATAAACAGACTATGGAAGTGAAGACTTTTGTCCTTCAACTTGCTACTTTCTGCAAATAGTAAAATCTTTTGTAGGGAAATCACTGAGAGACTCAACTTTTCAGGGTTCTCAATGACTTTTGTTAATAGATTTTTTTTCAAAATTAATTTAATTAAAATTTAATAAATTAGGGACGCCTGGGTGGCTCAGTTGGTTAAGCGTCTGCCTTCAGCTCAGGTCATGATCCCAGGGTCCTGGAATGGAGTCCCACATCGGGCTCTTTGCTCAGTAGGGAGCCTCTTCTCCCTCTACCTGCTGCTTCCTCTGCTTGTGCTCTCTCTTTCTCTCTGACAAATAAATAAATAAAATCTTTAAAAAATTTAATAAATTAGTTTCATTTGCTAGACAATGGCAAAATTTATTTTATTTTATTTTTTAAAAGATTTATTTATTTGAGAGAGAGAGAGAGAGAGAAAGAGCCAGGGGAGGGGCAGAGGGAGAGAGAGAGGACCATAAGCAGACTCCCCACTGAGCACAGAGCCCAACACAGGGCTCGATCTCACAACCCTGAGATCATGGCCCTGAGTTTGGGACCTGAGCTGAAACCAAGAGTCAGATGCTCAACCAACTGAGCCACCCAGGCACCCTACATAATGGCAAAATTTATTTTAATGTATTTTTTTTTTTTTTGCCCCAGTACCATTTGTTTCCATTTTATTTTTTTCTAATACTTTTTCATTTGAAAGCTTAAAATCATTTGGAACATTATTTATCCTTTATATGTCTATTCTGTTTCTCATTTATTAATAAAATTTATAGATGTATTGACTTGAGAATGATTCTTAGGTAATCCCCGTGGACAACACCTCAGAATTGATGCTGAACCATGAATAATTGCCTTGTGTATTTGATTTTCTTTAGTTAATTTGGTATCAATATTAAAGGAGTTTGATTTAATCCATACTTCTCTGGTTTCCTCATAAGAATTTGTGGTGTAAGAGATCAAGTATCTTTCGAAGGACAAGGACAAGGACAAATGGAGTCATTTCCTTTATCCCTCAAGCTTTTTCTTCTTTCATTGAAAAAAAAAAAGAGAGAAAGAGATAGCTTTGCAGTTGTTCTTATACAGGTTTGGGATACATTTTTAGCATAATATAGAACCACTTAATCTTTACTTGAACTGTAATTTATAAAGGCATTGTGTTATAGAGCAATACTTACTAAGTTATACTGAAAAATATCTTGTAAATTAGAAGATTTATTCTTCTCTTTGATTAAATAAGGGACAGTAAAAATATATATATATATATACACACACACATATACACACCTTTTTTTTCTTTTTTGCTGTACTGGGTAGTTTTTGGTATTCCACTAGATTAATGTGTTATATCAAATGGAAGTGACACTTTACTTATTTTTTTGGTAGGCAGCATTTCCTTACCTGTTAGTCTGATCAATGTAGCCATTAAATTGTTTCTTCAATTGAGGTTCTACACAAGTTCAAATTAAATGGAAAAATGCCAGATCTCTTCCATGAATTATGTTATACAATACTGGCCAAGGCTTTGTCTACATAGCAACTCTAAAATAAAATGTAGAAGAAAGGTGGAATGGGAGCTTTACTATTTAAATGGCTGTGTTATTTTCATAGTACACAGTTGATTGGAAAGTTGCTCTGCCTTTGAAAATATGTATGTTGGTAAATATGATAAAAACATAAGGACAAATATATGTTAGGGACAATATATATTTTATATATACTTATACAAGAGGTAACCTGTGCAAAAGGTTTTTATCTATCTTTTTTCTCGCTCAATCCTCAAGTGCCTAGAATAATGACCAAAAGATGAGGGCTCAGTCTGCTGAATTATGGAGTGAATCAGTGATTATGGGGTCCTAGTCTAGAACTCTTCCTCTACCCTTCAAAGGTCAAACTGTTTTTCCTTCAGATTAGAAGTTCTGTGTGGAGAGATCAATCTGAAGAGTTATCCTTCTATATAAAGAAATATTGAAATGTTTTTAGAAAAGGCGATTTAAAGAATTAGCAAGTCACAGTTGTACTTTCATGTCTATATCCCAATTCTGAGCACAGGTGTTACTATGTGCTGGACACGAAAATCTTGGCTGCAGTAGGAATGAAAATCTTAGGCAAGAATGACTCATTCATTCATCTAGCTATTAACTATTTAAAAACATTTAGAAATATTTATATTGTTACACTATCTAGGGGGCTTTTTAAGTGGTTACTTCATAGAGACAAAGAAAAAAACTCAATCTATGGAATGAGAACTCCATACCGTTTCCTATATGGTTAAGGTAAGCATAATTATGTTAACTAATTTTAAATAATATTTACAAGAGTTGTGACATTAATTTTCAATTCCTTTCTGTTATCTTAAAAGGGAAAAGGGTCATTCTCTATTTATATTATATCCCTAAAGTGCCTCTATTCTAAATGATATGAAATAGCTTAGGGAAATGAATTTGATGTTTTACTACATCTTGATCATAAGTAGTTATATTTTCTTTCTTGAGCATTTCACTCAAGGTCCCTTATGGTAACCGTGCATAGTAATAAGAATAATATAATTTTACCCACTTTATAGATTAGCAAAATTAGGGGAGGGGTTAATTGGCTATTCATAATCACACTAGCTATAAACAAAAAGTAGACAAAAGCCCAGGGCATGTTTATCCTTGATCCATTATTGCTCCTGTGGTACTGGGAGGTTTACTGGATGTCACTCTTGGTCACTTTCTAACTAGAATTTACGTAAGTACTTGGTGCTTTATTGTAAACCAGTTGTTAGTTTGTTTCTGCTTCTCTTTATTACTGAAAAGAGTAAGGGTACCTGAAATTAGAGACTCATAATTCATTTGTAAAATCAGCAGACCAAAATCAGTCAACTTTTCAAGCAATCTCATGTCGTAAGTTGAAAGACAACCAAATTGAATTTACCAACTACATTTCATTTCATACAAAGTCTTCTGGATATTGTTTTTTGATATGTTGTTATAATTTTATAAAGCTTTCAAGGTTTCTGCTGGGCATTAATCATCCCTAAACAGCTTTCTCTGGGAAGTTATTTTGATTAATGAATTTGTTTCAAACAAATATTATGACATTTTGATTTGAGGAAATTACTCCATGTTATCCTATTTCTTATTTACATTTTTGAGAACAATCTGTAGAAATTTAACTTTATCTATATATTTAAAGAATCTTATACATGTTTAATTGTTAATAAATCGTAAATTGTTTTAGTCTAATAGACTTTCTTACAAATCTTAAATGGTGAGCTAAGAATTTAGGGAATTTTTAAAATTTAAAAATATACTTTTAAATTCTTCCCTCGTTATTCATTTTTTTTTTTTTTTTTTTTTTTAGTTCCAGGTGCAATATTTGATTTACAACTTGCAGAAGTAGAAGCCACACAAATAAGAATTACTTGGAAGAAACCACAACAACCAAATGGAATCATTAACCAATACCGAGTCAAAGTTCTAGTTTCAGAGACAGGAGTAATTCTGGAAAATACTTTGCTCACAGGAAAAGATGAGGTATTCACTTTCATTTCACATCGTGGTGAGCCTTTTCTCCTTGGATTTGGCCCTGATAACTTGGAAGACTTTCCAGCATTCAAACATAAAATATTTGACAAGCATCATGGTACAAAGTGAAGTAAATTTGGGCTATGTTGATAATCTAGCTAGGTCATATTTCATTTTAGAACCTACATTATTAGTTAAATGCTATTATTCTTTTTCAGCATATAAAAATGTTAATTGAACAATTAAATAGAACTAAAGGTGCTTCCATAAGTGAATATTATTATGGTAATTCAGTTAATGAATTGTTTAGAAACTCCTGTTATGATTTAAACACTCCTTCTAGGCTTGCTTGCAATTTGGAACAGTTGCCAGTGAAAGGCACAGTATTTCGTAGTTGTTGTTGACAAATGACTTGTCCTGTTCAGTCTTTGGAAGCTATTTTTTTCAGAGCTACCTCATTTTAAAAAAGAACCAAGCAGAGTATGTTTGATTAAAGAAAGCAAATGGCGGCACCTGGGTGGCTCAGTTCGTTAAGTGTCTGACTCTTGGTTTTGGCTCAGGTCATGATCTCAAAGTTGTGAGGGCGAGCCCATGTCCCTTTCCCTGCAACGAGGTAGTCTGCTTGAGGTTCTATCTCTCCCTCTCCCCCTACCCCTCCACCTGCTTGCTCTCTCTCTCTCTCAAATAAATAAATCTTAAAAAAAAAAAAAAAGAAAGAAAGAAAGCAGCTGGCTAAATAATGGAGGTTAAGTCATTCATAGATATAAGAGGACAATGTCTTTGCCTCTATTTACAATGGAAGTCTTATTTTTTTCCCCTTTGTTTCTATTAGAAGTACAGGCCACACTGGTTTCCCTTTGCTGTCTTCATTCACCTTGCCCAGCCAGCTATTCATCTGTGAGGGCCCTGTAAGTCACCAGACTAGTTACATCCAAGTATGGGTACAAAAATAAATGTACTTAGGACCAGTGAATCCAATCACAGGACTTGAAAGAGCTACCTGATGGCTGTTCATCAATTGGCTTCTACTGTTTTGGTCCAGAATCACTGCTTTTTCTAGCTGTGCTATTATTTTTCCCCATACATATTGTCCACTCTATTTCTAGTCTCTGCTTTCTTCCACTTCTTGTACATACTTGAAAATTGATGTTACTATGTACTCAAAGCACTCTGGCTGCCCAGGATTTATGATTCCAAATTATTCACCATCTCTAGTGCAGGATTAAAATTCAATCCTATGTTTACTCCTTTTCTGTGTGTAAAAGATGTGAGTTATGCTTTCTCTGATACTCTAGTTGACAACTCAGGCAAAGGGCAAGAGCTTGAACCTTTGCTCCAGCTGAGATGGTCTTAAATTAGATAGTTAGCTGTTTTGGGACTAGGTGACAGATCTCCCACTTCTGTTAATGACATCTGTTGAATGGCCAGACACACCTGTTTTTCTCTTGAAGCTAAGATGTTCTAGAAAGACTTCTTTGTGATTCTGCCTCTGTCTATATGGCTTGTAATCCCTGTGATACACTGAAGAGAACGTGAGCTTTGGGGTCATATAAATATGGGTTTATATCCTGGTCACTTAATGGGCTCTACAGTAGAGAGATTAAGAACATGGACCTAGGAGGCAGAATGCTTGGGTTTAAACTTTGGTTTTGCCATTATGGTTGGTTTAATCTTAGGAAAACTGGCCTGACCTCTCTCATCTTCAGTTTCCTCTTCTCAAAGATAGAGATTATAAGAGTCCCTATAACAAAGGGTATTAATGAGGATTTAATGGGTTAATGTCCATAAAAGAGTTTAGAACAGTATGTGGTATGTGGTAAGTGCTATGCTAAATTATTGTACCTGTTGTGATTATTAATCATGGCATTAGAACTTTCACCCTGATTGACATATATTATTAGTTTCTTTATCCTCCCTCAATGAAAGGACACATTACGTCTCCTTATTTCTATGATGGTATCTTTCTTTATTAGATCAGGCCTATTATTGATATTTCTGTTTTTACATGTGTCTGATGTTTGGGTTCATCTTTCAGGAAGTTGATCTGGGGAGAGAGATATGGCAGAGGCTCTAACTCCAAATGGACTTGGGTCCTAGCCTTGGCTCTGCCATTTACTAGCTCTATAACCTTGGACAAGTCAACTTTTGGAGACTTGGTATAAAGCAGGGCTTATATACTCACCTTACAGGGTGAGGAGTAGGGGACATAATAGATAAAACCTCTGGTTTAGTGTATTCATTTATTACCCTTCATCTTGACCATGATACTGGATAAGGACTTTTACCTTTTATTCACCCTTCTACTTCTCAAAGTATGGCCTCCACACCGTTTCACAAGAATTATCTAAGTTCTTGAAATCTTATTAGAAGTCACCAGTGACCTCTTAAGTGTCAAATAATGTGGTAATATATTTTTAAGTGTCCCCATCTTCATTGTCTCCTCCAGAATCCATTTTTCTGCTCTCCCACTTTCCAGCTTTTGAGTATTTTCTGCCTCATGCTTCCTCCACTTTCATATGCTATGACTTTGCAAAACTTTGGTCTTGTAAAATGAAAATTGAAACGGCTAGTTCTCCTGTAATTTTCTAACTCCTTCATTGTAAAGGTGCTCCAGACAGTTCTGTTTTCAGCCTTCTTCTTACACTTTCTTTCAATGATCACACAATTTCAGTCACAGCTTCCTACCTGAATGATCCCTTTGCGTTGCTTTCTACTCTGGTCTTTCTCTGACACTCTATTCCTAATGGCAACCATTTGTAGGGAGGTTCTGTCAGGGTTTATCACATCTGAACTCATTTTCCCTCATAAAAGAAAACAAAAATCCTTTTTGGGATAATGGCCTGGTTTATGACCAAAAGGAGGAGACAAAGCTGGGATACAGCTTGGAACAGATACTTGACAGAGATTTGGGGATGGCGATGGAGACCTGTGAAGGTTTTCACAGAACACACAAGAAGAAAGTCTATCTAGACAATTAATAGTTTCAGTTATGAAGAACAAAGTCTGGAGAGAGACTAATTTGAAGCCTAGATACCAAATAACTAGTTTTAGAATTCCTTTATTTCTTGGACTGGGCACACCACAGCTCTCTGACCTGAAGGTCATTGTCTAAGCACTGAGAAGGTCCTTATGGTGCTTTTACATGCCTGATATTTCTCTTTTCAGATTATGGCATTGTTATTCTTTCTGTCATAAAGGCTCAGAACCATGGGGCTATCTCTGACTTGAGTTATACTTAGCATTCAGTAGTCATTCAATATTAAGCCAATTATTTTAACCTCCAAAGGGTGATGCATACATCTATATTTCATTCCTGTGTCCCCACTGCAGCTCAGGATTACATAGTCTCTTGCCTGGACTATTGTTGTCTTACTGCCTTAGTTTTCCATTGTTGTGTAACAATTTGCCACAAGCTCAAGACAATTCATATTAATTTATTATCTCATAGTTTCTGTGGGTCAGGAATCCACATAGCTTAGATGGATTCTCTACTTAGGGTCTCGTAATACTGCAATCAAGGTCAGACTATGCTGTGTTCTCGTCTGGTGGCTTAACTGGGAAGAAGCCATTTCTAGACTCAGAGTTTCAGCAGATTTAACTTCCTATTGACTGTAAAACTGAGGGCCTCAGTTTTTTGACTGGAGACTAGCCTTAGTTCCAGTTCATAGAGGCCTCCACAGGAGAATTGTCACAAGGATTTTCCCAACATGGTCGGTTATCTATCTATCTATCTATTTATTTATTTAATTTTTATTTTTAAATTTAATTTTATTATATTTGTCCCCATACAGTACTTCATTAGTTTTTGATGTAGTGTTCCATGATTCATTGTTTTTGTATAACACCCAGTGCTCCATGCACTGTGTGCCCTCCTGAATACCCATCATTGGGCTAACCCATCCCCCCACCCCCCTCTCAACATGGTCATTTAGTTCATCATGCCAGCAAGGGGAATCTATATGGTATAATGTAAACATAAGAATGACATCCTCTCACCTTTGCCTTATTTCATTGGTTAGATGCAAATCATAGTTCCCACACAACAGGAGGGGATTATACAAATGCATGAACGACAGGAGGTAGGAATAATAGGGGGGCCACATGAGAGACTGTCCACCACACTCTCCCAGCCCACTATTTTATATTTCACACATCTATTAGAATAATCCTTCCAGATTTAAGTATATTATTTATACTTCTCTTTAATGAGAAGTAACTAAATAAGAATTGAGAACAGATGGGGAAGGTATGTATCTATTTAAGAAATCTAACTCCTTAGTATCATTGCAGAAAGTCAATCACCCTTATTGAAAAATTTTTTCCAGTGACCTTTTATGGTTTGTTTATTTCTTAATAAATAGGGGTTATTTGAGCATGCTGAAACATGTATAAGATTTCGCTTTCAGTATTTAAACAAATACTTGAAAAAATATATTAGAAAATTTAATCTTAATGTTTGAAGACTTTTATTTCAACTTCCAAATTTATATATGAATCACATGTATAACATGCCTAATAAATGATTGGGAATCCAGCCTCTGCTAAAATATTTGATCAACTCTGATGATAGGGTATCTACTACCACAAAAGCAGGTCCTATTCTATGAACTTTAAAATATTCTTCTTTATGACTTCCCAGACATGTATTTATTAAGTAACTACAAAGTTCCAGGCACTCTGTTAGGTCCAGAAAATACACAGATGAATAAGAAACTACTCTGTTCTTTAACTGTTTGGAACTGAACTATTTGTGTTCTAATGTTTACCAGTTTGTCCCATCTCTCTTCTCTAGACCCACATGGTATGAGCTCAGAATTTGGAACCAGGGAAATGTGTTTCAATCCTACCTCTGCTATGACTAGTTTTGTGAACTTTAACAGACGACTATAAAATGGAGATCTTGATACCTAACTCTTTGGGCTATAATGAAGTGATATCACATGGGTGAAAGTACTTAGCACCATATTTGACACATAGTTGTTTTAAATGTTATTCTTTGTAGTAGTAACAACAATACATAGTGATTTATTTTTTTATCATTTGAAGATGATGGTCATGATTTCCCTAAAGCTTAACATCCTCAGTTTCTTATCAGCTATGGTTTCTGGATCCTTCATATTATTGATTACTCTCCTATGTATATTTTCCAGTTTGTCACTGAGCCTCTTAATCATCTGAACACAATAGTCCATATGTAATTTGATTAGATCCAAATTCAGAAGAACTATTTTCTACCTTGATGTTCATTTCTTACTTCTTTCAATGCAAAGAATAAAACTAATTTCTTTGCAAAACTCATTCCATTGAGACTAAAATCTGAAAAACCCTTAATTCATCTCTCTATGGACTGCTCTTAATTTGAATTTCACACTCAGATCTCATCCTGTACTTGTTCTTCTAGTAGAATCCTGGGGCATTTTCTCCCCAAAGACACCATCTTGCTGCCTAGTGTTACAAATTTCTGAGATTCATACAGATACATCTTTTCATCTGATATGTTTCACAAGTATATCAATATTTGTCATTGGTGAACATGAGAAGAAAGCCAGCTAAATGCTTGACCAATTGCTATGGAATGAAGGTGACAGGACTCAAGAGTAGTTTGGAAATGCTTGAGATAAAGTTTACTTTATTGACCATTAGGAACAGAAAAAGAATTAAGCCTTAAGGGTTGTCACCCAAAAATATGCAGAAGGAAATAATATCCATTAGGTTTCCAAACATATGCTAATTGCAGACTTTTCTTTTTACTACTGCTTAATAACAGAGAGCATAAATCATGTTATAGTTTATAATAAAATATAGAAGCATTTCTTAAGAATAAGTCACTTGTTCCATTAATGCAATCCAGTAGACGTCCAGTGAGTCTAAATTGATAGATGTAATGGAGATTTTTTTAGAAATAAAATCACATTAGCTATAATGAAGGTTATTACACATAGAGTCAGGTTGGTTTATACAGATGGATTAGGAATTTAGCTCTGAAGAACTGTAATTCTTTCACATAAATTCCAAAGATTCCTGGGTAGCATATGAGAGGCCTTTCATGTTGATGAACTGTGACATTCCCTAAGTCAGTTGTGTTCAACCAAGGGAGAGTTTGCTCTCCAGTTGGCAATCACTGGAGACATTTTTCTTTGTCACAACTGAGGAGATGCTTCCCGTGGGTAGGGACCAGGGATGCTGCTAACCTTCCCACAACAAAACATTATCTAACACAGAATGTCAGTAGTGCTGAGGTTGAGAGCCCTGGACTAACTCAGTGAGTCTGAAACCTTTACGGGTTGTGGTGGGCTTCTTTTCTCTTCCATTTCTCTCATGTCCACTTTGGCCCCTTCCAATTACTTTCTGAAGTTCTAGTTCTTTCCCGTCATTTTTGCTCTTAAAATATTTTTTATTCATCTTTTGAAAAACCCAATATCTAATGCCTTTTTAAGAGAGGCAAAGTGTGAGAAATATTCATGGCACAGCCCTCTCAGTGATAACAAATAACATTCTGGGTTGTTGTGAAACCAATGTTCAAATCATTGCCCCAGTTAGGGAGGGTCTTTCCAGAATACCAGAATTTGAGAGAAATTCAGAAAGCCAAAATTATTTAGGTCAACTCTTCTTTTGAAATGGCAGTTTGTCAACAGAGATGCTTAACTTAGTTAATTGATGGGATGCTGTGGCATAACTCTCAATAATTTATCTTACATGGAGTATAAAATATCAGGAGATTTAATGCAAAGTTTTAGTTCACGGGGAAATTGTTCGTACTACTTCATTGTACCTTCCGTAGTGCTTTGTACACAGTAGATTCTCAAAGAGCGGCTGATTGATAGTGGAAACAGCTGTGTGTTTCAAGCATAAACTATTGACTGGAATACCAGAGCATCTCTGAATTATGTGTTTGTGATTCATGCCCTCCCTGATTTCCCTGTGGAGGCAGAGCTGAAGTGAGCCGTTGGAAGATCGAAGACCTTTAACTTGTCCCATATAGAGTTCCCTATCCAGAGTTCTTTATTGCAACAATTTTAGAATAGATCTCATAGGTGTTCTCCTGCTTTTCATCACAATACTCTTCTGGCTAAAGATGTAACAATATTTCAATAATTTTATTTTATAAATATCATTTGGAGAACTAGAGATTTCCTTGGATCATTTCTCCATTCTTTTATGTCTCAGAAAAGTCAATATTCCAATGACCTATCTTTGTAGCTGGTTAAACAAACGGCCTTAAAATTTCTTGCCTTACTGAAATTTTTCCTGAGAACCTCTTAGTTTTTTAAAATACTAAGTATTGATGTTATTTAGGAATAAAAACTCTGTTTTTGGCTCTAGGACTAAAGGCAACCCCGAAACATGTAAGATAATTAAAAGATAAGAGTACCAAAAGTTATTTACATAAATAAAACCTTTATTATATATTACAAGTTTTGAGTGTGAGAGAGCATGGAGTTGGGAAGGAATAAAACGATTTTCTTTTTTTTTAAAAAAAGCATTTTTGTTTTTCTTAAAAGGTGAGTTTTGAAGCAGAACTTGAAAAGGAATGGACCAAAAGCAAGTAGTTCTTGCAATGTCTTTTTTTTTTTTTTAAATGATTTTATCTTGGAAAATTTTGAACAGATATGAAAGTAGAGAAGAGAATGTAATAACCCCCTATTTGCCCCTCACCTGGATTCAGTAACTAACATCCTGTCATACTGGCTTCAGCTGTTTCCCATTGTTACTGTTGCCTTGGACATATTTTAGAATAAATTCCAGACTTCCCATTTTGCTCCTACGTGCCTACTTAATAACAAATCTCTAAAACTCATGGACATTTTAATTCATATAATGATTCCATTACCACAACTATCAGAATTACTAATATTGTTTTGGTATCATCGAATATCTAGAACATATTCACATTTTCCTGATTATTTTTGAAGCCCATGTTGGTAGATATGTACTAATTAGAATCCAAAGTTCACACATTTCATTTGGTTGTTAAGTCTCTTAAGGCAACATTTACTTTGATTAATGTTTAGTCTTATTTCCGAGGTTGAAAACTACACGAAATACCTAATAGTATTTGGCTCAAATACCCTTTCCTCAATCAGTTATGCTTTGTGGGAAGGGGGAAAGGAGAGAGTCATCTTGTTATCCCAATAGAAACTCTTCTGTGTTTATCTGTAATATGCCCCTGATATTTTCACTTCAGTATCTGTTACTTTGGTGAACTTGACATGTGTGAAGTACATTATGGGATCTAGGAGCAATCACAGTTACTTAAAATATTCTTTACGTCCAGAGCCTTGGATAGGCTATTTGAAAGTGATTGCCATGCAGTTTTGTTCATGTCTGTAACTTCACTTGATCAAAGATAAACTATTATTGATGTATCAAGCGGGCATACAAGCCTCTCACACCTCATATGCAAATGAGAACACACAGATAGAGAAGCAAAACATATTTTAATAAGGCAGTGTGCCTAGAACACTTACTTTTGGGGGTGAATGGTTTTAAAATAGTTTAGTTATGAAACCTCTGTATGAGGATGTCTAATTTTACAATAATTAACTCAAATCGGAAACAAATATCCCCTTCATCTCACAATACAGTATTGATCTCTTAAGATAATGGAGTGATCAGGATGTGTTAAAATGATGCAGGAATTTAATAGCTCTAGAATGAAATCTGGGAATGTAAAGGAAGACAGTAGTTGTGGATATAATACTGTCTTTTTAAAAGGTGTGATTCCAAAGTTACTAGTTTTTTAATTAAGCTAAATACTTGAGTGAAGTCATTATTAAGTGTAAATGTTACAGTCATTGTAAATAGTCTGTTTTTAATTACAGTATATAGATGACCCCATGACTCCAGAAACTGTGAACATAGAAGAGTCAATGGCAGAATTATTTGAGGGTTCAGCAGAGATATCTTCAGACCTCTACTCACTTGCTTCAGCTATATATAACAGTCATGCGCGTAATAATTTCCCTGTGAGGAACAGAGCTGAAGACCAGCATTCAGCAGTTGGTAGGTACAGTATTTATGTTCTTTGAAGCGTATTTCAAACCATCAGTACTAGCTAGCACAGATATGAACCTTAGCTTAGAGTTCAACCAAATTATTAATGGTTCTTGGGCTGGAGTCAGATTTTTTCTTCTTCAACTGTTGGATAACCTCATGCAGCAAATGGATATGCCACACAGGCAGGAGTGGGCCCCTCCTAACCCATTTGACCTTCCTCCTAGAGAAAGTAGCACCCTAGAGTCTCTGGCCAAGCTGCATAGACAATCAGTTATTACAGTTGCCAAAGCAGGTGTGATGGGGAGGGATTAACATATCTTCAAATCATTTACAGGCCTCACACTCTCTGCAGCTTTTGACTAATAGGTTTTCAAATGTCACTAAAGGTAAATAGGTCAGAAAGTTACAACTCTAGTGCATGGGGTGATAAACAGGTGTAGGTGACCCCAGCGATGTGGTGATGTCATTAGTGTATACACTTGCTTTTCAGGGTCAATGGATCGTACTGTTTCTAAAAGAAGAATGCCATATATAGCAAATTAAAAATAGTTGGTTACATGACGCAGATCTAAATGATCTCTCTGGTCATTCTAAAAGTGAGAAGAATATTTTTTTCATTGCCTTTTTTTCAGATTCAGTAGTTGTCTCATTCCAAATTAAAAGTGTTATGTTATTTTATTGATGCAGAATTAGTCAAAAATATCACATTACATTCGATATATATTTATTTCATTTACTGATCCATTTTGACCTGTGCAAAGACTGGAGCAGCACTAAAAATTAAGAGGCCCACAATTTCTGATACAGATGTTTCCTTGAGTATTTGTCTGGCCTAATTGTTATTTAACATTGTTGGACGCACAGGTTCTTAATAAAAAAAAATTAACATTATTTGAAATCCTTGTTCAGACATATTTACGTGTCAGTTATCCAAGCATGCTTACTTTAAACCCCCAAGGGGTTTGATAAAGGTATGGTATTTTTTTAGTCCAAATAAGTCTCATTTCGATAACATTCACATTACAACATAGCATTGACTTATAACATTTTAATTTGATATTATTACCTCATCTTTCATTTCAGAAAAAATTCCTAGCCAGTCCCTTTCAGAAGGTTGTATTTTCTCAAAACACTAGTCTCATGTTCCAAGATGTATGTATTATTAATTATACATGTTTATTATTTACACATATTTTTATTATTTTGCATAAAGGAGTACATAGAAAAATTAATGACTAATGTGAAATCAAGTTTAAGGTTTCACTCTGTGAGGAAAAATAATTTTGATCATGATTTTTTTTAACTGATTTCAAATAGGAACTACAAGGAATCTGTATATCACCAACATTGCTGCTGAACAGCTGTCTTATGTTATCAGGAGACTTGTACCTTTCACTGAGCACATGATTAGTGTATCTGCTTTCACCATCATGGGAGAAGGACCACCAACGGTTCTCAATGTGAGGACACGTGAGCAAGGTAAGAATGTATTTCCTTTGAAATAATTACCTGCAAATACTGCTCTTACACATTGTAATACTTTTTCTTTTTGCTCACATTAATTGTTCATTCTTCTTTACAAGTGCCAAGCTCCATTCAAATTATAAACTATAAAAATATTAGTTCTTCATCTATTTTGTTGTATTGGGATCCTCCAGAATATCCCAATGGAAAAATAACTCATTATACCATTTATGCAATGGAACTGGATACAAACAGAGCATTCCAGATGACTACTACAGATAACAGCTTTCTCATAACAGGTAGAACAATCTTTTTTAAAACATTGCTTTTCTGATGAAAATATGCATCTCTTTTTGCCTTAAACACTGCAGGACATGTGCTGCCTCATTTCAGATTTTCTTATGCTGTGCTGCCATGGACATCTTGAAAAATTTGAAGAAATAACTTGATTAAATGTGTTTTTCTTTATCTATATTTATCTACAAAAAAAAGAGATCATCAGATCACAAGTATTGTAGGGACATACTTAACCCAGAGAATTTTATATCTGGTACACTGAAGTAAAGTGTTAAAAGCTTGAATGAATGAATGTGAAAGTCAGCTGAAGTTACTGAGCTGACATGCTGTTTGTGCCAAGTCAGCATAGTCCTTGCAGCGTGCCAAAAATTATTTTTCAGCTTCAATGATTACCCTAATATTCAGGAAAGAACTAAAATATCATCAACATGGGAAGACCCTCATGCCTGAGGAATTTTGGGACAATGAGATTACAAGGAAACTGACTTGGAGAGCCAGTCTCCCAAATAAATTATTTTCACTAGTCCTGTGTCAAATGACCCTAATCCATGAATGTTATTTTATGATCTTTAAACAGATTACTGTTGTCATTATAGGGTTAAAGAAATACACGAAATATAAAATGAGAGTGGCTGCCTCAACCCATGTTGGAGAAAGTTCTTTGTCTGAAGAAAATGACATCTTTGTGAGAACTCCAGAAGATGGTAAGAATATCAGGTGCAATTTTAATAAAGAGAAGCAAGTAGTGTTGCATGCTTACTGCTGTCTATCTCATGCTCCCTTAGTGGCTGAAGCAATTAGCATGAAAAAATACATGTATTTAAAATTTTGTTTTCATCCCCCAGAACCAGAATCATCACCTCAAGATATTGAAGTTATTGATGTTACTGCAAGTGAAATAAATTTGAAGTGGTCACCACCTGAGAAACCCAATGGGATTATTGTTGCTTATGAAGTGCTGTATAAAAATATGGACACCTTGTTTATGAAGAACACCTCAACCACAAACATAATTTTAGGGGGCTTAAAACCTTACACCCTCTACAACATTTCTGTCAGGTCATATACCAGATTTGGTCATGGCAATCAGTTATCTTCTTTAGTCTCTGTAAGGACTTCTGAGACTGGTAAGTTTTTTGTTTGCTGTTTAATAATACATAGTAATGAAGTAAACATGGCTGACAATTGTTATATTGTTTATATTTTAAGTAACCTAAAATCTCTTATTCTTTTTTGTATAACCCAGAAATTTATTTATTTATTAATTTTTTTCTGGGAAGGTGTGGGGAAAAGGCTTGCTGTGTCGATTGTTAAAGTCTGCTTTACATATATGGGAACTCCAAAATAAAATCAGTGAATTTTTCAAGTGAAAGACCTTGAGAAACCAAGGAATCTTTCAGTGTACCTGTAAAATAACTACATGTTTGCAGATTAGGTAAAGGCAGAGCCTTTAGGTAAAGGCAGATTAGGTAAAGGCAGAGCCCACTCATAAGAATAGATTCCTGTCCTCCAATGAGGTATGTATATAGAAAGAGGTGCAGAGTAGGAGCATAGGAAGGGCATGCCTGATTGAGTCTTATGGAGGAGATAGCATCTGACCTGGATCTTAAAGAATAGGGTAGAGTGGATGTTATTGAAGTTGTTGGGTGGGTAGGGAGGGGAATATCATGGAAGCAAGGAATTACACTCTTGTGTTTCAGTTTCAGTGCTACAAGATGATTATAACAAATTTATTGTTATGTTTATAATCATATATTGGAGCATCACTCTTAAGCCAACTCTGTAATTTATGCTGAGAATTAATAAAAAATATAAAGTTTCTGTTTTACTCCTAGTTTTAAAATTAAATATCTGTTGACTAGCTACTGGCTGAACCATATGGAATTACTATTCCTATGGGTCATAGTGGCCAAGTATCAGCAATTTCATATGGTTCAGCCAGATGCTATATGTGAGGCCCTGTCTCTAACCTTAAGGATATAGGAATCTAGTAAAGCAGTTTATCTTTGAACAGGAGTATCTTCTTGAGACCGGTCACAGAAATTAATAAAATGAGATGACATAAAAGAGCCCATGGAGAATGGCAATTGTAATTGCTGGACTGAGAGAGTAATGAAAGGAATGTTTTATAGCATCAAGAGTTATCCCTTAAAGTGAAATCTAATTGATGTTAAACTGTATATTGGCATGTTCCATTGCTTTGATAGATATTGTTTTTAAAATCAGTATTTTTTAAAGAAAAAGATCTCCTCTTTACCTGACCTAGCTTTATTTTACACTAGTTCAAGGAAAGAAACAAGCATATTTTAAACACCTGCAAAGTGCCGTGGGCTATGCCATCGGCTTTCATGAAAATTACCTCTTTAATTCTAAAATAAAGCATTAAGATATTACTATCTTCATTGCCTAATGAAAAACAGGTGTGAGAGGTCCATCCTTCAATAAATATTTAACAAATATTTGCAATATGCCAAGCCCTACTGAGAATATAACACTGTAAATGAAAGTGAATTTCTGCCCTCCTAAAGTTAAAATTAATTGGTAGATGTTTAATTGCTTGAGGTCACCCAGCTGGTAAGTGATGAAGCTGGACCTGGGACCCAAATGCATCAGACTATAAAGCATATTTCCTTTCACAATATAATCTGTTTCAGAAGCCATCAATAAAGTTGGTAAATTATAGAATATATCTAGGATTTTTTCTGTTCATTGTTGCAGAGATATTTTGCTACTTGGGCTCTGCATAGCATGAAGAAGGAAAGAAGAACTTTCAAAGTTCCTGTTATATTAAACAATCATCATATTCATGAATGCTTATCAAATACTTATCAATACTTCACTATCAAATACTTCACTACAAATACTTCACTACTGGTCACAGCATCAAGAACACTTTAGTGATTATCTATAGAAAAATCTTTTTTGTTGTTTGCTAATTATTTTTTGATACTAGGCTCTTCAGAAGCAAAACAGACTGAATAATAGGGCATTGTGTTCAATGTCCATACTTCTAATTTTGAACTCTCTGTCTTAAAGTAGGGTACTTTCAACATCTTTGCATTCTTCATCTAGATGAAAATGGTGGACAATGAAATCTACATTATGACTTTTCCCATAATATGTGTGCTACTATTGAGCCACCAGTTTTAGCTCTTTTTGCAAAAGAGGAAGCTAGAATGTTAAGTAGTCTCAAGGTGTCATTTGAAGCAAGATGTACTCAAGAACAACTATGTATCTATTCCCAAGGCTTCATATTCTTATTAAATAGAATGAATCCATCCTCTACTCTTATTATAAAAAACAAGAGCCCACTTTTCAACATTGTTTCATGAGAAATTGAGGGATTGGTTAGTAGTGTGTTAATGCTGCTAGCTACAAATAAGAATAAATTATTTGTGCACATGCTTTATTTTGATTGGGGAATCAGAGTTTACTTATGCTTGGGAGTAAAATACTCTTGTGTTCAAGCAAAAAAGATCAATACGAGGATGATCTCATGGATGTGTGCGCGCGCGTGTGTGTGTGTGTGTGTGTGTGTGTGTATGAAAGAGAGACTGTGTTTATGTGTGTTTTAAGTATAGAATGTAGAGTTTGCAATCAAACAAGAGTAATTCATGTTTTCTCATACTTAGGGTTCAGTAATCATATAAAGAACTTTAAGTTCTCATATAAATTACCTTTTGATGATCTCTATTTTTCTCTTTCCTCTTTAAGATCTACCTTTCTTTATGAGAAGCCTTTAACAAAATGCCTTGAATATGTCTGATGTGGGGTAATAACCACTAGTGGATAGTAACCTAGATGTTGACCAAAATTTTGTGTAGGGCTCTATAAATTTATTTATATTAATGAATAGCATTTAAAATTTTTTCTACATATCATTATAACTTTGCATGCCAAACAACAATCTTTTGGAATACTCAAGGTAACTTGTCACTTCCTATTTTAGGACCATCATGAACAAACATTTCTTATTTTTATTTTTTAAATAGATTCAGCTTATTCCAACCAATTGTAATAGTTTTTTTAAACTTTTTTTTTATTATGTTGTATTAATCACCATACATTACATCATTAGTTTTTGATGTAGTGTTCCATGATTCATTGTTTGCATATAACACCCAGTGCTCTATGCAGTACGTGCCCTCTTTAATACCCATCACCAGGCTAACCCATCACCCCACTCCCCTCCCCTCTAGAACCCTCAGTTTGTTTCTCAGAGTCCATAGTCTTTTTATTCATGAGCTATCTATTTTACACAATACTTCTCCAATTGGACACACTGTGTTGGTTCAGAAAACTCTAAGTCCATCATTGCTCTCCAAAATCAGTAAGTCATCAAGTCTGTCTTATTTTCCCTGAATCCAGCACTGGTTATCCCCTAAGGATAAATGAATAAAAATGCAAAGGATATCAGCCTGGGGTCAGGGGTGCATATTTATATTCTGACTACTGGTGGTAGGCAGACAACTCCAGAGGGACAACTTAGCAAATTCCAATGGGAATTTTTCAAAATCAGAAGTCATACTGAGTTATGAAGTTCAAGCATAGTATTACTGACTCCTTTTTTTCTTGCAGTTAAAGAGCTATTCAATTCAATCTTGTTTTGCTTAGCTGTGAATTTCTCTCTTGTTTTTAAATATATTTTATGTCTTGTTGAACATATTTATTCATGGCCTGAACATGTTTTTGTGGATTCATATGCATTGTGGGTACAGCAGTAAGACAAAATTCCTACCGTCCTGGAACTTAACATTTTAGAAGTTTCACAGAAAATAAAGCAGTATAAAGTAATATATGTGACTTTGGTAGTGGTAAATTGTAATAAGAAAAAAAACCAGGGAAAGAAGAGAGAGTTACTTGACTAGTAAACAGACTATTGGAGGTAGTGGAATGAGAGAAGCCCTCTCTGAAGAAATTATATTTGCCCAGAGATATTAACAATGTATAAGAGCAAGTTAGATGAGGATAAGGAAGAAAAGTCCACCAGAAGGAGGAATAGCAATAGCCAGATTTCTCAAGTGGGAAGATACTCTATGTGGTTGAGGAAGAGCAGAGCATTCCTGTCATTAGCAGATGAGGAGAGACAGGCTGGCAAAGGTGGATTGTGCAGATTCTTGGTGTTATTCTAAGAGGTTTGGAGTTTAATTGTAATGAGTAGCTATTGAAGAATTATGACAAGAACATGATATTATTTGCAATTTTGGAAGATCTCTGATGACTATGTTGGATTTGGGAATGAAGAGAAAAACATGATTATTTACTAGGTATTTCATTTGAAAATCTGGGTGAATGGTGGTACCATTTACTGAGATAGGGAAGTCTGGAGAAGAGGTCAGTTTGGAGGAAATTCAGTTCTGTTTTGAACATGTTTTAAATATCTGAGTACCTGTCATGAAGGCACTTGCATATGTAAGTTTGAAACTCAGGGAGAGGATCCAGGGTTGAATACACAATTTAAAGTCAAGGGATGAGAAAAAGTCACCTCAGGGGGTGTGTAGATAGAAATGGAAAGAAGCAGACACCTGTGTTCTGGGGCAATATGACCTATGGACTTGGAGAAGTCAGAGAGGAGTTAGTCAAGGACTAAGCAGAAGTGGGCAGTGGTGAGGTAAGAGGAAAATCAGAAGATTGTGTCTTGCAATGCAAGTGAATGAAGATTTTCAAGTGGAAGTAATTTATTTCCTATGTCAAATACTGCTGTCAGTGAAGTAAGGATGATGAGGGCATACAACTGATGAGAGGTTTGGCATTATGGAGATCACTGGTGACTTCATGACAGCAGGTTTCATGGGAAAAAGTGGAGGAAAATGCCTAACTGAAGTGAGACTAAGACAGAATGACAGATTTAAAAAGTGGAGAAAACGAATAAAGGTGGAAATTTTGAGCAATTTTGATATGGCATGGAGGCCAGAATGGAGCAATACTTGAAAGGGCAAAGAGAGTCAAGTGTCTTTTTTTTTTTTTTCTTTTGCTGTGATATAATGTGTGTGTGTGTGTGTGTGTGTGTGTGTGTGTGTGTTCACATGTATACAATATAGAAATAATTCAACCAAAAGAGAAAAACCAATAACACAACAGAGAGGGAATAACTTCAATTCTAAAACCTCTGACTAGATAGATAGAATGGAATCTAGCACAGAAATGGAGGGCTAGGAAATTTCCATTGACTGTTGAATGGAGAAGGAAGATGTGGTATATTTATACAACAGAATACTACTCAGCCATCCAAAAGAATGAAATCTTGCCATTTGTAATGACATTGATCTAACTAGAGAGTATTATGCTAAGCGAAATAAGTCAGTCAGAGAAAGACAAATACCATATGATTTCACTCATATGCAGAATTTAAGAAACAAAACAGATGAGTACAGGGAACAAAAAAGAGAGGAAAACCAGGAAACAGACTCTTAACTATAGAGAACAAACTGATGGTTACTGGAGAAGAGGTGGTGGAGGGATAGGTTAAATAGGTGATGGGGACTAAGGAGGGCATTTGTGATGAGCACTAGGTGTTGTATGTAAGTGATGAATAGCTAAATTCTACACCTGCAACTAATATTACACTGTATGTTAATGAACTGGAATTTAAATAAAAACTTGAAAGAAAAAAAAAAAGTGCAGGGCCATGCCTTGGAAGGGAGTAAGGAGAGAAAGCAGTTAAAGGAAAATCGGTAGAAGGAAGATAATGCAGTTCTCTTCTGAGTGTTATTATCGAAATGAAGTGGGAAGCAAGATTTTCAGCTTTGAATAAGAAGTGGGGAGGGATTTTGGATGTTTGTGGACAGAGAAGATGGTGAAAACATACGGAGCAGAGCTGTAGACGGAACTGACTAAAGTAAAATTTAGGCTGTTGGGAAGTGGAAAAAATTCATTTGAAATTTGAGGTTTAAATTTAAATGAGGCTAGTTAGCATGGAGTTTTGCTTTCTTCCGATGTTTTCAGCTGTTCTGTTGCAGATATGGAACTAGCACTGAGCTCAGTTTAATTCAGATTGGAATTTTGCTGGAAAGCAAGATGGAAACAGAAGGAGTTGATGGAGATCGGTAGGGACTGGTTCTGGTGGTAGGCGATGGGCTCTGGCCTGAGTGAGTAGGGAGATGAGGATGTAAGGGAGGGGATAAAAATGAAGTTATGATGAGGGTCAAGGAATTGTTGGATTGTCAGTACAAAGGTCAGTAAGCTAGAAAGAGGAGGTGTTGCCAAAGAAAGGAATATGGGCAATTATTGGTAATGACAAGGTTTTGGGTATAGCCATATAAGCTAGTGGTTAAAGTAAGGTGGAGGAAAACTTGGAATTATGGAGATCAAGGAATACAGAGTCCAGGGAATTGGGCAGATCATTTGCATTGACGTTGACATCTCTTAAGAGTGGTAGAGAGGAAGTCAGTCATCCAGGTGATAAAATTTTTTCCTTTTTTTAAAGTTTTTATTTAAATTCCAGTTACTTAACATACAGTGCAATATTAGTTTCAGGTGTACAATATGGTGATTCGACACTGATTTGCTTGTTTAGTGATTTTATCAGTCCGCACATTTTCCTTGAAATTTATCCGTGGTACATTTATGTGGCCTGAGTTGAAGCTGAGTTCCTTCTGAGAGGATTTATGTTTGCTTCTGCTAGTTGCTTTTGAATAACAGCCACACTATTACAGATTCATTTTAATTTAAATTCTGAAGTAAAGGTTTTTCAGGTAGCATGGATTTGAGCCACATAGGCTCTTAGGGATAGGCGTGCAGTTCCAAAACTGCATAATTTTTCTTTCTCTTTCACTTCTTCATCCAGAATGGAGTGAGAAAAAAAAATTCTTCTCTGTCCTCTTTTGTATGGTGGGTTTACTTCTTACTCCCTCTTCCCTGAGGGTGAACACATCACATTGCACAAGATCAGGAGTTACCACTCACACTGAATTCTGTGGCATTCTGCAGAAGAATTGAAGGTACCTCCCTGAGTTGTCCAGTAAAATGGTTGAAATTGCGTGCTTTTGGTTTTCCATCTTCTTAAATGGGGAGATCCCTTACTCTTCTCCTGGCCCAAGGCTTTCTCTTCTTTATCTGGAATTCCATACAGCTGTTAATGCAAAAACTCAACATCACCAGGATTGGCCAGTCCCCTCTAAGACAGAGCTGGTTTTAGTACCAGCTTCTGTTTCAGGATACCCATTTTTACTTTGTTTTTTTGTTTAATTTAATTTTTTTTTGCTTTTGTTTTTTTGGCTACCACAGATTTCTAACTACCTTGTCCAACTCTGCAATTCCTGTAAAGAAAACTTTGTTTCAGTTTTATGAAGGGTTTTAACTAAGATAGTCATTCAGTTTAGGGTATCTGTTTCAATATTTATCAGAATCAGAATCCCACATGTAGTACTAGTATTTGAATATACATAGAAAACCATTTTATGACCATTGGATTCAATACAATAAGAACATTAGTAGATACATAAAACCTGTATTTTATTTAATGTTATCTTGTATCCTTGGAAGACTGGTTTGCTGCCAGGTCCTAATGTGCAACATTGTATCATTGTATCTAGGAGAGGTTCCTTGCCTTGTCCTACATCTTGTTTTGTACCCAAACTAATTATTAATCTTTTATATATTATCATTATTAATGAAAGGCAGAATTGATTTTTAGGTGTTTTTCGAACTTCTTTCTTGCATCTGTGTGTTCTGCAACGATAGACAGTTTAATACCATCTCAAGTATTTTAATAAACATATCATCCTATAAGCATTATTCTGTAGAATCATAGTATGAATTTTCTTTTGAGATGCAATTTTTTCTTACATAATTGTAAGTGTATAAGTTCTGTGTCTCTTATTCCATTTAGGATGTTCTTATATACATATCCTAGTGCACTTGGGTGAAGACTTCAGCAAAATGGTTTTTTTTTTTTTTGAGAATATATTTTTAGGATAGAATTATTTTATGCATTTATATTTTTGTTTTTTTCCCAGTGCCTGATAGTGCACCAGAAAATATTACTTACAAAAATATATCTTCTGGAGAGATTGAGCTGTCGTTCCTTCCCCCGAGTAGTCCTAATGGAATCATACAAAAATACACAATTTATTTCAGGAGAAGTAATGGAAATGAGGAAAGAACTATAAATACAACCTCTTTGACCCAGAACATTAAAGGTAAAAAATAATATATAATGTTAGGTATTAACATTAATATTGACAGTGGGCACAAAATATTACCTTGCTTTTATATTATAAATGGTAAGTATGATTAGTTTAATACAGGGTAGGACAATTCTGGCTTTTTAGTTTAATAAACTAGGAATTTATTACAGTCACATGAAAGAATACTCTAAGTCAATACTTTGTCATATTTTGTCTTTGTAATAGGACTTACTATTTGAAAGCACTTCATTTTCATTTAGTTTTTACTTTTGGAATATTAAGTCATTTCATAGTCTGCCTCTTGCATATTACTAAAGGATATTTTGTAAGTCTTATCTATTTGATTTCTTTTTAGGACTGAAGAAATATACCCAATACAAGATTGAGGTGTCTGCTAGTACACTCAGGGGTGAAGGAGTGCGGAGCGAACCCATAAGTGTACTGACTGAAGAAGATGGTAAATACAATAGTGGATACAGATTTATTTTGAATCCATCACATTTCAAAAAAAACATGTACATAAAATGAAGATATAATGTAAAAATTTTGCTAGACTTGGGTATCAGTTGTGTGCCATGCCAGCATTTATAGAGATTTCATTGTCATGGAGTAAAAGAAGCTAGCAAAGTCAGATTCATGTTCAATAAAATCAGGTATAAAATGCTCTTCTTTTAAAAAAAGATTTTACTTATTTATTTGACAGAGAGAGGGTACAAGTAGGCAGAGAGGCAGGCAGAGGGAGAGGGAGAAGCAAGCTGTCCGCTGAGCAGGGAGCCTGATGTGGGGCTTGATCCCAGAATCCTGGGATCATGACCTGAACCGAAGGCAGCTGCTTAACCGACTGAGCCACCCAAGCACCCCTAAAATGCTCTTTTTAAAAAAATTATGTTATGTTAATCACCATACATTACATCATTAGTTTTTGATGCAGTGTTCCATGATTCGTTGTTTGCGTATAACACCCAGTGCTCCATGCAGAACATGCCCTCTTTAATACCCATCACCAGGCTGACCCATCCTCCCATCCCCCTCCCCTCTAGAACCCTCAGTTTGTTTTTCAGAGTCCATCGTCTCTCATGGTTCGTCTCCCCCTCCAATTTCCCCCCCTTCATTCTTCCCCTCCTGCTATCTTCTTCTTCTTCTTTTTTTTTTTTTTAACATATAATGTATTATTTGTTTCAGAGGTACAGATCTGTGATTCAACAGTCTTGCACACTTCACAGCGCTCACCATAACACATACCCTCCCTAATGTCTATCACCCAGCCACCCCATCCCTTCCACCCCCCACCACTCCAGCAACCTTCAGTTTGTTTCCTGAGATTAAGAATTCCTCATATCAGTGAGGTCATATGATACATGTCTTTTCTGATTGACTTATTTCACTCATAAAATGCTCTTTTTTGTTTCTGAAGTCATCCTTGCTCTGTAAGAAATCAGCAATATTTTTTATGGGAATTTTTAGGCTAAAATCTTGGTTTGAATGGTCTGAACATCAACTAATGTAGGTTATGACTGTGTTTTTCAACTTTAATGTTCATAAGAATAGATATTTACATCAGTTTTGTAGTAGATTCTGTTATATCAACCTGCAGTCTTTTTTACTTTATTAGGATTAGCTTGCTAATGAGTTCAGGCCAGTTTCCAGGTTTCTCTACATAATTTGCCAAGATGCTATTCCTGAATGTTAATAGCCTTCATATTGAATATTTAAACATATCTTTTCCTAACCTGAATAAAATCAACTTTACTACTGAGACCACTTTACACTGGTACCTCACCAAGTTCTAGGTATATATCATGCTAAGAAAATTACTTTTGAGGAATATATTTGGGATTTGGATTTACATTTTATGTTTTATACATTGTATATATTTGAGACTGTTATTTTTATTTTTATTTCTGCAAAGGGAAGTCCTGTTGTTATGAGGGATATCATAAGTGTTTGTAGGGTATCTTTCCCCACCTCTCTTTCAAGTTTTTCCATCCTCAAGTTTGGTTGCATTCTGTGGATGTTCAGATTCTAATCATTCAGCAGGACAAAATGTGCATTATATACTTCTAGAAGAGGGAAGGCCTTTCTCTGCATTGTTCTTATTTTATCCAAAATGACAGTCTTCAGAGCTTTCTCCTCTGTTTTAGGTCCTTCCCTGTTTTTGCCTCCATCAAATTACTTCATTAAAGCATCCTGGTGGGCTGCTCGGTTTGTCCCAGGTTCTAAGTACTCTCATGGGTTGGTCTTCCTTAGTCATTGCATCTACTAACTATGCTTATTTCTCCATCAAAACTCAAACCTGTCCAAATTTTCATTCTTTCATAGTTCAATTCTTTGTGCTGAAACAAAGTAAAAATTAACCTAATAAATAAATCCTTCCCAATGGGACGATTGTTAAAGGCTGGGGCGGGGGTGAGGTTAGCTCTTTTTTCCATCTTAGGTAATGCCTAAGGAAGATGTACTAAATCATCTATGCAATGCCCTTTTGAACATAGTATCCACTTTTTTTTTTTTTTCTAACTTAATAAAATAGTCCTGATGGTAAGAATTTGAAGTCTATATGCAGGAACGTAGACCAGTAGTAAACATATATGCTGAACAGACAGAGTTGTCTACAGAGTTGACAAAAGTCTTTTTTGTTTGTTTGTCTATTTTGTTTGTTTGTTTACCACTTAAGTCAATAGTTTCAAACTATACTGTGTATCTGAATTACCTGGACTGTTAAACTTACCATGGTATAAGTCACCATGGTGAACTTACCATCTAAGTCCTTGGCCAAGTCATTGATATAATTGCTAATGAGCAGGTTGAAGAACAAGACCCCTTTATTGAAAAATTTCAGCAAATCAAGAATGGATAAAGGACTGAGAAGCTTTGCTTTCTTGGGTATTAGGTGCTCTTGGCCCTCATGAAACTTGTGGTTTAGTGGAAGAGATCTAAATTTGATTTGTGTATAGATGAATAATCTTTATAACTTTAATCACTGGCTTAAGTATTTCCCCCAAATTATTCCTAAGGACAAAAGAGGAATTTTAGCTACTTTGAGGCATCAGAGGAAGTGTAACTGAGGAAGTTACACCTAAGCTGTGACCTGAAGGAAAGCGACTGAAGAGGGAGGATAAGAGATAGGAAAGACCACAGCAACCAGAGGGAGGAAGAGTCTTATGAATACCCTTCTCACCTATTCTTATATGCTCTGTCATGATGAATTAGATAGATTGCAGAAGATATTATTGCATTTATGTATTCTGATTTCCCTCTTCCTTTCTTTAAAGTAAATTTAATTTTTAAAAATTTATTTTATGCCTGGAAGTTTGTGCCTCTTAATCCCCTTTGCCAATTTCATTTTTTAAATTGTGCTTCAGAATACAAATGCCAAAATGATTAAGACTTAGTCTGCTATAGTACATATTTTGTTTAGATAGACATGTTAATTGTATTTAATTAGCAATAAAAAGTTTTACATAAAAAAGGAAAATACCCAAGGATATACTGAAATTAAAATAAAACACTCAGAATTATCTGATATTTGACATAAAAGCTTAAAGCATATTATAGAATAGAAATGCTTAGTTACAACATATTATGTTCTAAATCAGTACTATTTTTGATTTAAATCCTTTTTTTTTCCAATGATAAACAGAAGTTAAGATTGTAAAGATGTTAGTAGAAATATCATAGGCTTTTGTTTTGACAAATGAGAGTTCTCAGAAGTAATTCATATCTTGGGAAACAGACGTTTCCAAGTGATATATGGATTCTTGTGATAATCAATATTTGATAGCATTTTTATTGTACTGCCTGTGAGAATACCAAATGAAAATATGAATACAACTGTCACCATTATTCCTTAGAATTCATCTCATAAACCTTTTCTCTGCTCAATAATTTTTTTGTTGTTGGAAAGTTCTTGTTACCAAAATAATGTAAACACACATATACACAAACAAGCATATGTACACACACAATCTAGCTGAGATTATTCAGAAAATCAAAAAGAAATTAAAATAATTCAGGTAAGGTTTTCTTCAAATTATTGGAAAAAGTGATGTGCGCATGTGCTAATCTATAAATTAACATTGTTCAAAGATCTGAACAAATTCTTAAAACTTCTATTAGCTACCTATGAGTTCACTTTCCACATATAACAGTGATAAAAATTTTTAGTAATTTATACCCTTCTATATGCAAAATTTGTATGTTAATCTTCTAAGACATTACTGTGGTGTTTTACAGTAGCTAAGAAATGCCATTCTAAATATTTTATCTAAATGTAAATATGAACTTGGCTAAGTAGCTTGCTAGTAGTTTTTTTTTAGTGCTTATCCAGTGCAGAATGGCTAAGTTATTTGAATCCTTATGCTGTCATAGCAAAATTAGAAGTAGACCCTAACCTGTCCATATTCTTATTTATGTGCTACATTGGTTTTCTTTGTCACCATTCAATTTTGAAGACTCAGTGAACAAATTTTGATACTATTTTACAGTTTAATGACAACTGAAATTGAGGAATGTAGTTTTTATTTGTGAGGTCAGTCATTTTAACTGCTCTCCCAGTGTTATGCTTATCATTTTACCACTTCTTGAATGTGTGATTTTTTTCCACTTCTTTTTATTGTTTGAGGAGCACTTTTACTGCATATTATATTTATTCACCCCAGTAGTTTTATTTTTACTAGAGGATGATAATTTACCAAGATGTACTTGAACAGTAGGTGAATCACTGTGACATACCCCTTGTTCTTTTTTCTCATGAAATATTTTTTTCCATTGAATCACAGAAACAGATGTTCTAACACCACCATGCAAATCTCTTTTTATCATCTCATTTTGAAAGTAAACAATTAGTCTCCCATGCTCATGGAGAAAGACACTATGCCTGATTCATTTACCAGAATGTTTATAATGAAAACTTTGTGCATTTCCATTTTAGCCTTCTCTTACATATGTTTAATAAAATATATTATCCTTACCCTAACTTTTCAGCTCCTGATTCTCCTCCCAAAGACTTCTCTGTAAAACAGTTGTCTGGTGTCACGGTGAAGTTGTCATGGCAACCACCCCTGGAGCCAAATGGAATTATCCTCTATTACACAGTTTATGTCTGGTAAGAAATTTTTTCTTTTTTGGAAATAGTTCTGAGAACAAGTATTAATCTGTAACATAATAGGAATGTAGTTTTTTTATTTCAGAATGTGATGCTACATTAAGAACCTGATTGTTAATAGGCTAGTTAATATGCTTTTTTAAAGAAACAAGTCTTTCCCATACTATGTAGAAGTCCAAGCATAGTCAAATAACATAATTTTTGTACCTAAAAAAGTGTATATCATGCATAATTATACTAAATTTCTGCTCTTAAAAGTCATTGATTAATCAACTTCTGTGCATACAATCATATAATTTTAAACTCAGAGTTTTACACAAGTATTCTGTATGTCACTGTCTTGTTAAGTTCCTTTGAGCAGAATAGTTTTAACTAAAATTTAACTGAAAGGTATTTCTTCACAAATCTGTTATTTAAGGTTAATTTTCCAATGAAATTTAAGCAGTGTGTCTATTTTTTTTTCTGACCACCTTTACCCTGATTACCTATTTATGTGTCAGTTTTGTAAAAGATTAAATCCTATAGCTCATATCACATCAGTTAACAACATGGTTTTACTGCTTCATGAAAACTCAATATAAAAATCCTCACTTTGATCTAATGTAAGTCCTCATAAAAAGATTCACCAGTTATATATTTCCTAGTGGATTTTAAATATTTCAACTCAGAAAATACAACTTACACAATACTTTGTAGAACATATGCATTTCTTACCTTTATATTCCTGACTTGAAGGTCCAACACTGAGAGGCTATGATGTTTTAAGGAAGTCTACTCTTCTTTTTCCTAAATTAAGACTTTTCTTTCCCTAATCTCTCTTTAAACCCTTTGCATACCACTCTTTAGGACTGTACTTCCTATTTTTTTCATTGCCTGATTCCTAGTCATTTTGCCTAGTCATGGAAAAATTGAGAGTGGCATGAGAAATATCAATAGGAAGAGAAGCAATGGGAAGAAGGTAACCATTCTCCTCTGTGGCCCAGTTCATTTGTTTATCCATTTTTCATTACTTCATTCAACAAAATTGATAAAGTGTCTGTATAACAGTGAACAAGACACACATATGACTCCTGCCCCCAAGGAACTTATATTCTAAAGGGATAACTGGACTATATATCGCATAAACAAACAAATGAAGCAAAGTCAGGGGAAAGAGGGATACTTTTGATGGGATGCTTAGGGAAATCCTTTTTGAAAAAGTTGTTCTGAGAGAGACAGAGTAATACTGAGGGATAGGAGGCAGACATAGGTCAGGAGCCAAGCCACAAAAAGGATTTGAATTTTCATTTAACTGTAATAAGAGTTACTAGAGAATTTTAAGCACTTTGGGTACTTTATGGAGAAAGAATTGTAGAATTGTAGATGGCAAAACTGTTAGCAGGAATACTAGCTAGGAGCTTATTTTAGTAGTCTGGGCAATAGATGTTACTGGCAATGGAGGAGAGAAGTGGGTAGCTTTTTTCTACATCTAGGAAGGAGAGTTGACAGAACTTGGAGATACACTGGCTGTGGGGATAAAAAAAAAAAAAGATGAATCAATGATGACTTTTAGATTTTTGAATCAAGAATGACGCCATTTTATTGAGTTAGGAAAAATGGAAGTGAAACAAGTTAATAAAAGTGAGAATCAAGATTTTATGACTGGGCTTTCTGGCCCATACTGTAGGGGCAGTCTCATCCCTCTATACAGTGATCATGCTGTGTAAATTCAACTCCCCAGTGGTGCATTCTCTCTCCTCTTTTAAGGTGTGTCTCTTTTCTATCTCACTTCGTAAGATGGATTCTAGGTGCAAGGGAAGCCCACTGAAAGTGGGGTCAGGGAATCTCAAGTCTGTAATATTATGGCTCATCTTACCTGGCTTTTTGGGAATCGTGCTGCTGCCCACCTGTAGTCATAGCTTCTAGTCACAGTTTCTAGTTCTGATTTTCCATTCTATCCTTGATCCAACCTCAGGTTTATTCTAATGCCCTAGCTCTCTTAGCATGTCTGTCTTAACCTTCAGATAGCTAGATGCTTTCATCGATCTACAGTGGGCAGGATTGCAAAGGTAACTTCCACATCCTTCCCTAGCCCCGGATGATCTGCTAGAGGGGCGTTTAGATCTTGCTGAACATGGTGACATACTGAAGACAGAGATTCTGTAAGAGGCTTATCATTTTTCTCTCCATCCTAAGAAGGAGCAAGCCCTTCTTACTGCCATTCAGAGAGGTATTTATAGAGACATTGAGTCAGAGAAGCTGCTCCTAGGATCAGCTGGAGAGTTTAAGATTGCAGAATTAGGGTGGTCACTACGTGAGGCATCATCCAAGAGAATCACCTCCCTCCTTTGTACTGGAGAGAGTCAGGGTCCCCCTTTTAAGACTGTTGAAGTATATCCCCAGCTGTAGGATGACTCTAAAAAAATAATTGAACTGGATCACAGCAAATTCATCAAAACCAGCAAATAGCCAAAAAAAAAAAAAAAAAAAAAAAAAAAAAAAAAAGCATCAACTAGCGAACAATCTTAAGACTCTTGTAGGGAAAGAAATCCTTGAGCCAGGGCTGCTATATAATCTGTCAAGAACAGGCTACTGGTATGTATTTTACTGTTGACTGCCTGCCTGAATCTAGAATGTTACTGAAAATTTTATATGTATATTTTACTGAGCGGGCAGTAACTCAGTCTCTCCATTCAGAAAGTTCCACTTCAATAAATAAGATACTCTGAAGTCAAAGTAGCCATGAGAATCATGCTAACTTTGCTGGTCTCATAACCTAGGGGCAAGGTTCAACTGCAGAGGCCCCACAGCCTGTTTTGAGTAAGGTGTCCTTGTGAAAAATGAACTTGGAGTCCAGTTGTGGGAATGTGGCCACTTTGCCCTGACTCGTTCAGTTAAAGAGCCGTTCAATGACCTTCTCAGTGCCTGAGTGTGTGTGTAACTTATTGGGCAGCCAAGCCTGATAAAGCTGTTGGAATGAATATGTGAATTTTTCTTTTTAAGTGTTAAAATAAAGATTTTTTTAAAAGATGCATAAATTTATTAAAACTTTAAAGATATTTCACAACTTATTGAGATTAGAGAAATAATCTCTTAATATATTAACTCTAACAATTTAGACATCCCAGGAGTTAGATTTCAAACGATATAGAAAGAACTACTTATAAAAGGTTTTAATATTACATGTTTTTGTTCCAAGTCTAGTTTTTTGTCTAGACTTGGAACACTTTTGGAGACATGGGGTTGAATTTTGGCACTGCTGTTCAATTATCTGTGTGGTTCTCTTAAAATATTGGATAAATGGTGGTATTGTTATTAACAGTGTTCCTGTTTCAGGGGTTCACATTTCTTTCATACTTCTTAGGTTCCATTATTTTAGTTGTTCCAGTAATTACCAGATTCTTTTAAAAACAACATCTTTTGATGTTTGTTATTTTCAGTATGTCTACCAAATGCAGACTGCCTATTTTATTAATTATAATGGGTGACTTCTCTCTTTGTCATGAATATTTCTCTACAAAATGAGGTTTAATGTGCAGACATTTTATAACCACTCCTATGTGAGTCACATTTGATTTTTAGATGGTGTGCACAGAAATCTGCTTTAACTAATTGCATTTTTAAATGATGTTTCCTTTTAAACTTTTTGTGTAATAGCTTTTATCATTTATCAAGATGATAAAGTAGCATTTTTTCCCTCGGTTATATTGATAAATTATGTTATATATGTCTAAACGGTAAACAATCTTTGCATTACAAGGGCAACCACCATTAAATAAATGAATTCCTATTAGAGCAGTTATTCTTTTAATACACTTTAGATTGAGGTGTAGTATTGTAGTAAACTGATACAAAGCTCATTTACTTACTTTATATAGATCTTGCTTGACTCACAATAGGGTTACATCCTGATAAACCCATCATAAGTTGAAAGTATCATTAAGTCAAAAATGTACTTAATATACCTAATCTGCAGAATACCACAGCTTAGCCCAGCCTATTTTAAATATGTTTAGAACACCTACATTAGCCTACAGTTGGGCAAAATCCTCTAACACAGACCTACTTTACAATAAAATGTTGAATACATCATGTAATTTATTGAATACTTTACTGAAACAGAATGGTCATATGGGCACAGAATGGTTGTAAGTGTATCGGTTGTTGGTCCTCATGATCGTGTGGCTGACTGGGAGCTGTGGCTTGCTGCCTCTCCCAGTATCATGAGAGAGGATCGTACTGCATATGGCTAGCCAGGGAAAAGGTCAAAATTTAAAATTCCAAGTACACTTCCTACTGAATGTGTATTGCTCTTCACACCATCATGAAATGGAAAAATTCTAAGTGGAACCATTGTAAGTTGGGAACCATCTGTAGTTGAATTCAACTTGGATTTGTTTAGCAATTTACTTCTATATTTTTAGTAAAATTTAACAGTAGTTTTCTTTTTTTGTTTATAAATCTTCTATGTGAATGCCATATAAGGTAGAGCTAAAAGACTGGAGTAAAAGTAATGTTGAAAATTCTAGCTTATGTACAAATCTTGGCTTTTGGATGTTTCTCATTTTCTTAGTAGTAATTTTGAGAAGTAATTCTGAACTAGTCAGTCTGACAAATGTTGATTAAACTCTGTGGGGAGATAAAAAATATAGAGAGAATTTAAAAATGATTGTAGACTAATTGGAGATAAAGTATGTGTGTGAAATAATTCTAAAAATACTTGCTAAGTAGTATATTAGGAAGTCAGCTTTTTTAAGAATGCCATTGGTCAAATAATTTCTCCCGTAACATAAAAGTTTACCTTTTGAAATGGCCTTCTATTTGCTCAAAGTATGCTTAGTTCTCTTGCTTCCAGTTTTCTAAAATATGTTCACCCTATTAAAACTACCTGTTTGAGCATACAATATAGATCAGTAATCAGAAAGGGAAGGTTATAAAGATAGATTGATAAATCAGGAGAACATCTCATTGGAAACAGTACAGTAGTCTCCCCTTTTCTGCGGTTTTGCTTTCTGCAATATCACTTACCCACAGTCAACCTCAGCCCAGAAGTGGATGATCCTCCTGACAAATCATCAGAAGGTCAATAATAGCCTAATGCTGCATCACAATGCCTACATCATTCACCTCGCTTCATTTCATCACGTAGGCATTTCATCATGTTACATCTTCACAAGAAGAAGGGTGAGTACAGTACAGTAAGATATTTTAAGAGAGGTCACATTCACATAATTTTATTATAATATATTGTTATAATTATTCTATCTCATTATTAGTTATTGTTGTTAATCTCTTACTGTGCCTAACTTATAAATTAAACTTCATCATAGGTATGTATATACAGAAAGAAACATAATATAGATAGGGTTCAGAACTGTCTATGGTTTCAGGTAGAAATCCACTGGGGGTCTTGGAATGTATCCTCTATGGATTAAGGAGGACAATTTTATATGAAGGCTTGGAGGCATATGAATGAACTGTGCCAGGAAGTTGATAAGTAGCATTGTAGAAATGGAATATTGGGGTCAAATTGGGCTGGGAGAGATATGAACACAGGTAGAGGAAGTGGTTCAATACAGGGATGCCCTTGAGTTGTTTAACTTGAGGTTTCTAGTGGGATATTAAAAGCTCCATCTCAGTTCTATTTGTTAGTCATTTTTCTGAATGACCTGGATGAACGTGAGTGCCAAGTTGTAAACAGGCTACTTGTGGGCCACCTGTGCTTTGCTGGACCTGTGAACTGTTAATAAATTTTGAATAGAATTCTGTCAGCATTTAACAGTGAATAGATCTCTAGTAAAACTTCAGGTTCCTTTGTTTCTTACAGAAATCAGGAAGTTTGCCATATTCCCTGTGATAAAAATCAGCTGGAGTTGAATAGAAACTGTCTTTAGATGGAGCAGTTGCTTGGTAATTTACCAGAGTTCCCACTACACCCTGTTTCAAATCCAGTCTTCTTAGTCATTTATTTTGCTTGGGTGGATCTTGAATTTTTACACCCTCAATTTAGGGGTCTTTAAATCACATTTGTGATATGTACACAGCTGGGAGAGATTGTGATTTCCTTGCATTACAGACTTGGGGAAAAAAACATCTTGGAGAGGTAGGCAAAAGGGCCCAAGAGGGATAGCGTAGTCGTTAGTATTTTGGGAGAAATGTGTTAAGTTTCTTACCTATATTATTTATTTTTCATAAAAATATCATAAAGAGAATATTATTGCCACTTTGTAGGTGTGGAAGCTGAGTTCTGAGATTAAGGAGTTACTTAAATTTACAGAGCTAGAAGATGACAGTAAGAATTCATACCTAGATCTTAGTCCTAAATCATGCATTTCTCAAATCACTAGGAATAAGTGTTATGACTGGCATTTGTTCTAAATATTCAGCAGTATACTTACAGGATTAGGGAAGTCTTAGTTTGATAAAAGTATTTGTGATAAACACTTATGGAGTTATGATAAATTCAGCTTATTGCATCAACTCATATGGGCTATTTCTACCAAAAAAAATCACTCATTTGTTATTGGTCTGCATTAATTGATATATTCATTGTGAGGGAATAAGTATACTGTTTCATGTGCAAACCATTTGGTTACTGGTCTCTGTCTGTACTATACAGACAAAGTAGAGCTTGTTCAGGGAGGAATGATGCAGATGGAAATACTCAGGATCAAGGCATGTGAGAAACTGCTGGGAGAATGGGAAGAGGTTTCAGTCAAGACTTTTAGTTTCAAGTGACTAGACCCAACTTAAACTGGCTTACACAAAAATGGGAATTTATTGACACATGGCTGAAAATCCGGGATATACTAATTGGATGTAGGAGCTCAAATAATTTCATTAGATGTGGTTAACAGTAGGAAGCTTGCGTGGATAACAGCAAGACAGCCTTATATTTTAAGTATAATGGTACAGGAAGAAAGCAGGAGATGATGAAGCTAGAGAGGTGGGCAGCACAGATACATGGATTTTTGAGGCTTGAATAAGGGTATACATATATCTCTATTTGTCCATCTATTGGGAGAATATGAATTTCAATATTGTACAGGATTTAAAATTTTTATTTTAACCCTGTACCCAAAGATCACACTGCTAGAGAAAATACTCCAAGGACTTTCCACTCCTCTTGTAATAAAATTCAAACTTCTTATTCTGGCCTGAGGAATTGCATCCACTCTCAGGGAATGAAATCTTTTTCCTTCAGCTCAAGCACAACCCTCCCCCTGTCTTCTGGTCCTTAATTCCTTGTGTCTACTCTAAGATCATGGTTTATAAATGGCTCCCCAGCTTCAACCTCATTCTCTTTATGGCTTTTGCCTTTAATCTTATAAATGTGTCTTTTTTGCTAAAGGCAAACAAACAAGACAAAATCGAGCCAAATCAACCAGCCAACCAAATGATGACAATAAGAAAACAGCGACAACAAATAAATACCGTGCTTTCACTCAGACTTTCTCTGAAACTCTAGAAGAGCTTTAGGATCATAGACTGTGCAGCTATTTATGTCTTACTAGTTTGGGGTTGTTTAATACATAATTGTGAGTCTATTAGACCTACTCAGCTATGCAGGGTAGTTGTTCTAGAGTAAGGTGCAACATAGAAGAGCAGATTCCTTATACTGGGAAAATTAGTGAAAATCACTGGTTCATAGAGGAAGAGAATATTTGACAGAGTCAAGTGGATGCTGAAATTATTGGAAGTGTTATTTAGTTAGTGAAATATTTAATCTAGAATATTTATATAACAGCAGATTATAGCTTTGAAAACAAATACATAGGAATGGACAAGGATGGATATGTCATTTGGTTAGATTACCCACATGGAACAAAATACCAAATGATGAAATTTAGAATTAAGACCATGACCTTTCAAAGGGTCTCAAACCATGTGTAGAAAACCATTCACGTTCATGCTTAGGGAAATGGAATTTGTTTCAGTCTTCCCAGGTGGTTTTGGTACTCAAGATTCCTTCACTGGCAGTTGTTGCTTAACATGATCTTGATGTGATAAGAGATGAGCAAAGTAAGTTCTAAACCAGACCAAAGAAACTGCTCTTCTACTCTAGAATTTCCTTTATGCCTAGATGTCAAAATGTGCTCCATTTTTTGAAAAAAAAAATCATAACTTGATGAGGAAATAACTTTATTTTAAAGACTCCATTAATCCCATCCCAAGACATTTTCTTGGTGTTACCAGTGAGTATAGACAGAGAAACTGCATCCTATATTTATTCAGAATAGTTCCAAGGTCATTCAAATTCTTTTGATGTCTCAAATTCAAGAAAGCTTTTAAAATGTTCTAGTAAGTTTCTAGAATTAAATCAGTAAAACAAAGGCACTGAGGACTCCCCTCAAATTTTTTTTCAGTTTGAAAATTTACACTGACTAGGAGGTTTGCCTGATGTTGAAAGTTATCTATTTTAGAGATTAAGTATTGTTGGCATTTATATTCCTTCCATTTCTACACAGTTTATACTTTTGGATATGTAAGACTTAGACCTGTTTTGTCAGGGAGGCCTCTATTCTTTCTCTCCCCACCACACTCAGCTCCCTATTCTACTCGCAGACCTTACAAACTAACTTTCTAGTCTACAATTTCCTACATCTTTGGGAGCTATGCTTTAGTCTCCTTGTCTAGATGTTACCAACAGTCAAATTTTACAGATTTATTATTTTTTTTTACGATTTAATTTTTTTGCTCTTCTCCTTTTCTTTGCTGTTAGCCACTGGTGGGGTGGGATGGGGAGAGGTGTTGTCCTTGTCCTTAAAGGGATCCCATTCTTATTAATTAATTGTTTTATAATTATTTACTATTTTGTCTATTTTGAAGACAGGGGCTAAATCTTACTCATATTTATTTCTAACATAGTTCCTGAATAAAGTAGATGTTCAATAAATTTTGTCAAATGTCGATTGTATACATATCATTTCTAAATTCAGAGGGGCTGGGGAGGTATCTATCCTTTGTTTGGAGCACTAATTGGAAGAACAATGCCTTTCTAACTCTAATATATATTGTTTTCCATTTAAAACATTACAGTAAAATATAGAAAAGGGAATGTGTACGTTATGCAAAAAAGAAAAAAGGACCACAAATGACCAATATACATATGAAAAGATATTCTGTCTCACAAATGGTTAGGGATGTACAGATTAAATAGATTTTTGTTTGGTCAAACTTGCAGTAATTAAGAAGATTAATATCCAGACTAGTAATAAGAGTTTTCCAAAAGATGTGCTCTCACACATTGTTGTTGTGGCTCTAAATTATAATCACTCATAGTTTGGAAAGGAAACAATTGGAATAATTAGAATTTTAAAAAAATCAAACCATTTGATTCAATGATTACACTACTGGGAATTTAACCTATAGAAATCCAGGTGCCATTATGAAAAGGCATTTGTGTAAGAATGATTACTGCATCATGGTTAGTAACTAAGAGAGAGAGAGAGAGAGAAAGCAACCTAAATGTTAATTTTATAGAAGAATGGCTGAATAACTACGATATATCCAAATTAGGGAAAATAATGGTAAGAATCATTGTTATTATCACATAGATAGATCATATAAGCAAAAAACAAGATATAGAAGAACATATACTTTTATAAATGGAAATAAAACACTCTAATGGAACAACTAATATTCCTATTATAATATTTTTAAACTAATAAGAACAAAACAGAGATCTTTAAACTAAGCCAGTTAAAACCAAAAGATTATGGCCATGTCAAACCTGGGTTTCTCATGCATGGGAGGGAGTGTGGCCCATCTGAACTGCAGGGCTGCTCACTGAGACTCCTCCTTGGAGTGCAGAGAGCTCAGGCATCAGCCCAGAGGTTCATGGGTCTTTTCTCCAATCTGGCAATTGCATAAGAGCAAGGAGGATGGAGTCAGATCCTCAGAGACAGCAGCACTTCTCTCTCATTTTTACTTCCAAGTTCTCAGTTATAGAGCAAACTGTCTCTTGATCTATGTTCTGAATTTGGATCAGAAATTGAAATTTCAGTTGAAGTTTACTGATGCTCAGATATTTTTTTTTACCTTAGTCATTAAAATACCAGCAACAATCCTAAACTCCAAAAGAAAAACAAAAAAACCTGAAACAGCAAGACATATCAGTATCTGAAAAATTTTGTTAATACTATTTTGTCTCAGGGTAAACCAGTATAGATGTAGAAACTATATCTGTATATGCTGAGGTGGATTATTGGTTTTGTTATTCAGACAGTTTATAAAGACTATCTTCTTCTTACCAAAATATCTGGATATGTGAGACAGAATTTACTTTTGACCTGCCTTTTCCAGGTAATTGCCTCCATTCTTCATTATTTATGGAACATAATCAGGGTTTTTCTTCCTGTAGGCATAGTCATCTGCACTACTTTGTTGTGAAGGTCAGGGCAAGAAGGTAGTGATGCAAGGCAGCAGATAGCATTAAAAAATATGCTTGAAAAGGAATTTTAAAAATAGATAAAATGCAATTAGATTACTTTAGCTAATTTCATAGCTTTGGAGATCTGAATTGGATTAACCATACTGCAGTGTTCTAATGACCTGTGACCAATGACAGGAGTATGGAATTGGGTAAAGTTTCTATGACAAGGCATCTTTCTCTGAGACTAACAGCCACAGCATTAAGTTCTAAAAGCCCCCTCCTGGGTCTCAGTGAAGTCCCTACTGCTTCTGAGAGACACTGTCTGATGGAACTGTTTCAAATTGCTGAATAGGCTTGCTAATCCTGCCTGTCTCCAATCACATACTCTGAATCCATATTTTTCTCACTATGGTAAGCTTTCCAACTACTTTTCAGATAAGCGTACTTAATATTTGGAGTGGATTGACACTTTTGTAATAGTAAAACCATGCCTGAAATGTCTGTCTTTGTGGATACTCTTAATTATTTCAATGGCAAAGAGAGAGCATTTTATATTCAGAGGAAATAATGTCCATTTACTTCTTGGGTGCTTTGTGATACAGAGGAAAAATGAGATTACATGAGAGATAACTTTTTCTGTGATGTTGATCATATTCCCTTACTTACATTCTTTCATAATTAATTTTATTGCTCTTAAAAATCTAAACTTCTTTTTTTTGAAAGATTTGTTTATTTGAGAGAGAGGTGGGGGAGGGACAGAGGGAGAGAGAGAATCTCAAGCAGACTCCCCACTAAGCACAGAGCCTGACGCAGGGCTGGATCCCAGGCCCCCAAAAGGATGACCTGAGTCGAAATCAAGAGTCAGACGCTTAACTGACTGAGCCACCCAGGTGCCCCTAAATTTCTTTTTAAATGTTTTAAAGTACCCCTATATACATGTTTTCAGTACCCCTATATACATGTTCATTTTTTAATTTAGATTCTAGTCTATACTTAATTCAAAACTATAGAAACTCTACGAGCATGACTGAAATAAAATAATTGTAGTCTTATATTACTTAGCAACATTTTATTCTTTAGATTTTCTTTTTCCCCTTGTGATTTCAGTACTTACTTGGAGAGTTTTTAATCAATATTTATTTGTGTTTTCTTTTCTGGAGTGACATTTTAAATACTTCTAAGATTTAATTGGATGAAAGACATGAGCTCTACCTTTTTCTTTTTTGTATATTATACGTACATTATTTTCAGTTTGTTTCCAGTTAATACATAATTTATTATAAATTAATAATTAAAGGGTAATTAATATAATTGATAAACAAAAGATAACCCATAGGCTCACTATTTTAGATGATACTATTCAAATATTTACTATTTTTTGAATTGGTCTAAGGTAAATATTACTTTTGTACAATATATGAAAAGGGAATTTGTTTGACAAAGAGTATAAATAAGATGTTGCCAGCACTTAAAAAGAACAAATATTTGAACAAACTAAAACATGGGTATGAAAAGGAGTAGTATAATTATTTGGACTACACAGTATTCCTAGAGCTCTATTGAAATCAGTCCAGGTAAATTCTAATAAGAACATCTTATTAACACTTGATTGAATTACTAAATATACTTGAAAACAAAAGAAATTTATTTATTGAATTATTTTGAATTTCACTCTTTTCAGCATTTCAGAATAAGTGGCTTCTTTATCCTGTTAGTCTGGATTAAGATATTTCTGTGCATTAATGTTGCTTATTTTTAATGTGCTTGTGCCCAAAATGTATATGTAATGTTTAATAGTCAGTTATACAGATAATTTCTTTTTTTTCTCCCAGGGATAGATCATCATTAAAAGCTATTAATGTAACTGAAACATCATTAGAATTTTCAGATTTGGACTATGATATTGAATATAATGCTTATGTAACAGCTAGCACCAGGTTTGGTGATGGGAAAATGAGAAGCAGTATCATTAACTTTCGAACACCCGAGGGAGGTGAGTTCTTTTGGATGTAGGCCAAGTAAAAGAAGATCCTACTCAGAAAAAATAAGCATTAGATATCAAAATGTATTATTAAGCTTAATATCTGTCATCATTTTGGAGGCAAAATTGCTTTTTGGTCATTTCCTAGCTGTGTGATGTTGGGAAAGCTAATCTCTCTGTGCCTCAGTTTCCTATCTGTATTAATGGAAACGATATATACCTAATTTACAGGGTCCTTATGAGGATTAAATGAGTTTATATTTGTAAATGCACTCAGTACAGAACTTGATACTTAGTAAGCATTTTATGTATTTGTTAAATGAAACAGAGTAAAATGCATGAAGTTAGCTCTCTACCTTTGTTCTCTATTATCAGATTTCAAGATTCTAAGTTAAATTAGAATTTCATATTATGTGTTTTATATTGGAGACTTGTTATAATGTTTTTTTTTTTCAAATACAGGGCAGTAGGCATGTTTTAGAGCTGGGATTGTGTTTTACCAGTAAGAAATCTAACAGTCCTCTGCTTGGATATTGCTATGATATAGTGTGAGAGGGATGGCCCAATGAGTCTATGGATTTCATTTCTGACTTCTAATTTTTTTTTTTTTTTAAAACGATGGTCATCACTTATCAGAGACAGGTAAAATTTAGAACATTTCAGACATTATTTGGAGCCACAAGTACAGTTTTCTGTTCAATTGTTTTTTTTTTATAGCACCAAGTGATCCTCCCAAAGATGTTCATTATGCAAATCTCAGTTCTTCATCAATAATGCTCTTTTGGATGCCTCCTTCAAAACCTAATGGGATTATACAATATTATTCTGTTTATTACAAAAATACTTCAGGTACTTTTGTGCAGGTAAGACCTGAGTTTTCTTCTAGTTCTTTATTTATATCCTTCAGTTTTATTGATGATGATATAGACTTGGCCTGGTAGAAAAATCATTTATCTTACACTGATAATTATGCACAGACACTTTATAAAACGCCCATTGACGTTGAAAAAACGTGATGAGAAATGTCAGATACATTTTAATCTAGCTATGCATGCTTCACATTTCAAATGTATTGCTAACAATGAAGCTGCCACCTATTTAAAATTCTATGTATAAATATGGCCCTTAATTCTACTTCTCCAAGAAGTGTTCTCTGAGGAGTTGATGGTTTAATTTACCCTCGGTTATTTCTTAGCTAAATTTTTTCCCTTTTGTTTGTATACAATATAAATAGTTTTCAAGTTTGGATGTGTTTGCGTATTTTTTTTTCAATTTAAAAAATTTTCAACTACTAGCAGGAGGGGTTGTTATTATTATTTAGTATTAGATGTAATAAAACCACTAGTAATGTGGTTATTTAACTTGAAGTATGCAGGGTTTTAGGATCGCACAGTTTTCTGATGTGAATGATGGTTATGAAAGTAGCTAAAATGCATTTCATGTAGAGAAGTATTTTCAGTTTACTCAATAGAGATCCTCTATTTTATCCAAACTAAATATTTTATAGAACTCTAATACATGAAAAAGGTAAAAATTAGGAATGGTTGTGATTGAATCAGGAATGGAGGGAGTTGGAATATAATTTGGAAAAAAACTAACTTCAAAGAAATGTTACAGTTTACAATCTCAGGAAATAAAGCATGCTTTATTGTACTATTTGCTTTAGTGTGTCTATGATGCAGTTTAGGCCGGTCAGTGGGGTCAGAGTAGGACGTTACCAGCCATCTCAGGACTAACCTGGTAACCAGTGGGGTCAGAGCAGGAGGTTACCAGCCGTCTCAGGACTAACCTAGTAACCAGTGGGGTCAGAGCAGGACGTTACCAGCCGTCTCAGGACTAACCTAGCAACCTAGCAGTGAATAAGACAAAGTCAAGGTTGGTTTGGTTTTTATATTCTGCTCAAGACCCTCTAAAGGTAGGGGTTGAATAAGTGTGACTACTTAAAACTTCATGCCAAAAGGAAAACTACTTTATACAAGACATGAAGAGATATATATATATATATATATATATATATAGTTATAGATGTAGACTTTTTAAACAAATACCTTAAGAGCAGAAGAAGAAAGGAGGATCCTTTTCCCCTGCTTCTATGTACATTAAGCAATTTCTGCTATTCCTTCTTGTTCTACGCTATTTGGAGAAAAGAAATGGGATTAGTGTGCAATTTATTATTATTTTTAACACAAGGTTGTCTACAAATTTAACAATGTGTCATTGTGTCACAGAGGCCATTCAAAATGCAGATTTTTCTTCTTTCATGCATTTAACAAAAATATTGCAAAGTGACGTCAGTAGTTCTAAATCTTAGTAAAGGTTTTGCCTCTGCACAATTTACTTTATGACCGGTATACAAAATTCTGTTTTGGTTCTCTTTGTCCATATCTAAATAATGAAGTGTAAACATCTAACTATAGTTTCAACATGATCTTATGAGCCTATTTACTCAAACCTGGGTATATGATACCATCCCATTTATAATTCATCTATCTTAGAAAATGTAATCTTTTATTAAATAATCTTAAGAATGCTTTTAAGTGTGACAGCTGCAAGAGGGCACAGGCTAATGATGTGAAAACATTTCTCATGTTGCTTGAAGTTCATCCGTGCTTTAATTTGTTCCTTCAGTTAGCGTTAAATACAGCATCTTCACTTCCTAATTTTCTATTTTGGGTTGGCAGAATAGAAGAAATCCTCGAAATGAAAATTATACAGCCAAACAAGTGTATCGCTTTTTTCTTCCTCCTTCTCTTTCCCACAGAACTTTGTAGAATACTTCATGCACAGTACATCATATTCTGCTTTTCATTCCTGGTATCTGTTTACTTGTCTTAGCTCCTATGCTATAGCAAATAACTTGAAGAAAAGAGTCATGTGACACATATCTTTCCATCCCCCAAGGTCCTCTGGTACTGTATCATACATAGGTTTAATGCTCAATAAATATTTTTAGTTTAAATAATATAAAATTATTGTAATAGACCAACATTATTTTTGGTACTTAGTCATAATGATGGAGCATTTGAGTTTGTGGTGAAGTGATTTTTCCTTCTTACCTTGGGGAATTTAATCTCTCTGCTACCATTTGTTTTTCCTTTGCTTGCTGCACATTGTGTTTAGTAGAGTGTATTAACTCTTCCACATTTTCACTTTTACCCACTTATGTCATATCTCCTCCTGTGCCTGACATAGTGTCTTGTTATACTAACAAAATGCTAATTGAATACTGTACTGGTGGATCCATCAAATTTGGAAGCTTTCACTATATAACTTCTGGCTGCTTTTATATATACAAAGTAGCAAGTCTTAATTCGATAATTTGAGCTGAAAGTTTTTCCCAAAAACAAATAAAATGACTGAAATGATCATCTGGATAATTGATCTAATTCCAAATTTATTACATGTCTAGGCATGCTAAGTCACATATTCATCAGGAATGACTTCTGGATGCTTCAGAATAATTCATTTCTGAATAATCAATAGGTAATTTATTATTGGTAATCAATAGGTAATTTATGACAGGTAATCAGAATAAATTCTATAACAAAGAAAAATTAAAATTTATACCAAAAAGCTATGTTAATATATTTTTCATTACATACTTGTGACTTATTTATTTTATAACTGGAAGTCTGTACCTTTTGATCACCTTCACCCATTTTGCCCACCCCCTCCCACCCTGCAACTCTGGCAACCACCAATCTGTTCTCTGTATCTGTGAGTTCAGGGTTTTGGTTTTTTGTTTGTTTTAGATTCCACATATGAGTGGGATCATATGGTATTTGTCTTTCTCTGTTGGACATATTTCATTCAGCATTATGCCTTCAAGGTTCATGTTTGCTGTCACAAATGGCAAGATTTCCTTCTCTTTAAATGGCTGACTAATTAATTACATTAATATTTTTAAGAGATACTTCGTGTAAGCCAGTTATTCCATGTGTCAAATAGGTATGTTAAAAGATATTGAAGTTTACAGATCATATTTTGTGTGAAATTGTTATATTGTTTTAACTTATCTGTTCCTAAATAAGCAACCACAAAATTGAGGTAGATCTTTTATTACACTCATTCTTCCCTCCCTTCTCCACCAAATACTGGCAAAAGAACCACAAAACTTTGCTGAATTTAATTTTTTGATACATTATAGAACCATCCTAATTATAAACTTTAGTCAAATTGACTACCCTAAGTTTTTCATTTAGATTTATTTATTTATTTGAGAGAGAGAGAGTGTGTGTGTGTGTGTGTGAGAGAGTGGGGGGGAGGGGCACTGAGAGAGGGAAGGAGAGAGAGAATCTCAAGCAGACTCCCTGCTGAGCATAGAGCCCAACATGGGGATCGTTCCAGGACAATGAGATCATGACCCCAGCCAAAATCAGGAGTCGGATGCTTGGGGTGCCTGGGTGGCTCAGTCAGTTAAGCGTCTGCCTTCAGCTCAGGTCATGATCCCAGAGTCCTGGAATTGAGCCCCACCTCAGGCTCCCTGCTAGGTGGGGAGTCTGCCTCTCCCTCTCCCTCTGCCTCTCTCTCTTTCCTCCCTCTGTACCAATTAAATAAATAAAATTAAAAAAAAGTGTTGGATGTTTAACTGACTGAGCCACCTAAGCGCCCCAGATTACCCTATGTTTTTCATTTAAATGAACTAATTATCATTTATTGTGCTTTTAATTGTGTACCAGATATGATATTGTTTTATGTGCTTCCATATCATCTAATCCTTAAATCTCTCTGTGAAGGAGAAATAATTATTCCTATTTTATAGATGAGGAAGGAAAAGCTTTGAGTTGAGATGATTTATTGAGGGTTACTCTGCTAGAATTGAATTTAGATCTATAGGAAGCTCAAAGCTTTGTATGGATTGGAATGATTGAGCTTTCTTGGTGTAGATGCACATTATTATTAAGACTTATTCATACTAATTGCCTACATAATTTTTAAGTCTATTTTCCTTTATTTTATAATTTGTTTTAACTATGTGTTTTGTGTTTAAAATATGGTCAGAAAGGAAATGATTGTATAAATAAATTCCCTAATCATCAAAAAATGCCTTAGGACAAATATAACTAGGAGTCAGGCAAAAGAATTTTAAAATTGCTCTTACTCTGCATATAAGAAAGAAAATGCATCTAATAGACTTCCTATTTCTCCCCATGATTATAGAAGAAAAAAAAAAAAGCCTTATTAAGGATGAATAACAACCATTTGAGTTGAGAGAAAGAGGTGAATACTTTCATAATTTCTTCATCATTAGCAGGAAAAAAAAAATAAAAGCCTTTATAATAATCCTAAACTTGTTCAAAAATATATGTCAGTGTTTTGAAAAATACTTGAATGTTTTATAAGGAAAATTGACACTGTACAGTTGTGGCATTTTCAACTGGCTGCTGAACGTTCTCCTTAAGCTGGAAGTTTCTACTCTTTGCTGTTCTGTATGTTGGTTTTATGATAAAAAGTACTACCATCCATTTCTCTTTTAGTACAACATATTTCCAGTTTAATTATTGCACTAAAATATTCTATGTTGATTTTTCTCAAATTGACATATTAAAGTAATGAGACAACCAATTCATGGATAATAATTATTTTGAGATGTGCATGTGTACTAAAGCTATATTCTGAACAATTAAAACAACATGTTTATTTTTCAGAATTTTACACTCCATGAAGTAACCAATGACTTTGACAATATGACTGTATCTGCAGTAATAGAGAAACTGGCAATATTCAGCTACTATACATTTTGGGTAACAGCAAGTACTTCAGTTGGAAATGGGAATAAAAGCAGTAACATAGTTCAAGTATACACAGATCAAGACAGTATGTAAACAAAAATCATTTATTAATCTTTAATAGGATTAATTTAAAACTTTATTTCAGAACCTTTTTTCTATTTGTATATATTGCTAGTGAAATATGTAATTTATTTAGGCACATTTAACTAATTATTATAGAAGTTTGAAAATGTATTTAATGTTGCTATAAAACTGCTACAATAATAACAGCCTTTTCTATTCATGAAAACTGCTACCATTCATGAAAACTGTCACTTTTATTTCTCCAAAGGATGTCACAGCCATCCAGTTATAAGCATGAAAAATACTGTTGTATACATGGATGGATTTTCCAATACTTAATATACTTGTTCCTCCGCTTTAAGAACTACCTTTTTTTTTTTTTTTTTTTGTAATCTAGCAACTTCCATTTCAGCATTTGAGTCCAAATAGGACTCTATACAGCATCTTTGTTCTTATTGTGATTTTGACTCAGATACCTGGAATCTTTACTTTTTTAACCCCAGAAGTTTCTTGTATACAGCGTCAGCAGTATCCTGTTTGTGCTGAGGATTCAGAAAACTCTAATGATTGAAGTGCTTGATGTTTTTTAGGTTTCAGCTTCAAGAATACAATGATACATAAATCATTGCCTATTTCTTCTTGTTTCTGGTGTCCTTTTATTTCTTAAAGACTAGTCTCTTATTGAGAAATGGTATTGACCTAAACTTCTGCTGATAGTAAGATTCTGTGTTGTCTTAAGATTGTAAACTGGCAGACACAATAAGTAGGAGGAGTGAATGCTTTCCTTGTTAGAACAATCTTTTAAATCGTTTACACATTGAGCAACAGAATAAGATACGAAAAAATATGTGAAAATATGTGCTTGCAGAGTCTTTAGCAAAGTGTTTTAGTGCAGTATGTGGTCAATATCATTTCAGGCATTCTTTAAATGCAGATCTGTCCCCATATTTTCACCAACCTATAAGTGTTATCAGTGACTATTATAGCACCATGGATAATAAACACTTACTGGGCACAGTTGCAGGTGAGAGGTCTTAGATGTGATATATGTATGCTAAAGATAATCTTTAGAAGACAGAAAATAAAAATATTGTTTAGACAATATACATTATCAAATATTTAAATATCTGAGTATATATACACAGTCATACATGTATAATACATGGATAATCTCCATGTTGTAGGAAAGAAAAGACAAGAGAATATTATATAAAACAATCTCACACATATTAAAGATGACAGGGTTTATATTTTGAATCATTTTTAATATAATTATTTTGAAATGATACTTTGTAATAGGTGGTATTACTACATCTGCATTTAAACAATGTAAGAGCTGATGGTATAAAAGATGCCATTTCAACAATTACCCTCAGTTTGTGAATTTACTCAAATTTTATTTAGGGTGACTGATAATTTTTATATTTTGCACGTTACCTACCATAGTACCTGAAGGGTTTGTTGGAAACCTAACTTACAAGTCCATTTCGTCAACTGCAATAAATGTAAGCTGGAGCCCGCCGTCTCAACCAAATGGTCTAGTCTTCTACTATGTTTCTCTGAGCTTACAGCAGACTCCTCATCATGTGAGACCACTTCTCGTTACGTATGGGAGAAGCATGTATTTTGATAATCTGGAAAAATATACTGATTATATATTAAAAATCACTCCATCAACAGAAAAGGGATTCTCTGATACCTATACTGCCCAGCTACACATCAAAACTGAAGAAGATGGTAGGCTGGACCCTTTTATTGCCTATAAGCAGATTGTTGCTGTTCTCTTATTTATATTGCTTTTTGATAGAAAACATCATTCTTATATAGAATCTGTTTGTTCTCAAATAATTCGCCTTTCAATAAACATAACTCTATATTTTTTTAAATTAAAATAATTATCTGCTAATAAAATTAAGTCCCATCATTATTAAAGCCTCTTCTTCTTAATGCTAATTCACTTTTGTTTCATTTAATATTCTTTTTTTCTTTTATAGTCCCAGAAACTTCACCAATAATCAACACTTTTAAAAACCTTTCCTCTACCTCAGTTCTCTTATCATGGGATCCCCCAGTAAAGCCAAATGGTGCAATAATAAGTTATGATTTAACTTTACAAGGACCAAATGAAAATTACTCTTTCGTTACTTCTGATAATTATCTAATATTGGAAGAGCTTTCGCCATTTACATTATATAGTTTTTTTGCCGCTGCAAGAACTATAAAAGGACTTGGTCCTTCCAGTACTCTTTTCTTTTACACAGATGAGTCAGGTAAGCCGGAATCCATACCTCTTCACTATTGCAGCCTTGCTCTCTCTTTTTAAGGAACAGCATGGAAATTGAAAGGATATTCAGTTACCTATTTGTAACAGGCTCACAACTGTTCATCTACTTTGCTGAACATTTTTTTTCTTAGTTCAAGCTTCGGAATGAAGTGCTTGTTTAAAACAACTTTGGGACTACTGAGTTCCAAGTATAAAAACGTAATTACTGATGCTATTTATTTCTGAAATTAAACTATCATCATTTTAGAAATCTTAACTAGTGTCTTCAGGAAGCTAGAGTCGCAGTGATATTTTTATGCTAAAAGTGTTCTGAATGTAAGTTTTATGATGTGTTTTCCTGCAGTGCCTTTAGCACCTCCTCAGAATTTGACCCTAATCAACTACACGTCAGACTTCGTGTGGCTGAAATGGAACCCGAGTCCTGTTCCAGGCGGTACTGTTAAAATATATAGTTTAAAAATTCATGAACATGAAACTGACACTATATTTTATAAGGTAGGTTGATTATAACAGTATAAGTTAATTTCAAAAATTCAAAAATTGAATTAATATCTTTTGACATGCCGGGGAAAATGGACTGCTTTAAATTAAATAAGGACCATCTTTTTAAATAATCTTTTTTTCCTACGATTTGAGGATATTTGTGGAAAACACAGAAAACATTTGTCAGATTGGAAGGTGAATACTTTGTAGAGCAATTTACTTAGAATTTACAACTTCTAGATATTTATGAGTTAAGAAATAATTACATTATTTTGTTAATGCTGGGAAGTATGTAGTAAATTTTTTAGACTACTTAAAACCTGTTATTATCTTAAATGCAATATATTTCTATTTATTGTTAAGAGAGATACCAAGTGAATGTTTATAACCTTTCAGAAAAGTATTTATGCTGGACATCTGTTAATCTTCCCTGATAGAATATAATCCTACACTAATTGGTCTTTTAAGATATACAGTTATTCTTTTCCTTTCAGTGCTAATTTGTTTGCAACAGCAGATACCCTTTCCCTCCTTTATTTTTAGGTTCCAGAATCAATGAAAAATACCCAAAGAACTGATATAACAAATGATCTCAAGTATACATATATACTTGTATGATTTCTAGCATTTAATTGCCAAAAAAAATGTTATATGACTGGCATTTATTTAAGAAAGTGTTTTTATTTTTTTCCCTAAGGCAAATGAAGTACTGGAATGCTCTTATTTAGTTACAGTAAGAGTGAAAAAACTCTGCAGTAAACATTGTCCCCAATATTATATGTATTATAATTTATTGCTGATGGTAAATCATTTTTATGGCATATGTAGCTTACAAAGTAAATAGTAAAAAGCAAAAGCAGTGGTTAAGGTTATGTCATAAGGAGCAATGACTTTCTTTCTGGAAATTAAGATACTACTTTAAAATCTGATTGGCTGAGTAAAATTTGAATTATAGTACTCCATAAATGTGGAATCTGTTCCCCAGAAGTGTGAAATTCTTTAATAATGCTAAGTCTCTAGCCCTCTAATAACTATCCCCAGTCTAATCTTAACATATTCCCATTTTTTGTTTGTTTTATCTGTGTGGGTCACTGGGAAATGTATATCAAAAAGTAAAAAGCAATCATTTTCTTACTGCAATCACATTTTGAGACTTAATGTGCTGCATTATAGCAGTTGCTTAATCTCTTCTGACTCAGTTTCTTCAAGTGCAAAATGGGAGCTATAAAGATGCATACATTAAAAAGTGAGGATTATAAAGGGAAAATCTATATCAAGCATTTAGAATAATCTTTAGCACATGTTAAATGTATTAGCTGTTGTTGTTATTTTAAAAAAGATTTAAAAAAATCCATCAAGCATTGTCATAACACTAAGCATGAAATGACAGTATACCTTTACCTGAATATGAGAAGTTATATTCTAAAATTTTTAAACATCTTGATTTTTCAGTAGAAATGCTACCATTAAAATTTCACTAGTAGCAAACATATAACCTTTATACTATGAATGTTAAATGTACCACTTTTAATTGAGGGAATAGTTTTTCTTTAAAATTCACTACTTTTATCCATTGGACATTCTTTCCTGCTTTGTCGAATATTACTTGACCATAGAGTTGAGGGTCCATTTCTGGGCTCTCTATTCTGTTCCATTGATCTATGTGTCTGTTTTTGTGCCAGTACCATGCTGTCTTGATGATGACAGCTTTGTAATAGAGCTGGAAGTCCAGAATTGTGATGCCGCCAGCTTTGCTTTTCTTTTTCAACATTCCTCTGGCTACTCGGGGTCTTTTCTGGTTCCATACAAATTTTAGGATTATTTGTTCCATTTCTTTGATAAAAGTGGATGGTATTTTGATGGGGATTGCATTGAATGTGTAGATTGCTCTAGGTAGCATTGACATCTTCACAATATTTGTTCTTCCAATCCATGAGCATGGAACGTTTTTCCATTTCTTTGTGTCTTCCTCAATTTCCTTCATGAGTATTTTATAGTTTTCTGAGTACAGATTCTTTGCCTCTTTGGTTAGATTTATTCCTAGGTATCTTATGGTTTTGGGTGCAATTGTAAATGGGATCGACTCCTTAATTTCTCTTTCTTCTGTGTTGGTGGTGGTGTATAGGAATTCCACTGATTTCTGTGCATTGATTTTATATCCTGCCACTTTACTGAATTCCTGTATGAGTTCTAGCAGTTTTGGGGTGGAGTCTTTTGGGTTTTCCACATAAAGTATCATATCATCTGCAAAGAGTGAGAGTTTGACTTCTTCTTTGCCGATTTGGATGCTTTTTATTTCTTTTTGTTGTCTGATGGGAGGGATGGGGTGACTGGGTGATAGACATTGGGGAGGGTATGTGCTATGGTGAGTGCTGTGAATTGTGTAAGACTGATGAATCACAGACCTGTATCTCTGAAACAAATAAAACATTATATGTTAAAAAAAAAAAAAGAAGAAGATAGTAGGAAGGGAAAAATGAAGGGGGGGAAATTGGAGGGGGAGACGAACCATGAAAGACTATGGACTCGAGAAACAAACTGAGGGTTCTAGAGGGGAGGGGGTGAGGGGATGGGCTAGCCTGGTGATGAGTATTAAAGAGGGCACGTATTGAGTGGAGCACTGGGTGTTATACGCAAACAATGAATCATGGAACACTACATCAAAAACTAATGATGTAGTGTATGGTGATTAACATAACAAAATTAAATTTTAAAAAATTTACTACTTTTAGTTACTCCTTTTTACATCCATTTTCTCTTCTGTCAATTTTCATAGTCTTCTTTTTTATTTTTTTATTTTTTTATTTTTTATTTTTATTTTTTTTAAAGATTTTATTTATTTATTTGACAGAGAGAGAGATAGCGAGAGCAGGAACACAAGCAGGGGGAGTGGGAGAGGGAGAAGCAGGCTTCCCGCCGAGCAGGGAGCCCGATGTGGGACTCGATCCCAGGACCCTGGGATCATGACCTGAGCCGAAGGCAGACGCTTAACGACTGAGCCACCCAGGCGCCCTAGTCTTCTTTTTTAAAAGATATTTATTTATTTTAGAGAGAGAGCATGTGCGTGAGAATGGGGAGGACAGAAGGAGAGGGAAAGAAGCAGACTCCCCGCTGAGGTTGGAGCCCGAGGCAGAGCTCAATTTCAGGACCCTGAGATCATGATCTGAGCAAAAACTGAGTCGGGCACTTAATCGACTGAGCCATGCAGGCGCCCCTTCATAGTCTATTTTAAGTTCCTTTACATGTACTTCATGCCACCTTATTTCCTTTCCAAGTGTATTGTCCTATTTCCCTTTCTGTGTCTTCTTCTACCTCTGTCTTATCAGTTTCTATTTCTTTTCCTTTTTATCCTTTCAAATTATATGTGGGTATGTGGAAGCAGAATAATTCCAGAACCACCCACAAATATTCCTACCATTGCAGTCAATCCAGTGTGGTCCACATGGAGACCAGTTAGATCCTGGTCTACTGGTAACTTGGCTCACTCATATATATGGAAAGAAATTGTTTATTCATTAAAAAGTTCTGTTAAAATGTTTGGAAATATTCCTCTCTCATGTCTCCCTCTTACAACTTACTCTTAGGTAAATCTGGTCACTATCCAGTAAGCTGCTCATGTTTTTTATTATAATCTCGGGTTCAGTCACTTCTCTGGATACAAGCCCTTCCTAATCCAAGTCAAAATTTACCTAGTTATGTTTAATTTCTCCTCAGTAAATATTTGTTGATAGATTTCTTTGTTTAATATAAAAATTCCTTGATCACAGGAACCATGTATTTATTTATGTGTATCTTTATAATCTCCTGGTTATCTAACAGTATGCTTTATAAATAGTAAGTGTGAAAGAATGGAAGGCAATAGTGTAACAGAATGAGTCCCTAAAGTATATGAATGACTTGGAATATTAATTTAAAATATGATTTAATTTAAAATGTGATTAAACTGTAACTCCCTGCGAGTTAGTATTCTTACTAAATTTCTGTTACTAAAATGTTTAATAAATAAGTCAAAGTGGTTTATATTTTGGGTCAGATAAAATACAGTATTTTTAAAATTATACCATCATAGGAGATTGTCTTCTCTTTCCGTATGGATAACAGATTAGTCTTAACTGATCTCTCAGTTTTGACAATTATCTTTGAATGAAGACTTTATACTTAATGGTAAATTTTTCTATGTGAACACATATCCTTCCTTGAGCAGTTGTGATAACTGTTTTCCTTTTTTCATTTTCCTAAGAGATTGGGTAAAATTTAGGAGTTGTCTGAGAAAACTCATATTTTAAGCTTCATGAGAGCAGAGATTTTGTTTTATTAACTGTTGTATTCCCAGTGCCTAGCAAGAAGTAGCTGACGAATAAATTGATTTACCTAGTATTACTGGGTTTTAAAAAATGACTCTAGATGAATTCAAGAATAATCTAACATTGTCAACCACCCATAAGTTTAAGTTGGGGACTTTCAGTTTTGCAAATTTAAAGGAAGTAATCAGTATATTAATCCAAGCAAGTGTTAGGGAGACAAAATGAAAACAAAATACTCTAACATTAAAAAAAAAATTAAAAACATGGCCAATATGAGATTTTTCAGGGCTGAGAGGGTGCCCAGTTCATCCTATATCATCATATGATCACACCTGGTGGCACAAAAAAATGTTTAATATTTGTTTTAACTGAAAATACCCATGCTTATTAAACATAGACAGCATAACTTTAATGTAATAAAATATTTCTTCCAGTTACAAATTTTTGGTGATGCATCATGACAAAGAATTTTTTCCTGCTTTTCAGAATATTTCAGGTGTTCAAACTGAAGCCCAACTTTTTGGACTGGAACCAGTCAGCACCTATTCTGTCAGCCTATCTGCCTTTACAAAAGTTGGAAATGGCAATCAGTTTAGTAATGTAGTAAAATTCACAACTCAAGAATCAGGTGAGACACAGTTTTTTGATCCTAAAATGTTTCACTTTGTATTTAACACTTTTCCTTTCCTTTTGGTTTATGTGATAAAGTATCATCATTTAATAGTGCATTCAAAGGGAAGTTGAATTTCAGGCCTTTAACAGTAGGCTGGGTCTTGTGTGCAAATATATATATACTTACACGTGGTTTTTCCTTTTGAACTGAGGAAATTGAAATCAAGGAATCGTTTAGGAATAAAGTAGGTTTCTAGGTATCTGTAAAAACTACTTAATTCTTTTTTTATATAAAGTTTTTATTTAAATTCCAGTTAGTTAACATATAAGGTAATATTAGTTTTAGGTATACAATAGTGATTCAATACTTCCATATAACCCCAGGTACTCATCACAAGTGCCCCCCTTAATCCCCAACACCTATCTCACCCAACCCCACTCACCTCCCCTCTAGTGACCAACAGTTCTCTATAGTTAAGAGTCTATTTCTTGGTTTGCCTCTCTCCCCCTTTTTTATTTCCCTTTGCTCGTTTGTTTTGTTTCTTAAATTCTTAGTATCAACTGAGACAGCTGGGGTTGGGGGGAGGGAAGAGAAACCAACCAGTAGCCACTTTTAACAGGTTGGTTTATATTTACATGAAGCGATACCGATGGCTTTTTTTTTTTTTTTAATTTTTTTAATTTTTTATTTTTTTTAAAGGTTTTATTTATTTGACAGAGAGAAAGACAGCCAGAGAGGGAACACAAGCAGGGGGAGTGGGAGAGGGAGAAGCAGGCTTCCTGCGGAGCAGGGAGCCTGATGTGGGGCTCGATCCCAGGACTCTGGGATCATGACCTGAGCCGAAGGCAGACGCTTAACGACTGAGCCACCCAGGTGCCCCACCGATGGTTTTTTAAAGAAGATATATTGTGACACGTGAAGACCACTGGTCATTATGTAAACTTCTACTTTCCCGTAGTCCATTTGTAACATGTGGAGGGGATTATGAAGACTATGAAATACCACTGGTCTAATTACACAGCTTACCTACATGTCATATCCATGCCAAAGCTCACCTTTGCTTGTGTACTGGATAGTTTTCATTTATGATCTATTTCATGGGTGACTTAGAAATGCACTTTTCCTTCTCTCAACTGGACCATATGTTTAAAGGCACCTCCTCCTCACTTTTTTCATCAGTGATTATTGAGTGAGCACAAGATATTGCTCTAGTTATTTTTTCTCTGTACCTTTAGATGCACTTCCTCTTGTTTTAGTGAACCTCTAAATTGAAACTGGGGAGCACTCACTGATAAATTAGTCATTTTTGCATTAATTTATGAATATCTGAGACTTTTTTTCCATAGCATTCCTATAAGACAGGCTAAGACAATATTTATCGTGGATAAAAGTGCATGCTTTGAAGTCAGTGTCTGGATTTGAATACAAGCTTACTAACTGTATAACCTTGCAAAGGCCCATGAGTCCTCTGAGCCTCTATGTTCCTAACTGAAAAGAAACACATATTAGCAGTAGCCGCCTATAACGTTGTGGTGCAAAATATTTTAAAAGATCCACATAAAGTTCTTATTAGAGTGTTGGACACACATTTAGTGGTCAAAAAAAATACTACTGTTGCCCCATTCTTGTATTACAGATGAAAAAACCACAATTCAGGCAGTTTAGATAAAAAGGTCTGAAAAAGGTAGTGAAGAAACTGAATTAGAACATTAGTTTCTGACCTCCAGTGAAGGATAGACATGACTGTAGGAAATGGTTATATTATAAATGATAATTTACATATTATATACAAATGCCAAACCTATAAAGAAGAAAAACACTTTAACAATTTATACATGTATCGGTTTAGTAAAAAATCAAGGCTAATCTTGTAGACAATAACACAGTAAATACTTTTATCAATAAAATAAAATTGCATAAAATTCTATGCCTTGATTGGTTAAATAAAAGAAAATTTTCAACTTTAAGTGTTAAATATCGCTGGTTAATTATTTTTTGATTTACAGGGTCAGTGAAATAGATATTCACAAAATCTGGGTTTATAAATTAAACTTAAGCAAAGTATCAACTGTCTCTTAATTTACTTTATGAAAATATTATATATTTTTGAAAATAAGGAAGCAAATAATTAATAATATTTAATTGCCAGAACCCTGGATCAGCTGAGAAATTGTCTTTTCTTTCATTTTAAATGCCACACATCCTTTAGTTCTGATGTCTTTATCTTACAAAGGAAGAAGGATTTGTAAAGATAAATTTAGGTCAGAGGAGAAAACTCAAAGATAATACTTGAGTATTCTTTCAATAACTATGTTTTGCATAATGACAGCAAGTTGTTTATACTTCTTTATACTCCACAAATTCTTTATATACTCCACTACTTCTTTATAATCCACAAAATGATGATAGGCGAATTTTCCTTCTAGCATCCTCTTTTTACTATAATAAGAAAAGCTATGCTAATATTAGGGGGCATTACATAATTGGACATTTCCATGGGAAGTAGCCAGTCTCTCTAATCTGCAGTCATTTTGATGGATTGGGGTACTGCTCTTCAACCAGGTCCACAAGACATAGTGGGCCTCTGAGAAATTGGGTTACTTCCAAGTAAATTCATAGAAGTTCTAGAAAAAAACTAGGACTGAATTAAAAACTGGGACTGATTTAAATCTTCCCTCCAATGACTTTTTAAAAGATACTGAGGGATCAGTTCTTCACAATTCTTCCAAAGAAGCCTACCAATTGTAAAAACAAAATCCCTAAATTGATTGCATGTTTCCTAGTACTGTTGTTGCAGGAATTCTCTGCCTTTAGTGCCCTGGGTTCTTGGTCACACTGCTTTGAAGAATGAAAAGGTAGACCAGACAAAGAGTGGTGAGCCCCAAAGCAAAGTTTATTGAACAAGAGTATAAAGCTCCCAGAGAGGGAGGGGACCTGAGAGGGTTGCCCTTGGAGTTTCTAAGTTTAAGGGTTTTTATGAGCTCTTTTGCAGAACTATCTTCAGCAATCAGGGTGTGCTGAGTCGTGCCAGCCAGGGCTTTGATCATGTATCTGTCTACATATTAGGTTAATGTCCACGTGCTGATGGTCTGTTTTGGCGGGACATCTGGGGGCTTATGTCTTAAATGCCCCTTGCTCATGATATTGACATATGCTTTGTGGTTAATTGTCTTATTTTAGGACATTTTGCAGAAGTCATTTCTGCAAAGGCTGCAAAGCAGAATGTCAGTGTGGTCCTGTCTAAGCTGCAAAACCAGATGTTAGTGCTGTTTTATTTTAGCTGTCCTGACTCCATATTTTCTCATTGGGGACCATCACCCTGACTACCTAACTGTCCAACTATCTCCTAACAATGTTAGGCCCGGATGTGTCAATCATGGAGGTACCTACATCTATGTTTTCCATAAAAATGTTCCATAAAAGAAGTATTACTAAGACTACTCCTTTCCGGTTAAGAGATAAAGAGGGCAGGCTTCAACCACTGCCTGAGCTTGAGGCTTTACAGTTAGTTGCTTCTCAGGATTTGAGGATGATTGCTGCTTGGGCCTAGGAAAATATTCAGTGATTGGCTCACTATTGTAAGGATTGACATAATAGCATAGAAAATGAGCCAACTGCCATTTCATTCAGTCTATGTTAAGAACTTACTGAGCACACATTGCAAGTTTGATATGTTAAATTTTTATTTGGTCTCAACTCCTAAACATGATTTTATAGCAATCAGGTAATGAAATCATTTAGTACATGTGTATAAATTTTAACTTCGGGCATTTGTTTATCTTTTAAGTTCCAGATGCTGTACAGAATATATGGTGTGTGGCAACTAGCTGGCAGTCAGCTTCAGTGAAGTGGGATCCACCCAGAAAGGCAAATGGAATAATTATTCATTATGTGATAACAGTTGAAAGGAATTCTACAAGAGTCTCTCCCCAAGATCATATGTATACTTTCGTGAAACTTCTTGCCAATACCTCATATGTCTTTAAAATAAGAGCTTCAACCTCAGCTGGTGAAGGTGAAGAAAAAGCATGCAACGTCAGCACACTACCTGAAGCAGGTAATACTGTGAAACATGTAACTAATCTGAAACAGGTAATTTACCTGAAAGAGGTACCTAACACCCAAAACAAGTAACTGTCTGTGGCCGATGTCATACATTTGTCAACACCAGTTGTAATCTTTTTCTTTTCTTTCAAGTTTTTATTTAAATTCCAGTTGACAATGTAATATTAGTTTCAGATGTAGGATTTAGTGATTCTTCATTTACATACAACACCCAGTGCTCATCACAAGTGCCCTCCTAAATCTCCATCACTCGTCTAGCCCATCCCCCAGCCACCTCCCTTCCAGCAACCCTCAGTTTGTTCTCTATAATTAAGAGTCTGTTTCCTGCTTTGCCTCTCTTTCTCTTTTTTTTCTCCTCTGTTCATCTGTTTTGTTTCTTAAGTTTCACATATGAGTGAATTCATATGGTAATTGTCTTTATAGCACATTTATCTGAAGATATGAAAGAAATATTTAAAAATGTAACACATACATTTTTATGACATGTGTCACCTGAGTACTAGCTGTGTAGTACACTGACCCCTCTCCACAACATTAGGAGATTAAAAGGAGGAAAGCAGAGAGCAAACCTGTACTACTGTGTTTCCACAAATATTTCTTATTATCCAAACTCTGAGCTTATCAAATTATGCTTTCTCATAAATTAAAATATGGAGTGAACATGTAAACATTTTGATATTTATCTCTTTTTTACTTAATTGATTTTATGGAATTCTAGATGCTTCCCTGAATTCCATAGCTGGCAGTGTCAAACTCTCTTTCATCTATTTGTTTTCCTATATACTAGCCCTAATCTTTATATTATTTGAATAAAAACATCCAGTTCACTAAGCTCTAGTCCACAAAGAAGAAAACTCTTGCCCTCCCTAACACTGGTCTGACCTACGTCATAATCTCCTTCATCCTTCTTCCTTCTCCAGTATTGTACCTGCTCATATGAATGTAAGTCTGATTCCTTCCTGATGATGCTACTTCTCTGGAAGTCCTAATAGGGACTGTGGGTAATGGCATAATTGTTTACTTCTGGCACATCCAGATCTGCTATCTTGGTAGCATCTTTTAATTCCTTCTGCCTTTTGAAATCAGCATCACCCAATTTTACTCCACTTCTCTATCCTTGAGGTGGTAAACCACAGAACTTTGAGACATGGTGTACCTTCTCCCTGGTTTCAGCATCCTAATCAGCATCCTTTCCTTCTCATTCTTTCAGTGCAACACTTCAGACTTCAGTGTTCTCCCTGTTCAGCTGGAATTGATGCTTTTCAGCAACACCTGCCTCTTACTCCTTACATCTCAAACCAGGCCATTGTGACTCAACTTCCAGGGGTTTCCCAACTCTGAGAGAATTCCATTGTTTTCACCAGATGCTGGCTGAAGACTAGTGCTATAAGAAAAACAGAAATTAGGGCGCCTGGGTGGCTCAGTCGTTAAGCGTCTGCCTTCAGCTCAGGTCATGGTCCCAGGGTCCTAGGATCAAGCCCCACATCGGGCTCCCTGCTCTGCGGGAAGCCTGCTTCTCCCTCTCCCACTCCCCCTGCTTGTGTTCCCTCTCTCGCTGTGTCTCTCTCTGTCAAATAAATAAAATCTTTAAAAAAAAAAAAACAAATTATTTACCTGTTTCAGCTATAAATTCACCTTTTCTAACTCTCCTACCTGCTCCATAATCTTCTATACATCCTTTGTTTACACTCTTTCAGTTTTCCATAGCAGAATTCTGCTCTCATTTTGAACATAATATACCCACACTATCATCTATATTTGATGTGATTATTCATTTTACTACATCAGTGATACTGACTTGACCTCCTTCAAAATTTGCCCATATCTTTATTTATGCTCTCAAGATAGCCTCTCAGGGGTGTCATTGCTTTCCTCTTTTCAGGAATCTGTTTATTTTTGTTTCAATATATCTCCTCTAGAACATCACTCCATCAATTCGATCTACTTTCTCCTGCATTTTATCCTCTCTCTCTCTCTCTCTCACACACACACACACAAATACACACACATAAATTATTAGAAAATTTCAGCTAAGGAACTGGTTGGCGTATCAACCCTAAACTTCTTCACATGGAATTTATGCTACATGAATTTTTCTCTTCCCTACTTTTCTATGCCTGTACTTTATAATCATTTGGACACCAAGCCTCATATTTATATGTGATTCTTGCTCCCATCTCTCCTACATAAAATCAGATCTTATTAATTCAGTCTCTGCCATGGTTCTGCAATCTGCTCCTTCTTCAACTTGACTGCCCCATTTTGCATCAGATTCTCGTTGCTTCCTGTAATAATACCTCAAGTAGCCTTACCACACACCCTCATCCAGCCTGCCCATCAGTCTTTTCTTCCTACCTACTTACTTTGATTGAATTGTCTCTAATACACAATTTAGAGCATTTATGTGTTGGCAGTTGAAGTTTATTATCTGAGGGTAAACGTTAGACATATAGATTTGGGTATTTGAAGCAAAGAGATAATAATGAAAGGTAAAAAGTGTAGGAGATAACCCGGGATACTCCAAATGTTTTACTTATTCTTGTTGTCTAGAAAATGCATCCCAGAATTTATCACCAATTAGAATCTGACTTCTGTCTAGCTTTTCATTCTTATGTCCCTCCACTGCGTTTCCTCATCTAGCTGATGCCTCTAGCCAAACTTCATTTTTTCAGCGCATTAGACTTCATGTATTCAATTCAAAGAACATTTATTAAACTCTTGCTACTTGCTATGGGGCTAATAATTGATTAGACTCACTCTTTTCAAACGTACCCTACACTTTCTAATGATCAAATTGCTTTGCTTCCTGTAGCTATATTGTCCTTTTCTTTTTTTATGTCATACAAAATTCATTCTTAAAAGCCCAGTTTAAGTGTGTGTGTGTGTGTGTGTATGTGGATGTGTGTTTTAAATTCTTCAATGACATGCCAAGATTTAAAGCCACAGACTTCACTCCAGATTTGCTGAATCACAGCCTCAAGAGGTAATGCCCAAGAATCTGTACTTTTAAGCATCTCTCTAGGTGATCTGATGCTCTGTAAATTTGAGGAAATACTGGAGTAGATTACCCATGAACTATGATGGTTGGTAATATGTAGCAGTGAGGACAGGCAGTGTCAGAGAGGTCCAGAAAGGAGTAATAGGTATTTCCCTAGTAAATGGGCAGCAGAAGGAAATATGTTCAAATCCTGGCCGATGGTCTAGCATCAGGTACAATGGTCTTGATCATTGTACAGGAGCTGAGCCTCAGAGAACTGGAAAAAAAAAAACAGGACAATAATTCTGAGATAAATGAGAGGTTCAAGACTGAAAATGAGGCAGAAGACTCATTACTGAGTCCATTGGTACTCAAGGTGAGTGCTTCATCACAGGAACAAAGCAGAAGTTCAGTTAGTAGAACTGAGACACATAATCAAAATAGTAATATGCATTTGATATAGAGACACCTGAATGTAAGGTACAGGTCTTTGTAAAAAATAAAAAAAAATAAGTATTTGAATTTGATCTTAACTCAGGGTTAAAAGACTACATGACTGAAAGTTGAAGGGACTCTAAATCGATGAATTAGGCAGATATGGTACTGTGTGCTATGTACTCAATACTGAAGAAAAATGCTTTTCGAAGTTGAGACTTCTAATCCCTGCATCAGAATGTATATCCCTGAGGCCCTACTCCAGACCTATGGAATCAGAATTTGGAAAGTAAGACTCACAACAAGTCTGCATTTATTTATTTATTTAAAAATATATTTTTTTATTATGTTATGTTAGTCACCATACAGTCATCATTAGTTTTTGATGTAGTGTTCCATGATTAATTGTTTGCATATAACACCCACTGCTCCATGCATGGTGCTCCATGCATATGTGCCCTCCCTAATACCTATCACCAAGCAAACCCATCCCCTCACCCCTTTCCCCTCTAAAATGCTCAGTTTATTTCCAGGAGTCCATAGTCTCTCATGATTCATCTCTCCCTTTGGTTTCCTCCCCTTCATTTTTTCCCTTCCTTCTCATAATGTCCTCCATGCTATTCCTTATGTTCCACAAATAAGTGAAACCATATGATAATTGACTTTCTCTACTTGATTTATTTCACTTAGCATAATCTCCTCCAGTCCCATCCATGTTGATTCAAAAGTTGGGTATTCATCCTTTCTGATGGCTGAGTAATATTCCATTGTATATATGGACCACATCTTCTTTATCCATTTGTCTGTTGAAGGGCATCTCAGCTCTTTCCACAGTTTGGCTATTGCAGACATTGCTGCTATGAACATTGGGGTGCATGTGGCCCTTCTTTTTACTACATCTGTATCTTTGGGGTAAATACCCAGTAGTGCAATTGCTGGGTCATAAGGTAGCTCTATTTTTAACTTTTTGAGGAACCGCCACACTGTTTTCCAAAGTGGCTGACCACTTTGCATTCCCACCAACAGTGTAAGAGGGTTCCCCTTTCTCCACAACCTCTCCAACATGTGTTGTTTCTTGCCTTGTCAATTTTTGCCATTCTAACTGGTGTAAGGTGGTATCTCAATGTGGTTTTGATTTGAATTTCCCTGATGGCTAATGACAATGAACATTTTTTCATGTGTCTGTTAGCCATTTGTATGTCTTCTTTGGAGAATTGTCTGTTCATGTCTTCTGCCCATTTTTTGACTTGATTATTTGTTTTTTGGGTGTTGAGTTTGAGAAGTTCTTTATGTATCTTGGATATCAGCCCTTTTTCTGTAATGTCATTTGCAAATATCTTCTCCCATTCCGTGGGTTGCCTCTTTGTTTTGTTGACTCTTTCCTTTGCTGTGCAGAAGCTTTTTATCTTGTTGAAGTCCCAAAAGTTCATTTTCACTTTTGTTTCCCTTGCCTTTGGAGATGTGTCTTGAAAGAAGTTGCTGTGGCCAATGTCAAAGAGGTTACTGCCTATGTTCTCCTCTAGGACTTTGATGGATTCTTGTCTCTCATTGAGGTCTTTCATCCATTTAGAGTTTATCTTTTTGTATGGTGTAAGCAAATGGTTGAGTTTCATTCTTCTGAATTTTTCTGTCCAATTTTCCCAGCACCATTTATTGAAGAGACTGTCTTTTTTCCATTGGATATTTTTTCCTGCTTTGTCGAAGATTAGTTGACCATAGAGTTGAGGTTCCATATCTGGGCTCTCTATTCTGTTCCATTGATCTATGTGTCTGTTTTTGTGCCAATACCATGCTGTCTTGGTGATCACAGACAAGTCTGCATTTAAATAAGATTATGTGGGTAGGACAATGCTGAAATTAGAGATGCACTCTATTCCATTGTAAACTTTTTCCTTGTGGGGTCTATGTCTAATTTGTTTTTGTTTTACTCACAGTTCCTAGCAAATACCCTGGGAATTACAGGTACTCACATGTTTGTAGGAGAAAGAAATGAATTGTTTTCTTATTAAATTTATAATTTTCCATAAAGGTTTTTATTCCATTGCAAAATATTATTTCTATATTTTGACCAGGCAAAATTATAGATATTTTCTCCCATGCAAATATAGGAGTATTTTTAATTAAGGAGAGTCATTCACATGAAACATAAGTATTAATTAGTACTTCAAAAATAGTTAAGTAATTTTTTCATCTTTAAAATTAAGTTTCAGGTCTAGGATATAGTTATATTTCTAATTACAGTATTTGTTAGGTAAATACTTTGCTTTTATTTAGGTTCACATGAACTGTTTGTTGATTAGACATTAGTAAGAACTGGAGATTCATTGTTCAGAATGGAAACAGTTTTATAGCTGCCGCAAACTTCTAATTTATAGTGGTCTAAGATTAGTCATGGTGTATAGTCAGCTCTGAGTCACTGACTCTGTACTTATTTTTGACATAAAGTAAAATCAAATTTGGCTCACTCTCTCACTGCCTGGTGTCTGACCTTAACATTCCTTCCAGGGATTATTGGGTATTTTTCTCAGTGTAAACTCGGTCATATCTGGACACAGTTAAACATGCATCATGACGACTGAATTTATGAGAAGATTAGTGTTTGGTGTCTAAGCTGGTTCCATTGTCACAGTCAAACATGTTGGAATAGGGCAAATACAGATGAAGGCCCCAAACCTTGGTACTTTTAACAGTATTTTATGTCAAAGTATATCGTATGTACCAATAAAAATATTATAGCAAGTTCATGTGCACACAGGACTGAACTTTTAGAATCTCATATTAGCTCAAAATGCATGTACTTATCCATAATATTTTCAAATCTTAGTAAATGTGGTGATTTAATATTGAGTTTTTAAAACATTTTTTTCCTTGAAGATAATTTTATAGTTTGGATTTTTTCGAAGTTCTTCCAAGTTCAATAATTTAGAATCAAGAGAGAAAAATTAGCTGTATCCCTTGGATGCCCAAGACTTAATTGAGGGAAAGTAAAATACACATTGTGGTTTTTAGGAGTGTTATTTTCAGCAGTGATTTCTTCATTTGTTTTTGTCCAACAGAAGACGTCAGGCACCTGTAGGGACCCACTGGAAGTCCACTGAGCTAACAAATGTATTAATGGTACAGTGTGGTTGAATTAGAATGTGTTCCATTTCCCTGTTTTTCTTTTTTCTTCTACTCTTGGTTATTTGAAAAAACCATATATGGCAAACTATTAGTATACTTGTATTTGTATATTTTTAATATATAATATGTATAACATATTATATATATTAATATATATATTATATATATTAATAGAATTATATATAATTATATATATTATATATATTAATAGAATTATATATAATATTTATCCATTTATATATTTTAATAAATTATCTATATTAATATATATTTTACTCTCAATCCTCTTCTGCAAAGTCCTGACCACAATTCCCCTAAGAATTATTTAAGAAATTTATCTGTCATGCATTTTATTTGAATCCCTATTTTGTGGACCTCTCTGAGCAGTGCAGAGATTACTGGGCAAACTGTGATTACAACTAAATTTGATTTCCATTTACCAGCTTTTTAAAAAAATAAAATATTTATATGACTTATAAGAATGCATACCATTCTCTAATACCATTTAATAGACTGAATGTGGGTGGTAAAAGTTTTTCTCAGGGTTGCAAATTAATGCAATAATTCAGAAGTTCACTTTTTCCTTTGTCTGCATCCCACTGACATTTTTCTCCTTATCCATCACATCAGTTGAGAAGTCAAGCATGTAGGTAAATTACATGATCCTGTTTGTTCTTAAGCAAGTGAATTGACACATTCTACTTACCAGTCAGTAATTGCTGAAAGCATAAAAGCCATTATAGTTGCCTGTCACAGATCAGAAAGAAATAGCTATTAGCATTGCCACTCTAATTGAAATTCAAGTGTTTTACAAAATATCCCTCATACAGACTTAAGTATTAAACATAATACTTCTTTTAAGAGTGAACTTCAGGTGAAAAGTATCTTTTACACTTGTAGTTTGGAAATTTGACCAATATATACTTATTTAATGCTTACTATTTGCAGGCTCTGTGTTTGGGGTTCAGGATTCAAGTTTGAATCCCAAATAGCATCAGTGATCTCTGCTGTGTGCATCCAAATAACTCCACCATTATTGTAAAGACATATCCAATACATATAAAGCAATTAAATATAAAACTGTATTAATATGTTAATCAATTGTGTGGATTGAAGATTAAATCAAATAGGAAATGGATTTTATTGAAGGCAATATTGAAGATTAGAAGTAGATTTTATTGAAAGCTATATTGAAGAAATGGAATATGAATTAGATGTTGCTCATTGGCAGCTTCAGAATTTGTTTGTAGAAGAAGCTTAGATTCAGTAACCTAGTGGGAAATGATGATACGGTCTTGAACCCTGAATTTCATAGGCAGTTACACTAGTGTCTACTTAGATTATCTGATACAGATCAATAAAATAGCCAAGTTTTTGAAAAATCCTTTTTTGTTATTCCTCATTGTGCTATGAGAAAATGTCATACTACATGTCAAAGAACATTCTTCATTTTATTTGATCTATACGAATGGTAGGGAGAACTGAAGATTATGGGTATTCTGAGGCACTCATGGTAAGCCACCCTGTGACACCATCACTATTCACAAAAGTAGTGAGATTAATAGAGAGAAGGAAGTAAATATGAATTCCAGGATGCACCAAGAGAAAACACACAGTGGGATAAAGAAATGGGGTCAGGCTGAGGGGCAGTTAAGTGTCTGCCTACAGCTCATGTCATGATCCCAGGGTCCTGGAATTGAGCCCTGCATGGGGCTCCCTGCTCAGTGGGAGCCTGCTTCTCCCTCTCCTCTCAGCTCGTGCTCTCTCTCCCTATCTCTTATCGCTCTCTCGCTCTCTCTCTCTTAAATAAATAAATAAAACCATTAAAAAAAAGGGGGGTCAAGCTCAGGTGGAAGCCTGACTAGAGTGGGGTGCATAGTATTGGAAAGAGTGTAGGAGAGGAGGTTGAATAACTTAAGTGGGCCTTACTTTGCTCTTGATTTTGCATATTTGTAGCAGAAGTTTGAATATAATATCATGGAAAAATGAGAACTCTGCTAAATTTAAAATAGGAAGCAACATAAGTAACTCTAAAAATAGTGATTGTTTTTTGACCATTGTCCTAAAGACTGCAGTAATTTTTAGAAGAAGAATTTGTTCATTACATAGTTACTGAGCCTCCCAAGTCACAAAGAATAAAATCCACAGTCATTTCAAGGCCCATAGGGTCCTTTTTAACCCACCATTCTCTTTCCCTAGCTATGTTTTGTCTCCTCCTTTATCCTTTGAAAATGTATCCTCAAATGCCACCACTTTAAAGAGGATCTGATTTATTTATAATTGAACCTCCTCCCAGCTAGAATTTTCTGTCCTCTTTATCTGCTTTACTTTTCTGTATTGTACATAGCATTGTCTATGGATCTGTCCTCATTACAACACATGTTCCATGAGGATAGGGATTTTTCTTTGTGTAGTTCACAGTTATTTCCAATGTTCAGAAATGTGTCTAGAATACAGTGATACTCAATAAATATATTATGAAAGATTGAATGAATCAACCAATCAATCAATACACAATCCTAGAAAAGTGATAAGCAAACAGTAAACACTCAATATGCATACTTTGGGAGCCTTAAGTAGAAACTTATGGTTATAAAATTATTTTTAGACAATTGTATGGTAAAATATCTAAGAAAGGTGTGTCTTCTGGAATATATTTTTTAATTAGACTTCTTATTTTGACATAATTATAGATTCACATTCAGTTATAAGAAATAACTCAGAGAAATTCTGTGTTGCCTTTAGGCAGCTTCCCCCAATGGTAACATCTTGTAAAACTTTAGTATATTATCACAACCACCATATTTATGTGAATGCAATCAAAATAGACAACATTTCCATGAGAATAATCCCTCATGTTGCCTTTTCACAGCCATACCCAAGTCTTGTCCACCCTCTTGCTCCTCCCCTCATCTTAACCCTCTGACAACCCACTAATTTGTTCTCCATCTTCTATAATTTTGTCATTTGTGATTGATATGTTCATGTGATTTTCTTCGTTAGCTTGTTAATATGGTGGGTTAGATTGACTGATTTTCTAATATTGAACAAGCCTTTGGTCTTTGGAATCAACTTCACTTGATCATGGTGTATTTATTTTTATATATTACTGATTTCTATTTGCCAATATTTTGTTAAGGCTTTTTGCATCTATATATTTATAAGGGATATTGGTCTGTAGTTTTTGGGATTCCCCCCCCGTCTTTGTCTAGTTTCAGTATTAGGATAACACTACTTTCATAATATGAATCTCTTCTAATTTCTGGAAGAGAATTGGTACTAATTCTTCTTTAAACATTTGGTTGAGTTCTCCAGTGAAAGTCTCTGGGCCTGGAGATCTCTTTTTGGGGAGATTTAAAATTATGTTTAAGTGCTCTCAGGATGCAAAATTGGAACTGAAATGTGATATCAAACCAGTTGCAGAAAGCGGTACTTCTAAATAATCCATTTGTCAAAAAGGAAGTCACAAGAGAAATGAAGAAATATTGTAAACTAAAATATATTGAATTGAAATAAAGTGAAAATACAATATGTCAAAATATGTGGGACACAGTTAAAGCAGTGAAGAGAGGGAAGTGTATAGCTTTGAATGTATTCCTTGGAAAAGAGGAAACATCTCAAATCAATAATCTAAGGTCACCTTCCCCTCCACTACAGTCTAGAAAAAGAAAAGCCCAAAACATGCTGAAAGAAGGAAGAGAATAATAAAAATAAGAGCAGAAATCAGTGAAATCAAAACCCATAAAACAACAGGAAAAATCAGTGAAACAAAGAGCTGGTTCTTTGAAAAGTTAAAATTAACAAACCTCTAGCAAGGCTGGCAAAGCAGACACAAATTACCAATACTTAGGAATGAAGCCACTCTAGACACTACCAACATCAAAAGGATAATAAGGACATAATACCAGCAGTTTAACACACAAAAATTTTGCACCTTAGGTGAAGCAAACTCTTTGTTCAAAAACTGCAACTTCCACAGCTCACCTAGTATGTGAATAGTCCTATAATTATTAAGGCCATTACATCTGTAATGATTTCCTGTGACCCACTCTGGTAGGGAAAGGGAGGGCACTTCTCCATTACTGGCAGGTGGGAGTAGAAATCCAGGTTCCCCCTCGCCCTCCGCTGACACCCCAGGGGAGGATGCTGAATGGGCACAGGAAAGAGGGCTGCCCACTAGGCCTCCACTGAGGAGGCCTCTTGGCCCTAGCTGGGAAGGCTAGGAGTTCCTCATGACTGCTCCCCACATGGTTGTCCACTGACATGGTGGAGGGGTCTTCTTATTTCTGGAAAGGGTAGAAGTTCTAGCTTCTTATTTTGCCTTCTCCAACCTCACCCTATCAAAGATGGTTGAGGTGCCTCAGTACCGAGGGCAGAAGACTAGGGAGGGAGTGGGGCCACAGTTTTCTTCTGTGGTTTTGGGGTAGAGCTGTTATTGTCTAAAAGTTTTGTCTCCCTAGGCTACACTGTTTTTGGGCTGGAGAGAGCAGGCTTTTACTAGGGCTTTCTTGGCTTGAGCTAGTTGACATTTCTGGATTGCTGGCTTTGGGGCTATATGAGGCAAGAAGAAAACCCAGAGAACTCACCAGTGTGCTCTTTCTTGGGTCCTGATTTCCCTAGTTGCTATGCCTTCTCTCCACCTTTCAGTGTCTTTATATTTAATGTCTATGGTTTTAGTTGCAGATAGTGGAAGAAGTAGGGAGAATACATCTACTCCATCTTCTCCAAAGCAGAAGTTCATATGTTTAATGGTTCTAAGTAAGCATCTTTGCTGCAAGCATTTTCACCACGATCAGATCATTTCCGCCCTGTAAGGCAATTTTGCTGAAAAAGATAAATATAATGGGTTGACAGTTTGGTTTGAAAGATGGTTTCATCAACTGGTTGACAGTTTGGTTTCATTTCTCTATTGATACAGTACTCCCATTTTTAATATATAAGTGATATAATATAAATGCTATAAATGATATAAATCTTAGCCAGCTCCCATAATGGTCTGCAGAGTAGCATAGAGTTTTGAACCCACATTTCCCATAGAACTTTGGAACATCTATCAGTGGACATACAGCAAACAATGGTGTGGAAAGTTTTCACAATGCAAGACAAAGCTCACTTACAAATATGCATCCCAGTATTTGGAAATTGATATATCTTTTAGTGAAGGAAGAAATTTTAGCAAAAAAAGAAAAAAATGAGATGCTGTACATGAAGATGAATCAGCAAGCAAAAGCATGTATGATATTATGAATGAAAAACTTTTGATAAGTGCTTAGGTACAATCAAAAAAATAAAATCCACTCTTTGTGCAGTATTGCCATGAATCTCCACTATACATTTTGAATGTATTCAAATATTTAGTATTTCACAATAAAGTCTTTCAAAATTTGTCATTCATTTTTAATGTTTAATTGTGTCCTTTTTAATGAATATCCCTCTTTTATTTTTCATGATTTTATCTTTTATGGCAGAATTGTCTTACAGCCAATTAGTTATGCAGGAAAGATGCTTCCAACAAAAATGCTTCCAGCAAAAACTCTGAACACGATGTTTAATATCATACCTGGTACCCTTTTTATCCATCTACTCAAGATGATGGTATTTAATACATATGAAGTAGTATGGTAGGGACTATGGGAATACCATGATGAAACAAATTTATTTCTTGTGCTTTTAAAATTTAGAATCACATAATTTTATATTTTCATTGGACCTCAGAGATAACCTCATTCAGTCATTTCATTTGGCAGACATGGGAAATGAAGCACACAGGTTAAGTGTCTACTAAGTGACTATAATTAATTATTAGCAGAACTTCCACTGATCCAAAACTCTTTCTACTAGAAAGAGTTACCCTTACCTTAGAAATTCAATGAATCATTTGAATTTATTGGAATTAGAATAGTTTTCTTCCATTATTTCACAATATCTCGATAGAATTGTTATGGGGTGGGGAGATTGAGGTTCATTTTATGAATTTCCTCATTAATTTGTGCAGATATATTTATGATGTAACTATATACATATTTTTGTCCAAATATGGATTTAAAATTCAGGGAAACTCAATTTCCGTCATCAGATATGTGCTTACCTATAATACCAAAAATACTATAATACTAAAAATACTATGTAAAATACTGAAGCCATTCTGGGAAATTTTTAGAGTTCCTAGACATGTATCGCACTTTTTATCCTGGATCAGTTCCAAAGGTGTAATGTTTGCCATTGTGAAATTGTCTTAAGTATCAAATTCTAAATTACAAATTTAAAAGTCCTTTTAAATGTAATTCCATTTGTAAAAAATGAATTTGTAAAGAATGCATAATTCTCCTTGACCCCGTCGATGCTCTAATACCTTTCATTAAGTAGACTCCAGGCATTACTCCTTTCTTCATCCCAGCTCCAGCTAAAGACAGCTGTTCTTCAAGCAGCATTTTTATTAACTTATTTAAGAACTGGGGCATATCTTATTACCCTATTTTCCATTCCTGTCCTATGCAGCTGTAGCTGGTACTTTTCATAACAGCCTCTACATATCAACCTCCTCCCCCATTTCACTCCATTTTTTTTTCTTTTTCTCTTTTACTTTCCTTTTTAAGTAAATTAAGGATGTGTGTGTGTGCATGCAAGAGCCTTCTTATTTCTTTATCTATAGTGACCTATTACTTGAAAGCTTCAGGAATGTGCCTGTTGTTTCTGTGAGATTATAAGCTTCAGGGAAAACCATTTATGAATGGTGTAAAAACTCTGACATGTAAAACAAATGACTTTTAATGATAGCAAAATTTCATTAATAATGCTACATTTAGACTCAGTTTAAAAATGGTGCAATATGAATATAAAGAAAAGGCTTTGAACAAATAGAAGGTTGTGTAAATTATTGTTAACCTCAATTCAGTGAATTTCAAATATTACAAGTTCATTGTGTATAAGAAAATAACTTTTGGTCAGGAAGCTATTTTATAAAAATAAGGCATGCATAAATAGCAGCCACTATATGATTAAACACGTTCAAAATTCAAGTAAACAATGCTTCTTAGTATATTAATGTTATCATTGTAATTTGAATTTTCACCACCTAGTATTCATTGCAACCTCAAATAAATCACCCATTATTTCTGTGTCTGGATACCTTATTATGAAAAATTATTACTTTAAAAACAATTTGCAATGTTAGAAAGATAATAACTATTATTCCTTATGGATCACAATAACGAAATCTATACCAATTAAAAGATACATTAAAAATCAGTCGTCTAATTTTCTGGTTTGTTACTAATTAAATTAGCCTACTTCAGAAAGGATTTTTTTAAAAACCAAGATCCTGTTTGTAATTTTTTAAACACAACTACATTAATATTTGTTATGTAGGAAAAGTCTAACATTTTTAAAGTTTAGACTTAAAATTTAAAACTAACTTTGTATTTAGGATGTTATTACAGAGAAATTGTTAATTGTATAAGACATGTTCCTTGAAAGCTGGATAGAATGCTATTCTCACAAGTACTAGTAGGAACTTTGCCAGAAGATTGAACAATTGCCAGATGATTGTTGAAGTTGAAAGTATTCGTTGACTACTTGGACTAATCTCTAAGGCTTCTTCTCTAGTATGGATATATGAAAACTACAATAAAGCTCCTTGTTTTATTCTACTAACACCTAGATTTACAAAACATTAGCTAGAAAGTATTAATGTTTAGTATTTTAAATTTCTGTATAAATGTAATATATAACATTTTGAATATTACTGCTACACTTTTATGGGAAAACTTTTTTCTTTTCATGTTTTTGTTTTCTTTTTTATGTTTTTTACTTATGGGAAATTATTTTATATAAAATGAAATGTACAGAACCTAAGTGTACAATTCAGTGGTTTTTCACATACCCCCATGTAACACCACTCAACAACATATAGAACGTTTCCATCTCCCACAGAAAATTCCCTTGGACACCCACTCTCCAAGGCAACCACTGTCCTGATTTCAGTCAACAAAAGTTACTTTCAGTTGTTCTTGAGCTGTATGTACTCTTTAATTTCTGGTCTGTTTCTCCCAACATAATTGTGAAACTCATGTTCTTGAGGGTTTCAGTAATTTGTTCTTTTTTACTGTTGAATAATTTTCCATCATATGAATATTCCATTATTTGTGTGTCTGTTTTTCTGGACATGTAGGTTGTTCTAAACTAAGTATTATGAGTAAAACTGCTATAGATAATTTTGTTTAAATCTTTTCTTGTGGAATTGCTGGGTCATAGTCTAGATATTTGTCTGTGTTCAAGAAACACAGTTTTCTAAAATGGTTTACTATTTTAAATACATACCTAACAGCAATATATGAGAGTTCTAATTACTTGTCAGTATCAGCAGAATTTGGCGTTAATAGTCTTTATAATTTCAGACATTCTAGTTCATGTAAAGAATTCTATCTTATTGTAAGTTTTATTTTCTTATCAGTGATGATTAATGATGTTAAATCCTCTTTTATGAGTTTGACTTTTTTAGATTCCACACTTATCTTTATCTTTCTGTATCTGGCTTAGTTCACTTAGCATAATGACTTTGAACCTTTCTTCTTTTCAAATATAATCATTTATAGTGCTGTCTCCTCCTGATAATTTTATATCAAAAATTTTAGTTTTTTACTTCCAGATAAAAATATTTTCTAATTTCCTTTGCAATTTCTTCTTTGAGCCATGGTTACATAAAAATATGTTTAATTTCTGATTATTTGGACTTTTCCAGATATTCTCATGTCATCGATTTTTAATTTATTGCCATTATTGTCAGAGAATATATCTTTAAGATTTCATCTTAAAAAAACTGTTGAGAAATTTTCTGTCACTCAGCATACAGTTTATCTTGTTGAATATTCTTCCATGCACACTTGAAAATAATGTATATTTTCAATTGTTGGCCATAATGTTCTCTGTATTAGTTCATTGTGTTTGCATATGTTTTACAAATCTATATCCTTACCACTTTTTAGCCTAATTATTCTATCAATTATTGAGAAGGAAATGTTAAAATATACCACAATGATTGTGGATTTATCTGTTTCCACTGTTAGTATTTGGTTCATGTACTTCAAAATTTGTTTTTTTTTAAAACACATACATATTTATGATAGATGTAACTCCCTAACTGACCCTTTAATCATTATAAACTGTCTCTTTTATCTTTGGGAATACTCCTTATCTTAAAAGTTCTTTTGTTTGATGTTAATATAGGCACATGCTCTTTAGTTTATTGTTTGCATCATATATCTTTTTCTATCCTTACTTTTGAATTATTTGTATCATATTTAAACTGTGTGCCTAGGGACAGCAAAGTATTCCTCTTGTGGACAGCATATATTGGGCCTTTCATTTTTATTTTGACTGACAATCTCTTCTTTTTATTTTTTTATTTTTATTTTTTTTACTATGTAAGAATTTTTTTATTTAAATTCAATTAGCCAAGGTATAGTACATCATTGGTTTTTGATATAATGTTCAATAATTCATCAGTTCAGTATAACACCAATCTCTGCTTTTTAAATGGAGCATTTAATCTATTTATATTTAAAGTCATTATTTTGTTGAGTTTAGTTCTACTGTTTGCTATTTGTTTTCTCTTTGTCTTATATCTTTTTTAGTTCCTCTCTTCTTTCTTGCCTTCCTTTGTGTTAATTGAATAGATTTAGCTTTCTGTTTATTTCATCTGTTGTATTTTTGGCTGTACTTCTTTGTCTTATTAATATTTAGTAGTTGCTCAAGGGGATTACAATGTGATTTTTTAGTTTATTATAGCTACTTAATATCATACAACTTCACATAAAATATATGGAGTTGCAGGGGCACCTGGGTGGCTCAGTTGGTTAAGCATCTGACTCTTGATTTTGGCTCAAGTCAAGATCTCAGGGTAGTGAGATCAAGCCCCATGTTGGGCTCTGCACTGGGCGTGGAGCCTGCTTAAGATTCTCTCTCCCCTTTTCCCCCTCCTTCTCCCTTCCCCTCACTCTATGGAGTTGCAAAAGTACAGTTCCATGCATTTTGCTATACTTTGTGCTATTTATGTCATGCATTTGATATCCATATATTTTAAATAATTTACATATATGTACATTGTAAACCCCACAATTTATTGTATTGTTTTTACTTACCAGTAGATTTACATAAATTTAGAAAAGACCACATATCTTTTCTATGTAATTACTGTTTTTGGTGTTCTTTATTACAGTGTCATTTCATCCAATGTCACACACCTAGTGTCATTTCCCTTTAGCTTTTTCTTTTTTTATTATTATGTTAATCACCATACATTACATCATTAGTTTTTGATGTAGTGTTCCATAATTCATTGTTTGCATATAACACCCAGTGCTCCATGCAGAATGTGCCCTCTTTAATACCCATCACCAGGTTAACCCATCCCCCCCCAAAACCCCCAGTTTGTTTCTCAGAGTCCATAGTCTCTCATGGTTCGTCTCCCCCTCTGATTCCCCCCCCCTTCATTCTTCCCCTCCTGTACCTCCCTTTAGCTTTCTTAAGACTTTCTTCTAGTGCAGGTATGCTCACAACAAATTCTCTCAGATTTTACTTACTTAAAAATAGAATTATTTTGCTTCCATTTTTGAAGAATATTTTCACTGGATATAAAATTCTGGGAAGTTAGTTTCTCCCCACCCTCCCCCCAAGTATTTTTCCCTTTAAAGATATCATTCTTTTGTCTGTGATACATGTTGTTTTTTTCTGGCACTTCTCAAAATCCTTTTTCTTTATCTTTTCTTTAAAGCAGTTTATCAGTGATATGGCCAGTGTACTTTTTGTTGCATTTGTTTTGCTAAGGGTTCATTTAACTTTTTGTATTGGTAAATTAATATTTTTCTGAAATCTGAGAAATTTTTGGTCATTATTTTTTCAAATATTTTTCTTCCATTTTCTATCCTATTCTGAGACTCCAATTATAACCTCTTGATATCATTCCTAAAATGACTGAGGCTTTATTAAATTTTTTCACTTTTTTTCCTATGTTCTTCAGATTGGAGTTCTGTTGATGTTTTACCAAGTTTATTGACTATCTTCTGCCATTTTTACTCTGGTGTTAAATCCAGTGAATTTTCATTTCAGATTATTTTTAAGTTCTAGAATTTTTATTTAGTTCTGTGTTTCCTTATCTCCATTCCTCTGTTGAAATTCCTTATTTGGTTTCTAATTATGATCGTGTTTTCTGTTAAGTCAAATAAAATACTTATATTGTTTGAAATTCATTTTCTTCTAATTCCTTCACCTGACTTATTCTGTGATCTCTTTCTATTGAGTACTTTTTCCTCCTGTGAGTCACATTTTCCTGTCACTAGTAATTTTCCTGCCTGCCCAGTAATTTTTAAACTTATATTGGACATTGTTGGTGATATTTTGCAGAAACTCTGGATTTTGCTATCTTGTCCTGAAGAGTGTTGGTTTTTATTCTAACAGACTATTAAATTACTGAGTAGTAATTTTGTGAATGTGCGGTTTTGATTTCTCCATTATTTACAGAAGAACTACCTTAATCCTGGGATATAGAGTAAAGTTAAAGGTATGGGCCCTTTTAGGATTTTAATGTGAGGACTGTGCTGTTTACCAATCCCTTAATTTGGTAGAATTGAAACTCCAAATTCTGTCTCCTCTGCATTGGAAAGCAACTAAAATTTCTACTCAGTTTTGCCTCTGTTTCTTTCCACTATGTTCCTCAGTGTGTCCTTCATACATCTTCGATTAAGAAATTAGCCAAGGATTTCAGACGAGTTTAGACCTAGAATTTAGGTCTAACCCCTCTTTGGCTCCCTCCTTTTCCAACTGCTTTGGCAGTCTCACATGCCATTTCCTAACGCCTCAAGCCAAAAGCCGTTTGTATGCTTCTTTGTTTCCTCCAGGGTGCATAGTTGTTATCTTCAAGAGAATTAGTCTGGTACAAACTATTCCTGTACCATCAGAACAGATCCTCAAACTTACTGTGTTTGGGAACTGGAATATTTTGGTATTTTGCTCCTTCTGCAAAATTATTTTTTGCTGGTTTTGACAATTCTAGTCATACTGAATACTTTGATGTAAAAATAGCCTTACTGAATATTTTGTGATAAGCACACAGAGGGGAGGTTTACATTGCAATAATATACATGACTCTAAAATAAACAGTATACAGTTTTGTTCTTAAAAATATTTTGGCAATCAGGGATTTTTCTATTGGCTACTTTATTTCATGGAGTCCCCAATCTCACTCCATCCTTTCATCCTTTCTCCTCTGTTGGTTGTTTCTCTTTTCATCTCTCCTTTGATTCTCTCTCTCTCTCCGTGTGTGTGTGTGTGTGTGTGTGTGTCACAGAATCCCAGAAAACTCCAAATTCTTCCTTTTCTTTCATAGAGCTTTCCCCAAACTTTAGAACCAGGACTACTTTTGTATATTTTAATCTATCAAGGATTTCTGTACAGCCACAATCCTTAGAAAACAGGAATGGTTTCAAGTAGCATTTGATTACAATCAGCACTGGTGACACTTGTTCATCAATCAACATTGGTAACAGCATTGGTGACACTTTCTTCTTGAAATCGGTACATGCATCCATTCATTTGCTCAATTATTTATTTATTTGTTAAACAAATATTTCTCAAGTTTCAATATAAGCCAGACATTATTGACTGAGTTTTTTATGATTTCTTTTTCCCATTCTACTTCACTGCCCATTAACTACTAACTTGACAGAGACTCCGTTCTTTATCATCTGCTGTTGTGATACTACATATACAAATACTCCCCTTAAATGTTTATTCACTCTTATGATTTCCAAGCTTATATATACTTATTTATCCCAACTTGGCTTCTCTTGACCTCTTAGGCTAACCCACTCTTCTCCTCCCAAGATATCTGTATTCCTGTTAATAAGATATGAAACTAACATGTCATTTACTCATATCCATCCTCAAGCAAATCCCCACAAACCAGTATCTTTCCCATTCCTTTGTTAATGTCAATGATTCAATTTCATCTCCAGGTGTTATAGGGTTGTTCTTATATGTTCTATATAATTACTACCCTAAGAACTACTTCAGATAATTTCAAATCAAATTTGTCATTTTGATGGACATTCTCATGATTTGGCTTGGTATATAGAGCTGTCAAACTAATGACTTTATAAAACAAATCAACTCATTTTCCCTCCAAACACAACATATATAACCCATTTTTTTCAGTAATGTCCCAAAACAAAACAAAACAAAAGTTTTAGTGAAATATTTTTATAAATAAATTATGCATTCAGTAATACTTAAGAACTAATATTATTATAGCTATGATCCATAGAGTTTTGGATCCCTCAATTGTCCACTTATACATGCATTAGGATAGACCCTTTAAAAATTTTTATGAAATTTTGTCCTGCTTTATACCTTCTCAGTTTTCTTTCTTTCAAGTGGAATATTTAAGATGATTTTATTTGGCACACTAATAAGAGTGCATGTTCCCAGTTTCATAGTATCACCTAAAATCATGTTTATGTAGCATATTTTGATAAATTCTAGCCCAGCTACTCCAAAATCTATTTCTGGGTTAAACTAGATTGCTAGAGAGAAGAATGCCTGAACTGAATAATTAGAACCTCTAAAGAAATAGTTTTACTAAAACATGTTTGATAATCTGCTCACTCACATTGAGAGACATTGTAAGAAAGAGCCAAGTAAAAGATACTTAGCATTTACTATGTAAGGATGTTGTTGAAGATACTGTTCATTAAATTACATGGTAACCTGTTTATTTGATTTTTTTTTGAGAGGAGAGAGAAATATCTCTTTCATCTCAGTACCAGAGATTATGGTATTTTCTTGTTCATTTAATTTGTCTTTATTTATAATCACAGAGATTTAAAATCTTGAGTTTTTCCTTTGTATTGTTTTCTATAACATAGAGCCAAGTCATAGCCTACCTTTAGGAAGTGTACGATGTACATTTAATCTGTTGACCCAATTCCTGGGTTCATTCCATGTTTTACTCCTATTTCCTCTCTGCCCAATAAATAAGCACATTCTGCTGATGTTCTTTGCCTTTTTAAAAAAATCTATTCCCAATTATTCTTTGTTATTGTAACCTGCATTGCACTGCATATGTATATATAACATCTAACCAGTTTCTATCAAATTATACTTTTCCTAATAACTAGCTACATGGAGGCTCAGGCTCTTCTTTAAGTTTATACTTTACCAGTTAATTTCTGTTGATTGTTTTCTATTGCCTAATAGAGACTACCTAAACTCACCTCTCAAACTTTCAATGCCTTTCAATAACACAACACTTAATGGCCCCCTCTTTTTTTATTATTACTTCCTTAAACTTTCTTTTCTCTAGTCTAGTATACTTTCCAGACTTTGACAATTTGTAGTTACTTACATCTCTCCCATACCTAATGTGCTTAAACATCTTTTCTTCCACATATCTACTGATTCTTAATTCTTCCTTCAAATTATAGCCCCCAGATATTCTCTTTCCTTGAAACTTTCCTTTGGGCATCACCCGTTTGTGGTGGTTTCTATTAGTTAAATTACTTTACATATATTTATGAAAAGCAGCTTATTCCCTAAGACTATAATAACTTGCCCACACTGTTCAATGTGAATGATCAGTAAATGTTACTGATTAAATTCAAGTTAGTGCAAAATTTATATCTGCTATGCTGAAATTTTTTTGCACTCAACTTTGTAGGAATTTCTATTTTTATATTGATTCATACTATGTTAGTGTTGGTAAACTGTAATTTTATTTGTATATGCTCATATCATATATCAGTACTTTGTGTTTCTAGAAGGATTGTAGATTATTTAAAACTAGTAGAGACAAAAATATTCTTGATAAACTAGGAAAGATTGTGTTGGTACTTTCTTAAGTTTTATAAATATAATTGTTCAGGCATCTGTTTTGTTTAAAAGAAAGTACATCTGTGGTTGAAGATAAAAATATATAGTCATAAATAAAGAATTAAAGAAACTTGGTCTTCCATGTTAGTATACTTAATCAGGTCAGTGAGAAGTCAGTATAAACCACCATAAGAATCTTATCATGGGAGGTTGGCAACTTCTAATAACTGATATTCAGAAGTTCAGAGAATAATTACACTTTATACACATTTTCATCTCCTAAGTGGAACCTACTAAATAGTCACTAAAAACTGACATGCATTTAAACCTACAACAAATATCACTTATATAGTTCTACAGACTTTCATTTCAACCATGATGAAAGTATTCCACAGATAAGAATAATTTATGAATAAAAATGTAATTTACGGAATACCTTGCCAGTGAATGTTGATCGCTTCATCACAGTTCAGTCATGTTTAGAAAATCTAAGCAAGCTGTGTGATTACTCCAGGAAGCATGGAATGATGTGTTCAAATTAGTACCATCTGTGGATAGAAAAAAATTGAGGTTTTTAGTCATTCTTAAGGAATGGAAATCTGATTCTCCATGCTAAAATGAGTGTAATCCTTTTTGTATCTGTAATTCAATAGGGCAGTTGCTTTGAAATAGTCTAGTTCAACACACAGTTTATCAAAAGAGAAGATACTGCATATAAATGCTGGTCTTTTATGAGTGCCACTGAGGTAGCCTTGCTATAAAAAAATGTCTATGAGTTACATATTTGGCCTCAGATTAGATTTATTTTTGGTTTATCTTTCTAAATACATTTGATTGGAAAATGTGGACAAAATTTTGTACCACCTGAAAACCAAAGGATTGTTTCAATGAACCATAATTTATTCATATAGTCAAACATAAATTATTCATATAGTCAACACATATAGATACATTGAACAATTGTATCTAAGCAATACAACACTTACTGAGTGCCCATATGTGCCAGACACTGTGTATCTGTGCAGGCTCCATCATTATGCCTGTCACATGGAAGGCAACTCAATTGTTGTTACTCTTCCTTTAGTCGGGTTACACATAATTCTTCTTGTTTCTTTGTCAAGTGAAAGAGCTCTCCTTTTAGACCTTTATTTCTCTGCAGTACTCATTTGGAAAACACAAGAGTCTGTGGACCACTATTAATCTGCTGAAAATTTTTATGCATTACAAATTTTGCCATTAAAGTCTTCATTCCTACAGTCTGAACATTGGAGGCAGAAAAAAGTTGGTCATAGAACAACAATGGGCATTTAGTCATCCCTTCTGCTGAATTGGGAAAAAGGTAGTCTCTTTTTCCCAGTTGGAAAACTGAATTGAACTGGAGAGTGCCTTCTCCAGTTCTTTGGATACCTAATGCATCCCATTTTCTTCCCATTTCTAGTTGCTTAGTAAACCCTAGGTAAAGGAAATTGAAACATGGAAGGGGTGTTTGGTGGTGGACTCAAAAAGAGGGAAATGTCTGGATCATACTCCCTGACTCCCATAGGGATAGAGCAGAGTCTATGGTTTTAATGCAAATGAAAAGTCTATATTAAACTTCTCAAGTATCCCCACTACACTTAAGATAAGACTAAAACTCTTGAATCCAGTCCAGAAGGCTGAACATTATCTGATTCTGAACTACATCTCTAGCTTTCTATCTTCCTATCCATCTCCTTGTGGACCCAGCTATATTCCTTAAGTGCTTCTAATAGGCCATGACTCTCTTTCCCTCAGAATCTTAACACATCCTGATGTTTTCCACCTGGGAAGCTAATCTTATCTGTCAGTTCTCTGATTTAAATTAAAGCCTTTCCTGACCATCTATCTAAATGAAATCTCCGGGGCGCCGGGTGGCTCAGTCAGTTAAGTGTCTGCCTTTGGCTCAGGTTGTGATCCCAGAGTCCTGGGATGGAGCCCCACGTCATGCTCCCTGCTCAGCGGGGAGTCTGCTTCTCCCACTCCCTCTGCCCCTCCCTCCCACTTGTGCGTGCACTCTCGCTCTCTTGCTCTCTCTCTCTCAAATAAATAAAATCTTTAAAAATAAATAAATAAATGAAATCTCCTGTTATATCCTCTTACTTATTTGCTCATTTTTCAAAAAAAAATTTATTAAATGTCTATTTTGTTGCAAGCATTACTCCAGACCTTCAGAGACACAATCTAATATGTAGATTGATATTTGTTTGTGTATATGACATATGAATAGGCATACACATTTTGGAGTAATTGCTCAATCTTTTTTATTGATATGAATGTAGAATCAGAACCTTTCTAGATCTTTGGAATACATATTGGAATGAAGTGGAGTTGAAAAGAGGGTTAGGCCTATTTGAGGTGGGTTTTCAGAGTAGAATTAGGATTTAGAGGAGGGTGGCTATCAGTTCAAAATAATGAAGTACAAACTAAGAGAGTTATCTGAAAATAAATTTTAAAATGAATCCCCTCAAGATTTTGAGTTTCCTTTTGTTCTATATATTTAAGCAGAGTCCAGAAAAGTAGAAATTGGCCATTTTATAGAGGAAAATTGCATTAGTTTTCTATAGTTATGTCACAAATTATCACAAACTTAGTGGTTTAAAACTATACCCATTGATTATTGCACAGTTCTGTAGGTCAGAAGTCTGGGTATGTTGTGCATGGATTCCTTATCCAGAGGCTCACAAGCCAACTCAAGGTGTCAGTAAGCTATATACTCATGTGGAGCTCAGTCCTCTTCTAAGCTCACAAGCAGAATTGGTTTCTTACATTTATAGGTCTGAGATACCCATTTCCTGGCTGGCTCATAGCCAAGGGCTTCTCTGAGTTCCTAGAGATGTCCTAGATTCTTTATCCTATGGCCCCTTCTTCTTCTAAGCCAATAATGGATGAATTTTTATACATCAAATATGTCTCTTGCTTAGAATATGTTCCTTCCTCTTTTGTAATGAACCAAAGAAAACTCTCTGCTTTTAAAGGACTTGTGCTATAAAATCAGGTCCACTGCATAATCTCTCCCTATTTTATTTATTTTTTATTTTTTTAAGTCTTTAGTTAACATACAGTATAATATTAGTTTCAGGCATACAAATAATGATTCAACACTTCTATACAACACCTGGTGCTCATCACAAGTGCACTCCTTAATTGATTTGGTTTCTTAATTATAGATAAAAAACTTTTTCATATCAGCACCTATCAGAGCTTGGTTGAAAAACTGGATGAAGGTGAGTGTACAGGGGCCAGGAATCTTGGGAGACATCTGCCTACATAAAGGTCAGACATAAAAAGACAAGTTGACCAAGATCATCTCTAAACTTCCTTCAAATTCTGATCCTGTCATCTTCTGATTCATTTGCCAGTTCCATGAATTCAACCACCAAAATAGATCTAAAAATATATTTCTTTCTTATTGCTACCATCTTCTTTCTTTTTTTTAGCATATCCAGTGGTATATAAATTTGTCCCTTTTTCTGTAGTGTAATTACTAGACTAGACTTGATAAAATGTACTTCTGAACATCTCCTTTTGACACCTTGATAGCTTTCCATTGCCTGACAAACTATAAGTTCCTCTAACACAGTATATCCCCAGGTTATTGTATAGCTGACCTATTGTATAGTCTAGACCTTTCTACAGAACTCCAGACTCATGTATCCATCTATGTGACATCTCTTTCTGGGTATCTGGTAGGCATTTAAAGTTAACATGCTCAAAATAAATTCGTAATCTCTCTCCCCAAAGCTTACTCCTTCCACATCATCTTGGTTAATAATGACTTCAACCTTCTGTTTGCTCAGTCCAAAGGCTTTAGAGCTTTCCTCTACTCTCTCCTTCCTTTATACCCCACATGTCACACATCAGCAAATCCTGTCAACTCCCCTTTAAAATATGTTCAGAATCTGAATGCTTCCTTTGATTTCTTCTGATGTGATCCCCATCAGGCCATCATGATCTGTTGTGTTGACATTGAAACAGCCTACTAATTGCTCTCCTTGTTTGTACCCTTCTATCCCTTCAGTCTATAATCAGCACAGTAGTTGGAGTGATTGTGTGAAAACAAGTTAGAGCCTGTCATTCCTCTGCTCAAATGAATGTCGTAAGAATGTCCTACAATGTCGTATACAATCTAGCCTTCATTATTTCTTCTCAGACCTCAACTCCTACTAGCCACACTGGCCTCCGTGTTATTCTTCAAATATACCAAGGATGGTTCCAACTTAGGGCTTATAATCATGCATTTTCCCTTGCCAGGAATGTTCTTTTTTCAAATATTCCCATGGTTTGTTCCCCCACCTTCATCAGGAACTTCATGTCTTCTAATCAGTGAGGCCTACTCAGTTAAAAATTTTAATATCCCTGGATCATCTTTCTCTCCTTCTTCCTTTCCTTATTTCTCCCCAAAACACTAATCATCATCCAAAATACTATATACAATACTCACTTATACTTTTATTGTATATAAATATCCCAAATGTAAATTACACAAGGGCAGGGACTTCTGTCTGGTTTATTCATTGTATACCCAGCACCTACGATAGCACTGGGCACAAATTAGGTGCTCATTAGATATTTATTGAATCCTGAATTAATACGATGTATTTAAGAATGAATGAGTTTTCTAACTTATTTTCTTATTTTTAAGTGTGACTATTGTCATATAGTTTTTACTAATTATGTCATTTTCATACAAGTCATTGTTACCATTCTATCTTAGTCTTCTAAGCAAAAGCCTTTGCACATACGCAGGAAAGGCATGGTTGAAGAAAGTACTTATGTCACTTAGTTCATTGTTCTTTCATATTCCTAACCGTAACATGCTTGTATTACTTGTTCAATAAGTGGCTGTTTCTTGAAAATAAGACATAAGCCTTTTATATCTTGAATCCTTCATACCAGGCTCAGAGCCTCACAGGTGGTATACAAATAGCAAACCAGTGGTCAATATGAAATCTAATAGGTGACCCCAAGTAGGACCATGTGATTGTAGATGATATACAGATACCTTTGTCTGTGTATTAATATCAGTGTGCTGGATGATGTTCTACAAAGTGTTTTGTCAAATTTATTTATTTATTTATTTATTTATTTATTTATCAGTTTTGTCAAATTTAAGTATATGCAAGATAAAATAAAAATAAACTAATATGGGGTGCCTGGGTGGCTCAGTCGTTAAGCGTCTGCCTTCGGCTCAGGTCATGATCCCAGGGTCCTGGGATCGAGCCCCGCATCGGGCTCCCTGCTCAGCGGGAAGCCTGCCTCTCCCTCTCCCACTCCCCCTGCTTGTGTTCCCTCTCTCGCTGTGTCTCTCTCTGTCAAATAAATAAATAAAATCTTTAAAAAAAAAAATAAATAAACTAATATGTAAATTATTAATTCTGCTAATAACACTGTTTATTTAGAATTATTGTATAATCAATATTTACTATATATAAGATGTATTTGTGTCTATCCAGACATTTAAATGTAAGTATGTCTTTCTTGGGAACTGAATATTAAAACTCAGTCCATACCCAGGGAAGTACATAAGATTAAATGAGCATACAGTTTTCTTTGTACTAGTGTTTATATAGGAAGCCAAAGTAAGTTTATATGAGATTCTTATGAGTCAGTTTGGGAGCAAAATTGGGAATTAATCAAATCATAGTTGTTTTGTCCTCTGCCTTTTGAATCAATGGTCTCTGAAGCATCACCTTAAGGTTCTGCTCATTAAATGTGGTGATGCTAATCTAAAGGCAGTTGTAATAAGAGATTGCCACTAGGTGCATAATAAAGACATATTTTTGAATCCATTTCTTCCTTCTGTTTGACAGTTTTTGGTAATTCTAATTGTTTTCAATTTTTCTCCTTTAACTTTTAGTTCCCAGTGTTCCCACAAATATTGTTTTTTCTAATGTTCAGTCAACTAGTGCAACATTGACATGGATGAGACCTGACACTATTCTTGGCTACTTCCAAAATTACAAGATCACCACTCAACTGCGGGCTCAGAGATGCATAGAATGGGATTCTGAAGAATGTGTTGAATATCAAAAAATTCAATACCTTTATGAAGCTGACTTAACTGAAGAGACAGTGTATGGATTAAAGAAATTTAGATGGTACCGATTCCAGGTGGCTGCCAGCACCAATGCCGGCTATGGCAATGCTTCCAACTGGATATCTACACAAACCCTTGCTGGTCGTAAGTATTACCTTGTATATGTGTTTATACGTTTGCATTCAAGAAAAAGCTCTTTGAATGCTTTTCCGCAGAAATCACTCAAAGTGTAAGTAATGATTGCTCTTGCAACTTTAGTTTTATATCTTAAAAATAACTAGTACCTTACTAGTTCAGACAGCATCGTTAATCATAATTACCTAAATAAATTTGTTACTTATCCTGAATACTATCTACATGGAATTGTGATGGCTTCCATGCAAAGGAAATAAATATATATATATTTGTAAATAAATAAGTACATATACATACACACACTGATAGCTGTTGAATTAATGATTTTTACTTAATACAATTTTGTGTAAAATCACTGAACATGAAAATTACTGAATTAGTGTATAAACTAATGCATGTAATAACATTTGTTTTTAATTTAATTGAATCCCAATGGGAAACTCAATTTCAGACATTATTAGTTAAGGCTTTTCTCAGACTTTCAGAGTTCCACCAAAGTCCTAGAGTCTTCTCTTGCAATAAAGCATTTTGGGCCTCTCTTGTAGTATATTATTAGGTTATACTCATTGCCATTGAGCACCCTTTGTCCATACCTACATTTTCCCTTCATATCTGGATGCTCTGCTGCTTTTAAGCCAGACTTTACAACTTTTTCAGTGACTTTAGGGATACACACACACACACACCCACAACAGCTGAGATAGATCTCTCAGCAAGCAGCTTTTCAGCTTGTGCTTTATACCTATATAAAATTCTGAGGCAAAGAAATACCAAGGGTTCAACTCCGAGTTTGAGATGTGGAGAAGGAAAAAACACAGAAAAGAAACACAAAATAATTTCTCAAAATTATTCTGCCATCTACCCATTTTTAGAACTTTTGTACTCAAGAAAGAGCTCTTTAAATGCTTTTCCATAGAAATTATTCAAAGTATGGTAAAAATGCTATTATAACTTTAGTTTTATATTTTAAAACTAATTGTTACCCTACTTGGTTAGATAACATGATTAACCATGAGTGAGTAAATAAATTTCTATTATTTATCCTAAACAGTATCTACATAGAATTATAATGGCTTCCATGAAAAACAAATAAATTGTAAGTCAAGTGCTGTGAAAGCCAGAGCTGTACTGTCCGAAATGCCATTTCCACCCCAAGCCATCCTGAGCAAATTTCAAGTTGCCCAGGTCACCCAATCGCAATACCCTCCCACATAAACCATCCAAATAGGGACCTTATGTTACCATTCTTCTATCTTGATCAAGACTGTTACTAGGTGATTCCTTTCAAATCCAAATCACATTTTCCTAAAATTTTTTGGTACCTGTAAGTAGAGTACCAAAGAGAGATACAGTGAGATTTTCAGTGATAAATAGATGCTGTTGTAGGACTTTATAGATAAACTTTGATCTAGAGACTTTATTTTTTAGGTTACTAAATGTATTCCCAGGAATGCCTGGTGTAATTTTTGTATAATAAATTTCCAATCAATATTTGTTAATGCAATTCAACATTTGAGACAGAATCCAAACAACTCAGCTTTCAACACAATTATCCAGCCACTCCTCCTTGTAGCACTTTGACTCTAGGTTTCTGTAATATCTGCCCTTCTTTTTTTTCTCCTATCACCCTGGTAGGTCTTTCTCAGTCTCCTTTGCTCATTCCTTTTTTAAATCTAAGTGTTGGAGTGCCCAGATATCTATATTTGACCCTTTTTTGTATCAACACACAACCCCTAGGAGATCTTACCTTGAAGTGATTTTATCCTGTCCTATGACTTTAAGGTCTACTGATACAGTAATCATTCTCAAATATCTGTTTCTAGCTCTGACTCGTCCCTAGAACCCAGATCAGTATATTTACCTGATCAACTGACATCTTTGGCCATGTGTGTCAAATATACGTTTCAAAATTTAATGTGGTCTAAACACCAAACCTCTCCTCCTCCAATCTTCCCTATCTCAGTAAAGTGCACCGTTACTCATCTGGTTGCAGAAGATGAAAATCTAAGCAGTGTTCTTTTCCTCCTCATCTCTGCCAATGATTTATTTCAACTGTGCCATCTAAATACATCCCTCCATTGGCATTGCTATCATACTAGTTCTGTCCTTCATTACTATTATCACTGCATTAACCTAACTGACCTCCTGAGCTTCCAGGCTGATCTTTTTAAACCTAAATCAGATGATGTCACTTCCTTGTTTAAAGCCATCCAATGGATTTCCATTGCTTTAGAATAAAATTCAAATTTCTTTTTTTTAAAGATTTTATTTAATTATTTGTCAGAGAGAGAGAGAGCACAAGGAGGGGGAGAAGCAGGCAGAGGGAGAAGCAGGCTCCCCGCTGAGCAGGGAGTCCTATGTGGGGCTCGATTCCAAGACCCTGGGATCATGACCTGAGCCGAAGGCAGGCACTTAACCAACTGAGCCACCCAGGTGTCCCAAATTCAAATTTCTTAACATTATTAACAAAGTCCTATATGACCTGGTCCTTACCTAACACTCTGACCATATCCATAACTACTTTCCCACTTACCATTACTCACCACTCACACTAGACACTTTTTTCTGTTGCTTGAACACACTAAACTTCCAGAACTTGGGCCTTTGCACCCCCTGGAATGTTCTTTTGACTGGAATGTTCTTTCACCCCCAGCCTCACATGAGCAGCTTTTCATAATGTATACCTCTACTTAAATGATTCCTGCTCAGAATGGATTTCCCTGACCACCCAATCTAAAACAGCTTTGCAGTCTTTTTCTAAAATATCATGTTATCTTAATGAGCATTTATAATTATGTAATAGCTTTTTATTTTTATTTGTTTTTAGAATCTGTCTTGACCATTGCTATTTCTTATTGCCTAGAGAATGGTGCCTGGTAAGAGTAGGTACTCTATTACTGTTTCCTCAGTGAGTTAAACTTGATGGAGTAAACTCAAGTGGGTAGGAGAGAATGAACTGTTTTCAAGTTCAGATGATACTGAGGATGATGGTGCCATAACACAGAAAAGAAAAAAAAAATCAAATTTGGATTGGTTTAGTCAGTAAGCATGGTTATTTTTTGTTTGTTTGTTTTGTTTTTGTTTTTTTGTTTTTTTGTGTTTTTTTTATTTTTTTATTTTTTTATTGTTATGTTAATCCCCATACATTACATCATTAGTTTTAGATATAGTGTTCCATGATTCATTGTTTGTGCATAACACCCAGTGCTCCATGCAGAACGTGCCCTCCTCAATACCCATCACCAGGCTAACCCATCCTCCCACCCCCCTCCCCTCTAGAACCCTCAGTTTGTTTTTCAGAGTCCATCGTCTCTCATGGTTCTTCTCCCCCTCCGATTTCCCCCCCTTCATTCTTCCCCTCCTGCTACATTCTTCTTCTTCTTTTTTTTCTTTCTTAACATATATTGCATTATTTGTTTCAGAGGTACAGATCTGAGATTCAACAGTCTTGCACAATTCAGAGTGCTTACCAGAGCACATACCCTCCCCAGTGTCTATCACCCAGTCACCCCATCCCTCCCACCCCACCCCCCAGCAACCCTCAGTTTGTTTCCTGAGATTAAGAATTCCTCATGTCAGTGAGGTCATATGATACATGTCTTTCTCTGTTTGACTTATTTCACTCAGCATAATACCCTCCAGTTCCATCCACATCATTGCAAATGGCAAGATCTCATTCCTTTTAATGGCTGCATAATATTCCATTGTATATATATACCACATCTTCTTTATCCATTCATCTGTCGATGGACATCTTGGCTCTTTCCATAGTTTGGCTATTGTGGACATTGCTGCTATAAACATCGGGGTGCACGTACCCTTTCAGATCCCTACTTTTGTATCTTTGGGGTAAATACCCAGTAGTGCAAATGCTGGATCATATGGTAGCTCTATTTTCAACTTTTTGAGGAACCTCCATACTGTTTTCCAGAGTAGCTGCACCAGCTTGCATTCCCACCAACAGTGTAGGAGGGTTCCCCTTTCTCCACATCCCCGCCAACATCTGTCATTTTCTGACTTGTTAATTTTAGCCATTCTGACTGCTGTGAGGTGGTATCTCATTGAGGTTTTGATTTGGATTTCCCTGATTTGGCTTTTTTTTTTTTATTTAAAATCATTTAGTAGTTTAAACTAAGCACATCAGTAGCCCAGATCTGCCCTGTGGACAGCTACTTTGGAGACTTTAGTTAACTAGACCTTCTGCCTGCACTGAAGGTCTGAGGATTCAGACATTGAGGATTCCCATCCTGACACTGAGGATTCCCATCCTACTCTTTACCATCATGTCACTTGGATAATACCTGCTTTTACCTCCTACAGTGAGCCAGCAAGTGGATTTTCTGAATGCATCATCTCTTCAAGCACTCTAGACATAATGATAAATGTTCAGTTAGCATAAAATGACAATTAGCATGATTAATTCAGAATCTGCTAAATGAAACTGCAAAGCTGAGTTTTCAAAGAATCTCACAGTCTTAATTTGAAAATTTAGGAATTTTTCCTTTTGAGTGTCATTGCTTCCACCTGGTCTCCCCTCCTCCTTACCCCCTTTTTAAGATCTGTGATCAACTCACTAGAATTAGATCATTTTCAATTTCCTACTACTCCATTTTGCTCATTTTGGCCTACAGGAATAATGGTAGATTATTGCAAACTTTCTGCAATCAGTGTGAGCTTCTTTTTTTTTTTTTTTTAAAGCATTATTTTCCTAGTTTTACCAGGATGTCTCCCTTTGTCATTGGTGGTTAGCTGGTTGGTTAGTTCTTGGTGCAATGGAGAAAGTAATCTTGGCTTCTCTTCATCCCAGCTTCCAGGTGCCTCTCTATAGAGCACTAGTTTGTCTTTTATCTGGTACTTTTCTTCTCCCTGGATCAAGTATCTCATTGCCACAATTTGAATTCACCATCAGAGAATACTTGAGTATGAAGATATTTATCAATATTTAAGTAGGTTGTCTATACTAATCCTTTTCCCTTTCTCTTTTTCTTTCTGCTTGAGAGCTGATTTTCTACTTTGTTGTTTATCAGTAGAATAAAAAAATTCTTCTTATTTTAGTTCCAGAGGATACATGGAAAGTGCCTTTCTACCACTGTGATTTAGAGAGAAAAGTAAAAAAGTTTATATATTTCAGAATTTGTGACAACAGGGGCGCCTGGGTGGCTCAGTCGTTAAGCGTCTGCCTTCAGCTCAGGTCATGATCCCAGGGTCCTGGGATCCAGCCCCACATCGGGCTCCCTGCTCCACAGGAAGCCTGCTTCTCCCTCTCCCTCTCCCCCTGCTTGTGTTCCCTCTCTCGCTGTCTCTCTCTCTGTCAAATAAATAAAAAAATTAAAAAAAAAAAGAATTTGTGACAACAGACATATGATTTTTCTTGGCATTTGCAAACTTACTTGCTTTTCATCTGAGTATTTGTATGTATGGGAATAATAAATTGTGTAAGTTATTAGAATGAGTTGGTTACCCCTTTTCTCAGGAATGGAGAAGACATTTTTCTGAATTGTGTGTGTATGTATACATATATTCATATGCACATATATATATACACACACATATATATCTGAATTTCATAATTATACAGTGAGAGAAAAGTTTTATTTATTATATTAAGCCCAGGAGAGATCATCTGAGATTGCATTTGATATGAAAGACAAAAAGACACTACACATATTATTGCCAGATAATAAAAATAGTGAACTAATATATGATACAAGAATAAAATAAATTAGGTGGCTCAGTTGGTTAAGCGTCTGCCTTCAGTTCAGGTCATGATCCTGGGGTCCTGGGATTGAGCCCCATGTTGGGCTCCCTGTTCAGCGAGGAGTCTGCTTCTCCCTCTCTCTCTGCCCCTGCTCGTGTGCTCTCTTTCTCTCTCCAATAAATAAATAAAATCTTTTAAAAAAAGGAATAAAATAAATTAAAATAGTCCAGCAACAAAAATCTTGATAAGCAGTAATGCTTTTAAGGTAAGAAATAAATAATGATTAGGTGTTTATTCTGAATATTAAAGATGAAAAGTATTAAAGACATTTTACAAACATAAAAAAGTAAGCTGAGTAAAGAAAATTAATGTTTTGTAATATCAGTCATTATTCAAAAAAGTGTTATGTTGTTTCATAATCTGATATAAGAAGATAAAATGAAAATGAACAATTTCTCTCAATGATAGGAAAGACTAAACAACAGTATGAATTAGTATAAATCACTATTTCATATGTGTGCATTTCTAATGGCATCGAGTTGCACATAAGCACTTAGTAACAGGCCCTCATATCAAAAAGCCTGGAACTTCTTGAAAGGAACTGGAAACTGATGGTTAGTTTGATATCAACTTTTTCAAAATTTTGAATTCAAAATTCAAAAACTGAATAACTCTAAAAGACCACCCAGTCTGAATAATAAATATTATAAAAATGTTCTGAAATGGCCTGTAGAATAAGAAAATATATAGTATTATCTCTCTTTGCGCTCATAAAGAAGAGTATTCAAATTGAAGATCCAAGAAGCAAAGTTAGAATGCAAACAAAGAATTAAATTGGGTTACTTTCTACATTTGAATCTACCACTGTAAACTGGGGTGAAGAAAGGAAACAATATTCAGCCAACTCAAGCTAACATTTCTTTCTCCCACATACTCTGATCTAGATAATTGAAGCCAAATTGCTTTTCTCCTTAAGTCATCTGTATAACCATAACTCTCTACTTCATGCTGAGTGTGTATAAATACAAACATAATCACAAAAATTACAAATGGCAGAAATATTTAACTTGAGACATTAAAGTCTTGCAGATTATTTTACTCATCTCTTTTTTTCTGATTATCCTTATACTCAAAAGCCATTTGAGTTGTGTGTGGGGGAGGAATGTAGAATGGAAAACTATTAAATATCTCCATGGTGCACAATAAGTACTTATAATGCTGAGGAAATGTACAACTTTAAAAGAGTGTGGGTGTGAAATTAGTATGGAATGAAATGAGACTCTCATAATGTGCATCTCCTATAGACCACCAGGACTGGAAGACAGCAAGAAAGGAAAATTCCTGGGGTAACACTTAGGTTGTGAAAACCACAGGATACCATACTCATGAGGAATTTTAACTACCCAAACATCTGTTAGGTTAAAAAAAATTTCAACAAAACATGCCTCATCAAAGAGGCTTCCAAGGAATGCAACTTTATGATCTAAAAAGAAGAAAAACTAAATAGAGGGAAAAATACGCCTTAACAATTTTTAAAAATAAGAAATGGTTACTGAGCTACTATATATTCAATTATTTTCCTGAATTTATTCTAAATGGTGTAATGCACTTAAAACGTGATAAGTGCTATCATAACAAAAGTAGATGTTATCCCTTCTATAAAGAAGCAATTATATAAAGATAAGAAGAGATGTTAGCCATAAATAAATAGGAAAATATAATCCAAGACATAAAGAAGCCCATTTAGTGGCAATGCATTTTTAGAATGGCTCTAACCTGCTGCCACTAGAAGAAATGATTATAATTTATTCTAGACATGATGGTTGTACTTCTGTGAAATGAGTTAGACGCTATTGAAAGCCTTCTCAGTTGCCTGAATCTCCCAAATGTGTAGTTCAAGAGGACATCTCTCTACTAGGCCTGTAGGTTGAAGTAACTGCTATGACTGCTTAGGTTTCCACAGACATGTCAGACCCCATATACCACTGCTCCCGCCCCACTGCAAACCTTGCCTGCCTTTGTGTTCCCTGTTTCAGTGCATTGTACCATTGTTCATTTAATTGTTCATGCCAGCCACCTAGGAATCATTAATTATTTCTAGCCGTCTCCCATCCCCCACCCCCAAGTCCATACCTGAGTCCTATTGAATTTACCTTCTAAGTACTTCTTGAATTTATTTTCCTCTGTTAACATCTCTAAATCCGACTCTTAAAATTAATCTCCTAGATTATTACAAAGGTATCTAAATGATCTTTCTTGTCCCATTTTCTCTACCCGAACCCAGCTTTTGAATACACCTATCTGACAATGTTTTTCCCCTGCTTAAAATCTTTAAGTTTTCTATTTTCCTGTTTTATAAAAATCATACTTTTTAGTATGTGCTATAAGGTAGGTCATCTGTGATTTTGCTTATATTCCCCTTGCTCTTTCTCTTTTGTGCTCCAGAATCTTTGCTGTTCTTTCTTACTGTCCTTTCTGTCTTTTTTTTTTTTTTTGAGAACAGCTTCCTTTTCTTTATATTTCTCACCAAACATCTCTTTTGCAAACCCTTCCATGAGTTCCTCTTTCCACTCCCACAGCTCGAAAATTGTTTCTCAAATACTGAACATTTTGCTTCATAATTGTTTTTCTCTCTCTTTTGTAGAACTCTGAGCTCCTTAAAACCAGAGATGACTAGGGGTGCCTGGGTGGTGCCCTCAGTTGAGCGTCAGACTCTTGGTTTTGGCTCAGGTCATGATCTCAGGGTCTTGAGATCAAGCCCCGTATTGGGCTCCATGCTCTGCACAGAGTCTGCTTGAGATTCTCTCTCCATCTCCCTCTGCCCCTCCCACTCATGTACTCTCTCTCTCTCTCTCTCCTCTCTCTCGCTCAAATAAATAGATAAATCTTAAAAAAAAAGCAGAGATAACTAGGTGATCATGTGTTATGTATGTTTCCACCCTCCATGCCTACTCAGTATCTAAGACTAAATGATTATGGCATTTGGACTTGAGGAAGGCATTTGACTTCATGTGAAAGTATTTCAATTCCAAAATTCTCCATTGCAAAATAGTTCATACTAATTCTTTTCTTCATTTTTTGTATATAATTTGTCTTTCAAATACTTACATGGTTATAGCCAAAATTAAAATTCTCCCAGTTACTATGTTTAACATGTTCAGCTTCTTTTATTTCACAAAACCAGTCTATTTTATATTGCTCATATTGTTTTTATTTTTCCTTTTCATTAGCATAGTAAGTATGGTTACTGCACTTAGGAAAGAAATATGCATGTCAAACAGTAAAGGAAAATACATGCCTATTTCAGAAGCATTAACAGTATCTAAATGATTAACTGAGATAATAAACTTAATGTATTTGTATAGCAAGGTGGGATCATAGTAGATTGATAGTCCATGAAGAAAACAAAAGAGAACAATGTCTAAATTTGGGCTGCTAAATATGATTACAAAGAGAAGATATTTGGGTGAAATCATAATTTAAATGACAAAATAGTAAGCATATAAAATTAAAGAATTTAATAGAGCATTCAACTATATATTTAACTCAGAAGAGGTTTTGCCAGATTATTAAACAAGTTTTCAGAGTTTAAATAAAAATATTTTAGGGGCGCCTGTGTGGCTCAGTTGTTAAGCATCTGCCTTCAGCTCGGGTCATGATCCCAGCATCCTGGGATCGAGCCCTGCATCGGGCTCCCTGCGCAGCGAGGATCCTGTTTCTCCCTCTCCCACTCCCCCTGCTTGTGTTCCCTCTCACTGTGTCTCTCTCTCTCAAAGAAATAAAATTGTTAAAAATAAATATTTTAGGGGCACCTGGGTGGCTCAGATGGTTAAGCGTCTGCCTTCGGCTTAGGTCATGGTCCCAGGGTCCTGGGATCGAGCCCCACATTGGGCTCCCTGCTCGGCGGGAAGCCTGCTTCTGCCTCTCCCACTCCCCCCTGCTTGTGTTCCCTCTCTCTCTGTCTCTCTCTGTCAAAAAAAAAAAAAGAAGAATGGCAACAATAGCTAAACTTATCAAGTTGTTATGTGCTGGTTCTATTCTAAGAACTTTACACACATTGATTCATTCATGAACCTCATTTATTTCTAGGGTAGAGTCTGTGCTCTTATATCTTGACTAGGACTTCAGCAAAGCCTCCTGGTGATATGAAAGTACCACAAAAAAGAAGCACTGAGGGGCACCTGGGTGGCTCAGTCAGTTAAGCATCTGCCTTTGGCTCAGGTCATGATCCCAGGATCCTAGGATCAAGTCCCTCATCATGCCCCCGGTTCAGTGGGGAGTCTGCTTCTCCCTCTCCCTTTGCCCCTCCCTCTGCCCCTTCTCGCTCTCTCTTGCTCACTCTCACTCTCTCAAATAAATAAAATCTTAAAAAAAAAAAAAAAAGCAGAGAGGTGCTATATAGGATTACAAAGAGAAGCTATCCAGGTTAAATAGTAATTTAAAGGAAATACTAGTAAACATTTAAAATTAAACTATTTGCTAAAGCATCCAATTCAATATTTAGTGTCCAAAAAAAGCTTTTGCCAAACCTTAAGCAAGTTTTCCAGAATATAAAAAATATTTTGAAATGCCATTTGCATGCATAAATGCAATGTCTTTTTCAGCAAAAGCACTAAGAACCAAACAGTTAAAAGAAATTTTAAGGATTATTATTATGTGATATTATTAACTTCGACAACTGGGACTAAAACAGACCTGAAGATATTAGACAAGCTTCTAGTATATAATCCAACAATCTCCGTTCGCAAACAGATTGGATGGGACTTTTCTTCAGACTACACTTTCAGTTTCTTTTCTCTTTGCTGATACACCTGATAGTTATCTTACCTACATACAATGAATGGAAGGATGAAATAGGGACATTTATCTTGGTCCCAATACTCCATTGTGGTGATGGCCTCGTCTGTATTCCAGGTGGTTCCTTCACAGAGCTTCTGTGTTCTTATGGAATACAATGGCCTATTATTACTGTGGAAACTTTGGGAATGGGAGGGAGTGACAGTAGGGAGAAAACTCGCCATAATTTATCCAGAATTAAAATAAATGGAAGGTAGGAGGAGACCAGTGTGTGGAGTGTGTATTGGCTGGATGCACATTCCCATGTTTATCACCACCAGCTCCCAAACACTCCTCCACTGCTTCCCTAGCCCTCACAGAAGCAGTAATTTAATCCCTGCCCAGGCTTCTGATTCAGTTAAGTCTGGGATGTGACTTTAGAATTTGCTTTTCTGACAATTTCCCAGGTAATATTGATGCTGCTTGTGTGGAGACCACATTTTGAGAACCACTGTTGTAGAAAGTTATTTTATAAACGTGATGTTATTCTAGAAAAAGATGTATTATCTGATCCTAAAAGCAATAGTACTAATATTAGAATATTTATTCTTACCTGGCATTACTAGTGTTGGAAGTGAGAGTTTTTTGTATTTTGTATTTTTTTCAACTTAAGCCAGACTGAAATGACTCAGAAAATTACTCATTACACATCACAGAAAATGGTCATTCAGTGAGGTCTAATACTATGAGCATCCATGAATCATTCTCAGTACTCATCAAGCAGTCTAATTAGACAGATTCTTAGGCTTAAAATATTTGCCTTTGTGATGCCATCTTGCTGTTGGAAAATGTAACTATAAAACAAAATTAAGGTCCTGTAGAATGGTAGGAAATATTTTATACACCAACCATATTGTCCCATATTAGGCAGTGAGATCACTGGGCTTTAGGGAAACATTCAACACCAGGGAAGGATAGCTGATTAATGTAGTGTTGTAACCAATAGGATATGTTCTAGGATGCTCTTGGCCTGCATACATATATTCAATCTAATTGCTGAACTTCAGGTTCCTTGATGAGCTGAATTATTTAAAATGCAAGGAATCCACTCAAACCACCCAGCCAATTAGATTTCCTCTAGTCCTGAGAGACAAGTAAAACTTAAAGCTAATTCTTCCAGGTGTGCTGAATCAAAGCCAACTCACAGTCCTAGGGGCTAATACTTGTATAAGCTAAGAAAGAATGGAGTCCTCATGTAGTGATGATAGTAGCTAGGAATGTGGTAGTCTACTCTACCAAATCCTGAAACCAAAATACCCTGAAGGGTAGACCCTTGAAATAAGTTTTAAGCTCAACTTAAATCCAAATAGATATACAGACAATTTAGATCACATGTGTGCAGAGCTCAAAATTTTCTGTCTTGTGAGTTGTTGTCAAATCATTTATTTAGTTAGTTTATTCTTTTAGGAAAGTCACAATAGCATGGTGCACTAAAAAACTATACAATATTTTTTACATCTTTCATCATTAAATTTGCAGGGATCTGCAGAAGGCAAAATTACTAATAAGTCTTTGAATGTGCTTATTTTGAAAGTATAGTTTTAGACACACCAAAATATATGGTTCTTAATCAAACTGGCATAGACTTGGGGGCATTAAAACTCTTATATGTATGAGGCAAAATGATGGTCTATCCAGACTCACCTTTCAGCTAACACACTTAGCATGGGGACACAGATGGATGGGAAAGATGACCCTGACCCACATAAGACCCACATTCCTGTGCAAGGATAGAAGCATGATAATCAGGAAATGATGGTTGTTAGTTACAGAAAATGCATTATTGTGAAAACCAGGGGAAAAGTGCTTATGAGAGGAAGTGATTGGATTATGGGGAATGAGAGAATAAAGATAGATCATTCCTACTGAGTAAATTGCTGTGATTTATAAGAGAAAGGGTATAGTGATATCTTGGCCCATTACTGACCAGATTCATTTCACAAACAATCCTAAATCAGAATGTGACAGTTTACGGGGAGACAAACAAAGTCTTCCAAAGATGCTTATATGTTACTAAGCTTTTAAACTGGCATATTTTCATCTCCCCACACCTTTACTGTTTTAAGGTTCCTTGGTTTTGCTGGTTGACATTTATAATTGTGATTTTGCATTCTCCCTTATATGACTCTAGTAATAGTTTACTACACATTGGAATAAAAGAGAAAAAATACTCATATATTTTATTATATATTTTTGGAATTTTGAGAATTTCCAAAAGAATATTACCTAAAAGAAATTTGAAAATATCTTATGCTTAAAAGTATTCTATAATATTTGGGCAATATTAAAATAATTAGATATTGTTTTATAACAGATGAGCATTTTGGTATTCTATATATTTCTCTTAAATTATCTGTGAATTAAGTGATTATCTTTAATTGCTTTATACAGATAAAATAAGAATCAGTTATATGCATATAATATATTCCTATATCAGTTTAGTTTATTTTTTTAATTCAGATTTAGGAGTTCTTATGTCATATTCTAATCCTTCAAGAATACAGATTGATACACTACATTCTAAGAAATTTTTCACAAAGGATTCAACACAGGAAACACTTGTATAAAAAAAACAGGCAATTTCATCAAATTTACTGAAAATGCAGATGTTGTTTAGAGTGTTTCTTAAAAAAGAAAAAAAAAAGTCCTTGGGAAAAGTTAAATGGCATTAAAGCACAGCTCACTGAGGGGCTAAATACCTTGCCTTTTTCTTATAATGATTTATTAGTGTATAGAACTGAAAATATTGCGTAGTCCAGTTGGTTAGGGTGTGCCATGAATGATCTTTAAATGTCATTTTTCTCTCAGCTCTGCTTGGGGTAGCAGACGCTCCCTGATGAGGGCTTGACTACTAGTATTTAAGGAATCATTGCAGGGTTGACATTTTCCTATGAAAGACAAGAGTTGAAGTAAGGCTTCATACTGTTTTCTGAGCTATGTAGACACAGACATACTTGCAAGACTAGGCAAGGTTTACCTTGGGAAATGGTTTTGCATCTGCCCTCACTTGAGACCCAAAAGATCCAAACTATAGAGCAGAGGAGATGTAGACATATTTCCTTGGAAATATTTCCAAAGACAGGCTACCATCAACATAGTCACAGAAAAATCTCATCAACTTTCTTAGTCACAGAAAATTATCAGTAAACTGTCTGTGATGTCTGTCAATAATGTACCATCTTGCCTGCCTGCTAGAATGAGTTTGGTTTAAAAGTTAGTCCCAATAGCCATTGAATTGGTATACTTTATAGAGGTATATGAATTAGATTCTGGAGATAATATTTCCTCTTTGGATCTCATTAAGTTTGACCCATCTTTCTGGTATGAGTTAGATATCAAGTGTCAAAATCTATAGAGGCCACTTTAGTCCATGAAAATATACTATGGCATTGTCTTTTTATCCATGACAGCACTTCTTACAAAGCCCCTAACACTGGCTTTAAAGGCCCTACACAAACTGGCTCCCATTTCCTCTCTTACTCTCATTGTTACCTGACTTCAGCCTCACTGGAATCCTTGTTATTCCTAGAATAGACCAGGCAAAATCCTGCCTCAGGGCCTTTGCATAGCCATCTGTGACACTCTTCCTTCAAACATTCACATGCTCCTTTACCTCCTTCAAATCTTTGTTTTAATGTCACCTGCTTATAGAGACATGCCCTGACCGCCATATTTAAAATAGAAATTCCCATCAGCATCCCTATTCTTACTATCCTGCTTTGTTTTTTGTCATGGTACATATCACTTCCTAACATAGTATGTAATTTACTTACATATTAGTATTAACTTACCTAAATTTTTATAATATATATTATTTATCTCCCTCCACTAAAATAGAGGTTCTATGATCTTTATCTCTTTGGTTTTCTTCTCCACCAGCAGCACTTCAAAAATGCCCACATGTAGTAGGTGTTCAATAAATAGTTGAGTGAAGAAGAGCAGTTATATTCTAGAAACTCTATATGGATAGGTCTACAACTACGTCCATCACTTCTGTAGTCTTTATGTCTTCCCAGTGTCTGGCACACAGAAGGTGCTCAATCAATATTTGCTGGTTGGATAAACATATAAATTTCATCTAAAAGCCAACAGAACATTTGGGTATAACGAAAGAGAAGGGGAGCCTAAAATATTTTCTTAAAGTGGTATACTTTAAATTTGTGGCCTGTCAGAAAATTGTTCCGTTCCACAATGGCTCTTACAGAGCTAGAAGGCAGGTTTTGCAAAAAAGATTAATTAATGTTAAATAATAAAAACATTAATTATTAATTAATTAGTAGATGTCTTAATAAATTTGTACTTGTAGCCCATCCCCGTTTGTAGAGTCAAAGGCAGCAGAAGATAGGCCATTAAAAGCTACAAACCATCTTATATTTTTCAAAGCAGATTTCTCCGTGAGAAGAGTGTACAGTAATGATCAGTAATGGTGTACCTGGTCCTGAAGCCTATCCACTCCTCATTTAACATTCTGCATATAGAGATTCAGAGATACTGTTTGTTATTTTGTAACTTGGTAAGGTGGGCATAACATTTCTAAGGAACTCCAGTTTGAGAAGGAAAGAGGGTTGCCACTCTTGAATATGAAGTGCATTATTCTGCTAGGGCATCCAAAAGCAATTAATTATGCTGGTGTCAGGAGATCTCTCATAGCTCTCATTTATTATATGTAATTATCTAAATGAATTGTGCTACAATTTGAGACACTTTTCATAAATCTAGGATCATAAAATTAGAAGTAATAAAGACTGAAGATGTTAAGATATGCAGGTGTGTTTAAGTGCTGGGATTCCATGATCTCTCCACCTTAGTTACCAGAGAAATCACGTACCCAATTCTGTCATCATTATTAGCACTTCTCAGCTCATCAAACCTCTGAATCCTGAAGTATCCCCTCTTCACTCTCTCTCCTGAATGCCTTCCTGGGCCATACTGACTAGATCTCTGAGTCAATGTCCAGAGTATTGCACAAGGGTTAGAAAAGGTATGCATAGGAAAGATATGTTTGACATCTCGAAGGCATTTTCCCACAGAAACTTCCTTATACACAATTGCTAGATTCCTCTGTTGTTACATCTGAATATTGTTTTAAAATATTTTAATGCTACTATTAAAATGTATTTTTATGGGCTGAGTTGAGGACCTAAATTCCACACATAACATCTCTCTTGGAAACGTACTCTAAGTGCCAATAACACATTCATAGTTTAAAAATTGTCACTACTATTAACATTTTAAATAACTATCTGGTACTGAAATAAACCTTTGTCTCTCTTCAGATCATGTGACTCACTTGAACCAGATATGCTTGCTGTATTTATGCTATCTCGATTTGTAAAGAATCATCTGAAATTTTTAAAAAATTCTTTCCCATCCTGGCCCTGTCTTCCTAGTTCTAGGTTTATCTTTCAAATTATCAGGTAGGCATTCTCAATTCTTGTGAGTGTCTCAGACTCAATGAGTACAAATCCAAAATTATTATCTCCTTCCAAAGTCTTAACCGTACTAAAATCAGTATCTGCTCCTAAATATGCTGTTGGTATGAATTCTATTAACATTCTCCTGGTGTTAACACATGAATTAGCTTTTGCTACATCCTCTATGTCAGTTTTTACCCACATATAATCAGCCTCAAGTTTTTTTTTAATTAAATTTTCTAAATGACTCTAGGATTCATCTCCTCCTATCCAATCCTAGTGTCACTAATCTAATTTAGGATCTCATCATATCTTATCTGGCTTTTTGGAAATAGCCTCCCTGGACTCAATGCTTCAGAGCACTTACCTATTCTATAACTACTGGAGTTTTCTTCCTAAATCCTTAGAAAAATAATTCCTTTTTCAAAAACCTGCAGTGGCATTCTATTATTTAAAGAATAAGCTTCAAACGCTTTAGCATAATAACCTAACTTAGTTCCCAAAGCCCATTTGAGGGGTGTTCCTTATCATATGAACATGGGTCTCTCTGTGATATCTGTATTCCTTGAATTTAGGGATTCTGAATCTTTTTTGTACCATGGATTCCTTTGGCAGTCTGATGAAGTGTGTGGACTCCTTCCTAGGACAATATTTTTGAATGTATAAAATAATAAACATAAGATTACCAAGGAAAACACTTCTACAGTGATAAAATTCTATCTGTCTGTGGACCCTGCTGTTTGTGTCTTTGTGGTTTTGCTTGTGATCCTCTTAGCAAAGAAGTGCCCCTAACCCTACTCCTCTGATTATTGAAATCCTTCTCATCTTTCAAAGCCTATTCAATTCCCATCTACTCTGTGCAACTTTACCTAGACTCCCTGCCCCGTCTGTATTCACCACTTTGCCCTTTGCCCACTCACAGTAGATTCTTTGTATTTCTAATTAGTCCTTACCTTAACTTAGCCTTTTCTTACAGTATATTGTACTAATTGACAATGATGGGCCAAATAGTAAACTAACTGGCCACTTTCACACATTTTGAATTCATGATTCTTTTAAAACACTATGATATATGCATATGAGGAGGAAGCTGAGGTCCAGAAATTTTGTTTGACCAAGCTAGTACAATTTGTTGCTCTTATAAATTATTTGAGGAAAGGAATATTTTAATAATCTTTTTCTTTATACCTTCTCAGGATCTGTGGAATAATATTTATTCAGCAGTGTTTCCTCAAGTGGATTTAAAAATTAGAAAAACTGGAAAATTCTTATCTCCCAGTATTTAATGCCCCTAGAATTGACTAGGGGCCATAGGAGGACAGAGATATGCATAACAGTGTTCCTAGTTCAATGTATGTCAAATCAACAGTGACTAAATCCTTCTTAACATACTAAAAACTCTTCTAGTTCCTAGCAGTTTCACAAATTGAAAATTCACACAAGGGTTTTTAGCAGTCAGTTCCCTAAAATATTATCTCTTGTTTTGCACCCTTGATAAAAAACAACAGTAATAAAAATAGGACAAATTAAAGTTGTGTGGAATCATAATGAATTCAGGAAACATTTACATTTGTGATAATATCAATTGTATAACCTATTTCCTATGTTACTCCCTCTGTGAAAACAATAAAAGCAACCCAATTTTAAATATAATTCCCTTGTTCCAGTTTCACTTTTTTTGTAGTCAAACATGTTTCTACAGGTCTTCCTAAAACAACATTATTAGACAATCTATTTTTAAATAAAAGCATTTACTAAAAAAGATTTATTTTGCAACAGTAATAATTTCAAAATATTGCATTTAAAAATCATACATTTATGATTATTAATTTCTCATGTGGAAGTTTCTTATATGTAGTAATTATTTTGAAAGGAATTACATCTTTTGATTTGCCAATGCCTTTAGCATGCTGTGAACTATAAATTAATGTATAATTAATTCATTATCACTATCCTTTTCTCATGGCCTTTTCTATTATTGTATTGTAGCAAAGACTAACTCAGATGTCCCAGGGTAACTGATTTTCTATTTTCACAGCTGCAGATGGTCCTCCTGAAAGTGTGTATGTAGTAGCAACATCACCTTTTAGCATCAACATCAGCTGGAGTGAACCTGCTACCATTACTGGACCAACATTCTATCTGATCGATGTCAAATCGGTAAGGTGTATCTTACCTTATGCAAAAGACGGTGTAGAGAGTGATTAAGAATACACATTTTGGGAACCAGACTATTTGAATTTTAATCCTAGCTCTGTTAGACCTCAGGCAACTTATTTAACCTATGTGTGTTTCATTATCCACATCTGTAAGGTAAAGATTAATAATAGTACCCAGGGTACAGAAATTTTGTGAAGACTAAATTAGAAAATATGCATAAAGAACTTTAAACATTGCCTGAGTAAGGCTCAGTAAATATAAGTAAAGTATTATTAGCATGATTGTCATATTTATCCCCAGGGTATAAATAATGTATGTAAACAAGTGGTTAAATTGATAATAATACACTGGTTTAAAATACAGTGAAAAAGTACTTACTTCAGCAGCATATATACTAAAATTGGAATGATACATAGAAGATTAGCATGGCCCCTGCACAAGGATGACACTCAAATTCATGAAGCATTTCATATTTAAAAACAATAATAACAATACAGTGAGAAAAAAACCTCATAATACAAAAGGTGAAGGGAGAAGGCATTAGAAGAAATAGCTCCCAAATAAAGTAATATCGGAGCTTAATTGTGAAAAACACCTGAAGCAGACCATGAGAGAGAAATGGTACTAAGAGTGTGAAAAGTAAGATTCATTCAAGAAAAAGCAAGTAGTTCAGAAATCCTTGGTCAAAGCATTCAAGAAAAGTGCTGAGAGAAGCTAGATTAGAAGGCCAACGGTCTAACATGTAATGGAATTTGAGTTTTATGATAAGGCCAGTGGGGTGTCAATTGAGGAATTAAAGCAGTGTTGGGATATAGATTTCTATCTTACAGGATCAGCTTGGTTGCACTGCTGAGGATAGAGCAGTCTTAGTGCAAAATTTGGCAAGGGGACGGGATACTATAAGAATAACTGGGTAAGAAAAGATAAGGACAGAGAAAATGTAGTGAGGGAATGGAATGGAAAATAATTTACATCTACAGAATTTGGTGGGAAAAAATCAGTGGATGGTGAGTGAAAGGAATAATCGAGGATGACTTTTAGATATAGGATTTGGAAAATTGTGAGGAGAAATAGATTTGTAAAGGAAAGGAATCAATTCAGTATTAGATGCACTGAGTTTGAGATGCCCAGGAGTCCTCCAGGTGAAGATACTCCCTTAGCACTATTATATATAGATCTGGAGCTTAGGAGAGGAGATCTGAATTTGCAGATTTGGGAAGTGTTGGTATTTAGATGATAGTTGAAATGATAGGAAGGGATGAGATTAAATATGGGACATGTAGCCTAAGAACCTCTTCTGTAAGAACTAACCTGAGGATTGAATCCTGGGGAATCCAAACATTTAAACAAGAGGCCACCGAAAGCACCAGACTGGAGTAGCCATCCAGACAGAAGGAAACCCAAACATGAGAGTCAAGCCTTTCACCTTAAACAAGGTGCTTAACAATGTAAATAATGCAGAGTTGTTAGCTAGGATTAGGATTGGAAAAACCTTGTGAGTGCCCAGCTTGGGTTTTACTGGGCCTGATGACCACTCTCTTCTCGTGGCATCGAATGCATTGAGTCATTTATGGTGAATTCTCCCGCTTCCTTGATGTCTCTACCTACCTTTTGTTTAATGTTTATAATTTTATTATGTCTTTATGTTATTTCTAAAATGGAAGTGCTTCTATCTCAAAAGACCTGTCATGATTAAAAGAAAATTTAAGGGATTATTGGTGCATTTGTACTCCTATTCAGTCTTCTGTTTATGTTTCTTTTTAGAGCATATTTGTGAAGACTTAGTTTGTAATTAGCCAAAAGTAATCAACACACATGACAAATGCTCTGGGAATATGTGTTAAAAGCAAATCACAAAATGATAATGCTCTGTTCTGTCAGACACCTTATTAATGAAAATAGTTCTCTCTTGAAATTTGAGCTTAAAGGAAGGGAAAATAAAATATTTTTAAAAATGATTTATAACCTCATTTCCTTAATATTCTTACTGAGTTTAAAAATAAGCAAGGGAGGGGCACCTGGGTGGCTCAGCCGTTAAGCGTCTGCCTTCGGCTCAGGTCATGATCCCAGGGTCCTGGGATCGAGCCCCGCATCGGGCTCCCTGCTCCGTGGGAAGCCTGCTTCTGCCTCTCCCTCCACCTGCTTGTGTTCCCTCTCTCACTGTGTCTCTCTCTATCAAATAAATAAATAAAATCTTTAAAAAAAAAAAAAATAAGCAAGGGAAAGAGAGAAGAATGACTAACGTGGTAATTGCTTACTTTATATCAGTTACACAGTAGCCTCTCCATAGCTTTACCTTATCTTATCTAACATTTTACTGTAAATATATTATCTTCATTTTGAATAAAGGGGAGTTGAGGCACAGAGATGATAGCTTCTCAAATAGTTAAGACCTGGCTACAGCCAGTAGACGGTGGTGTGATATGAGAAAGGAAAAACCACCAAGTAGCAAATAAAATTTGCCAAGTTGAAATATATGCTCATCCAAACCTTTCAGGTCAAAGATAACAAGAATTCAAATAGATTGTAGTACTTTGTAGTTTCCCCGGGTTCTTGGAACGAGGCTGTCATTTAGTTCCTTCTTTCCTTTATTCATTCGACACATAGTTTTAAATACATCCAACATGCCAGCATTGTGCTAGGTGTTGGATACCTAGAACAAGTCTGATGTGGTCATCGTCTTTATAGAGCTTATCTGCAGCTCATTTCATGGATATATAATTATCTACCTTCAAGAATGATCGGATCCTAGGCCAGGGAAGAACACATGTCATTGAATTTAGGACTTACGCTGTAGCCTGGCCTTTGCTAAATCCTAGTCACAGGGACATAAAACTTTTTTTCCTAAAAGACTCAAGTTAAGCAAAACTTGACAGTCTTAAAGATATATGGGCACAGATATCACCCTGGATGATACTACCAGAAATTCATGCATTTTGTAGTCCTTTGTTCATTGTTCCCTTCATTTTTTTCAAAATAACAAACATTTATTATTTCTGTTCACCAAAAAAGGATGCAAAACATAAGTAACTCACACTCTTGTGGGAGACACCAGAATATAAACAGGTAAATATAGAATGTGAGCTATGCAGTTTTTTTGGAATATAAACTAGCAAAGTAATTAAAATTCCTGTTACGAGGGGCATACGATACAATGGAGACTTCACAGAGCAGGTTAAATTGGTTGTGGGACTTGAGGAATGAATAAAGGTGTGCGTGGGGAGGAAGGGGGCAAGTGGGGTAGGGAAAGGAGGGAAAATAGAATCAAAGTCAAGTTGCTGACATTGCCTATAAAACTACCATACTGCAAAAATAATGGGACGCATTTCATAATAATAATAGATGATCAAATATAATATGAGAAAATAAGCTTGAAATTGATGGAAGGGAAATAATGAATCAAAAAGATCTGAGGTTTCATTCCTGGGTGTGTGGACAAACAATGATTAACAATAATGATGACAGAGTAGATTTAGTGAAGAAAGATAAATGAATTTTGATACATTCTGTATTTGAGGACCCAACATTCTTTTTGGATTTTATTAAATACGTTTTTAAGATATAGTAGATCACAGGCACGTTATGTCATATTTTTACTACTCAATATTAGGTATGTACTATTTTAATGGAAGACATTAAAATAATTTAATTTTACTTTATAAGATCAGACCCAGTGTAGTAGTGTAGAGAGTTCTGGATTCTTGAAAGACTTGAGAGCAAATTCTATCTCAGCTACTAAATAACTATGGAATGTTGAGGAATTCACCTCAGCTCTATAAAATCAGAATCCAAAGAGGTATAGAGGTCAGTCAAGTAACATAAACTTCACCCAGTTGGGTGAAGCAGTGATGAATTGGACACTCATGCCCCATTGTAGAAGTCAACTATCACTCATCTCTAGATAATTATTACCCAACATGAATATAAGCCTAGTCTTAAGGAAAATTTAAAAAGCTAGATTTTTATGTGATGTTTAAATGCTGACAGCTAACTGAATCACACACACTTTCTACCAGTGAGAACATGCGCTTGATCAATAGTATTCCTATGCTGATTTGTTTTTCTGCCACTTTAGAGAAAGGAGGCAACTGCCTTCAATGCTCTAAGGTGGGAACAATCTATTTGACTTTGCAGTGCGTATGTTATTTATCAGCCTTTTGCTGTGTTTCTCATAGCAACATCTTTCAGTTCAAAAAGTTCTTAGAAAAGAGCATTTGAAGACTATTTTGAACAAGAAACCTTTCAAAGGTACAAGGGAGGGTCAAGTTGAAAATGAGCTTAGTACTGTGAACAGTGTATACAATCTGGTTTTAAGTGTTTCAATTCAGATACTAGGGAGTAGCATGCATTGTAGGATTTCAAATTTTCTGATGTTCATCTCAGGAAAAACCCTTCTTTGTATTGCTAGAAACTTTAGCTATGTTTAATCCCTTCAGTGAATAGGCCAGACTCTTCATCAAAGGCACACTTTGTTTGAACACACTGTATGACTATGTTTAATACACCTAAGGATGCTCATTTTTGCACATCTAATAATTATAACATCCACAATTAATTGAGTCCTCATCCAGTGCCATGCATAGTGCTAGATGGGAGTTTTTCAAACTACAATCATGACCAAAAATTTTTAAATGAGCTGGAATAAAATTTAAAAGAGAAGAAAATACCAAATGCATTTCAGAAAGAAGTTGCTTTTCTTTTTTTTTTAGGTTCTGTTAATCACCATACATTACATCATTAGTTTTTGATATAGTGTTCCATGATTCATTGTTTGCATATAACACCCAGAACTCCATGCGGTACGTGCCCTCTTTAATACCCATCACCAGGCTAACCCATCCTCCCACCCCCCTCCCCTCTAGAACCCTCAGTTTGTTTCTCAGAGTCCATATTCTCTCATGGTTCGCAAATGACATATCAGATAAAGGGCTAGTATCCAAAATCTATAAAGAACTTATTAAACCCAACACCCAAAGAAGTTGCATTTCTGAAAATTGTTTTTAAGTTATAAAGAAGTGTATGTATGTATATATATATATATATACACATACATGTATGTATGTATACTCATATATATATATATGAGTATAAATACACACATATCCTGAGTTATATTACAAAATGTGTTTCCTTTTTGTAGGTCATGGTCAAAAAAATATCAAAATCTCTGTGCCAGCTACTTCAGATCTATTTTTCTAAATCTCACCAAACACTATGAATAGATATTATTACTCTAGCTTTACATACACAGACAGTAAGACACAGAGAACATAAGTAATTTATCAAACGCTACAGGAACTATTACATGACCAAGTTGGGATTTGAACCTTTAATGTTTGATTACCGAAACCTGTATTCTTTCTCCTATAAAATATCACAGTAGAAAGTAGAGTTTCATTGACACAGATAATACTTGCTTGTTCATTGGATGGGTTGATTGATTGTGGTTGGTTGGGTGATTTTTTTTTCTTTTACTTTCAGTTGTTGAAATAATTGCTTATAAGTAGACTGTTAAAGTGGCACTTTAGATTTCCCAGGACAATATGACTGCAAGAAAAAAATAATTTAAATCTTGGCTAGATAAATATACCACATATAGCTTTGTAGTATTATGTTTTGGCGATTTAGATCTCAAGTGCGACTTCCTTTAATTACTAGCTATTTTTTTCCTATAGGTAGATAGTGATGAATTTAATATGTCCTTCATCAAGTCAAATGAGGAAAATAAGACCATAGAAATTAAAGATTTGAAAATATTCACAAGGTATTCTGTGGTGATCACAGCATTCACTGGAAACATAAGTGCTGCATATGTAGAAGGAAAGTCAAGTGCTGAAGTGATTGTTACCACTTTAGAATCAGGTAAGGCATATTTTCCATCACTGTTAAAAATTGATTGAGATTTAAGTGTCTTTCTTAGAATTTCTCACACCACCCCCTAAAAAGGGTATGCGTTACAAGAAATTTTTAAAGTGTATAAAATATAAAATTCCGTGATTCACCATAGCTGACAAAAGTGAAGTTTTCTATTTACATTTTTTAGGCAAAGTGGAATTATGTAGAATAATCAGTTCTTGGAAATAGAGAAACAAATTAGTTCATAATAATGTCCTAATTGTATTTTTTGTATTTATTTAAGCACTAACTATTTCAGAAATTTTAGTTACCTTGCCTAAGAGATGATTTTTCAAATGGTCTATGGTCAATAATGCTTCATGTAAAACCCCATTTTAATTATTTCTGTCCATGGTTTAAAATGCACATTAAAGTAATAATATTCTATCATTATATAATCTGGAACTCAAAATTAGAATCCAGGTCATGCTTACCATATCTGTTTTCCTCACCTAATCAAATGACATGTTTTATTATATAACCTATTTAATAAATGTCAGAATCCATACAGATTTCCTCAAGTTCCTACAAACAGGGTCTGAATGAATTAAGTTTGTAACCAATAGGAATTAAGTGTGGAAAGTCAGCTTCCCAGAACTTGCTTGCCCTATCCTCCTTCAGACTCCTGATGTTCTTTGCCACCAGATATATCTTTGGAAAGAGCACATGAAGGGATGTGTTGCTATAGTTTATTTGTTGCTATCTGTAAGGTAAGTATAGGAGGTAAAACATGTTTTTAGCTAGTCTTTTCATTATGTTATATACTCTATAAAGATAACATCTTATCCTCAGCACCCTAAAATTTCATTTGTTTCCATTTTGCTGCCACATATATCCCAGATATTTATTTTCTTATACTTTTTGCATTTCTCCCACATCCTACCTGTTAGGAAAGATGCTGCTGAATTTATTCTCACTCCTACCATAAAGCACTGATTGTCAAATCTTAATGTGCTACCTCTCACAAAGATATCATGGTTAAATAAATTATTACTAAATCTCTAAGAGTAGAATTTTAGAGGTAAAACTAAAGATATTTGGAGAATAGGAAATTCTTTCCATCATTCAGAGAGTTATTTCACTTATCCAACCTTAAACCTTATCTGATTTTTAGAGAAAGTTCTTATTAAAAGAAAATATATTTTTATATCATAGAAATGTATAACAGCAAATATGAAAATATGTGTTGAGCCAATTTAACTTTCACTTTAGCTATGGATTTTTCCACTTAATATGTGATATTTGGCACTATAACATGTTTATCTGTTTCTCTTTCTTCTTTTTTTTTTTTTAAGATTTTATTTATTTGTTTGACAGAGAGAGACACAGCAAGAGAGGGAACACAAGCAGGGGGAGAGGGAGAGACAGAAGCAGGCCTCCCACTGAGCAGGGAGCCCGATGCGGGGCTCGATCCCAGGACCCTGGGATCATGACCTAAGCCGAAGGCAGACGCTTAACCGCTGAGCCACCCAGGCGCCCCTCTTTTTTTCTCACTCTTATTTATTTACTTTTTTTTTTTTGCTTGCAAGATAATAAATAATAAATAAAGATACTAAAGCTTGAGCATCTGAACCTTTGACAGCCAAATATTAGCAGCCTTCTTCATGGAAATTCCTTCACTTAGTATGGAAGATATATCCATTTCAGTTTGATCAAAATAGATATATTCATGTAATCAGTCATTTATATAAAGAACATTAATTATGTAGTACAGTAAGAACTAGTTCCTATATTCATAAATTAATTTTATCCTCACATGTATGATTTTTCTATGATAATTTACTGATACTTAACTTTTGTATATTAGGCTAATTTTTATTTATCAAAAATAAAATGGAATATCTAGAATATATAAAGAACTCTCAAAACTCAACACTTAAAAAAAATCCAATTAAAAATTGGCAAAAGACATGACTAGACATTTCATCACAGAGAAGATACAATGGGCAAATAAACTCATGATAAGATAGATTTTCAGCATCATTAGCTATTAAGGAAATGCAAATTAGAACCACAATGAGATATCACTATGCATCTCCTAGAACAGATAAAATAATAATTATAAAATAGTGATGATGCCAAATGCTGGCAAAGATACAGAGACTGATCTCTCATACATTGTTAGTGGGAATGTAAAAGTGTATAGCCACACTGAAAAATAGTTTGGCAGCCTTTTATAAAACTAAACATGCACTTAGAACACATTACCTAGCAATCATATTCTTGGGCAATTATCACAGAGAATTAAAAATTTATGTTCACACAAACAGCTATAAATGAATGTTAATAGCAAGTTTATTAGTAATAACAAAAAACTGGAAACGACCCAAATGTTTTTCTGTGATTAAACAAACTTAGGTGTATCCACAAAATGGAACACCACTCAGTAATAAAAAAAGAATGAACCACTGATACATACAACAACCCTGATGGAACTTAAGCATTATGCTATTGTTTTTCTTAAAGTGACAGAACTATGAAGGACAATGGTTAGTGTTGTGGGGATGCATAGAGTGCAAATACAAGAGGATAGCCGGAGAAGTTTCTTTATGGAAATGGAATAGTTTTATACTTTATTTCTGGTGATGATTGCAGGAATCTTTACATGGAATAAAATTGCATAGAACTGCACACACATTTATGAAAGCATGAAAAAATGGTGAAATCTGAATAAGATCTGTAATCTAACAGTATTGTACTAAGGTCAATATCCAGGTTTGATATTAAACTACAGTTAGGTAAGTTGTCACCACTGGTAAAACCTGGGGGAATGTTCTAGGGGACTGTATGTGCCACTTCTGCAAATTCCTCTGTGTCTTTATTATCTTTAAATAAGCAATACAAAAAGTCATGGAAATGCATTCTATATAAAAGCAAATCCATGTAGAAGTCAAAATAAATAAATAACCAAACTAACTGGATCACCATTATGATTTCTGTGACCTACATGTATCAGCCATTTTGCTTGTTTCCATAACATATATGGTTTAAATAATTTGTGTAACACATTTTATAAACAGAAATTTGACACAAATAAATTTTATATGGAGATTAAAAAGAACACAAATTTTAAAAAATTAATTGTTTAATATTTCATTTTAGTCCCCAAGGATCCACCTAACAATATGACATTTCAGAAGATACCAGATGAAGTTACAAAATTTCAGTTAACATTTCTTCCTCCTTCTCAACCCAATGGAAATATCCAAGTATACCAAGCTTTAGTTTACCAAGAAGATGATCCTACTGCTGTCCAGATTCACAACCTCAGTATTATCCAGCAAACTGACACATCCGTCATTGCGATGTTAGAAGGACTAAAAGGTGGACATACGTATAATATCAGTGTAAGCATTCATAGCGTTTAATTATTCACCTATTTTACAAAGTCAGTTTACAAACTCAGCATTCAAAAATACTGCAGCTTAGATGCACACTAGATTTCTTGTATCTTTTTGCGGGATTGTGTGAGACATGCCAACAGAAAATAACATTTAGAGAAATGAAATTGCTTATTTCCTATTATAATACAGCAAGCACTATGAAAATATGTAGGTAACAAAAAACTTTTCACAACAATAGTAGAAATCCAGAAATAAAATAAAGGGGAAAGAAAATGCATGTTAAAAGCAAGAGAGTAGTGATATGTAAAGAGAGAATTCTACCTAAAGGGAAGCTGTTTATGTGTGATTATAAATGGAAAATGGAAAAGCAAATTTCAAAGGCAAAGGGCAGAAATAACTATTTACATGTTTGAAATTCACATGCCTTTCACGTAATAATTACTAAAGCTAAACATTTTACATCCTAATTCTAAATTATCCATGTGTGTTTATATACATACAGACATACAATTTATTTCAAAAATGCTTTTTTTGTAGTATGTCTTAAAATTTTCAAATAGAATTATATGGGTCAGAATATCATCTTTTAAGCAACATAGAGTTCACCCCAACTTCAGGTAGCTTAGTAATTAATTTTCCTACCAGTTCTTTATGATTATTGTGTAAGATCAGAACTCTGTTATTAAAATTTGTATTCATATATACATATGTTTTTCTCTATATTATATCTACATATCTACATATCTTCATTTCTTCCTTCACTCACTATATATCTTATTTTATATATATATATATCTGTCCTGCTAGGATTCTTGTTGCACATCCCATTAAATGGACCACTGTTGTGGAAGGTCTATTAGAATAGGGAGGGTGGTTAAGAGGATGAACTAATCTGAGTTCAAATCCTGACTCTGCGATTTGTTTCTGGGCAGTTGCCTCAAATCTGTACCTCAGTTTTTTTATCTAAAAAAACAGTAAATTCTGCTCCTGAAACTAATATTACACTGTATGTTAACCAACTGGAATTTAAATAAAAACTTGAAACAAAAAAAAAAAGAAGAAAGGAAAAACAGTAATAGGAATAATGACTTCTTTATAGGACTTTTGTAAGGATTAAAGAATTATAGTTATGGGAAGTTGTGAGTGCTCCATCAGTTTTGCCTTTTGGAACAAGAGGGAAAAATAGGAAACAAAATAGAACTAATTCATAATTTAAAGAACAGTAAAAAAAATTCTCTAACTTACTGTTGAGAAAATGCAATTTGTAGCTCCTCAACACCTGGGAGTTTATTAGAAATATATAATTTTCACATCCATCCCAACCTACTGAATCAAAACCTGCATATCTTCATTCAGCAGGTTTACAAGTGACTTCTTTGTACAACGCAATTTGAGTAGCTCACCTAGCTCTTCATTTATGATAATAAATGCATTTTATGCCCTTAAATGTTAGGTTGTACCACAAACAAGTAAAAATAACGAAGCACACCATAATATCACTTTCCATTTTTAATACTTTTTAAAAAGGTTTTATTTATTCATTTGAAAGAGAAAGAGAGTGAGCTCTAGTGGGGGGGGGTAGGGCAGAGGGAGAGGGAGAAGCAGGCTCCCCACTGATCAGGGAGCCCCTACAGGGCTCAATCCCAGGACCCTGGGATCATGACCTGAGCCTGAGCTGAAGGCAGATGCTTAACCAGCTGAGCCACCCAGGCTTCCCAATACTTCTTTTCTTAAATTTACAGACTCCAATAAATATTTCCTTTAGATATTTTTTAACCACATTTTTTAGGCTTAGTTTATTTACCATACCCATTGCATCATATGTATTATTATAATTTTAATTCAGTAAAAACATTCCCAAAGTATCTATAGTGCGAAGTATAGAAAACAAGTTAATTAGTTCCAATAAACATATTCTGAATTGTGTTTGTGAATGAAACTGGGCAAGAATATAGTCTTTGTTTTATAGAGCAAAATAAAGTAAATAAAGGAAGATTCTCTATCTACAGTTTCTTTAGCATAAAATGAATTGAAGGGATTCACATTTGTGTGAATCACCCTCTGTCTATACAAACAGAAATGTTTTATGTGTATATGCTGCATTACGCAGGTTATAGCGTCAGATACTTTGGGGCAGGGGTGAAGAAGGGCATAAAGGCCAGCTTTCAGAGGGATGATTTAATACAGGAAAACAAGGAGGTTGAAGGAATAGGATTTCATTTCAGAGAAGAGAAAAAAAGAGGGTCTTGAATATGGATTTAAAGAAAGCCAGAGTTACCTAGCTACAGAGGGAAGGAGCAGATGTGAGAGTAGATGAAGGAGTGTAGACATAGTGGCTTTTCTGTGTCTGCTCCTCCTACGGGTTCAAACTGAAGCCACATCCTTTCCTGGTCACTATGATAGGGCTGTTTAAGTCACTCAGCCTTTGTTCTCAGGACTTTGTACTTAAGATCAGTTTTAAGAACTACTTTACTATTAATGTTCTTCCTATACATATTGTATTCATTTGAGTAAGTGCAAGAAAAATATAATAAATAGGCTATATGCAGTTATTTTTAAAAGTAGAATCATTTTATTTTATTTTATTTTTAAAGATTTTATTTGACACAGAGAGAGTGACAGCAAGAGAGGGAACACAAGCAGGGGGAGTGGGAGAGGGAGAAGCAGGCTTCCTGCGTAGCAGGGAGCCCGATGCGGGGCTCGATCCCAGGACCCTGGGATCATAACCTGAGCTGAAGTCAGATGCTTAACGACTGAGGCACACAGGTGCCCCAAAGTAGAATCATTTTAAAATTACATATGACCATAATAAAAATAGTAACAAGATGTTTCTCTTTTTCTTTTAGGTTTATGCAATTAATAGTGCTGGTGCAGGGCCAAAGATTCAGATGAGAATAACCATGGACATTAAAGGTACATACATGAGCTGCCTTCCTGTGAAATACTGTTGTCTTAATCAAAGAGTAATTATAATTGAATTCTATTATTAGAGTTAAGAATGTAGTCAAGCTTTTAAATGATGCATATGCAATAATAAGCATACATTAAGTAATAAAGCCTGCTTATTAAAGCTATACTTAAAATGTCTAAATAATAATGCAAATTACCATCTTAAAGAGAATGCCCACCTGCTATTTATCTTATATTTCTTTCCCTCTAAATTTAGAGTTTTCTGAGACAAATTTTATAGTCTGTTACTATGTTTTGTAATTTTATTGAAAATTCATTGTTAAAAACACCCATGGCTAGAGTTTGACTAGTTATAATTAAATTCCTTGACTGATCTTCATCTCGAAAGTAAAATTCTTTTTAGCTAATCAGATAGTGTTTACTGAACTACCATATATTCAACTTTATGATTCTGACTATAAGGTAGATCTATCAATTCATTATTCTGACAGGTATTGTGTATAGAAAATATAATTAAAATTGAAGGCTGCCTTGCTCACACAAAACAATCCATGAAAACCAAAAAAGATTGTTAAGAAGAATTTAGGGCTAGCCAGTCATTCGGGATACTTCCTCTTCCTGACTGAAAACATATATCCAATTGTGCTATCTCTCTAAAAATCTATAATAAAACCTGCAGAGAGATTAAAAAACTGAAGCGTTTGGACCTTTAGTAGAACACTTCTCTTTCTGAAGCAAAAAGTAACTTTTCTTAGTCTTTGGTAAGCACAGCAGAGCAGAGTGATCAAATGTGCTAGCTCTAGACTGAGTCTAGGGTCAAACTGCTGAGATTGAATCCTGGATTGGCCACTTGATATCTGCTTGACGTTAGGCAAGTGTCTTAACCTCTGTAAGCTTGTAAAATGCAGATAACGCTAGTTCCTACCTCCCAGATTGTTGTGAAGATTAAAAGAGATAATCTTTGAAAAACCCTTAGGACAGTGCCTGGAAACTAGTGTTATTAAGAATAAGAAATATTCACTGTAAGATGAAGCTGATAACTTTTATCTTTTCGTCAATGGTAGTTTATATAATTGTAATATTATTTAAAAGTATTAAGAGTTGCTTTCAATTCCAAACTACTTGGAATGTGCAAATGCATAAGCTCTTCAGAAACATCAGCTGTTTTACCAAATGACTTCATCAAGAAGAACTTATGTCATACCATCTTAATTTCTTTTTGTTATTCAGTGGCAGACAGGTAAGTGTGCAGGTAACAATAGATGCATTATATTAATTCTTTAGCAAAACTTGTTATGTCTATTGCTTTGATCAACCCCAGGTAGAGATGGTTAGTTCTGACTTTCCACTCCTTAGATAGGACAGATAGACTCATAATCAGTTGTCTAGAAAAAAATATGTGAGTACTGGTGGTAGTGGTGAGGTGCCAGAGAAATATTTTTCTCCAGTAATATGCATGATTGTTTCTGGTAACATGGAGTGACATTGAATTAATAGTAGTCTCATTAAATTTGCATTTGACACATAATATGCAGTTAGGTAATCATATCCAATGCCAGATTCCTCTCACTGGAAACCTTTTCTTGGGGACTCCCCAGTGGCCTGGCTGAAAGTTTCTCAGAACTCCCTGAAATCTGAGGATCTTCTTGCTGAATCCTTCCTTTCTTCTTCTCTCACGCAGGTATTAGACCTGTGATCTGTGCTCTAAAGGCTCTTGCCACCTACTCCTGTTCCCTGTTCCTTGACTCGTCATGGATATTTCCTCCAATAAACTTCCTACACATCTAATATTATTATAGCCTTTACATCTCAGAGGAGTGAGCTAAAGGATCAAGCCAAGAAGATTTTATTCAAATCTTGATATTTCCCTTTTACAGCTATGTGACATAAGGCCATTTCCTCATCTATAAAATGGAAATGGTATTGCCAATTTTATGGCATTATTGAGAGGCTTTTAAAAAAATTTAATAAATATGGAAATTGAAGTTTGATTAAGCAGCTTGCTGTGCTTCAAACAGCTGGTATACGCATATAGCAATGAGATGAAATGAAACAAGCAGAGCTCCTACAGATATTGATTTTGGAGATATTTGTATGCATTGGCAGTAAAATGTGAATTATCGTGCACTTTCAGAAATTAGTCTGGTAATATCTATTAAAGTTAAAAATATGTATATCTTTTGTTCCAGAAATTCTGTTCTTGGAAATCTATTCCATAGAAATAAAAAGATTAGTACATAAGGCTAAATATATAAGGCTGGTTATTGCAGCAAATGTTCAAAACCAAAGGAAAAGTTCCTAGAATCCCCATTACTAGCTGAATGATTGAATAAATATGATGTTGTCACACCATGATATATACAACATAGTCACTAAGAAGAATGAGTTAGCCCCATACTTCGTGACTTGGAAAGACTTATATAAGTCATTTAAGTGAAAAAAGCAAAATGTGGAGTGATTATAATACATAATATAGCCCCATTAAAAAATCAAACAGTGAGAATAATCCATTATGTATGACTTTATGTATTTTATATGGTTGTGTGAACATGGGGAAAAATATGGGAGTATATCATCCAAATGTTTGGCATGGATAAACTGTGGGAGGGATGCTATTATGACTAGAATAGAAATTGATGAATCAGCTAAAGGAAGTAAAAGAAAAAAACCACTAAAATATTAGTATGATTTAATACACTTACAAAAATTATATGGTGTGAGAGCATATATAATTTGAATTTTTTTAATATGTGAAGAGGAGTCAGACACCTAAAAATCACACCTGGGCCCCATTATCTCAAGCCAGTATGAAATACATAATTAAAGCATCAAGAGATAATAATTGCTAAACATCTGTTGTAGTCAAACAAAACTGTTTCATTTGTTACTTGTTTGTCATCATTTTATCTATAAATCACCTGCATGAAATGAGAATTTAAAATTTTTTTCTTCTCTTCAGAAACAAAAAATCAATTGCAGTGATATTTCTTCTTTGTTTAAAGCTCCAGCACGACCAAAATCCAAACCAACCCCTATTTATGATGCCACAGGAAAACTGCTTGTGACTTCAACAACAATTACAATCAGAATGCCAATATGTTACTACAATGATGATCATGGACCAATTAAAAATGTACAAGTGCTTGTAACAGAAGCAGGGGGTATCATCAACTGTCAATTTACCTTGTTAAATTGTAGAGTATGAATTGTTGAATGCTAAAGAAGTTTCAGTTCAACATTAGTAGCTTCCCTGGTGGTCTAGTGGTTAGGATTCGGCGCTCTCAGTTCAACATTAGTAATATAAGGTTGACTACCCATTATCACACAACTGTTGAGCTTAATACAGTGTTAATATTATCATTAATTATACTAATCATTAATTTATACCCAAAATACTTGACTAAAATAAGACAAGCCATAGTTAAAATATATGATTTATTTATTCATTCCATATACTGGTTGGATTGCTTGATTTTGACAAGATAGAGTCTTGATAGCTTCTTTGGAGGTATGAACAGGAGAGTTATCCTTGACCGAGAGATGTTCTTTCTGTCTCTGAGAAGTCATCCTCCACAATAAAGCCTAAAGAATCATGTGTGATGGGGCAAGATAGGGTTCCCTGTTTATCCAGGTAGATCAGCTGAGTCATCCCTGGTGGTTCACAGAGTTAAAGATGTTGCATCCAGATTTTCCTCATGTAATTATACAAATGCTCTTCAGAAATGTGAAAATATCTTCATATATTACTTGTAATTTTATCCTTTTTTTCTGAAAATAGCTCAGCATGATGGAAATGTAACAAAGTGGTATGATGCATATTTTAATAAACCAAGGCCGTATTTTACAAACGAAGGCTTTCCTAATCCCCCATGTACGGAAGGAAAGGCAAAGTTCAGTGGCAATGAAGAAATCTACATCATTGGTGCTGATAATGCATGCATGATTCCTGGCAGTGAAGACAGAATTTGCAATGGACCTCTGAAACCAAAAAAGCAATACTTGTAAGTATAGTTGATGTTTACTAATGCATCGTGGTAGCAAGCAAGGCGACATCTTTTATTCATCCATCTACCCATCCTTTCATCTTTCCAATAAGCGCTAGGCATCCATTATGTATCATGACCTGATACATGGTAAAGATCAACAAGACATTGTCCTTACATTCCCTAAAAGTACAGTTCTATAGGGAAAGTAGGCAAGCTTAAAAGTAATTATGATTTGATATGATAAGTGACATAAGGACAATATGAAAAACATGTAATTGGAGAACATGGGTAGGAGAATGGAATTCTTTCTGTAAAGGATAATGTGACTAACATAATATTTTGTGCTTTTCACTCATTATTTTGCAACACATGCTAATTTATGAGTTTTTAGAAACACTATCCTAGTCTTTTAGTTGACGACAACTTCAGTTTACCAGAGTTATAGCAATAATTTTCTCCTCTTTGTATTATTAAACCTCTCAATTAGTGACTGAAATATTTATAATTCACTTTAATATTTGTAATTTTGTAGATCATGATAATCTAATGTATTAAATACCACTGCTGATATTCTGGCTTTATTAAATGCTTTGCTAAATTAATCACTTGTCTCCTGTTAAATTGAATGTGTTATTTTTGTCATAAGACTATAATTTTTTAATCTTAAATTATTTAATTTCCAAAATATAATTTTTACTACCAAATTTGGAAAATGCAGCTAATTTCATGTTTGCCTGCTAGTTAAAGCATTATTAAATTCTTCATAAACATTCTAAGCTAACATTAGAAAAATAAAGAAGTCAGGCATTTGAAAAAAATAGAATGCTCTATCATCTATTAGTAAGTACAGTTACTTTGGTTACTAAGCTATTGCCTGAAATTTAGTTATCATAATAGGCAGTTATGAAAATGTTATACCACAAAATTTAATATTTATTCAAATATTATTTATTTTGCGTATTTTTCCAACACAGACTCTTCATATAATCAATAAAGTCGTAAGAATTTGAGAAGAGTAGAGATTAAATTATAAACTGAAACTTATTAATGTAAGTTGGTTTTGTACTTTAAAATGCTTAGATGTCTATAATTTTTAAATAAGGTAAATTTCAGTTATCTCTGAAGATGTTAAAATCACCCATTCTGTAACCATTTTCTGTTTCTTATGTCATAAAAACATAGAAAGTGAAAATACGCTGTGCACACACAGAATTAAGAAGCATTTTGCTAACATGTGAACAAAATAAGTTCTGTATGACCATTCTAAATCTAGGTCATTGGTATTTTCAAAAGTAGTTGAGGTATAACAGTTATTAAACTTTATATTTGTAAAGTATGTTTGTGTAACACACTTTCACACAGACATGAAATAATTTCATCCAAATAAATCTATGAGGAATGTAATCTACTTCATCTGTTTAACCTGCTGACTACTCATGAGTCTGGCCAAACTTTTAATTACTCTCTTATGTGCAGGATAATTATTCATCTCACATAAAGATAAGACATATTGTTCTGATGGCAATTGATTTCCAAGTTTACATCTTATAAATACACTTTCTCTTGAATAAAAATGTGTATTTTTCATTGCTATTTGTTAAATTATTAATAGAAAAAAGTCATATATCATGCAAATTTTTGGTTTTTATTTTTTTTATTTCATAGATTTAAATTTAGAGCCACAAATATTATGGGACAATTTACTGATTCTGATTATTCTGATCCTGTTAAGACTTTAGGTAAGATATATTCTGCAATTTAATTTCATTGATAATCTCAACATGCTAATCATAGTTGTAACATTCATTAGTAAATATATTAATCCATGACTGAATGTTCTCAAGTATAAATTCATTTCAGGGTTAATTAGCCTGACAAAGGAAAAAATACTATCTATGATATTCTTTTAAGTGATGGATGTTCCATCTATTCAAATCTGGACATAGATTTCAATATGGTATTAGTTCTATGCTGATGTGTACTAACATTATACTAAGCAAATATTTACTTGGATGTTTAATATATAATCTTATATGTAAAACATTTTTACCTAATAAAAAAGAAAAAGATTTATGGAAATTTTCCTGAAATAATCTTAAAAACTAGAAACTTACCAACTTTTTAAAATTTTATTTTCTTTCTAATCAAGTCTTAAGTGAGTTTTTTCAATTACACCCACCCAATCAGGCCTGAATAAACCATAAGTACAATTTAGTCCAAAGCAAGTGTTTTCTTCCACCTCCTCCTCCTCCATCTTTACCGTCATCATCTTCTAGACTCTTTGTATATAGTGACTGATGGACTCTTCACAACTGTCTTTTAATTGATACCAGTAGTTCTCAACCAGAGTGATTTTACTCTCCAGGGAATATGTAGCAATGTCTGTAGCCATATTTGGTTGTCACAATTATGGGGCCAAGCTACTGGCATTTAGTGGGCAGAGGCCAGGGAGGTTGCTGAGCATCCTATGTAGCATAGGACAATCTTTTCAGCAAAGAATTATTTAGTGCATAATGCCAATAGTGCTGAGATGGAGAGAAGCTGTTAGGTGCTGTTAGCTCCATTTTATAGATGAGGAAACCAAAACCCAGATTAAGTAACTAAGTGGCTCAACAATCTAGCACAGATTCCATAACCATTCCAGTACAATACAGGATTTAGACCTGGATTCAAAACTTGACTCTGCCACTTGAGAAAATAATTTCTATAGACCTCAGTTTCCTATTTAGAAAATGGTGGTGAGAGTGTCCACCTTGAAGATTTAAATAAAATAGCATATGTAAAGATACTAATATTTTATAGTTAGTAAAATTTTAAATACTTAATCACTTCTTTTTGGATAGGTTATAATCAAAGATCTTAGAAATATACTTTTTTGGGAGAAATTATTTCCCTAGGATTTCTCTAAGTACATTGCAGCTTCCAGTTTTCCCTGTATCAAGCTCTGAGAATGTGGACCTTTGTGTGCCATTCAGATCCACACTATAATGTGAGACGCAACAGATTTCAGTGAGAGTTGTGGCTGGAAGAAGATAGATTTTTCCATTATTCTCAGTTAGAAATTCTCCTCTGGTTGTGGAAGATTAATTATCTAATGAGTCAGTTTCTGCAACCTCTACTTAGTTAAGGAAATTTTCAATCTTGAAGAAATAAAGGGGCTCATGGTTTGCTACATAGATGTTATAGAGGAATAACATGAAATCTTTGGCTCTGTGGTCTTATTCCACAACACCAATGGTTTAATTAATTAATTGTACCCAGTAATTCAATCATTTTACAATTGGCTGACTAGACTTGTGGTTTTGAAATGGTGTGGAGTATTTCATCATTTGATAGGTGAGTTGATCACACCCTGACACCACCACAGTGAAGTAAGTGTCTTGATGGCACCAACATTATTTCCTTTAGGTTAAGCATTCAGAAACTATTACCACAGCAAAATGGTGATCCTGGTGTGTTTACTGATGCAAGATAAGAGACACAGACAAAGTGGATAGCTCATATATCTAATGGAGATGACATTTTGTAGGAGCAGTGCTAAAGATGTTGCCTTGCTGTGTAATTTTCTTGTGTGCTTATGTCTCTCATAGATTGCTGGTTTCATGCAGATTATTGATGTGAGAGTACATTATGTCAGTTCTCTGAGAGACGAAGTTACAACATCCAGGGTAATAGGAATGAAAAAAGGGGAAAGACAAGCATCAGAAACCATGATGTGCAGGGATGTGATTCCTCACATTCTGCCAAATGTCTTCCCTCTGGCTGAGGGTGGGCCTCAAGTAGAACTTTGGCTGCAGGTGGTCTCAAGGTGCTCCTCAGCAATGTTCTTCTTTTTCTTCCTTACTCTCACAGCCAATTCAGTGGAATAAAATAATTAATTCTAGAAAGTAGCAGAAACACACCATCAGTTCTCTGGTTCCTTCTTTGAAATCATGACTATCCCCACCCCAGTCAACCAGGTACTAATGTTTGTGTGCCCTGGTAACAGCAGGAGTCTAAAGGGGATGCAAAATGTGGAACAAAGCACAGAGCATAGGATCTGGTCAAAATTAAGCACTGGTGAAACATAGATTCAACATATAAGGTAGAAAGCCATTGGGTTGGTAAGAGGTAGTTACAAGGAAGGGTCCCATACATCTATGATCTAATTTTTCAGAGTTCATATATTATTTGTAGACCAGGGACATAAGGGCAGCCTTTCAAGCTGCTCCTTAGATTTTCTTCCATGGACTGTCTTCTGATAAATAATGGCACTATAGTCTTATTCTGGATTGACCACATGGAGTTCTGCTCTCAAGATAGTTATTTATAGTTAGTGAAACCATGACAGGCAGGAGTGGAGAAAATAATTAGAAGTGCCACCCTGAGTTGTGGTGAAATGAGATGTGCAGCTTTGGAGTATGGAATGGACCATTGGAGCAGAATTCCTCAATGTCTGGAAAAGTAGCTCAGTCATCTAGCTGGTTAATGGATTTACTACCATCAATTTCTGTCCTCACATTTTACCTGGAGATTGGATCTTACAGTTCTGTGGATATCAGATTCAGCTTGATGGGTCAGGCACCAAAAAGTACATTCCAGAAATGGCCCTGGTCCATGATTTGACATTAATAAAACACCATGGAGTCATAAGAGTTTTGGGGGGTAAAAAAACAAACATTGCCAAGGAAGAAGTAGTAGGACTCAAAAAGGAAATAAATTTGATTATTTCTACATTAGTCAGCGGCAAGAATGGTCTCATGGCTGTGAGAATGGGAGCAACCATATAATAAAATGCATTGATGTAATTACCCTGGCGTCATCAGAATATTACAATGGATGTTTGAGTCCTTGTTTATCTCAAATATGTCATGTATTAGGATAGATGATACCATTTGCAACAGGCTAGAGGCTCCCAACATTCCTCACAAGCCTGCTGAGAACTTATGTGTGTATGTGATCTCAGACTTCAGTGAAAGAAGTGAAGAGCCCATCTAGGTCCTCAAACCACCCGTGGATATACATTCCTTCACTGGTATTTAGCATAGCACAGGCAGTGAGCTCCAAGCTAAGTAAAATCTTCAGGATTTAAGAGTCTTTGCAAGGCTGTCTTTTTAAGTTAGTATAGAGTGTACATTTCTAAAACAGACCATTTTGATAGTGGTTGGGCCTCTTACAGATACAATTATTTTGAAGTTAAAATTAGGGGCAAAAGAATCACCGTAGACTAATCAACTAAAAGGTTTAAGTTTATTGAAAAGGGTTAACAAAAGCACAAGTGAGAAGGGGCCAGGCAGGGCTTTGCTGAATAAGGATGAGTGTGTGGAAGAGGAGTTTGCACTTAGGGAAATCTTTATGACGTGTAGGAATAAACAGGGGAAATGACATACGGCATTATTTTAATCCTAAAGAAATACCTACAACTTATTTGATTTTGTTTTCACTCAGAATGAGCATTAACATTTTTACTAACAAAACTCATAAGAATCCTTCTTAAACTCTTTTTAAAAATCCTCTTTAGGCACATCAGTTTATGGAAACTGCTCGTAGGCAATGTTTTGATTACAAGGTTTAATTATAGAGGATTCCTGTGATTTGAAAACCAGACACTGCTTTCTGCACCTTACCGGGCTTCATTAAAGCTGAACAAGATGAAATCTTAAACCCCATGGCAAAGGCACTCTGTGATTATTTTCTTTTGTCATAACACTTCTCATTTAATTACCGTGCTAACAATGAGAAGTTCCAATATGCTCATTTAGAAACAGAAATCGGGAGTCGCTATGTATTTTTTTTTCTTTTTTTGCAGTGAAAGAATCACTTGCCCCCAAGACACCAGATGAATGAGGAAAGTTTTATGATGTTAATTATTATTAATTATAATAATAATAATGTGGTAATGTGGTGCTGAACCTCATAAACTTTGCAGTCAGACAGACCTATTTCAGGCAGTATGGGCATATATTGAATTTATGTGGCCTTGGGTTTGTTACTTTAACAAATTAATTTCTGAAATCTTATTTCCAAAATGAAAATAATAATACCTACCTCATAAGCTAACTGGAAGATTAAATCAGATGAATGAATGACAAATAAATATGAAATGTTTATTAATAAAGATTATTATTATTTTTTTCCAAAGATTTTATTTATTTGTTAGAGAGAGACACGGCGAGAGAGGGAACACAAGCAGGGGGAGTGGCAGGCAGAGGGAGAAGCAGGCTCCCCGCTGAGCAGGAACCCCCCCCGCAACGCGGGACTCGATCGCAGGGTTCTGGGATCATGCCCTGAGCCAAAGGCAGATGCTTAACCAACTGAGCCACCCAGGCGTCCCAATAAAGAGAATTATTCATGTGCCAAGGCTTTTATGAATATTTTTATATATAACCCCACGTATTCTTCACAACCCTATTAACATAACCCCCTATTTATGGGTGTCCTCAATTTATTGGTAAGAAATCGGAAGGATGGGTCTTTTAACAACTTGCCCGAGGTTACAGAGCTAGGACAGGGCAGCACCAGCTTTTAGATCCAGGCAGCCTGACTCAAGTCAGCGCTGTGCTAGTAACCGCTGTACGCATTGCCTGGAAATCACTCAGTGTCTGAGTCGGTTGCAGTTGCACTGCTCTTGGTGAGTTTTCTGCTCCCACAGACTTCCTATCCTTGCTGTACCCTTTTCTCTTCCCAACATTTTTAATTACTTCCAGCTGTTTTCTTATCATCATTTCCTCTTAGCTTTTGGAGATTAGCGTTCACACATGAGTATGCTCTACTTTTGCACATAAAGATACAAAAATTCCTTTTTGTTTTTTTTTTTTAGCAATGAATAAGTGTTTCCTTACACCCTGGAAACCACTGTTTATTGTCTACTTTTAATATTTTGCCAAACTGATGCATGAAAATAATATGTCTAGGGTATTTTATTTTATTTTATTTATTTATTTGAGAGAGAAAGAACACCAGTGTGGGGAGAACAGAGGGAGAGGGAGAAGCAGGCTCCCTGCTGAGTAAGGAGGCCAATGCAGGGCTCGATCCCAGGACCCCAGGACCAGAGCCACAGGCAGACGCTTAACTGACTGAGCCACCCAGGTGCCCCTAGTGTGTTTTAACTTACATTTCTTCAGTTATGAAATTGAGTGTCTTTTAATAAATTCTTTGTTCAGTACTTGAATATCTGGATGAATAGTACTGTCCAAAAGAGAAGAAGAGATCCTTATACTTAAGTTCTAACAACTTGTTTTCTTTTAAGATTAATAATAATATTAGAAGATCTTTCACATGACATACATCTATATCAAGAGCCAGATATGTCCTATGAGCTTTATAACTCATTTAATTCAGCTTCTTCTTAGAGTTATAAAACTGGCTTAAATCAGATTTCAATCAAAAAACAGGAAATTTAGTGCTTTATAATTATGTTTGCTTAATTACAGCAGTACATTTTATTATGCAAATAAAACATAATTTAATGTGACCTTTCTTAGGACTTTAAGTCTAGTCAGGAAATTACTTCTGCTTATTACAGATAGAATCATGTTTATATTTTCAAGTGAAAGAATTCCATTTTCTATGGAAGGATTTGGAGAAGTGACTTCATTTTGGATGGTAATTCTCTGTGGGTATATGCATAACAGTGAATCAGAATTTGTACTGGACAGTCATGGTACACTTTGTCCTTTCCTACTAGTACATTTGTAATACATGTACCCAAAAGGATTACATACTGTTTATTAATACATTGTATGTCATTTCCTCACTGCACTTGGCTAGTGCTTTGAAATGGTAATCTAATCTGAAACATTTTTTTGTGGTCTATGAAACCATTTTTTCCCCCCACTGGGTTCTAAGGTCCAGTGATTCAGTATTACCTGATAAAGAGCATTCTTTATTCATCTTCATGTATTTCCTTTCCCATGCACATCCAATTAGAGTCAGCATGTGAAAATTCATAAAACAAGTCATTCACATGTTAATATATTTAAAAAAGGGGTATCTAAAATACTGTATGAGCTACTTGCTGCTTTATAGTCTCCTAAACTTAGCTGGAGATCTAGATAACCATGAAACTCTGGCAACTATTTTTAAGATTCAATATTCATTCGAATCTAACCAGGCAAAATAGCCATAGGAACCCTTTCCTATTGTTAACAGTTCGTAAGCACCAACCCAGGGAAAAAAGATAAAACACTAATTCTTGCATGATATACAGGTAGTTAACCTATTTTATTTTGTCACTTAACTTTTGTACTTTTTACAGTAAAATTATAAATTATAACTCATAGAACTTAAAAATGGTTACAATTATAATAGTTGTTTCTAAGTAAATGATAAATATCTTGCATTTCTTATTTGTTTCAATGCTTGATCTTCAACCTGAAAATTTTTAGTATCTATTTCAAAACCAATATTTATATTCATTAGTAAATTTAGCAAATATTTATTGAGTATTTATTATGTATCTGGTATTATTCTCAGAACAGGGAATACAGTTTTAAATAAAATGAAGACTCCTGTCTTTACATTCTGGACAGACAATGAACAATGAGGATCATAAATAAATTTATTATAAGATATATTAAAGTCTGATAAGAGCAATGGAGAAAAAAAGTAGAATGGAGTGCAGAGGATGTAGAAGGGGGAAGGCAGAAGTGAGGAAGTTGGAGCTTTTGATTTTAAATAGGATGATGTCTTAGTCTGCTTAGTCTAGCATAACAAATTACCATATAGGCTGTGTGGCTTAAACAACAGAAATTTTGCTCACAGTTCTGGATGCTAGAAGTCTAAGAACCAAGTTCCAGTAAGTTTGTTATGTGGTGAGGGCTCTCTTCCTGGCTGGCAGAAGGCCTCCTTCTTGCTGTGTTCTCATAGGACCTTTCCTCAGTACATGTGCACAGAGGGAGAGAGCTAGCTTTCTGGTGTCTCTTGTTATAAGAATACTAAGTCTTTTGGATTGGGGCCCAGCCCTTATGACCTCATTTAATGTTAGTTACTTCCTAATTCCAAATACAGTCACACTGAGAGGCTAGGGCGTCAACATAAGAATTTTGGAGGGACACGTGTATTTGGTCCGTTTGGGCTTCATTGAGAAGGTGATATTTGAGCAAACTCTTGAAGGTTATGAAGTGGCTACTCAGACAGATACACAAGAGAAATACCTTTCCAAGCACAAGGAGAAGCTGGTGCAAATGCCCCATGACCTGGTATGTTCCAAGAGCAACAGGGAGGCCAGTCTGGCTCCAGCGGAGTGAGGAAGGTGGAAATTGAAGGGGAAGTCAGAGAGATAACAGGGAGTCAGAGAGTTAATGAGGGACCAGATCACAGAGGCCATTGGAAGGACTTTGGCTTTTCCCTGTGAGAGATGAGGAGGATTTTAAGTAGAAAGGTAATATTTTAAAAAGGATTACTCTTCCTGCTATTAAAAATAGATGGGAAGAGGACAAGGGTGACTACAAGAAGACTTGTTAGGTGTCTATACAATAATTCATGCAAAACAGTGTGGTGGCCTGGCTCAGGATCCTGGCAGCAGAGGGGATGAAAAATGAATACAGCATACACAAAGTTTTGAATAGTATAATGAACCCCCAAATACTTACTAATTAAATGTAATAATTTTTAACATTGTGTTACATTTGTTTTATTTATGCATTTGTTCTTTTATTTCTGAAGTATTTTAAAGTAAATCACACAAAGCATTATATTCCACTATTTAGTATGTTTCTCTAATAAGAACATTTCTATTGTCACAGTTAAATAAAATTAATGATAAATCCTTAATATTATATAATACTCTATATAAATCATCTTCTGTTTTTTTTTTCTGCATAGTATGTCTGAATCAGGACCCAATAAGAGGTTCATATATTATTTTTATTGTTGTGTCTCTTACTCTCTTTTATTCTTCCTCTTTTTTCCCCCTATGCCATAGATTCATTAAGGCAAACACATGAGTTGTTCTATAGGAGGTCCCATATTCTGAATCTGTTTGATTGCTTTCTCTTGGTATGATTTAATTTTTTTTCTCCTTCTTTTACTTCTTATAAATTAGAAATAAGATCTAAAGGTTTGAATATTCACAATTAACATTTTCAGCAAGGGTGTTTTGCAGGTGTTGCTGCCTAGATTAAAACACCTCTCATCAGGAGGCATATAACATCTGGTTGTCACATTTCAATGATGTTAAAATTGATCAGTGAGTTTTAGTTGTCATAACAGCATGATCCTTCATTGGAAAGTTGGTTTTTCCCCCCCTTGTTATAACTAGCAAATAATCTGTAGGATGATAGTCTAGTGTCCTGTCGATATCTGATTCCCTGTCAACCTTCCTTTTTATCATTGAGGATAGATTTATGCTTGTTACCTAAATCAATTATTTTATTAGGAGTGAAAAACTAATTTCTAATTGTATTATTCCTTCCACACTTATTAAATGGAACTCTCCTCTAAAGAAGTGCTTTATTGCCTTGAGTAAGACTATTTTTTTAATTCATAAAGTACAGTTCATATGAGAAAGCTAGGAAAAAATGCTTAATTTTTTCCCTTTAATTACAGATTTTTAAAATAAGAAAATGGCAGTCTGGCTATAGCCAGTGCTTACAAATTAAAAGTTTGTATATTTTTTATTTCTCTTTCATTGAATAATACTAGAACTTGTGGCTTTTTATATATTGAATCTATTTCCACCAATTTCAGTTTTTATTCATCATAAAATTTAAGCTGTTCCCTCTTTGACCAGTAGGAACTTCTGCAAGATGATCCTTTCTTCTTTCCATACCATTAGACTTTGATAGCTTCTTAGCTCTCTGGCCCCTCTAGATGTCCCAAATTCCTTTTGTTTTCTAATCACACTTTGGAATTACTATCTCTCCAAGTTTCCCTAGTTTCTTTTAAAGAAAAGTATGTGTATCTTGAAGATAGAGGCAACAAGATTTCCTAGGAGATTGTGGATGTGTTCTATGAGAGAAAGAGAGTCAAATATGACTGCAGAGTTTTTGGACTGAGCAACTAGATCAATGAAGTTGTCATTAACTAAGAGGTAGAAAGATGCAGTTGAAAGGAAGGAATTATAGGAGTTCAGCTTTGGATATGATTTTGAAATTTTAATTATAGTTCTAAATAAAGATATTTAGTTAGCAAGTGGATATTCACGTCTGGAGTTCGATAGATAGCAATTAAGTAGTCATCATCTAAAGATGAAAATTAAAACCACGAGACTGCATGGGCTCACTAAGGTGGTGAGTTTAGATAGCAAAAAGAAGAGGTCCAAGGGCTGAGCCCCGATTTAGAAGATCTAGGAGAAGAAGGGGAACAAACATATATGTACACTTTCTTAGCATTCTTGAGAAACATTCCAAGAAAATATTTTTCTGTGTTTTGAGACCCAAGTAGTATTTCCTAATAATAATCAATAATAATGTTCTTTGTCCTCTTCAGGTGAAGGACTTTCTGAAAGAACTGTAGAAATTATTCTCTCAGTCACTCTGTGTATCCTTTCGATCATTCTTCTTGGGACAGCTATTTTTGCATTTGCAAGGTAAGATTTATCTATACTCACTTTCCTAAGATGCTTTATGGACATTATTCAGTCATTGTGCAATCAGGAGACAGAAGCCACAATAATAGTCACTTGAATGGGGAGTATTTAATTAAAAAAAAATTGCTAACTAGTAGAAATAGTTAACAACTATAAGGGGTTAAAGAACTCTAAAGGGTCCAGAAGTAGCAAGTACAACAAAACGGCTGCTCTCTCAAGGCTGAGGAAGAATGGACAATAAAGGAACTAAGAACCAGAAGAAGTCTCACTCCAAAAGTTTGACATGGAATGTCTACCACAGGCACATGCAGCCGGTCACCTATCAGCGGGCAAAGAAGATGACAGAGGGAAGGGGCTGGAGCTGTTCTGTAGAAGCTAATCATCATTAATTGAGGATAGGCAGGCTGGAATTGGTCTGTAGAAACAGCCCATTTTGCTGAATAGTGTGGGGGTGCTGAGCTACTGGAATTGTTCACCAATGGGAAGAGCATCCACTTTGGAGGCAGCTAGCACTCATCCAGGTGGGCTGCTGGGCTTCCACATGAATAATAATCATGCAGCACTGGAACATACCAGGGAAGTATCTCCCTGTCCCTCTGGCCTTGAAGGTCACTGTGGTATCCTCTGTTGACAAAGCTGAGCATCCCAGCAGCCGGCAAAGGGGAAGTATAGAGTCTAGCTCCAATATCACAGAGCAGGGCAAAGAAGAGCAGGTTTGTTTTGTTTTGTTTTAATTTTATTATGTTATGTTAATCCCCATACGTTACATCATTAGTTTTTGATGTAGTGTTCCATGATTCATTGTTTGTGTATAACACCCAGTGCTCCATTCAGTACGTGCCCTCTTTAATACCCATCACCAGGCTAACCCATCCCCCCACCCCTCCCTTCTAGAACCCTCAGTTTGTTTTTCAGAGTCCATCGTCTCTCATGGTTCATCTCCCCCTCCGATTTCCCCCCCTTCATTCTTCCCCTCCTGCTATCTTCTTCTTCTTCTTCTTCTTTTTTTTTAACATATGTTGTATTATTTGTTTCAGAGGTACAGATCTATGATTCAACAGTCTTGCACAATTCACAGCGCTCACCATAGCACATACCCTCCCCAATGAGCAGGTTTAAAACTGAGAGATAATAAAGTGATAACACAAAAGCAGAAGGTTTTCTCGGATTTCTGCACTTTAAAAAATAATTTAAAATTCTGATAGGTTTAATGAAAAATATTTTAATCAGGTCTAAATCTTAAAGTTTATACAGAAGAGATCATTTTTACAATCAGGACAACACTTTGAAGATGTCCAACTTCCATACATGGTGGGCCCCTTCTTCCTGTTTACTTTACCAACAAGTCTGTACTTCATTTTCCAAGGGTCCCTTTAAATTCCCAGTATCAGGGGCGCCTGGGTGGCTCAGTTGGTTAAGCAACTGCCTTCGGCTCAGGTCATGATCCTGGAGTCCCGGGATCGAGTCCCGCAGAAGCAGGGAGTCTGCTTCTCCCTCTGATCCTCCCCCCTCTCATGCTCTCTGTCTCCCATTCTCTCTCTCAGATAAATAAATAAAAAATCTTTAAAAAAAAAAAAAGAAATCTAAAAAAAAAAATAATAATAATAATAATAATAAATTCCCAGTATCAGCCTCCTAATTCCCTTCCTGTTTACAGGGTCTCAGGGGAAATCTTAGTTGTGGTCCTAAAATCTGGCTTCATAAAGTAGATTTCTGAGTTAAAGGGACCTTATATTTGCAAAGGTAACCACAACACTAATTTCCTAAGTAGCTCAGTAGGCTCTTTTTATTTTATCTGAAGAAGGTAGTCCCGTATTCTGTATGCCATGCATCATCTCTTTCACCTTGAATCTCTTAAATCATCATTTTGATGGATAATTTGAAGAGCTGTTGAAACAAGTATTTTTCTTATGCTGCATACTGTTCTCAGATTCCGCCGAGAGATAGTGAGAGAAAGTCATTATTCTAGGCATTTTTAGGGATAGATTGTTTAAGATATCTTCCTTGTCCCTGAAGGGCATGCTTTGGCCATATTCATATTGTTCCTTGCTCTAAAAGCTTTTCTGATTTTCATCTCCTTACAGGATAAACTCCTTATGTGGACAAGAAGTTCTCCCCTCTTATTCCCTACAACCTCCGGACATACTTCTCTTTGGCCAAATGGGTCTCTTCTCACCTGAACGTTCCTTAGGCTTTTCTACAACTCTGCTTTTATACGGTCAATCAGAAATGTGCTTCCTCCTCCTTCTCGTTCTGGAACACTCAAATCAGATCTCACTTTTTTACTTCCTGACAATACTAGTAGTTGTCCTATGAATTGGAATTTGGAATTTTTATCTTTTTATTGCTTTTTCTACATTTAGATCTTGCTTCTCAACTAAACTGTAATGTTCTTAGATAGGAACCATATTTTATACTTTCTTTTCCATCCTTAATACATAATTCATATTACATAATAATTGTTTGAAATGTAAAAGATAGAATAGCTAATATCACTTTGTAATTACCATACTATGTCATAGAAAAATAAGCATGTAAATGGCTTAAAAATGAAAGGACTTGGATTTGATTCTCAGATTCATGTGATTTTTATTTTTGAACTTGAATTTTCTGAATATAAATAAAGATAACATTATATGCTGTACAATATTTTTATAAAAAGCCTATGAGACAATTTAAAACATATTTCTATGCATTTTCATGAATGTAGAAATGTCTCATGTATATAAAACAATGGAACATGGTCTTTTACTGCTGGTGCTGATAGCAATGAGCTGGTTCCACTTCGGCATACTTTCTCTTTATGACAAATCTAGAGACAGCTATCGGGAGGCAAAACAAGCTCATAGCTTCAATTTCATTTGCCCTGTAGTTTAAGTTTGCCAGTGGCCCAGGCCTTGATCAACTGATTCTCATTAAAATTTGAAACTTCAACAAAGCAACATCTTAAAGGAATATAGTAGAATTAGGTTTTATGGAATTAAAACAGGAAAAATAAGTTGAGTACCTATAAATTTGCGCCATATTCAGAGATGTGACCCCAACAAAGAAATTATTTGACTGATATCTAAAAACAAAAGGAAACTTAATTTTATATGCTTTCTATGGTATTTCCTTTTTGGACTTTACTACACTTATTTTAGAATTCGACAGAAGCAGAAAGAAGGTGGCACATACTCTCCTCGAGACGCAGAAATTATTGACACTAAATTCAAGCTGGATCAGCTCATCACTGTGGCAGACCTGGAACTGAAGGACGAGAGATTAACGCGGTGAGCACACTCCTCTTGGCGAACAGTGGTTCAGAGGGCCTGGAGCCATGACCCTATTCTGACCTATGCTTGTTGGAAGTGTTTGTGGGGCTCCTATTTACACAGGTCATAGAGATCTTCTTTCAAAGAGTGACCTCCATCTTCTGCACACTTCTCACTGGTGCTCGGAGAATCACTTAATCTTCCTCATGCTTTGGGTTCAATATGAACCTCGGACTATAACGTTCAACCAAGCTCTTTTTTTTTTTTCCTGAGACAAATATTTTTACACATTAAACCTTTAAAATCATGTTTAATAATTCACTTCATATGATAGATTTCTTTTACATTGGATTTTCTGGAAGTGTCCATATTTTTAATCACAAGTTTAATTAAATTTGTAACGACTTGATATTGTTTATATCATTTTTATAAAAGCCTCATAGCTCCTTATTTTAGTATGAAATTACATTAAAAATCTAACTTGTGTATTAACACTTTATTTTTTAATTGCTTAGTATTTAAAAATTAAATACAAAGTAAAAAATTACCTTTGGGAAGAAAAGCATGTCATCAGTATGTATTAGAAATAGTAAAGGTGCTTAATTTTAAAGAGTAAGTATTTTAAGTCCTTTTGAAATCATTATAAATCATTCAAAATGTTGACACATTTGAAAAACTTGTCTATTAAGATAATTCATCAAATTCGTAATAAAAACTGTCATCAGGCCATCATAACAAGTTTAGATTCTTATAAGATGCAATATTTTGTGATGCTTATAAGCACATGACAGTTTTTACAAAGTACATGAACAACTCTGCTAGGCTTTAAAAAATTATTATTAACTCTGGAAATACGCCATGAAAGTTCTTGAACTTAAAAAGGAATTGTTTATAGTTGTCATTTAGCAAAGCTGCTCTTTACCTAATAGATTGACTTTGAAAGAGTATTTCCAGCATGCCTAAAAATATCAAATATGTGTTACAGAGGGAAGTGTCATCTGATAAGCAGGGGCCTTCCAAATACTGCAAAATGAAAGTCATTCAGTGTTATCACTAAATTACAAGGAAATTTGTTCTGTTAAAGAGGTAAACTTACTCTTTATATTTAGATATTTACCTTTGTTTATATTCTAATAGAGGTTGTTTCTATGGATACAACAAAATGGATAGTATTCCAAAGACCATATGGAAGAAGGTTATCTATTATCCAGGACATAGTTTTCCACATTAGAAATGTTATGTATGAAAGAGCAATAGATTTGCAGGGTAACCTGCCAAAGTTAACCACATCTTAGGAGCAATAGAGCATTCCAATATTAGGCTATGTCTTGGTCCTTAAAAGGGTCATCCTGCGTAGTAAAAGGAAGTTTCTTCTCCTTTCCCCCTGCGGGCCAACTGAATTTCTGTAGTATTCTCTCAACTCCCTTTCTCATTGTTTGTACCACCTCCACAGGCCTGGAGTCTCAGTGTCTTCTAACACCCAAAAGTACAAGAGAAAACACGTCAAATCTCTCAGTGCAATTAATTTTAGTTGTTTGAACAATTTAGTTGAATCTGTTCATACTAAAATGTTCTAAGTGTCCAAACACTTATAGGGGCAGTTTTTTAAAAGAATCTTTATTAATATCCCAAAAGTCCTTAGTAAGTAGATCTTTAGGAAGAGATACGACGTAACAAAGTGAAAAAAGCCAGTCAGTATTAAAGTGCTCTTTATCAAGGAGGTTATCATTCTAGGCAGGCTGTGCTGAGGTTAGATTCCCTAAGCTCTGTGTGTTTTCACAGCTTGCCCTTTCCTGCACTTCTGAACACAGCCATTATCTAAAAGCTGGAAGATTTTTTTTTAACAATGACTGTCATGGCAGCTAATGGAAAAGGTGGATAAGGACTGCATAGATTGTTTATTATTGGTTTTTCATAAATCAGGGACTGCCTTATTTAATCTTGATTCCTAATTATTTCTTTTCCTGCTTCCGTGTTTATTTATGTATATGTGGATTTATTTGTAAAATGATGTATAAGTGTCTTTCAGGTATATTTCAAATAATATTTATTTTTGCACATAGGTCATAAGTATATATTACCCCCAATAATAGTAAAGTTGGAAATTTTAGTTTCTATGATTTTTATTTTCTCACTTTTTGATATGATTCCAGCATTCATGACTGTGAAACATCCGTATTTGTAATTCCAGTGGCACATAATAATATGCTTTGCTTGATTATTACAGAAATTTATTAAAATAACTATCAAGTGGTTTGAGTACTAACTCTTCACTACAGAGATCTGTCTCCAGATTTACTATTTATTGAAGGGTTTTCATGTGAATAAGGTCAGTAATACAGTAGAAATTAAGTCTAGAAGAAATGGTAACTAACAGATCCATAATTAGTCATGTGCACATATATGAGGGGCCATCCTTCAGTGAAGCTCTCAAGCCCTTCACTTGTCTTGAGGTGCTGGAAGATCTAAATCTATTAAAAGGCATATAGGGCATGAGAGTAGAACCAGAGACTGATAGTAGATTCTGAGAGTAAAGAATCAGGGAGTTTGAGTTAGTTTTTAAATTGTTGAATAACTTACGTCATATGTCTTTGTTATTTGCAAGAGAGAACTTAGGTGATTTCCTTTAAATCTACCCACCTATTATATGCTCTTTCTACCTGAGGCTTAGGCATGTTCTTTTCCTTCCAACATGCCCACTTTCTTCATGCATATTGGACTAGCAGTTTTCCTCAGTGTTGTATGTCTTGACATGTCCATAAGAGAAGTGATAAAAGAAGAAGATTTAATCAATAATTAAAATATTAATTTTAGGGAGTTATCTAGTTAACAAAAGTTATTATGATGCTTGTACTAAATCCTGTCAAGGACTTGGAATTTTATAGTTAAGAAATTATTCATTTTATGACATGTGCCTGTATATTTATTTACGTGTTAAGATTCATCCTGTAAATTTTGTGTGTGTAAACTCTTATTATTTAATTATATTTTACCTTGTTTCACAAAGGATCTAAAGAAGAATTCTCTCACATTGTAATTTTTCTTCCTGAAGAACAAAACTCAAATGAAGATTTAGTACTCTGGAAAAAAAAAAAAAAAAAAAGATTGAGTACTCTGTAACTCCATGAGAACATTCAGGATAGGCCAAGATAATGTTTTCATTTCCTATTTGGAATGATAATTATACCATTTCCTTATGCACATTTTATATTTAAGTTTAGACAATGCACGATGTATTTCTTAGGGAGGGTATTTAATATTTTGGGCTCATCTCTTCCACATTCACCAGATTAGAAAATCACCCTTGGGGTTTTAAAGAAATGAACAAAACAACATTTTGTGATGGCTCCTTTGAAACACAACCACTTAGCCCAAGGAAGTGAGAAAGGTTTCCAGGAGGAAATATTGGCAAGATTAGCAAACACTCAGGTAAAACAGACCTGTCTCTTCAAGATTGCTGAGACCAGCTGGCCCTATGGATTGCTTTAACTAATTTAACTGCACACAAACTACCTTCCCAAGAGAGTTATAACACTTAAAATTAAATAACCTAACAGAAGGTTCACAAGTTAAATATTCTATTTGCTAAAAATGTTTATTTTTCACTGTCTCCTTACCAGACTTAATTAAGTTATAGTAGGTTCCCCATCTCCAATCTCCCCCACCCCCCCACCCCCACCCAGGGTGACTAAATCAGAAAAAAAAAACCACACAGAGTAATAACATTAATCAATGTTACTAATCTTCTTACTTGACCCTCAATTTCTTCCAAACCTCAATTATCCCCCCAAATTTTGTGCATCATTCCATATTAATTCTCTTGCCTATTTTAGTTGAGTGAATGTAATGGTGCATTAATTAGACTCAAGGCCCAATCCAGTAATCATGAATGGAATTAAAATCCTCAAGAAAGCAAACAGTTGAATTGCTTTCTTTCTTCAATAACTTTAGAAGTGTGCAAGTTGAATTTTCGTTAAATGTACTTGTCTTCAGGAAGCTCTTGTAAACTTTAAATCAGAATACTACATTTGGAATTATTATTGTTATTTACAATCTTTATAAAATTAAAAAATCATCCCAATCTACTTTCACATAGAGGGCTTGCTAATATAAATAATTGCTACTGTTTTTGAGCAATTACTGTGTGTTAACTCTGTGTGTAATGATCTCACTTAACTCTTTCAATCCTTTTGTGGTAGATATTTTTATCCCCATTTTACAGTTGAAAAACAAAAGATGCTTAGAGAATTTAAGTAACTGTCCAAGGTGGTACATCTAGTAAACAGGACAGCCATGATGCTAGCCTGCGTGCGTTGGATTCAGAGATAAGATACACCTGTACTTCTGTGTGTGTGTGTGTGTGTGTGTGTGTGTGTAACTCAGAAGCTTACTAGATGAGATCAATATAACCCCTTTTAAAAAGACAAGACCCTATGGGATCCTTCTTGAAGCAGCTTTTCCTATGCAGAGAAATGATTCTAAGGGAAGAACTGCTTTTTTTGAATTCTTTGTTCTTTAGTGACATGGGACAAAGGAGTGATGGCATTTTAGTATAGGTTCAAACTTCAGAAACTGAAAAATCTTTAGTAGTGCAAGTCTTATTGTACCTTCAATAAGAATACATAATATTTGATACATGAAATTCTATGTAAAATCATTAGCATTTTAATCGCCATCAATTCTTTGACAGGTTCTAGCCATGGATTTTACTTCTCTCTTAAACCATTTTGCAAACAATGGCAAAAATACATGAATCCAGATAAGAAATGTCTGACAAATATGTGAATTCCAGACAAGTGTCCTGAAGTAGGATGAAGCTCAAGATATTTAATGCTCGTGTTCTTGTAGTAGCAAAAAATAATCCAGTGTGTTTGTGTACTAAATAAATAATGAATCTTTACTTCCAGATATTCTTCATTTTTCTTTAGACGCAAGGAGATTTTTGTCATCCAGTAAGTTACTGTGGTGATGCGGAGCTCTGTTGTGATGGTTTTCATCTTGTCAGGTGGTGTGCTCTATATTTTTAAATACACTATATTGAGCGTTTTGTTGTTTAACGTGCTATTTTTTTCCAAAGCCAAAAAACCCCAAAAAAGCCCTATGCTTTCTACTTACAATATGTCCTCTGTAATTTGCATGCTATTGATATGGTAAAGTTAACCTTATCAAAATGCACATTGACTCATAATGTGCATGTCCTGAGAATTTGCTGTGTTCTCATGTTGTGTTAGCTTTGACAGTAAAATAAGTTTCCACCTAGATTTCTTCACATGCATCTTGTCTTATTACATGATACAAAGCTGAGTTCTCCATCTGACAGATGGAGTCTGGGTCCAGACTTCACACAAGCTCATTTCAACTACTGCAGGTGGTAATCTGTAAGGACCAAGATGATGAAATTTCCTGTTCTCTGCCTCTGGGGCATACACAGAGTGACACAGTTCATAGTATCTGTACTTCTGCCCTAATCAATGGGTAGCTAACTGTGCATGTTTTCAGGCACTCCTCTGATGTTCGGAAATGTCATTTATATGCTAGCACAAAAATTGCTTTGTGCCTTCTGAAGGTAGCGTAACAAAATGTCAGCATTACCGGGGACCCCAGCAACAGATTGAATGCCTCAGAGATAATCAGTTTCTTCATGCAAAGAATATGAATTGGAGGCAAAGAACGAAAATGCATTTGATTTCAAAATCCCAAATCTATGACAGAGGAGTCAGTCTCCATGAGCCACAGGGGTGGATGGGGCCCAGGCTCCCGACATTCTCATTGATCATGAATAGTAGTAGTCAGCATGATTAAAACAGTGGAAGCCAGGACTATTTCTACTCTAATCATATTTAGCATTTTGGAATCATCGGTAAACTTGTTTTGCTTCCTGTGAACTAATTGCCAAGTTTCCACTGACAGAATTAAAATAGTTTTATAAAAATACATTTTCCTCAAAGGACCTGCTTGATCAGATTCTGTTGTCAAACTAAAGACTCTGTTGAGCTAAAGATTTAAGTGATCACATCACACATAAAATATCCATTTCCAACCAGCACTCAAAGCTGACCTCTCAGCATTCCAGACTCACAACGGGTCTGGTGGAGCAGCTCTGCCAAGTATCTTTCTTTGTCATCGTTAAACAGAATTCTTTTACTTTTTTTTTTTTTTTTGCTTTATGCCATTAGTGCCTCAGAAAAATCCTTCCATTTTTACCTCATGTTTCTCCTCGAGCACCACATTTTCTCTCTTCGAATTAGTCAGTAGTGTCCCTGTTTAGTCAGAGGTCTTACTTCGATAGAGCTCAGCTTAATGGTTTGGATTCATGAGAACCTTTATAGAACACCTGTACATAAATCCTATTTGTTAAGGTAGATGTAGTCTTCCTCCAAATTTAGTTTTCCAAGGTTACCTTCTAACCCCTAGCTGAGGTAATTAAGTGTTTACTAGATGAGATAGTTAATAGTTAATAGTTCGGGCTCGAAGCACTTCTTTTTAGATGATAGCACGTCATCTGTGTCCTCTTCATTCCATCCTCACCGAGAGCCTGTGCCCCCATCTCTTCACACAGCTATCAGCAGTTTCTTCATCTTCTCTTCCTACTCCTTCTGCCCTCTTGCCCAAGGTAGCTAAGCCTGTGCCCCTCGCTGTAATTTAGGATATGTGGTTGACAAAATAAAACATCTGTCAGGAATTTGTTTTCAAATGTGCTAATGTGGAGAGGCTTAGTAATAATGAAAATTCAACTCTTGCCACCTCGGGAATCTTCTCTTACCTCTTTGACATCAGCAAGAATGTTGCTTTTCCTTATTAATCTAAATGTCCATTTTACTTCGTTTGGGTAAAAGAAGTATCAGTCGGACCCTACCAAGTGCCAAGCACTGTTCGGGGCACTGGAAATTCTGTGATTAAAATGGAAGGGGCATTGCCTCCAAAGAGCTGCCCTTCAAATAGCTAAGCTCCTTTTAAACTTACTTGTCTTTACAGGAAATATACTGAGAAAGTACTTAGGACAGCACTTATGAATTGATTGTTTTTCTAGTTAAATAAGAAAAATATTACATTACTTACCTATTGAGGTGGTATGTTTACCTTATAAGGTGAAGTTTTAGAGTCAGCTCTACAGTACCAGCTATCAGGATAATATTTTTTAACTTTGTTTTACAGTTTTATTGAGAAATAACTGACATACATCACTGTGTAAGTTTAAGGTATATAGCATAATGGTTTGATTTACATATATTGTGAAGTAATTACCACAGTAGGTTCAGCTAACAAACATTTTTTTCATATAAATACAAAAAAAAAATGAAGAAAAGAAAAAATGAAAAAAAAAATGTTCTCCTTATGATGAGAACTCTTAGGATCTATTTTCTTAACAACTTTCAAATATACCATACAGCAGTGTTAACCATAGTCATTATGTTGTACATTACATCCCTAGTACTTATTTACCTTAATACTGGAAGTTTATACCTTTTATCCACCTTCCTCCAATACCCCCTCCCTCTGCCCTCCACCTCTGCTAACCACAAAGCTGATTTCTTTCTCTATGAATTTGTGTTTGCTTGTTTGTGTTTTAGATTCCACATATAAGTGAGATCATACAGTATTTGTCCTTTTCTGTCTGACTTATTTCACTTAGCATAATGCCTTCAAGCCCATCCATGTTGTTGCAAATGGTAGGATTTCCTCTTTTTGTGGCCAAATAATATTCCTTTGTGTGTGTGTGTGTGTATATATATATATATATATATATATATATATATATATGCCACAACCTCTTTATCCATTCACCCACTGATGGACACTTAGGTTACTTCCATGTCATAGCTGTTGTAAATAATGTTGCCATAAACATGGGGGTGCAGATGTCTTTTTGAGTTACTGTTTTCATTTCCTGTGAATATATTCCTAGAAGTAGACTTGCTGGATCATATGGTAGTTCTATTTTCAACTTTTTAAGGATTGGGTAGGATAACTTTTTAAATTTATATTAGGGACCACAGAAAAATTATTGGTGATTTGGTAAAAGAATGAAGAAATATCTGGAAATGGAGCACCTGGGTGGCTCAGTCGGTTAAGTGTCTGCCTTCGGCTCAGGTCATGACCTCAGGGTCCTGGGATGGAGCCCCACGTCAGGCTCCCTGCTCAGTGGGGAGCCTGCTTCTCCCTCTGCCTGCTGTTCCCCCTGCTTGTGTCCTCTCACTCTCTCTGTCAAATAAATAAATAAAATCTTAAAAGGAAAGAAAGAAAGAAAGATCTGAAAGAATACTATTTTAAAGCCTAGAACAAATAAAACAATAGGAAAGAACAAAACTGAAGACACCTTTGAAAGCATTACAGTAAATGCTGAGGGTAAGTAATAGGATATCATTATAGAAGTAGATGTAAATGTTGGAACAATTAATGGCTTGATTGAAATATAGAAATTAAAAATTCACACTCAGCATTTTATAAAACTTGAAAGGATTAATTAATATGTTTTCCCAGAAAGATAGATTCTTAACAAATTTTTATTTGAATATGAAGTACGTGTCAGTGTGCCAAATACATATTTTAAATCAATGCAATAAAATTTGAGGTTCCTTTCTTTTTAACCTAACTTAAGTAGAAAACACAAAATTTCTAGTTTGTCCTGTGCCACTGGTAATGCTGATTTAAGCTGCTCATCTATAGGCTATCATCCATGGCTCTCTATTTGGACTATATTTTAATTCCCTATAGATTTCAACTAATTGACCTTGAGGGAAAGCTGAGTCTCTGTGACAATATGGTCTTCAATCACCACTGCCAACATAAATAAATGGTTCCTCTCTGGATCTATCAAGAGTAATCTGAGTGGAATTTAAGTTTTTGATAGACTTTTAAAAAATGAGCCCAGACATGAAATAATACCCTTTTCAACAAAAAAGGAATAGGATTTAAGACAGCTAAGATTCATGTAATAAAAAGCGTTTAGCTCTTTCTGTTAGAAAGTGGTCAGTTTTCTTATTGAAATCTGGACAGTTCCCAAATTGATTTATATAATAATGAACTGAATTTGATTTGACAGGATCATTCATTATTGTAAGTGAATACAATACCAGTCTAAAATGCTCTTCATGTAACAAATTGTTTTTAAAAATGTTAATAAAAAGTTTTCTATATGAGTTTCTTTGAGTGTCTTCACAGATGACTTAATTTGAAAATAGCACTCCTGAAATAACGTTGTTGACTTTCATGCACATTAATTTCTGTAAGGTTTTTTTAATACTTATCTAACCAAACAGTTTTTTTAAAAGAATTTAATTTCTTCATCAATAAAAGTCAATGCTTTTTTTTTTTTTTTTTTTTGTATTATGCCCCACCTTCTTTTCTAATTCCCTGGATAAATTGTCCAAATTAATTTTTTTCCTATTTAAAAACAAAACTTTAAAACCTATAATAAAATTTAGAATGCAGCCAATTCCTTTTTTAAAAAAATTATTTATTTATTTGAGAGAAAGAGAGAGAGTGGGAAGAGGTGGGGCGGAGGGAGAGAGAGAGAGACTATCTCATGCAGACACCCCACTGAACACAGAGCCTGACCTTGATCTCACAACCCTGAGATCATGACCTGAGCCAAAATCAAGAGTCAGATGCTTAACCTACTGAACCACCCAAGCACCCCAGATGCAGCCAATTCTTTTTTTTTTTTGTAAAGATTTTATTTATTTATTTGACAGAGAGAGACACAGTGAGAGAGGGAACACAAGCAGGGAGAGTGGGAGAGGGAGAAGCAGGCTTCCCGCAGAGCAGGGAGCCCAATGCGGGGCTCGATCCCAGGACCCTGGGATCATGACCTGAGCCAAAGGCAGACGCTTAACAACGCCCCTGGATGCAGCCAATTCTTAAAGGAAGAATATACCCATACATTATGAGGCTAAGTATCAAAACTACTACAGACAACAAAAAAATCTTTTATTTGAAATAGTTAGGTAATATTTGCCAAAATGTCTTCTCAATTTAAGCTACCCAGATAGGTATTTCAATTTCAGTTCACACATACTGGTGACATTGGCATAGACTGGAAAATTACATAAAAATTAGACTTTAGAAGTCTTGTTTCTCACATTATGTAAATATACATGTAAAGCATAGGTTACATAAAGTGACTGGGTTTAGATAAAGAGAGTGATACAAATGAAAATAAAGCCAAAACAGATCTTACTCTTTTTTTGAAGTCTATCTTTTTTTTACTTGGATAGGCAAGATGATTTTATTGTTCATATATCTAATTTCCTAGCACCTGTTAACTTTCTAATGTTAGGGGATCTAATATGGCTTTTAAACTCATATAGTGTTTTGGGTTTTTTTAAAGATTTTATTTATTTATTTGACAGAGAGAGAAAGAGAACACAAGCAGGGGGTTTGGGAGAGGGAGAAGCAAGCTCCCTACTGAGCAGGTAGCCCAATATGGGACTCGATCCCAGGACCCTGGGATCATGACCTGAGCTGAAAGCAGACGTTTAACTGACTGAGCCACCCAGGCACCCTAGACTCATATAGTGTTTATTGATACATCTATTGATCATACTTATCTAAAGCTCCTGAAAATTCTCAATTGCTTACTATTTTAGTGGGAAATTCATTCAGTTCAGATACTCTCATAATAAGCACAGTGCTTACATTTAGCTTTCTGTGTATCTTAGTCTGAATGCATCCAAAATTGTATATTTAATAATGATTTATTCATTGTCTACTATGAATAAGGTTATGAGGGTCTTGTAGTAAGGCAGTGTTAATCCTGCCCCTGCCTTCAAGTACACAAGAACCTCAATGCATGTATCCTTAATACAGGTGCTTATATAGCCATAATATAAGGTGGAAAGTGGTTTGTGCATAGAAATTTCATTTCTATGAAATTATTTTCTCTATAATAGAACAAAGAAGGTCCATGGAAGAGTTAACATTTGAATCAGCTATTGAGGAATCAGTAGGACCTGGTTGTGGAAAAACACCTAGAATGGTACAAACCGAGAGGGAGGGATGCCAGAGAATTGCTGGAATACAAACGGGGTATGTGAAAGGTAGTTGTAAGGAATAACATTAAAAATGCCAGTGTGATGAGAATGCCTTCATGTGATAATGTGAAAACTGAATTATTATAATCTTTATGGTATTAAGGATTTATTTAGGATCTTAAATTGAGAACTAGAAAGCCAAACTCAGATTTGAAGTCTGGATATTTATGACCACTCTTTATGCTGGAGACCCTGATTAAGAAAAATAAAATAGGAAATCTTGCTGCTTAATTTAGCACATTTTAATCTACCCAGTTTTGAGTAAAATTAAGATAGAATATTCTTTTGGGAAAAAAAATCTTCCTTTATATCAGTGTGAATTGTAGGACAGATGGGTAAGAGGAGCTTGAGTTTTACAAAATAAAGTAGAAATAGCAATTATAATACTAATGATATTAACTAATACTTATGTATTGCTTCCAAAGCCAAGGACGTTTCTAAGCTTGTACATATATGAGCTTGATTTACATATACTTACCCTATTTTCCAGATTAGGAACTGAGGCACAGAAAGATTAAGTAACTTGCTCAAGGTAATGTAGCTGGTAATTGTTGGAGCAGGTATTTGAAGCCATCATATTTTATAGTACAGAAAGAATTCACAAATATCCATCTGGATCCAATAGCTACCCAGTTACAATTTAAAATTAGTATCTTTAGAGAGATCTTTCAAATGCAAAATAAAATACAGTAAAAAAAAAAGCAACTTTCTATAGTGTTTGAAAAACAACTTTCTGTAGTGTTTAGAAACTATAAAGAAATTGACAAAAGAAAAATATTTTATTCATTTTATTAATATTTTTTAAATATTTTTATTTTTATTAGTTATAATTTCTAAATGAGAATAGACAACATTAATGAGAAAAAGAGCAAGGATGTGAATAATAACATGGTGCTTTAGCTATTTCTTGTGGATTTATATCTTAATATGATTATTCATGTTTAATGTCTTTTGAGGATTTGATGAATGTATTCTGATTCTTCAAATTCCTTATGGATTGCTGCCCAGAAGTTAGCTCTACTTTAGATTCTAGATAGCCTAGTAAAAATATTCTGCCAATACCACCTCAAATAATCCTGGATTCTCTGGGAAAAGAGAGACTCTCCTACTGTAGGATGGCAGTCTGACTGTTCTTAAATAGGTGGACCATAAGCCTGTCATTAAATCAGATACAGTGTGTCTGAATTTCACCAATCACAAATTGAATAATATTCCCTGTTGTTATGAAAGTGATATCCATGCAAGTCAAGAATTTCCATTTCTGTGTGGTAGCAGGGAAATTGATCTTGCCAATTCAAATATCTCATTCATATTTCTATCTTAAGCTCAGTTAATTAGGATTTGCCCAACCTAACCCCCTCGCCTTTCCTGTTTCTGAGGAACATGATGGCATAAGAGCACTGGGCATCAGTCATTAAGTGTATTTGGGTGGTATGGGTCTAGACCATGATTATATTTTTTCTTGCTGGTCTTTGCTGAAGGGTAATTATTTCCAACAGGGATTGACTGTTGACTCAGTCCCCACTTTATCTATTGCTATGTCAGAAGTATTTCCAGGGCCTCTAATTCAGACATCCTCTATCTTCCTGTCCCAAACTCCAAATCAAGGATTCTTCTGATTCAATAGCCCATTCAACCATCTCCATATCCATTTAGTTAAAAATTTCCCTATTGCCTTCTCAGAATCATTCTATGTTATTGTAGGAAGCTTACAAGTTCATCTACCAAGACTTTGCTCAAACATTGCTGTTTTATCATTGTGACTCCATGTTTGATAATGGGATGTTGTATGATGTTATACCCTGAGAAGCTGGGAGATACCTCCTTCTCCTCGGGGACACCTATCGCATTAACCAGAATTCTATCATTCTTCTTGGTAGTACTTGCTCCTGCACCCCCTATTTTTCACCAATTTCTATATTGTAATAAAATGAACTTTTTGACTCCTGTTTTTTTCATTGAACACACTCCTTTGTAACCATTTTCATAGTATTCATTATGACACATTTTTCAATCTAATTATTTTCTTTCATTTGTCCTTTACTTCAAAAACCACATCCTCTTATAAATATCATTCACTTCAGGAATGCAGTAAAATCATCCTTGATAATACTTAAAATTTAAAACTTTGAAAAATTTTTATTTTATTGATTTTATTTCATTATACTTTGTGCCTTTTGTGGTTTTGCAGTGCTAATTGATTGTGCATGACAAATGTGTTATTAAAGATGTTCCCATCTTTGAATTTGTGTGTTGCATAGTCTATTTGGCTGTTAAAAATTATTTCAATTTTTTTCAGAGTATGAATAACTTGACCAATGAACTGTCACAGGAGATATGTCTAAAGGAACTGAAAGAATTGTGATTTTTTATGGTTATATACTCATCAAAACTCACTCATGAAATAAAACTTAGGCAATATGATGTCATTTTTCAAAGATCCACTCCCCCTGGTTAAGCATTCTCTATGGACAAAGAAAATATTTTTTTAAATCCACATTAACTCTCTTAGACTCTAAATACTATGCAATATATTAAAAAGTGACCTGTTTTTAACATAGTACCCCAAAGGCCTAACAATATTAAAAGAGTATCTTAGCTTGAGAGGGAAGCTAAGTTATTATTTGGCCATATTGAGTCCAAATAATATAATTTAGAAAGATGAAATAGAATTTAAAATAATGATTGCATATCAGGTAAAGTCATAGCACATCATACATTACTGACTTATTATATTTATCTGATTTTAATCTAGAACTCTTTCAGAAAGAGCTATCCCCTCAGCTTATCATGCATTTAACACAATCTCTGTTGCAGGTTACTTAGTTATAGAAAATCCATCAAGTAAGTTTGTTAAATATCTTTTCTTCTTTTTGAATGTCAATGCTAGATTCACTGATTCAATGAATCTTAATGTGTGGTTCCTTTTTTGTATGTTTGCTAGAAAAACCTCCAAGCTGGATATAAATCATAAAAGCATGACTAATTGCATGGTAACTGGAGAAATGCTTTCTCTCTCTCTGGGGTGAAGCCTGCATGTCTGTATTTTAGCTTGGGAAGTAATACGGGGATATTTAAACTCCTTAGGGTTTAAAAACCATGTCATTATGAGAATGAGGTCACTGCAATATTTTATATCTTCTAAAACCTTGTAATGTATAAAATGTTTTCTGTATGACAAAGAGGTATTATGTGCTTTAGGATTCAATGATAACTTTATGCCCTTATATTTACTTGAAAAACTTTTTTCCTTACAATGTGATATCATTCATATAAAGTCACTTAAAAATGGAAAGGATTTTGTGCCAGGACTACAAAGAAAGCACACTTACAGGGGAAAAGTTAATTTTGTAAATATGGCAAAATGACTTTAAAGGGCTGTGTGGTTACGGGTTTTGAAGTATCTGTTGTTCTTTGACTTATTCACTGTACGACCAGTGTCAGTCTAACGTGATTCCATTTTCTACCTCTCTTTGCTTGGAGGCCGGTAAGCAAGAAGTCCTTCCTGCAACATGTTGAAGAGCTTTGCACAAACAACAACCTAAAGTTTCAAGAAGAATTTTCGGTATGTTACTAGCAGTTGTCACAACATTGCCAGACCTCCAGTCGTTTCATGTGTCACATTTCATGTCCATTTTAAGCATGCAAGGCCATGAAGGACTCTGGCCTTGATAATCAATACCCAATTACCAGGTTGATTGTTTGGATAGTAATGTTACACGGGGTGGCCTCTGGTGCAACCTGAACAGAATTATTCACCTACTGTGTGAGGAAAGGGTGCTCTTCTTCAGACCTCCCCAGCAATGGCAGCCTGGCCTCATTTCTGCTCTGTTCTTTCATCCAGATGTGCATGGGAGTCTGGAAAGTCTGGAAGGTTGTATTCATTGGTTTTTGCTGGTGTGTGAGATTTAGGCTTTACCATATATGTGGTTTTATATTTAAATAATTATTTCAGATTTAGAGACCAAATAATTCCATTTTATATTTGCCTGCTTAGTTTATGTTAGTGGTATAGATGAACCTGAGAACAGAACGTGATGTTTCCAGAAACTACAAAAATATTATTTCTAGAACTATCTAAAAGTAAAAATACCCATGTTTTATGAGGCCTATTTTTAAGTTACTATGAAATAAATACACTATCACCTTATGGAGAATATGTTAAGTTAAGAGCATTCCACTTTAACACTAGTTAAAAGTTAAGATTAATTATATTGTTTTCAACATTTTGTGTATCTATAAAATTCAAATTATATTAATGCATAAGGTATATATATCAGATCTCTAAACATTTTTAAAACTTGTGTGCATCTTTCCAAACTTATGTGATTATTTTGTATTATATAAGTAATATGGATTTCTAAATGTCACCAAAAACTTTATTTCTTTTTTTTTTCATGAATTTTTAGTGTGTGAACCTATGAAACAAAGAATTAAGCAATTGGCTTGAATAATTCAGGATTATAATATTTCAGCCTCTCAGGAAATAATAACAAAATGTGAGAAGATTAATGGTATTTCCTACAGCTCTTTGGTTATGCTTCTTAAGTAATATTGGCCTGGACTTAACAAAATAGATGGTACCATAAAACTTTTCTTAGCATTTACACAGCGAGAACTCGCAATTGTTCAGAAGCAAAAGTGTAATTTCACTAGAAGAGAAGCGAATATAATTACATTATGCATGACTGAGTAGATGAAAAGTTTTATTAGCAACAACATTTTCACGTATATTACATTAAGAAAATTTCTAGTTCAACTTCTTTGGAGATCATGGTTTTAAGAACTTTTTAGATACAAATATATAGGTTGTATGTATGTATTATATAAACATATCTATATATGTAAGGAACTTCTTTAAATTATTTTTTATCCTAATGCGTATTAAGATTTTTAAAGCAAAATTATATTTAAATTAATAAATGCATATTTGATAAACTTTAAAACTCAGATCATAACCACTTATACCTTAAATATTTATAAGCTCCTACTATATGGTAGGCATTGTATTTGGCATATTAATATATATCAATTCAATGCTTAATAGCTAAGTGACTTTGGATGAATCACATAAACTCTCTGTTCCTCCATATCCTCATTTGTAAAATAATAGTATTTACCAATAATAGTATTTATCTCACTGAGTTGTGAATACTAAAACAATTGAATGTGTGTAACACTAAGAATAGTGGCTGACACAAGTATTAGCTATATGTTACGACTATGACTTCTACCATAAAGAAGCTCATACTATGATAAGAACTGCAGACATGCACAGAAAATACATAAATACACTGTATCATGACAGAGATATGCAGAAAGAAGTGAGGATTGACTTTATTTGGATAGCAGTCAGAAAAGACTGCACAAAAAGGTGCTGTTTGAGATGAACTTTTAGACAAGCAGAAGACCAATGGGTAAATAAAGGGGGAAAAGTATCCCAGAGAGAGAGAAGGAATGCAAAAGCATAAGGATGCAAAACAGTCTCACTCACATATGATCCCACTGAAAAGAACAAACAGTAGGAGAAAGAACTGAATAGGATGGTGGAGGCCCTGTGTTCCCTGGTAAGAAAAAGGTTGCAAGTGTGACATTACTATCCAAACAGTCAACCTGGTAATTGGATATTGATTATCAAGGCCACAGTCATTTAAATCTATAATTGGAAACTTCTATGTGAAATAATTACAGAAAAAAAGTACCACCTTTCAGGAGATTTCCATTTCACCTCTGTTTTCTCCTCTATTCCTTTATCTATATGAATATTCTGACATATACTCCCAACACCTTGACACAGGGAAACGGTTCTAGGATTCCCTACTTGGTTAAACAAATTTTTTCTAAGCCTTTTGTGCCGGTACATCAGATTTCAGATGCTTACACTGCACATATCCACATGCAAAAGACTGTCTGGATTTTCTTTTTGAGGAAAAATAAGGGGGAAAGGAAGACTTATCTAATAAAACAAGTAGTTTATAATGATGTTGAAAAATTGTAAAAACAAAAATTTTAACACTTTTTAAGGAATTTGGCAAGTTGAGATTTATTTCTAAAATGAAAAACTATAAACTTTGTAAATATAAATCACCAGCTCGACAAAATAATGAACACATTTTCTTGCACCAACTTTCTTAATGATGAATGGATCATATCATGATTTTTTACCAAAATGTCAATAATGGATCTCCTTGACCCTTCATCTGTGTCTGATAATTCTTAATCACACCTTTGCATTCCAGTATCGATTTAACAATGCCTACTGAGAACAGGAATTGACCTTTGGCATCTTCTTAAACTGACCAATGTTGTACCAATTAATAGGCATGAAATCACACTGCCTGAGGAGAAAAAACAAAAAATAAATCACTGAACTCCCTTCCCCTACTAAGTAGACATTAAAATATTAAATAATACTCAGTGTGTTCCTGATGAAACCATTAGTAAAGTATGGAAAAGGGTTATTAGTAACATGGTTGCCACATCTTAGAGCTTCTAAAAGTACAAAGAAGTTATCCCAGAGAAAGCAAGAGACCAACTGACCAATTTTTTCAGGATATTTTCAGTAAACGTTTACATAAGTTCATTGCTGTTAATTTGACCTTGTTTCTGCAGTTATGAGAGGTGTTTTCAATTTAAAAATAAAAGGGTTTAGAATAAAGAATAGTTTTTTCCTAAGTAGAATTTCTTGTTTACCTCTGAAATAAATCTAAACTGCAATGACTTCATTCCACAGGAACTACCAAAATTTCTTCAGGATCTTTCTTCAACTGATGCTGATCTGCCTTGGAACAGAGCAAAAAACCGCTTTCCAAACATAAAACCATGTATGTGCCCTTACTGCCCCTGGTTTCTACCTGCAAAATGTTTTAAAATGAGCACCAAATGCATCTTAGCCTTTTTATTTCTTAAACCTATTAATATTAATTGAATTACAATAATGCATTTTATTAGCAGTTATTTTCAAATTGTATCTCTTTTGCTTTGTTAATATGTATTAAAGTTAATGTACATGATTTTCAGCTTGTTCATACAAGGTTCACTTATGCAGGTGCAAGAAACTGTAGACCTAATAGTTTCTTAGCTTTGTAATTTAACCCAGGTAACGAACCTCTCTAACATCTTCCTACAGATCTGGTTCTCAAATGAAAAGAGAAACATGTAACTTTGTGCATTCATTTCCCTTAAAATCAGGGCTGTGCTTTCTTATGGAACATAAAAGATGCATTGCAAAATATTCATTGAAGATCAAAGTAAATGTGTGCTTACCAGGGTGGTTTTACAAAGGAGGCAGGGTGGTGCCTCATCATAGTAAACAAAACTTCATTTTTCAATCAATAAGAAAAGAAACTATTATCGCTTTAAGAATTAGCAGTGATCGGGGTGCCTGGGTGGCTCAGTCGGTTAAGCGGCTGCCTTCGGCTCAGGTCATGATCCTGGGGTCCCGGAATCGAGCCCCACGTCCGGCTCCCTGCTCAGTGGAGAGCCTGCTTCTCCCTCTCCCTCTGCCTACTTCTGCTGTCTATCTCTCTGTCAAATAAATAAATAAAATCTTAAAAAAAAAAAGAATTAGCAGTGATGTGAAAGGAAAAATAGAACATTCTTCCGTTCATAATAGCTATATATTTGATATTACATTTTTTGAACAGATGTGCCTCCTATCTATATTCTGATTCCATACACTTTATGAGATAAGAAAGTGCTATTTGTGATATTCTGAAATATTATTAATATTGTTTCAAAATCTAGAATTTTAAAATACTCCTAATTTTAAAGTATTTTTAATAAATATACATTTTTCTATGTTCTATGCGTTTTCAAAACTATATTGGGAAAATTCCTTACTTAAGAATTGAACTTTTCTGCCTAGAAAGACACAGATTTGAAGAAGGATAAAATTGCAGAGTGTAAAATCATAAAGGATGTGGATAGGAGGACATGGGCCAAATTCTGATATTCTAGAACTCAAGGATAACTGAGACATGAAGTAAACAAATTTAGGGAAATATGATATAGGAAGTAGTAATGTAGTGAATCTGCTAATTCCCAAGAATTAAGATAGGATGAAAATGCAAATAGTTTTTATCACCCAAAATCCCTTCTGGAACAAAGCAAATCATAAGTAAATGACTTCAGGAGCAAGTTGACAAATCAGACACTATTGAAAGAAGTAAGGAATGTTAGTATTGAGTCTCTAAGTTTCTATGGCATGAAGTTTCTCAATAGGTCCTTTTGTTTTCCTTGTCAGAGAGTTAACCTGGGTTGGATGTATCATAAGTTTAAGAGATATGGAAATTCTCATGTCTTTATATTTGTCTCTACCTAAATTTCTTCGGTACTGTCTGCTTCATGCTTATTCAGTGCTCTTCTGTGAAAATAAACACTGTTACCTGATTGAAAGACAGTTACTGGGCGCCTGGGTGGCTCAGTCGGCTAAGCGTCTGCCTTCAGCTCAGGTCATGATCTCAGGGTCCTGGGATCTTGCTCTGAATCAGGCTCCTTGCTCATTGGGAAGTCTGCTTCTCTCTCTGCCCCTCCCCCGCTCTTGAACTCGTACTCTCTCTCTCTGTCTCTGTATCTCTCTCTCTCAAAAATAAATAAATAATCTTTTTAAAAAAAGACAGTTACTATGGAATATTTAATATTTATTTACAATCATATATTTGGCTGAAATAATTTATAATATATCAGTATATATAAGATAAGCAAACCAAATATGGCTAACTTATTTCCAAAGACCAAAGAGTATCTAATTTAAAATACATAAAAATTTGAGACGTTAGTAAGATATTCTTTTTAAGATTTAAAGAGAGAGAGAGAGCAAGCAGGAAGAGGGGCAGGGAGAGAGGAAGGGAGAAAATCTCCAGCAGACTCCCTGCTGAGTGCAGAGCCTGACGACACGGGGCTCAATCTCACGACCCTGTAACCATGACCTGAGCCAAAATCAAGAGTCAGACACCCAACTGACTGAGCCACCCAGGCGCCCCAGCAAGATATTTTTTAAATGTGACATTTCAGTCTTTTTTTAATTAAGATCCCAGTGCATTATTATCTGGGTTCACATCATGGCTATAAGAAAAGTCAGACCACATAGCTTATTACTTATAGGATAGGAAGAGAATAAGAGTGGTCAATGAAAATAACCTTAAAACAACAAGAAGAGCTGAAAAGTCTGATTGCCCAGTTTCTTCAAATCTGAGGCTAAGACAAAAAATAATTGTTGATGATGGAACTATGTTGTAAATCAAGGATGTTTGGGATATTATAATTGGCATTCATGCATTTTTCACCTTTGCTAGAGTCAAATGGATAATGTCCAATTGTTTTCTGCTTTCTTCTTGATTTCAGTACAGAAAACTTATGGAAATTTTTCAAATAATATATTACATCTATGTTCAATATCCTTTAATGGATTTGTAGGGAAACCTTTTTCTTAACTATACTCTTAGAGAGTTGGGGGTCCTATAAGAAATAATTTTGTTAGGTAGATTTCTCTATTTTTCAAGAATGTGATTAGAATAATTTATTAATTTAACTAATGTACTGCCGGCTGTATAGTAAAAATGCTAGGAATGTGTGGGCGCTGATCAAACTTCCTGGGCTACAATCCTGTGTACCTATTCACTGCCTTAGTGACTGGACATATTATTCAGTGGTGCCCACCTCATAAGGTTATTGTGAGGATTAGATGAAATAATTATGTAAATCACTCTGCCCAGTACAGTACATGGAAAGCTCTCAGTGTTCATTCTTATGATTGTTAGTAATCAATGGGTGAATAGATTTAATAACAGGCCCTTAGGGTCTATAGTCTGGACATAGCAAGCCCACTTCCCTAACCTGAGTGAGAAGGCAAGCTGTAAACTCACAGCCACCTCTGTGGGCAAGTGCACCCCAGCCACACACACACACAGTACAAGCAAATGAGATGTTTAAACTAAATATATTCTCCCGCTGTGCTTGCAGAGAAGCCGTTAAGCTGAAGAAACCTTTTTTTCTCCCGTAGAGAATGAATTCATTTTAATAGACTCTGAATTTTAGCTTGAGACAGCTTAGTGAAGTGCATTGTTTCCCCTGAGTAATGTAGGAAGTAGGATTTCAAATATCACAGTGCATTTTAGAAGATATTAGCTTACAGGGCTTTAAGATACTAGAATTAGCAGCAAATGCTTGCAGAAGAGATTTCCAAATCTCCCTTTGACAGGACACTATGACCTTCAGAAATGTTCCAACACCACGAAGAAAAGTTTTAGCTTGCTGTTGACTCAGATAATTATAAGCAGGCATATCGCATGAACAGAAACCTAATGGCTTCCCTTCCTAAATTAGAGGACTAGCCACAATGTCATTAAAGTAGTTAGATCATACCAAATTCAAGACTTTGGGACATAAGTCATTTGCATAAATTTGCTTAAACATTCCCCATCTCTAAACATATCAGGCTGGTCATTTGAATCACTAACAATACAGCAAAGTCATTTAACAGGTAACATGTGCTTAAGTTGTTGTTGTTTTTTAATTTTATTTTATTATGTTATGTTAATCACCATACATTACATCATTAGTTTTTGATGTAGTGTTCCATGATTCATTGTTTGCGTATAACACCCAGTGCTCCATTCAATACATGCCCTCTTTAATACCCATCGCCAGGCTAACCCATCTCCCCACCTGCCTCCCCTCTAGAATCAAGTCCTATTCAGCTTTATAAGTCCCATAAGCTTTCATGTAAGTTTTCCTCAAGAGGATTCTACAAAATAAATATTATAACTATATATTATAGGTGAGGTAATGAAGGAGCAGAGAAGTTAAGGAATTCACCTAAGGCCATTCATATGGTAAATAGATCATCTGGAATTCAAACCCAAACCCATTTACCCATTTTCCTCCACTACGGAGTGCCTTCCCAATGAGATTTAAAAAAAAAAAAAACAACTTCAAAATAATTATGCAGTAATAGGTATTTTATATCATTTCCATGCCTAGCTAAAATTAGCACTGGACATTCCAATTGAAATACCCATCATAATACCAACTGGGTAAAAATCCTCAGGAAAAAAATAATTTGAACCCCTTTTTTGAAGAAAAATAATGGTTAGGGGCATCTAGTTTTACCAGATCTTAAAATAGTCTAAAGAATAATAATTAGGGGCACCTGAGTAGCTCAGTCGTTAAGCATCTGCCTTCGGGTCAGGCCATGATCCTGGGGTCCTGGGATCCAGCCCTGCATCTGGCTCCCTTAGGAGCAGGAAGCCTGCTTCTCCCTCTCCCACTCCCCCTGCTTGTATTCCCTCCCTCGCTTTCTCTCTCTCTGTCAAATAAATAAATAAAATCTTAAAAGAAAAAAAGAATAATAATTAAAAGTTTGGTATTAAAGAAAGAGTGGGCAGATACATTAATGGAAATGAATAAATAGTCCAGAAATAGGCCTAGAAATGCACACAGAAATCTAGTGTATAGTAAGAGTGCTATTTTGAATATTATTATTTGAACATTTTGAAATGTTAACAAACTGGGACTTCGTTGTTCCGAAAGGCAACAAAGAAACAAACAATAAAATATAGATTTTACCTAGTTCCATAAAAAATAATAATAAATCCCAATGGATCAAAGATTGAAATAGTTGAAACAAAAGCAGAAAAACCATTAAAAGTTCTAGAAGAAAATATGAATGGAAGATTTGTAAAAATGAAAATATTGGTGTGACAGACACCTTTGTGTGAATGACACAAGAAACCATCATGATGCCATGAAGAAAAATACTTCGAATTTTGATTATTAAAAAAATGTACATTTTATGTATGGCAGGATAGCTAGCTACATTGATGGATAGGGTCAAAAAATGACAAGAAAATTTCAATACATGTAAGTATGTATTGAATATGTAACATGATATATTTTTTGTATAAAATATTTTTTAAAAATAGAGAAATAGTATAATATGAAGTGGCCATTAATGAAAAGGTTATTTATTTATTTATTTATTTATTTTAAAGATTTTATTTATTTGACAGAGAAAGACATAGCGAGAGAGGGAACACAAGCAGGGGGAGTGGGAGAGGGAGAAGCAGGCTCCCCACTGAGCAGGGAGCCCAATGTGGGGCTCGATCCCAGGACCCTGGGATCATGACCTGAGCTGAAGGCAGACGCTTAACTGACTGAGCCACCCAGGCGCCCCGATGAAAAAGGCCAGGGAGGAGGAGAAAGATGGCGGAGGAGTAGGGGACCCTATTTCAACTGGTCCCCGGAATTGAGCTGGATATCTACCAGACCACTCTGAGCACCCACGAAACCAGCCTGAGATGTAAGAAGATCTGGATCTCTACAAACAGAATATCGCAGGCAGTTGGTTTTGAGGTAGGAAGCGGAGAGCCCTGATCCTGCGAGCAGATATCGGAGGATAAACGGCGGCGGGAGGGTGCCTGGCTGTGGGGATCCTACACCGCCGGTGAGTGACAGCCTCGCGCGCTGCGGATGGGGCACAGACTCACAGACCGGTAGCGTCGGGAAAGAACTTTAGGGCAGCCCCCGGGGTGGAAAACCAGACCGGCGGGGTCGCGCGCACGCGAACTGCAGCGCCCCCTCCCCCGACAGAAACCGGAGCTCCGGTCGCGCGCTCGCGAACTGCAGCCTCTGAGTCGGAAACCTGGTGCGCCAGGGTCGTGCCAGTGAACTGCAACCCCTGGGGGTGGAAACCCCAAGCGGCGGAGTTGTGCGTGCACGAATTGGGAGCGGCTGGCAGTTTTAGAAGCACAAAGGGCAGAGACATGCTCCGACCTGGAGGCAGGACTGGGAGCGCTGTGGAGGGGCGCACAACCCAGGCCGCTGCAGTTTATAGCAGCACGGACAGAAATGGAGACGGTGTGGCCTGGAGAGCTCACTGAAGAACAGACTGAGGTCTCTCTGCTCTGAGGCAGAGGGTTGGAAATGGTCTCTTCTGCTCTGACTCATGGAAGAGACGCGGAAAGCCGTCAGGGAAAGGCACCAGAGAACCAAAGCCCCAAAGACTGATTCCCACTGAGCCCATCCCCCGCCACAGGGGCGCAGGGCAACTCCACCCAAACAGGGTTGCCTGAGTAACAGCGCGGCAGGCCCCTCCCGCAGAAGACAGGCTGGGAAAACAAGAGGCCAGCAACCCTAAGGTCCCAAGAAAATAGGTGCATCTTGCTTGGGTTCTGGTCAATAATTTGGACTCTATACATTCCCTCAAACACCCATCAACAGAATGACTAGGAGGAGGAGCCCCCAAAACAGAAAAGACTCAGAGATTATGACTTACGCTGCAGATTTACAAATGGATGCAGACATAACCAAGATGTCAGAGATGGAATTCAGGCTAGCAATTGTGAAGACAATGGCTAGAATGGAGAAATCAATTAATGGCAACATAGAGTCTCTAAGGGCAGAAATAAAAGGTGAATTGGCAGAACTTAAAAATGCTATCAATGAGATCCAATCCAATCTAGATAATCTAACAGCTAGGGTAACTGAGACAGAAGAGAGAATAAGCGACCTGGAAGACAGTATAATAGATAAAAAGGGAAAAGAGGAGGCCAGGGAAAAACAACTCAGAATCCATGAAAATAGAATCAGAGAAATAAGTGACACCATGAGGCGTTCCAATGTCAGAATAATTGGAATCCCGGAGGGAGTGGAGAGAGAGAGAGGGCTAGAAGATGTATTTGAGCAAATTGTAGCTGAGAACTTCCCTAATCTGGGGAATGAAACAAACATTCGAGTCCTAGAGGCAGAGAGGACCCCTCCTAAGATCAAGGAAAACAGGCCAACACCCCAGCATGTAATAGTAAAACTTGCAAATCTTAGAACCAAGGAAACCATCTTAAGGGCAGTTAGGGGGAAGAGATTCCTTACGTACAGAGGGAGGAACATCAGAATAACGTCAGACCTATCCACAGAGACCTGGCAAGCCAGAAAGGCCTGGCAAGACATATTCAGAGTACTAAATGAGAACATGCAGCCAAGAATACTTTATCCGGCAAGGCTTTCATTTAGAATGGATGGAGAGATGCAGAGCTTCCACGACCCGCAGAAGTTGAAAGAATATGTGACCACTAAGCCGGCCCTGCAAGAAATATTAAGGGTGTTCTATAAAAGGAGAAAGTCCCCAAGAGTGATCTACAACAGAAATTTACAGGGACAATCTATAAAAACGTCTTCACAGGCAACATGATGACAATTAATTCATATCTTTCAATAATCACTCTCAACGTGAATGGCCTAAATGCTCCCATAAAATGGCACAGGATTGCAGATTGGATAAAAAGACAGGACCCATCCATATGCTGTCTAGAAGAGACTCATTTTGAACCTAAAGATACATCCAGACTGAAAGTGAAGGGATGGAGATCCATCTTCCATGCCAGCGGACCTCAAAAGAAAGCTGGGGTAGCAATTCTTATATTGGACAAATTAGATTTTAAACTAAAGTCTGTAATAAGAGACACAGAAGGACACTATATCATTCTTAAAGGGTCTATCCAACAAGAAGATCTAACAATTGTAAATATCTATGCCCCCAACATGGGAGCAGCCATATACATAAGCCAACTGTTAACCAAAATAAAGAGTCATATTGATAACAATACGTTAATTGTAGGAGACCTCAATACTCCACTCTCAGCAATGGACAGATCATCTAAGCAGAAAATCAACCAGGAAACAAGAGCTTTGAATGATACATTGGACCAGATGGACCTCATAGATATTTACAGAACATTCCACCCTAAAACAACAGAATACTCACTGTTCTCGAGCGCACATGGAACTTTCTCCAGAATAGACCATATACTGGGTCACAAATCAGGTCTCAACCAATACCAAAAGATTGAGATTATTCCCTGCATATTCTCAGACCACAATGCTCTAAAACTGGAACTCAATCACGAGAAAAAATTTGGCAGAAATTCAAACACTTGGAAGCTAAAGACCACTCTGCTCAAGAATGTTTGGGTCAACCAAGAAATCAAAGAAGAACTTAAACAATTCATGGAAATCAATGAGAACGAAAACACATTGGTCCAAAACCTATGGGATACTGCAAAGGCGGTCCAAAGGGGGAAATACATAGCCATCCAAGCCTCACTCAAAAAAAATAGAAAAGTCCCGAATTCACCAACTAACTCTACACTTTAAAGAACTAGAGAAAAAGCAACAAACGACGCCTAAGCCACGCATTAGAAGAGAAATAATTAAAATTAGAGCAGAAATCAATGAATTAGAAACCAGAAACACAGTAGATCAGATCAACGAAACTAGAAGTTGGTTCTTTGAAAGAATTAATAAGATTGATAAACCACTGGCCAGACTTATCCAAAAGAAGAGAAAGGACCCAAATTAATAAAATTATGAATGAAAGGGGAGAGATCATGACTAACACCAAGGAAATAGAAACAATTATTAGAAATTATTATCAACAACTATATGCCAATAAACTGAGCAATCTGGATGAAATGGAGGCCTTCCTGGAAACCTATAAGCTGCCAAGACTGAAACAGGAAGAAATTGACAACCTGAATAGGCCAATAACCAGTAACGAGATTGAAGCAGTGATCAAAAACCTCCCAAAAAACAAGAGTCCAGGGCCTGATGGATTCCCTGGGGAATTCTACCAAACATTCAAAGAAGAAATAATACCTATTCTACTGAAGCTGTTTCAAAAAATAGAAACAGAAGGAAAACTTCCAAACTCATTCTATGAGGCCAGCATTACCTTAATCCCCAAACCAGGCAAAGACCCCATCAAAAAGGAGAATTTCAGACTGATATCCCTGATGAATATGGATTCCAAAATCCTCAACAAAATCCTAGCTAATAGGATCCAACAATACATTAAAAGGATCATCCACCACGACCAAGTGGGATTTATCCCCAGGATGCAAGGGTGGTTCAACATTCGCAAATCAATCAATGTGATAGAACACATTAATAAGAGGAGGGAGAAGAACCATATGGTCCTCTCAATTGATGCAGAAAAAGCATTTGACAAAATACAGCATCCTTTCCTGATTAAAACTCTCCAGAGTATAGGGATAGAGGGAACATTCCTCAAGCTCATAAAATCCATCTATGAAAAACCCACAGTGAATATCATCCTCAATGGGGAAAAGCTGAGAGCCTTTCCCTTAAGATCAGGAACACGTCAAGGGTGCCCACTCTCACCACTGTTGTTCCACATAGTACTAGAAGTCCTAGCAACAGCAACCAGACAACAAAAAGAAATAAAAGGTATTCAAATTGGCAAAGAAGAAGTCAAACTCTCTCTTTTCGCAGACGACATGATACTTTATGTGGAAAACCCAAAAGACTCCACCCCCAAATTACTAGAACTCATCCAGCAATCCAGTAATGTGGCAGGATACAAAATCAATGCACAGAAATCAGTTGCTTTCTTATACACTAACAACGCAACTGTAGAAAGAGAAATTAAAGAAACGATTCCATTTACAATAGCACCAAAAACCATAAGATACCTTCGGAATAAACCTAACCAAAGAGGTGAAGGATCTATACTCTAAGAACTACAAAACACTCATGCAAGAAATTGAAGAAGACACAAAAAGATGGAAAAATATTCCATGCTCATGGATCGGAAGAATAAACATTGTTAAAATGTCTATGCTACCCAGAGCAATCTATACCTTCAATGCCATCCCGATCAAAATTCCAATGACATTTTTCAAAGTGCTGGAACAAACATCCTAAAATTTGTATGGAATCAGAAAAGACCCCGATTCACCAAGGAGATGTTGAAAAAGAAAAACAAAGCTGGGGGCATCACGTTGCCCGATTTCAAGCTATATTACAAATCAGTGATCACCAAGACAGCATGGTACTGGCACAAAAACAGACATACAGACCAATGGAACAGAATAGAGAACCCAGATATGGACCCTCAACTCTATGGTCAAATAATCTTTGACAAAGTAGGAAAAAACATGCAATGGAAAAAAGTCTCTTCAATAAATGGTGCTGGGAAAATTGGACAGCCACATGCAGAAGAATGAAACTCGACCATTCTCTAACACCACTCACAAAGATAAACTCAAAGTGGATGAAAGACCTCAATGTGAGACAGGAATCCATCAAAATCCTAGAGGAGAACATAGGCAGTAACCTCTTTGACATCGGCCACAGCAACTTCTTTCAAGATACATCTCCAAAAGCTAGTGAAACAAAAGCAAAAATGAACTTTTGGGACTTCATCAAGATAAAAAGCTTCTGCACAGCAAAGGAAACAGTCAACAAAACAAAGAGGCAACCCACAGAATGGGAGAAGATATTTGCAAATGACACTACAGATAAAGGGCTGGTATCCAAAATCTATGAAGAACTTCTCAAACTCAACACCCAAAAAACAAATAATCAAGTCAAAAAGTGGGCAGAAGAGATGAACAGACACTTCTCTGAAGAAGACATACAAATGGCTAACAGACACATGAAAAAATGTTCATCATCATTAGCCATCAGGGAAATCCAAATCAAAACCACACTGAGATACCACCTTACACCAGTTAGAATGGCCAAAATGGACAGGGAAAGAAACAACAAATGTTGGAGAGGTTGTGGAGAAAGGGGAACCCTCTTACACTGTTGGTGGGAATGCAAGTTGGTACAGCCACTTTGGAAAACAGTGTGGAGGTTCCTCAAAAATTTAAAAATAGAGCTACCCTATGACCCAGCAATTGCACTACTGGGTATTTACCCCAAAGACACAGATGTAGTGAAAAGAAGGGCCATATGCACCCAATGTTCATAGCAGCAATGTCCGCAATAGCCAAACTGTGGAAAGAGCCGAGATGCCCTTCAACAGACAAATGGATAAAGAAGATGTCGTCCATATATACAATGGAATATTACTCAGCCATCAGAAAAGATGAATACCCAACTTTTACATCAACATGGATGGGACTGGAGGAGATTATGCTAAGCGAAATAAGTCAAGCAGAGAAAGTCAATTACCATATTGTTTCACTTATTTGTGGAACATAAGGAATAACATGGAGGACATTAGGAGAAGGAAGGGAAAAATGGGGAGGGGAATTGGAGGGAGAGATGAACCATGAGAGACTATGGACCTGAGAAACAAACAGGGTTCTAGAGGGGAGGGGGGAGGGGGGATTGGTTAGCCCAGTGATGGGTATTAAGGAGGGCACGTACTGCACGGAGCACTGGATGTTATACGAAAACAATGGATCGTGGATCACTACATCAAAAACTAATGATGTATTGTATGGTGACTAACATAATATAATAATATTAAAAACTACAAAAATAAAAAATAAAAAAAAATAAAAAGGCCAATACACAAGCAAAGAAGCTCAGTTGAATTGCTTTCATATTTAAGGAAATAAATATTATGAGACATCAATTTGTATCTATCGAAATATCATGAACTAAAATGTTTAACAATAGCTTGTGGTTGTGAAAGTAAGAGGGAACAATTGTTCAAACACTTTCAAACACTTTTGTTCAGAGTATGAATTGATATAATTAGAGAACAATTTGGCAATAACTTTCAAAATTTGAAATGCATGACAGGATTTGGGAATTTTACTGCTGGTAATGTATTCTACAAATACACTACAACATATATGCAAAAAGTTTAGTTATATTTATTTATCATTTCACAATAACAAAATGAGGTGAATTGAAATCATCATAAGAGTTAAATTAGTATGTTTTATTCAAACAACGAAATACTATATGGCTGTTTAAAATAATGAACTAGACATTTTTGTTATGATTATATATGGAAAGATACAGGTAAATGAAAAATATTGCAGAAAAGAACGTATATCACTCCATTTGTGGTTAATTTTTATGAAATTGTATAGAAGATTCTAGAAATATATACAAGAACATATTAATAGTCATTGTCTCTGGGTAGTGGAAATATGGGAACTTCTACTTTAATTTTACGATCATCTGTTATGTTCGATATTACATCATGAATTTCTTTGTATTACTTTTATAGTAAAATCAAGCAGTAGCAATTTAAATAATGAATTAGCATTACTGTCTTATATTTTCCTCTAGATAATAATAATAGAGTGAAGCTGATAGCTGATGCTAGTATTCCAGGATCGGATTATATTAATGCCAGCTATGTTTCTGTAAGTTGCTATATTTTTATGTTTTATATTCTTATAAACATAAATACTTCAATTATATTACTCTTCCAAATATTTTAAATCAGAAATTTGTTATAAACTCTATGGATTTTATGTGCCAATTCCTTACAACAACACTAGGTACCTCCATTTTATAGATGGGGAAATGGGGGCTCCTAATAGAGATTACAATTTACCAACAATCATTTCACTAATAAATGAAAGATATATAACTTCAAGCTTCAAATCCCTAGGCCTTTCCACTATATACATTCTTTGTACACAAGGACGATGTCTGTCAATCTCTCTTACAAAGAAAAAGACAAATAGTTATGTCCATACAATATAAAAATTTTATTCTCTTCCTGCCATCTAGATTTTCAGTCCTTGAAGGAGACTATGATGTCATGTTCTTCTTTGATCCTCAGTTACCTGTAGAATGTGCACTCCATTGTAGCTGCTCAAAAACCGTAAATGAACCAACGCGGGATGAATTGTGACATGCCTAATGTACTATCTGGCACATTATAGATAATAAATGCTTGTTGCATTAGATTAAAAATCGAATGAAACCAAAGTGTTTTAGGGATTTCTCTCTCTCCCTCTCCTTCCATATGGCTCTCTTACCCTCTCAATGCTCATCACTATCACAGGTACATAGAAACTTGAAATGCATCCACAATCTGCACTGAGGTTGACACATGGAATTGCCCTTGCCCTTGCAGTCATTAAATTCAACCATTCACCTCGAAACTGTTTCTGAAAAAATCCTGATAATTAGATGTTAGCCTCTCTTGGCATTGTTTCACCTACTTCCTCCTGAGGCAGATGATTCTATCTCTGAATAACTCCAATATACAATTGTTTTCTTAAAAACAAGATATGCTCCCTTATATTTTCACCCACTGGCTTCAATTCTAACATATAGCAAAGTTAGCCATCCTTATCATGGTGACCCTATAGACACTTGAGGGTTTCCTCTAGTGTCCACAGTCTTATATTCTTTTCTTATTCGTAGGTCATTACTCCCAGGCCTGCCCTTTGGTTCCACTGGGACTCTGCTTCTGTGATGCTCCATCCTTTCCCCATTAATGTAACTTGTTCTGTGTCCCATTTCCTTGAGACCCCTGTTAAGGGGGAACATTCCTTTCTAAATTCTATATTGGTTGATAATGACTCCAAAATTGCAATCATATAGTGGGTCTTACTGTGAAAGGGGTACGTCAAGGGAGAATTTAAGATTTCTTAATAGGGGAAATGAGGGAGGGTTTGGAGAAGTTAAAGCATCCTTTGAATTCCAGCCTATTTTTATGCAAGAACTTTAAATCCATTTTGAAAAACCACACACATTTTCTATTGTGGTGACATGTTTTAGTCACTTATCAAATGATTGATTCCCTTGAAAATGTAATTCTTCTCTAGCGATTTTGGTGAAATCTTGTGCTTACTAATTTTCATTGCAGCCTAAACTCTGTAGCATGTTGAAGTTTTACTTTGATTTACAGAATGATGCATATATGCATTTAAATTTAATCAATGTGCTAATGATCATATGTTTTGTGATACTATAGAACAGGGCAAGGGCAAATGGTTGTATAAGTGATCTATTGATTTGTACCATTTTTATTCACTAATAAGTAGGTACAAAATAACAACTCACATTCTCTAATGTTCAATCAGATATAGGGTGACAGTATAGGGTATGAATATGATTATAAAGGAAACTGACAGTTTTAGTAGGTGTAACTAAACCACAGATTTACATAAACAAAGGAATATTCATGAACACCCAGTGCTCCCTCTAAATATTATAGGTTGTCAGGAAACAGCCATAAGAAGATGATAATGCAGGATGAGCAATAAACTAAGAATTCTGAATATATATAGCCTGCTATAATCAAGTGATGTTGTAATACAATAAATCTTACAACAGAGTCACTATGACCCGTATGTAATGATATGCATAATCATTACTGAGCTGCATGCTAAGCAGGCCCAGATGGAAAGCACTCTACGTTAAGGCAGATTTCAGATTTGGAATGGAAGTATAGTGTTGCTCTTAGCTCTTGGGTAAATCTCCTTGGATTGGAATGCCAGGAACAGATGGGAATAGGAAAGCCATGATACCATAGTGGCCCTCACTTCGCCATCCCCAAATTCAGGCAGTCTTCCCTCAGAAGAGTGAAGGCTTCTCAGAAAGAAAAGTCTGATGCATCAATTCCCTCTGCCTTCCCAGTTTTGTTCCATGGCACCTCCATCTGAAAGTTCATGAACACTTGTTCCAGGAGCAAAAGAGAGAGGCCATCTACAAATGGAACATCTCAGGGTGCTAGAGGAAGAAGGAAGGACAACTATAATGGGAGGTAGGGAAGAAAACAAAATAACTAGTCTTCAGATAGAAAAGCCAAAGAACTCAAGTCTGGGGAAAGGAAAAGGGAAAAGTGATATACTTTAAGTACATCTGTGAGATCTCCTTTAAGATTGGGAAACTCCAGGCCAGGGTCTGCAACTAGATTAATACATCTTTATCTCTCTGCCTTTGGCTGTCCTTGTGAATTGTGCTCCCGTAACTAGGACTCACAGGGAGCTTGGAACATTTTGATGATGGATGGACTGTGGGAGAGAGGTAGGGAGAGAAAGAGATACTGCATCCTTGTAAACAGCCACTAACTTTACAAATGAGTTTAGAAAGGTTTTCAAGAGAATTAACAATAAAAACATTATGTAAATGAGACAAGAGAAAGACACCAAACCCTCATAATTATCTCTACTTGAGATGCCTGAAATTACTTTAACCTGAGAGATTTTTACCATAATTAAAAATTAAAGATTAGGGGTGCCTGGGTGGCTCAGTCGTTAAGCTTCTGCTTTCGGCTCAGGTCATGGCCCCAGGGTCCTGGGATCGAGCCCTGCATTGGCCTCCCTGCTTGGCCGGAAGCCTGCTTCTCCCTTTCCCACTCCCCCTGCTTGTGTTTCCTCTCTTGCTGTGTCTCTCTCTGTCAAATAAATAAATAAAATCTTTAAATTAAAAAAAAAAAATTAAAGATTAAAGGCCATGATACAAATGAGCTGTAATAGCATCAGAAATATCAGAATTGTTCCTACATTGATGAATATTATAGTACCAAAGGACATTTAGTCCCTGAGAAAGGGAAATGCAGATGACCAGGAGAAACATTTTATAAATTGATTCCTGTTAATTGTCTTCATCCTTGAAACACTTTCTTCATTTTGCCTCCAGGACATCATTCTCTCAGCTTTCCATCTACAGCTTTGACTCTTTCATCTCAGTGCCATTGGTTTTCTGTTTTCTCCTCCACGACCAAACACTTGAATTATCTAGAGCCCAATCCTTGAATTTACTGTTTCTTTCCAAATTAATTTCCTTGATAATTTCATCCATTCTTGTGTTTTAACTGAGATCTGTGTGATGATTACTTTCAAATTTATGTTTCCAGTTTGGATTTGTTCCTGAATTCCAAACTCATATACCCAATTGCATTCACGATATTCCCACTTGAATATCTAACAAGGATTTCAAGTTTAATAGGTCCATAATGAATTCCTAATTTTCCCTTCAAACCTGCATATCCCAAAGTCTTCCCAATCTTCCTTTGAAATTTTTACTGATTCTTATACCCAATATCCAATCCATCAACAAATTCTATTGACTCTGTCTTCAAAATATATCCAGATCCTGTCACTTCTCACCATCCCCCTGTTATCACCCAAACTACCCCCTTGGTTGGATCATTGCAAAAATCTTCTAGCTATTCTCCTCCTTTCACCTTTTAACCCTGGTTAAAAGGCTGGTCTTCTTATAGAAATCAGAGTAAAACTGTTAAACCATACACTCTATATGTTCAAAACCTTTCAACAGGTTTCTAGATCATCCCAAGTAAAAACCAAAATCTTGTAATTACCTCTTAGGACCTAAAGCACCCTTACCCTCCCTCCTCTGTTCATTCTTATGTCATCTTCTATAACTGTCCCCTCCTCGTTTACTCCACTCTAGCCATTTGGTGTTCATAGAAAATTCTGGACACATTTTTCCTTTAATGTTGTTACACTTGACTTTCTACCAGGAACACTTGCCCCCAAATCCTGCAGAGCTTACTCCCTTACTTCTTCAAGTCTTTCCTAAGATATCACCAGTGGCTCTTTTCTGAACATCCTATTTTCTAAAGCCCTCTCTCATAGCACTTACCACTTTTAAAAGTTCTATGTAACTTGCTTATTTAACAGACTTAATGGACTTAATGTCTATCTCTCCTATTATATAAAAATAAAAAATATAAAGTAAATATCAATATATTCATTTATATAAATATAAAGAATATAAAATAAATAAGAATGGGAATTTTAGAGTCTTTTGTCAGTGATGAATCCCCAATCCCTAGGACAGTGCCTGGCACACAGTAGAAACTCATAAATATTATTTCAATGGAGGAATGTACATATTTTAATACTGAAAGAAATCACCAAAATATTAATGGTACTTCATTCTGGATAGTGAGATTGTGGGTGAATTCCACATTCTATTATATATTTTATAACTAGTATATTTTTATCTGTTGCTCAAAAACTAAAAAATACTGTATATGTAAATGTTGATTTAATGTTGCAATTATATCCTTTTAGGGCTACTTATGTCCAAATGAATTTATTGCCACTCAAGGTCCATTACCAGGAACTGTTGGGGATTTTTGGAGAATGGTGTGGGAAACCAGAGCGAAAACATTAGTAATGCTAACGCAGTGTTTTGAAAAAGGGCGGGTAAGTTATCGGAAAATCTTTTCACAAGATGTTATTTTACAGTTGTCTTAATATATGTGTGACAATTTCAGCTAATACTGTGAGTCATCAATAATTTGGACATCTATAAGGCAGTTTTAACTTAGTAGCAATAACTGTGATATATAGATCAATATAATAATGGTTCTTACGACTGGTGATTTTCTCTGAATACAGATCAGATGCCATCAGTATTGGCCAGAGGACAACAAACCAGTTACCGTCTTTGGAGATATAGTGATTACGAAGCTAATGGAGGATGTTCAAATAGATTGGACCATCAGGGATCTGAAAATTGAAAGGGTAAAAAAAAGGCAAGGGAGGGGAACACAATAGTAAATATGAATGCTCTAAATGTCTAAAAGTAAAATTAATTTCTAGAACTGTCCCTTGCAGCAATATAAACACTCTGTAGTATCATCTGTTTGCAAGCTTTTTTATTGTTTCCATTCATACTGGAAGGCAATTTGCTTTATTGTAGCTATAATAGAAGATCTATCTTGCGGGAAATCATGAAAAACATAGTTTCTTCTGTTTGGTAAATAGTTATTTTTAAAAGAGCACCTTCAAAAGATAGGACATCAGCTGCCTTACACCTTCATTGTGGTACTTTAATAATCGTATCATGCTTCTTTAATCTGTCACGTTACCTAGCATGGAGATTACATGACTGTTCGACAGTGTAACTTTACTGCTTGGCCTGAGCATGGGGTCCCGGAAAACAGTGCCCCTCTAGTTCACTTTGTAAAATTGGTTCGAGCAAGCAGAGCTCATGACACCACACCCATGATTGTTCACTGCAGGTAAGGAAGATACTTTCAGAACGTTATATGAAACACTAGAAATGGTCTTTAAAGTCAGTGTGGTCTTTTTATTATCATGATACCGTTGATTATTTTCTGGCAGGATGTTAATGTAGCTTCATTCCAATTTCCGGTTTTCAGATGTTTTACTGGTTATAATGGAACAAATTTTAGTTTTATAAGAGGTTAGATGGCAAAAATAAAATGAGTAGTAAAGGTATCTTAAAGCAAGGGAAAGTATCTTACTGGTAAGGGAATCTTCCTGAACTCTTGACTGGATTATGACCTCTCAGAGGAAAGTCTTTAATTTTTTTTTTAATTGTAGCCCTTCATTGATAGGTGTGTGTGTGTGTGTGTGTGTGTGTGTGTGTAGGATTTTAAGAATTTTACAAACATCTGATCCTTTATTATTACAATTGGCATTAGTCTACTACCATAATTTAAATTTTTTTTGTAAAAGCAAATTTTTAGATTTGTGTTGTAAAGAATAAAAGAAAATGAACTTTATAATAAAGATCAAATTAAGTGACCAACCCAAGTATGACAACAATTTTTTACAAACTTCAGCTACATACGTCTTCCTTTGACTAGCTCTTTGAACATGGTTAAGAGAATATAACTATAAATTGAAGTTTTTCTCCATTTTATTTTCATTGGTATTTAACACTCTAAGAAATAAAACTCAAGGTTGTTTAGAAATCAGAGTTTTTTCTGGACAGATGGATTTGATTGTTTTCTAACATAATAAATCTAAATAAGTCTCAACCTGAGTCTCTTCAACAATTAGTTTGTAAATTAGAGAAAAAAGTAGGTAATAATACACCATTTTATGATTTTGCTTACATGAGATACCTAGAATGGGTAAATTCATAGAGACAGAAAGTAGAATTGTGGTTGCCAGGGACTCAAGGGAGAGAGAGAAGGGTGGTTATTATTTAATGGGTACATTGTCTATTAGTTGTTTAATGAGAACGTCTGTTTGGGATGATGAAGAAGTTCTAGAAATGGATGGTGGTGACAGTTACACAGCATTGTGAATGTGCTTAACACCAACTGAGTTGTGTACTTAAGAATGCTTAAAATGGTAAATTTCATGTTATGTATCCTGTACTGCAATAAAAAAATTTAAGTAACAGTATCTTAGTCACATTAATAATTAATACATTATTAATTATAATAATTCCAATAATTAATTGATAATTTTTCTAACAGGTATATACTATAATTAATGTGGTTAACGATGCAAGAAAATATCAATCCATCCAAATTTTTACTCTTATTTAGAGGAAAAAATTCACTATGTAATTTAAACGATTATATATTTTCTGGGAATATTGTGGATTTTTTTAAAATTATAAGGGTAATACATAAATGCTTGCTCATTATAAAATATCTAAATAGTGCTTAGATTTAAAAAGCATATAGAACAAAAAATAAAAGTGTCATTTTTACCCTCCCAATTCCATTTCCCCCTCCCTATACATAACATTTTCAACAGATTAGTATATAGTGTAAATAGAGTAACAGTTTGCTTCTAAAGTCGGTGATTGCTTTTAAGCTGGGTCATTGATGATTCAAACCTTTAATGGAAAGTAGCTGCCTTCAGCTTCTCTGTATCTTGTATGTACACTGCCACTGATATTAAAGTCTGTTAGAAAAGTACCTAATATTAGCCCTGTAGCCTCAAACAGAGCAGAGAGCAGAGAGTAGCTACACTGTAGTAAACAGCATAACGTGTAAACTTATTAAATCACTATGTTGTGCACCTGAAACTAATGTCACATTGTGTGTCAACTATACTTTAATCCATAATAAAAAAGAGAGGGAATCTCCTTCTTTGTGATTGAAATGGATAAAAGAGTTCAGAAAAAAGTATGTTCATATTAATAATTCCCTTTCAGTATCATTGAAAACTGTCTACTAAATGTTTATCTCTAACTCCAACTTCTCACCTCAATTCAGACATACATTTAACTGCCAATTCGATGTGACAACCTGAGTGACTACAAAACTCTGAAAATTTGATGTGTCTAAAACAGAACACTTGATTCAATCTCCAAACTCACTCCTCCTTCTCATCCCCCATCTTGGTAAAGGGCAGATCCCTTCTGTGTGGTGCCCAAACCCTGGAGGCATCCTTGACTCTGCTCTTCCTCTCACATTCCAGGGCAGCCATGCATCAGACACTCTGATGTCTTGCCCCTCTTACCTCCCCACTGCACTCTCCCCACCCTGGGCTCCTGGCTCTTCTTCAAACACACAGAACAAATCTCTTCTCCCCCCACTCCCTCGGGCTGCAGTGCATCGCCCCCCAAATACCCACACTGTGTGCTCCCTCATGCAAGTTTCTTTTCAAATATTACATAATCAGAGATGCCTTCTCCCTAACCTGATTTATCTTTCTTCATAGCACTTATTACTGCCGGGCACATTCTATGCATGTTTGCTTAGTTGTGTACTGTCCTTCTCTGTCCTCTAGAGAGTAAGCTCCATAAGTGCAGGGACCTTGTATTGTTCACAGCTGTACCCCAGATGCCTAGGACAGGGTCTGACACTCAAGGTATATTGGCTGATGTCATGACAGATTACACTGTTCAACATATGTGTATATGTGTTGCCAAAATCGAATTTATTTTGTAATGCTCATTCTTTCTTATACGGTTGAACCACGGGATATTGCTAAGATATTTCTTATCTACAAAAATGGCACTTTTATGTTGTTCAAAGTAACATTTGTAAGACTAAGTGACCTTCCACATGTCTTTTGTTGTTCTTTTTATATTTACTTCCTAGGTTAACCATTCAAATACCAAGATTCTTGTCCTTCTAATGGGAATTTCTGCATAAATCTTGTCAAGTTTATCAATTCACAGTTTCTATGGAACACATACCTGTCCCTGGGTATTAAACTAATTTCTTAAAAGGAAATAGCTTTTCAATTTTATTATCTATAAGAAGTAAAAAAAAAAATCTAAAAAGAAAGTGAAAAGAACACATGAAAGATTGCCAATAAATACAGAGAAAATACTATAGGGCTAAATAGTGGATGTTTTTAATGTTTAGCATTTCTATCAGTAATCAAAAATATGTTCAGTACAAAGTTTCTGGTGTTAAGAATTCTCAACAATTTTTAAAAAGATTTTATTTATTTGAGAGAGAGCGAGCGAGAGAGAACATGAGCTGGGGGGAGGGGCAGAGGGAGAGGGACAAGCAGACTCCCTGGGGAGCAGGGAACCAGGACCCTGGGATGATGACCTGAGCCAAAGACAGACACTTAACTGACTGAGCCACCCAGACACCCCAAGAATTTTCAACAATTATTTTAAAATTCTTCTCTATACTTCTCCAACTACACCCCTTATAATATTATGAAAGAAGAGGAAAAGTTCAACTGGTAAAAAACAAACAAACAAAACAAAACCTCAAACATTTGATAGAGTGCTAATGTTAATCATCTTGATCTATCTAAACAGTCTTAGTAACAATACAAATCTAAAGACACTGGAAAAAAAAAGTTCGTCCAAATAAGAAAAGGACCCGTTTGGAATTTATTACTACCATAGTTCACTTTCTTCATCACTATCAACATGAACAGACTTTTGCTGAACAACATTCATGTAATTTTACTCTTCCTGCAGTGCTGGAGTTGGAAGAACTGGAGTTTTTATTGCTCTGGACCACCTAACACAACATATAAATGACCACGATTTTGTGGATATATATGGATTAGTAGCAGAACTGAGAAGTGAAAGAATGTGCATGGTCCAGAACCTGGTAAGATATCTAACATCTTGTGCAATGTCAGCTCTGGAATTTCTACAAGGGAGTCTCTCAATGGCAGCAGTCTGGTTGGGCATGGACTTGAAACTTTATTTGCAGAGCAGACACCCTCTTTTTCGACATGATAAACCTCCTAGAGGGGAAGGGTTTTGGGAAGCGCATTCCACGAGGCACAGTCACCCCTCAGCACTGTTACTGACTGCTCATCCTAGCTCGTTTATACTGATGGGCATATAGAAAGTGTTTCAGAAATTGAGGTCTTTAGTGTTTGGCAAAGGTGGGAAGCTCAGGAAATGCATCAAATCAATTTCTTTTATAAACATGCTGAATGTTATATTTGGAAAAGTTTAAAATATTGACTGTTATGGGGTTCTATGTATTTCTCTTGTCCATATTTATCCCTGTTGTATACTAATAACAATTGTCATAGCATCTTATCAACTAACTCCCTGGGAGTTTTTTGTTTCATTGTTTTGGTTTAAAGGCAAAAACATTTATAAAATATAGAGATTTTTCTTCATTAAAAAAATCACATAGTATAATGGTAATGAGACTAAAAACCTTACATTGAATGTCTAGTGAGTTCCATCTTCTATAATAATCCTTTATATGTATTATCTTATTTATCCTTTGTTTGTAAAGCAGTATCAATAAAACTAATCACCAGACTAGGTATTATTGGCTTTGCTTTACAAATGAAGAAGCAGATGTTCCATTCAAAGAATTTAAGTGATATTTCAAGATTATACAATTAATGTTTGAGAACCAAAATTCAAACCCAGGAGTGTCTAACTATAATATGTAAGATGTTTCTCTCTGTATATTTGGATTGATATTTCTATACTCTTCAAATGGAAGTTTTCTCACAGTAAATATATAGATCTGCTGTAATAGTGTTTTCCACAATACCTACTAGAAAACTCATATAGCATCAGAGTTGTTAAAGGTGTGAGAAAACAGGTTCTTTGCTAAAAATAAGTTTGAAAAGAAGTTAAACTGATCTTAGAATTTCTTAAAGCCTCTATGCGAGTGTACATTGAGAGTTATATTGAGCCCTTGTGAGCATCATTTCCCAAAATTACATGATTGTGAAATCCTTGAATTTCTTTTGACCCAGAATCTATAATGCCATGTAGGGGAACATTAATGTTCTTAGGAAGATGCTGCTCTAGACTAGAGACATCTAAACTTTGTGGACTGCACAACCCTTTCAGGAAGAATGTTTGAGCATTCAACTCCAATAACTCTATATTTATTTTTTAAATGTAGATTGAAAATTATGTAAATTATAAAACATATACAAAATGAGAAATAGAAAACATGAGATAAAGATCAAATAAGCAGTATTTTGAAATCTTACTAATTGTGATGCCTTCATATTATCATTAAGATAGTGATACATAGCACAGGATAATTCTGTTTCAATAGTGATTTTAAATATATATTCTAAGTTATTTATAATTTTTTAAAAAGTGATCTAGCTTTTTGTCAGATTTCCTTACATTATTGTTCTTTTTACCTCATAGGATGGCTATAAGTTTATTCTAGAAGCACAAAGAACATCAGCCCTGCCGTTTCCTTGTCGTTCATTTGGGCTTACATGATAAATATTACCTTCAATCCATGGTCTCTTTGTAGGAATCTTTTTAAGCCTCTGCAATTTTGTGATGGTTAGGTAAAACTAGGCAATGTAATCCATATGCATTCCCCTATATGCTAAAGGGGAAAAAAGGAGTGAAGTACCACTCTTCCCTTGGGATACTTCAGAAATAGAACATAACTTGTGATCAGGGTTGACTTCTGTGTGTGCAGCCTGTGCAATGTCACAGGGCCCCATGCTCAAAAGGGCACTGCACTTTAGTGTTTGCTGTCACAGTCTTGAAAATCTTTAATAATTTTTGAGGGAGGAAACACTCATTTTCATTTTGCAGTGGGCCCACAATTAGGTAGCTTGTTCTCAATTATAAGGGTTCCAATATCAATCCAACTATTAACCATTATTAACACCCCAATTCTTTCTTATTTTTGTTAACAATAAGAATAAACAGAAAGCTAACATTTTCCTCCCATGTCCCTAGATTACACATGTGCACAGGTGCTCAGTGTTCTTGACATTGATCAAGATTGGTTGGCTCTTTTAGATAGGATAGAGGGTGGGCCAGATCAGGATCTTGTTTCTTTCTAGAAACTAGAGTCACTCTTCAGCTAATAAAAGTTGAAAATATTTTGCCACGCTCTATAATTTTGCGGAACTGAACTTTGTAAAGAGTATGTTCAAGAATGCCTGTTAATAATTTCACACAATTTAGTACGCAATATATGCTCTAAACTTCATACATTGTGCTTGTTTAACCAGCCCAAGCAATATGTTACAGTTGGGTAAGGGAATGGAAAGAGCATGAATTTTGAAGTCAGAGAATTGAGTTACGATTTCAGCTCAGCTTCTTAATTAACTGCTGGCTCTGTGACTTGTTTAATTAGCCCCTTTGAGCTATTTCTCTTTTGTAAAATAGCCATGTTATACTTCTCACACACTTATGGTCAGCATTAAATAAGAGAAACTGTCTAAAGCACCAAACATGCGGTCACTGCCCAGCATGTAGTAAATGTCTGACAGAATTCTGCTGGATTCCCTCCTTGCTGAAAAGCTGGTACTCAGAAGCTCTCTTTCACCTGGCTTCCTTCCCAGAAGTTTTGCTCTTTACCATCTTTTCTCTCTGATGATAAAAAGGAAAATGACCACAGTCCTTGGCTCCAGCCCTTACAAACCAGTATTGCCTTGCACAAGAGTGGTTTCTTATTTTCCTCTGTTGCACTTGGGAATGATTGCAGTTTCGATGAAGAATGCTGTCTCAGCACATCCTACAGTAGCCATGGGCAGGGGTGGGGAGGTGGGAACCTCAGAATATATTACCCCTAAAAGGCTGCTCTGGGGACATAGCCCAGACCCAGGAGAGAGCTTTGAGCTCTTTCACTGTCTACCAAAAAACAGTTCATAGCAGCCTCCAGAACTTTCTGAGAGAATAGTCCTCAGTGAGATAACATCCTGAGCTGCTATCAGTCCCTCAAATAAGGGTTAATCTGGATGAGTCCCTTTCCTGCTCTGGTTTTCCTAGAAATTTACTGATGTGAAGTCTTAGGGTAGAAGAAAAAAAAAAGCTAATATACTTGGGTTGCCTAGTTTTTTGCCAGGCACTTTACATATAGTAAGTTCTTTAAATATCACAACATAGGCGTTATGATCTCCCGGATGAGGAAGCTAAACATCAGACAAGTTTCATTCTTAAGGTATGGTGATTATCTAAGGCAGGAACTGGAACTGAGCCCTCCACTGCCTCTTTGGCAATAACACACCATGACAGAGGGATCTTGGAAAATATAGTCCTGCCCTGTGGAGCCCAACCTGGCCTACTGGCAGAGTTTGCACCCATCATTCTTTCCAGTGGAGAAAATGAGATCGGACAGTCTGAAGCTTCACATATCAAATGTGACCTCAAATTCACATGTGATTTGTAAAAACTACCCAAACTCATCAATTCAAATGATTATTGTTTTTAAAGAAATTATATCGGGTCCATATATTTCTGCCAATAATGTTATTCATTGTGTGACATATATTTGAAAAACACTTTTTTAGAATTACCTTGAGAAGTAGTTTACTAGCAATTTCAATGGGATTTTCATTACTGTATAACGACACTTCCTTTCTTCCCAAAATTGGATCATGTAACTTGATCGTCCACTCACTGACAAAACTTAATCCCTAATGACTTCTGAATGTTCTCCAAATGAAATCCTTCCTTAAATGGTAAAGGTTGGCTACTTGTGAGAATTAAATGATACTGAGTCAACAAACATTTGTTATGTAACTACTACATGCCAGACACTATTACAGGTAATGGGAAAAGAGCAGTGAATGTGACAGAGTTCTGCCCTCCCAGAACTGACACTCTGCTGAGATGTTTGTGGAAGCATTTTGTAATTCTTGAAGAAATAAATACTCGTAATAATGACCAACAGTTTCTGAAGCCAGTTTCAGTAGAGGAGTTCCAAAAAGGGTTTGAGATACAGTAGCAATAGATATGAATATATAGCTCTGAAGATAGTCACTTTAGAGGACATCCTATTTAAATCAATTGTCAATATACATATGTATATAATAATATGTAATATATAGTATAAATATTTGATTATGTTCCTTTAACATCAGTTATGTTTCCTGTGTAAAAAGGAGGGTGATTTTCTATGACTTAAACTTAAGTACCTTTGGGAAAGTCCAAACTCAGAAATGCTAACAGGTTATTGAATTATATTGAAAAAACTTAAAGAACCTAGATGGTACTGAATTTAGCTTAAACGTTCAGATGAAATGTTAGGAGTCCTTGTCCAGGACCTGGGTGTCTGGATATTTCAGTGATCAACTGCCTTGTACTTACAAATAAAGACCAGATATTTGACATTAAGAAGGCCAAATGTCAGGTGATTAACAGAATTGTCGAACATATTTTAAATGTGCTGATGGTGTATAGATATGTTTACTCACAGATAGTGAAAGCAAATGTATCATCTGCATTCCAATAGCCATTCTGATCATTCTAACAAGATAACTATTTATAAGGAAAATTACTCATTTAGACCTAACAGGAAAAAGGAAATTCATAAACAGATTTAAATAACCTAATTTGCCACTTTTTTATAATCACAGCAAGCAAAAACAAAGTAGCATGGGGTTTCGCAATGCCAAGTATTAAAAAAAAAAAAAAAAACTTGAAGCTACAGGAGGCCATAGGAATTTAGAAAACCTGATGTTTGAGATGGTACAAAATCATTTATATACGTGGTAAATTCTGTGCTTCTCGCTTAGCTATCTAACATTTTTAAATTCAGCATTACTTTTCACTGTGACAGTATAGCTCCCTTTATAAGAAAAATAATTTTTTGAAATAATTTTTAAAAATCCATCCCACCCATTTATTTAACACTCTTTCTTTGGTGTCTAGGCACAGTATATCTTTTTATACCAATGCATTCTGGATCTCTTATCAAGTAAAGGAAGTAATCAGCCTATCTGTTTTGTTAACTATTCAGCACTTCAGAAGATGGACTCTTTGGATGCCATGGAAGGTAAACAGAGGCAACGTGTACCAATTTACTAGTGTACCAGGAGCATTGATTTAATAATAACCACATGATAAAAATGTTTTAGAAGCTTGGTTAATGCACATAACACATTTTTATTATTCTTCTCTAATCCAAGTTAGGGTGATAGCCTCTGTATCTGCACTCTATTTTTGCCATGAAACATTTAAATCTTTTGAACTGGTAATTTCAGTTCTCTCTTGTGACATGTTACTTTATGTTATAGGTGATGTTGAGCTTGAATGGGAAGAGACCACCATGTAAATATCCAGACCAAAGATTACAACTGGAAGATATTTTCAAATCCCAGGGGCCAAAATTTCCCCCTTACTCTTCTGAATTGAAATGCGCAACCTTAAAGAAAGCTCTGTGTTTCTGTTACTGTGCCTTACTAAATGGATTGACATTTTAGGAATAGTTCTAGGAAATAGCTAATTCAGGATAGTCATTTTGTTTTGTACAGAATAAATATGCATTGAAAATGTTTAAGAAAAGAGATCCCAGAGATTTTTGAAGTCTTCCATATTTTTGGAACGAGCCAAATAGAAAATGATCATTAGATTAGCATGAATGTTTCCAGGTAAATTTTCCCCACATATTGGATTGAATCTTGAACAAGAATTGTAAATGTTGATTCGGTCGTGTTATTTTGGCCTCCAGGGTGTTAACGTTCCTTGTGGATAACTTCCAGGACTGTCCTAATGCTCTGTACTTCCGTGTACACCCCTGGGTTTTGAATCCTCTGTTTTATGAGTGCTGAGATATCATCTCGTGATCTCCAACAGCTGAACAGTAACCCCTTGACACTGCCGGGATTACTCAGCCTTTATACAACACACAGTAGCTCTTCAGGGACACTTAGGGCTATTTAAGTTGCTTTGTGATCTTTAGTTTGAAAAACAAAAAGAAAAATGAAACAGTGCGATTGCTCATAGGAAGCTGTAGAGTACTTTGTACTGTCTACATTTGTACCTTTTTCAGGACAAGTTGTACCACTATGCTGTATCATTAAATACATGGTTAAATGTATCAGTATTTGTCTATTAGATGTCTGTGCAAACTAATATTGATAGTTTTGGAAGGTCTCTTGGGCAGAAATGTATGATGTATGGCAAGCTGGTAAACTAATGATACGCTGCTGTGGTACCAACAGAAATTTCTGAATAGATTACATAAAAGGATCTTTTTTCATCTCCCAAGGTAGATCATGGAGGTGTGTATTTGGTGCACACCTGCAAAAAAGGTATTAACCAGGTTGTTGCAAATTAGAGATTTTTTCTTAACATATTTCAACCTCCTTTTTGTTAGTGACAATGTACTAAGTAATTTTGAACTATATGAAATTATTTTGTCATAGATTTCAATTAAGGATCATAAAATGAAATAGTATCAGTTATTCTATTTCTTCTATGATAAGAATTATACCTTATGCTTATTTCTGCTGGCATATACATATAGGAAATGTGATGGCCAATAAAATTAAATTTTAAGGAATTGAGTTACTTTGCAGCGTGATTCAGAGGTCCTTTTAAGTATAAATTTTATTTTATATCACATATTGAGATATAACTGATAATTACCTTAAATAATATAATGCAGTAAATTATATATACGTATAATATAGTACTAGAGTATGATATATTTAATTAACATACAATCATTTCCCAAGGTAACCATCAGTAGTAAGATATTTTAAAATCAAATTTATTTCCCAAGAAATTAAATTCTTTAATCTTATAAGCAGTCCTGCTTCTTGTTTTTTCATGGCAAAGCAGTGTAATAATAAAATCCACTATTGTACACAACCAACTTTATTCTATAGAAAGTTACAGAAAACAGTAAAAAATGAGAATTCTAAAAGATTTAAGTTGGAGTAGAAGCTCTTCAGTTTCTTTTATGTATCAGTCAATGAAAAAGTGTGGTGCGCCAGTACTTATGAATATGGGTTTTTTTAATTCATGGAAGACAGCCTTTGGAAAGTACTGGTGAGGTTACTTTTTAATGTATTAAATAATAAGAAAATAAACAGTTCAATCTACAGGCCAGCCCACTCTTTACAATATCTGTATAAACAGATGTGTACAGCATAGAGTTGCAGGTTTGACCCGTATGTGTATGCATATATGTGCGTACAAAACAGAGTTTTAATGTAAGACCTCTTCTAAAACAGTGCTAGTCAAACTCTAATGTGTATACAGATCACCTAGGGATTGTGTTAAAATGCAGACTCTTTCAGTAGATCTAGGGTAGGAGCTGAGATTCTTCACTTCTAGTAAGTACTCAAGTTATAATACCACTGCCTGATCTCAGGTCATACATTGAATAGCAAATCTCTAAAAGACATTAAGATCAGAATAATTTCATGTCCACCTGAAATTATTTGAAACCTGTTTTAAAAAAAAAGCTTTGTCTTCATTCACAGAAAAAAATTAGAACACCTGTTGAAAGTGTATCGCTCACTAGCTATATCACAAAACTATACCTAAAATTGAATTGAAACTCACATATATTAATGATAGCTAAATTTTCTCTTAATTATATTGTGAAACAGCTGGTATATAGACACGTTCTATCGGTATCTATTGCTACTAAGTGCAAATTAGAATAATGAGGAACATCTGTAACATTTTTAGATCAGATTTGTCAAAATACATTGAAACACATGTACAATAAATGAGCAACATGTGTTTCATCTGAACCAAATGAAACTGGAGCCTCTCAGAATGGTTTGCCAGAGACGAGAGCAGCTGTGGCTATCACCTCTACTTTCATCCTGCTTTAAAACGCGTAATTTTCTTCTTTCAGTTTATAGGTGAAATGTATAATAAGTCTTTTGAAAAAGGCTAATTAAACCTTGCCCTCTTCATAGAAAAGATGGCGATTCACTCTCCACATCTGGTACCAAACAGTAGATTTTAGAAATGGAATTTAAGTTCAGCAAAGTATGCATCCTACAAGTCCATGACATTATTGTGGCAAGTCCATTTTCATGCCAACTTACAGAAAACTCACATGAAATTTTTGATGAAGCCTGGAACACAGAATGATCTGAAATTCTCAACTGAATGATATGAGAAAGTGAAAATATGGGAGAAAAAAGTTTATAAAGCATAATCATAGCAAAACAGATTGCCTTTTTAGGACAAGTAATATTTCATGTTAAATGACTTCATAAATAACTATACATAGAGTTTTCGTGTGGAAGCAGGAGTCTTACACTTACCAGCTCATGAAGATGTTCTGAGGAATAGATTAGATTGTGCATATGAAAGTGTTTCATAAAAGTACAATGAACTCTGCAAAGTTAATCTTTTACCCAGACTGGTCAGTGTGTAATGTTTATCAGTAACATAATGCATTTCATTTTTAGGTTGTATTATACTTTCAGTATTGCTGCCATATTTGTATGTCATACACTGTGTATGTTTCACATGCACTTATTGAAAATTATGGCAGTTATATTGACTTCTGCTAAATAAGACAACTGATGTTTTTTTCATGAATGATTTGAGCATTCTCAAGGAATTTCTAAAGGACTAAAATGAATAGATAGACATGTGCACAAATGATATAAAATGTGATTTGGAAAACAAGTCAAGGAAATTTTGATTTTGGACATTTCAACTGGATATTCTGAATCAGTGTCTGCAATACAGTCATTTGAAAACAAAACTGTAACTTAATACAAGGTAACAACATTCATTATTCTCCTGTTAACAATACTCTGTTTCTATTTTAATTTTCACTGAAAATATTCTTGGATTAGAAAGTCATTGTAGTAAATTTTAAACTTTTTAGAATACTTTTATATACATCATCCCAAGTAATCCTTTTTTTTTTTTAAAGATTTTATTTATTTATTTGAGAGAGAGAGAGGGAGAGAACACAGGAGGGGGGAGGGTCAGAGGGAGAAGCAAACTCCCTGCTAAGCGGGAGCCCAATGCGGGACTCGATCCTGGGACTCCAGGATCATGACCTGAGCCGAAGGCAGTCGCTTAACCAACTGAGCCACCCAGGCACCCTACATCATCCCAAGTAATCCTTACAAAATCCTTTAAGATCTGCGGAGTCCCGTATTACAGGTAAATATAATCAAAGTTTAATTGCTGTGCCAGAGACCATGTTTAGCAAGAGTGGGAGCTGCATATCATAATCAAGTTACTGAGAGTGGAGGATAAAGATAGAAATTTTAACAGCAACAAAGAAAATAAGAGACCCCATTCAGGGGTTCAAAGATAAGAAAATATGCTGGCTTCTATTCAGAAATAATGTAAGCCAATAGACAATGCAATGACATATTCAAAGTGCTGAAAGTATCTCCTAAAACTGATTAAGGGCAACTACAAAAAAGCTAGAGCTAATATCATACTTAATAGTGAAATATTGAAGGCCTTCACCCCAAGATCAAGAAAAAGGCAAAAATACCTACTCTCACAACTTCTATTCAACATTGTACGGGTGTTCCTAGCCATTACAATAAGCAAGAAAAAGAAATAAAAGAGATAAGGCTTGTAAAGGAAGAAACAAAACTGTCTATGTGAGTAGAAGGTATAATCATGTGTGAGGAAATCCTTGAGAAATCTATTTTTTAAAAAGCTGCTAAGTATGATAAGTAGCTTTAAAAAGGTTACAGGATATAAGATCAAGATACAAAGATCAATTTTATTTCTACATATGATCAATGAACAACTGAAAATTTAATTAAAAATGCCATTAACAATAGCATCTATAAACATGCTTAAGAATAAATTTAAAAAGTATGTACAGGATCTGTATACCAGAAATGATATTGATGAGAAGAATTAAAGAATATTCAAATTATTTTTTCAATGCATGTCCATGAACTCAAAAACTCAATTTGCTAAGATATCAGTTCTATTGATCTATAGATTCAATGGAATATCAATTTGCTAAGATATCAGTTCTATTGATCTATAGATTCAATGGAATATCAATTTGCTAAGATATCAGTTCTATTGATCTATAGATTCAATGGAATATCAATCTTTTTTTAAGATTTTTTTAATCTATTTTAGAAAGAGAAAGAGAGAAAGACAGCATGAGTGAGATAGGCAGAAGGAGAGAAAGAGAGAGAATCTCAAGCAGACTCCACGCTAAGTGTGGAGCCTGACACAGGGCTCAGTCTCACAAACCTGAGATCATGACCTGAGCTAAAACCAAGTTTCATATGCCTAACTGACTGTGCCACCCAGGTGCCCCTGGAATTTCAATCTTAATCCCATAAGGCTTTTCTTTTCTAGAAATTGATAAGCTGGTTTTGCAGTTATATAGAAATGATGCAAAGATCTAGAATAGTGAAAATAAATTTTAAATAGAACACAGTTTAATGATTTACACTATAGATATATAGTGTTACTCATTAAAAGAAAAAATAGAAGGTCAAAAAATAAATCCACACATATATGGCCAATTGTTTTTCAACAACGATGACAAGGTAATTCAATGGGAAAAAGAGTGTCTTTCCAATAGATAGTGTTGGACCAACTGAATGTCCATTTGGAAAAACATGAATTTTTATCTCCATATCATTTAACAAATAGAAAAATTAAATTGAAATGTAATACAGACCTAAATAAAATCATTAAAACTATAAAGCTTATAGAAGAGAAACTAAGAAAATCCTTATTACCTTGGGATAGGCAAAGATTTCTTAGAGTACAAAAATGAAATATAACATAAAAATTAATAAATTGTTCTTCATCAAAATTATAACCTGCTCTTCAAAAGACACTATTAAGGGGGAGGAGCAAGATGGCGGAGGAGTAAGAGACCTAAATTTCATCTGGTCCCAGGAATTCAGCTAGATAGGGATCAAACCATTCTGAACACCTACGAACTCAACAGGAGATCGAAGAAAAGAATAGCAGCAACTCTCTGAACAGAAAAGCGACCACTTTCTGGAAGTCAGGATGTGCGGAGAAGTGAATCCGAGGCGATATTTGGGAAGATAGGCGGTGGGGGAGGGGGCCTCCGTCGGCCACTACCGGCAAGTGATAGAGCCACGGAGCACAAAATCGGAACTTTTAGAAGTCGGCTCCGCTGAGGGACAACGCTCTAGTGGCTAAGCGGGGGGTGGAACCCTCGCTGCGACAGTGTGGTCTCAGGACCCTCAGGGTCACAGAAAGACCGGGGGTGCCTGAGTGCAGCAGAGTTCCCAGGTATCGGAGCGGGGAAGCTGGCTGCAGAGATGGAGCCGAGGAGCGGGCTCTCAGCTTGGGGTTGCCATAAACCGTGATCCACGGCACAGTCGGGCCACTGCTCCTCCAGCAGGGACCCAACAAGCGGCAGGTCCGGGGAGACTCCCCTTCCTCCCCCAGGAGGAGCAGCACGGGAGCGCACTGCAGGGATCTGCTGGGTTTGGAGACTCCACACGGGGTCGTGTCCCAGAGATAGAAATGCTCGGTCACAGGACGGGTGAGCACGGAGTGTGGACGGAGACCGGGGAGATGGGAGTGATTGACTGCTTTTCTCTGGGGGCGCACTGAGGAGTGGGGCCCTGAGTTCTTGGCTCCTCCAGGGCAGTGATTGGGAGGCCGCCATTTTCACTCTCATCCTCCAAAGCTGTACGGAGAGCTTGCAGGGAACAAAAGCTCCCGAGAGCAAACCCAAGCAGATTACTTAGCCCGGCCCCCGGCAAGGGCGGGACAATTCCACCTCCGGCAAAGACATTTGGGAACCATGGCAACAGGCCCCTCCCCCAGAAGATCAGCAAGAACAGCCAGCCAAGACCAAGTTTACCGATCGATGAGAACAGCAGGACGCCAGCACTAGAGGAATACTGCACATAGAATTCATGGCTTTTTTCCCATGATTCTTTAGTCTTTCAAAGTTAATTTTTTTTATTTTCTTTTTTTCCTTTTTCTTTTTTTTTTTTGAATTTTTCTTTTTCCCTTTTTCAACCAACATCTTATCAATACCTTTTTCAAAAAATTTTTTTTATTTTTCATTTTTAGAGTCATATTGTATCCCTTCATAGTAGTTAACCTCATTTTTGGTATATATATATAAGTTGTTCTCTCTTTAAAATTTTGGGATAGTTTCTTCTAACAGACCAAAATATACCCTAAATCTCTAGTGTATGGCTTTGTTCTAGTCTCCTGCCTGATCACATTCTCTCCCTGTTTTTTTCTTAAATCTTCTTCTTTCTTTTTTCACCCAACTTATCAATTCCTTTCATAAAATCTTTTATAATTTTCATCTTTACAGTCATATTCCATCCCTTCATCATATTTACCCTTATTTTTGTACATACATAAGTTTTTCTTTCTTTAAAATTTTGGGAGGCACTTTCTTCTAACAGACCAAAAGATGCCCAAAATCCAGTGTGTGGCACTGATCTATGCACCAGCCTGATCATATTTGATCATATTCTGGTTTGTTTTTTTTTTTATCTCTTTTTCTTTTTTCCTTTTTTCTTTCTTTCCCTTTCTTTTCCCCTGGTTTCAGGTCTCTTCTGATTTGATTAGTGTATATTTTTCTGGAGTCGTTGTTACCCTGTTAGCATTTTGTTCTTTCATTCATCTATTCTCCTCTGGACAAAATGACAAGACGGAAAAAATCACCTCAAAAAAAAGAACAAGAGGCAGTACCAACTGCCAGGGACCTAATCAATAGACATTAGTAAGATGTTGGAACTAGGGTTCAGAATGACGATTTTAAAGATACTAGCTGGCTTGAAAAAAAGCATGGAAGATATTAGAGAAATCTTTTCTGGAGACATAAAAACTAAAATCTAACCAAGTAAAAATCAAAAAGCCTATTAATGAGGTGCAATCAAAAATGGAGGCTCTACCTGCTAAGATAAATGAGGCAGAAGAGAGAATTAGTGATATAGAAGACCAAATGAGGGAAAATAAAGACGCTGAGAAAAAAAGAGATAAACAACTACTGGATCACGAGGGCAGAATTCGAGAGATAAGTGATACCATAAGATGAAACAATATTAGAATAATTGGGATCCCAGAAGAAGAAGAAAGAGAGGGGCAGAAGGTATATTGGAGCAAATTATAGGAGAGAACTTCCCTAATTTGGGGAAGGAAACAGGCATCAAAATCGAGGAGGCACAGAGAACCCCCTCAAAATCAATAAAAATAGGTCAACACCCTGACATCTAATAATAAAACTTACGAGTCTCAGAGACAAGAGAAAATCCTGAAAGCAGCTCGGGACAAGAGGTCTGTAACCTACAATGGTAGAAACATTAGACTGGCAACAGACCTATCCACAGAGACCTGGCAGGCCAGAAAGGACTGGCAGGATATATTCAGAGCACTAAATGAGAAAAATATGCAGCCAAGAATACTATATCCAGCTAGGCTGTCATTGAAAATAGAAGGAGAGATAAAAAGCTTCCAGGACAAACAAAAACTAAAGGAATTTGCAAACACGAAACCAGCCCTACAAGAAATATTGAAAGGGGTCCTCTAAGCAAAGAGAGAGCCTAAAAGCAACATAGACCAGAAAGGAACACAGACAATATACAGTAACAGTCACCTTACCGGCAATACAATGGCACTAAATTCCTATCTTTCAATAATTACCCTGAATGTAAATGGGCTAAATGCCCCAATCAAAAGACACAGGGTATCAGATTGGATAAAAAAACAAGACCCATCAATATGCTGTCTGCAAGAGACTCATTTTAGACCCAAAGACACACTCAAATTGAAAGTGAGGGGGTGGAAACCCATTTACCATCCTAATGGACACCAAAAGAAAGCTGGGGTGGCAATCCTTATATCAGACAAATTAGATTTTAAACCAAAGACTATAATAAGAGATGAGGAAGGACACTATATCATACTTAAAGGGTCTATCCAACAAGAAGATCTAACAATTGTAAATATGCCCCTAACATGGGAGCAGCCAATTATATAAGCCAATTAATAACAAAAGCAAAGAAACACATCGACAACAATACAATAATAGTAGGGGACTTTAACACCCCCCTCACTGAAATGGACAGATCATCTAAGCAAAAGATCAACAAGGAAATAAAGACTTTAAATGATATACTGGATCAAATGGACTTCACAGATATATTCAGAACATTCCATCCCAAAGCAACAGAATACATTCTTCTCTAGTGCCCATGGAACATTTTCCAGAATAGATCACATCCTAGGTCACAAATCAGGTCTCAACCAGTACCAAAAGACTGGGATCATTCCCTGCATATTTTCAGACCAAAATGCTTTGAAACTAGAACTCAATCACAAGAGGAAAGTCAGAAAGAACTCAAATACATGGAGGCTAAAGAGCATCCTACTAAAGAATGAATGGGTCAACCAGGAAATTAAAGAAGAATTAAAAAAATTCATGGAAACCAATGAATGAAAACACAACAGTTCAAAATCTTTGGGATGCAGCAAAGGCGGTCCTAAGAGGAAAGTATATAGCAATACAAGCCTTTCTCAAGAAACAAGAAAGGTCTCAAATACACAACCTAACCCTACACCTAAAGGAGCTGGAGAAAGAACAGCAAATAAAGCCTAAGCCCAGCAGGAGAAGAGAAATAATAAAGATCAAGCAGAAATCAATGAAATAGAAACCAAAAGAACAGTAGAACAGATCAACAAAACTAGGAGCTGGTTCTTTGAAAGAATTAACAAGATTGATAAACCCCTGGCCAGACTTATCAAAAAGAAAAGAGAAATGACCCAAATCAACAAAATCATGAATGAAAGAGGAGAGATCACAACCAACACCAAAGAAATACAAACAATTATAAGAACATATTATGAGCAACTATATGCCAGCAAGTTAGATAATCTGGAAGAAATGGATGCATTCCTAGAGATGTATAAACTACCAAAATTGAACCAGGAAGAAATAGAAAACCTGAAGAGACCTATAACCACTAAGGAAATTGAAGCAGTAATCAAAAATCTCCCAACAAACAAAAGCCCAGGGCCAGATGGCTTCCCAGTGGATTTCTACCAAACATATAAAGAAGAATTAATACCTGTTCTTCTGAAACTGTTCCAAAAAATAGAAATGGAAGGAAAACTTCCAAACTCATTTTATGAGGCCAGCATTGCCTTGATCCCAAAACCAGACAAAGACCCCATCAAAAAGGAGAGTTACAGACCAATATCCTTGATGAACATGGATTCAAAAATTCTGACCAAAATACTAGCCAATAGGATCCAACAGTACATTAAAAGGATTATACACCACGACCAAGTGGGATTTATTCCTGGGCTGCAAGGTTGGTTCAACATCTGCAAATCAATCATTGTGATACAATACATTAATAAAAGAAAGAACAAGAACCATATGATCCTCTAAATAGATGCAGAAAAAGCATTTGACAAATTACAGCATCCTTTCTTGATCAAAACTCTTCAGAGTATAGGGATAAAGGGTACATAGCTCAATATCATAAAAGCCATCTATGAAAAACACACAGCAAATATCATTCTCAATGGGGAAAAGCTGAGAGCTTTCCTCCTAAGGTCAGGAATACGGCAGGGATGTCCACTATCACCACTGCTATTCAACATAGTATTAGAAGTCCCAGCCACAGCAATCAGACAACAAAAAGAAATAAAAGACATCTGAATCGGCAAAGAAGAAGTCAAACTCTCACTCTTTGCAGATGATATGATACTTTATGTGGAAAACCCAAAAGACTCCACCCCAAAACTGCTAGAACTCAAACAGGAATTCAGTAAAGTGACAGGATATAAAATCAATGCACAGAAATCAGTGGCATTCCTATACACCAACAACAAGACAGAAGAAAGAGAAATTAAGGAGTTGATCCCATTTACAATTGCACCCAAAACCATAAGATACCTAGGAATAAATCTAACCAAAGAGGCAAAGAATCTGTACTCAGAAAACTATAAAATACTCATGAAAGAAATTGAGGAAGACACAAAGAAATGGAAAAACCTTCCATGCTCATGGGTTGGAAGAACAAAGATGTCAATGCTACCTAGAGCAATCTATACATTCAATGCAATCCCCATCAAAATACCATCCACTTTTTTCAAAGAAATGGAACAAATAATCCTAAAATTTGTATGGAACCAGAAAAGACCCCGAATAGCCAGAGGAATGTTGAAAAAGAAAAGCAAAGCTGGCGGCATCACAATTCCGGACTTCAAGCTCTATTACAAGCTGTCATCATCAAGGTAGTATGGTACTGGCACAAAAACAGACACATAGATCAATGGAAAAGAATAGAGAGCCCAGAAATGGACCCTCAACTCTATGGTCAACTAATCTTCAACAAAGCAGGAAAGAATGTCCAATGGAAAAAAGACAGTCTCTTCAACAAATGGTGTTGGGATAATTGGACAGCCACATGCAGAAGAATGAAACTGGACCATTTCCTTACACCACACACAAAAATAGTCTCAAAATGGTTGAAAGACTTAAATGTGAGACAGGAGTCCATCAAAATCCTAAAGGAGAACACAGGCAGCAACCTCTTCGACCTCAACCGCAGCAACTTCTTCCTAGAAACATCGCCAAAGGCAAGGGAAGCAAGGGCAAAAATGAACTATTGGGACTTCATCAAGATAAAAAGCTTTTGCACAGCAAAAGAAACAGTCAACAAAACCAAAAGACAACTGACAGAATGGGAAAAGATATTTGCAAATGACATATCAGATAAAGGGCTAGTATCCAAAATCTATAAAGAACTTATCAAACTCAACACTCAAAGAACAAATGATCCAATCAAGAAATGGCCAGAGGATAGGAACAGACATTTTTCCAAAGAAGACATCCAAATGGCCAAGAGACACATGAAAAAGTGCTCAACATCGCTCGGCATCAGGGAAATCCAAATCAAAACCTCAATGAGATACCACCTCACACCAGTCAGAATGGCTAAAATTAACAAGTCAGGAAAGCACAGATGTTGGCGGGGATGCAGAGAAAGGGGAACCCTCCTACACTGTTGGTAGGAATGCAAGCTGGTATAGCCACTCTGGAAAACAATATGGAGTTTCCTCAAAAAATTGAAAATAGAGTTACCATATGACTGAGCAATTGTACTACTGGGTATTTACCCCAAAGATACAAATGTAGGGATCCGAATGGGTACATGCACCTCGATGTTTATAGCGGCAATGTCCACAATAGCCAAATTATGGAAAGAGCCAAGACGTCCATTGACAGATGAATGGATAAAGAAGAAGTGGTATATATATACAAAGGAATATTATGCAGCCATCCAAAGGAATGAAATCTTGGCATTTGCAATGACGTGGATGGCACCAGAGGGTATTATGCTGAGCGAAATAAGTTAGAGAAATACATGTATCATATGATCTCACTGATACGAAGAATTCTTAATCTCAGGAAACAAACTGAGGGTTGCTGGAATGGTGGGGGTGGGAGGGATGGGGTGGCTGGGTGATAGACACTGGGGAGTGTATGTGCTATGGTGAGTGCTGTGAATTGTGTAAGACTGTTGAATCACAGACCTGTACCTCTGAAATGAATAATACATTATATGTTAAAAAAAAGAAATTAGAAGGAAAGGAAAAATGAAGGGGGGAAAATTGGAGGAGAAGACGAACCATGAGAGACTATGGACTCTGAGAAACAAACTGAGGGTTCTAGAGGGGAGGGGGTGGGGGGATGGGTTAGCCTGGTGATGGGTATTAAAGAGGGCATGTACTGAACGGAGCACTAGGTGTTATACGAAAACAATGAATCATGGAACACTACATCAAAAACTAATGATGTAATGTATGGTGATTAACATAACATAATAATAAAAAAAAAGACACTAGTAAGAAAATGAAAGGTCAAACCACAGGCTGGGAGAATGTCACAAGAGACTTGTATCCGGAATACGTGTATATTTACAGAATAATACACATACACCCACCACCGCCGCCCCCCCCCACACACACTCATACAAATGGCCAATACATGAAAAGGTGCTCAATATCATTAGTCATCAAGGAAATGCAAATTAAAATCAGAATGAGATAAATTAAAATGATTGATTAAAATTAAAATGACTGGTCATATCAAGTCATCTTGGCAAGGATTTAGAACAGTTGGAACTGGAAGTAAATGGTAGCCACTTCTGAAAAAAGTTCTGTAATTTCTTACAAAGTTAAACATAAGACCATATTACCATTTTACCCAGCATTTCTACTCCTAGGCATTTATCTAAGAGAAATTAAAATCTATTTCTCAAAAAAGACTTGTATTAATAATGTTCTTTTTTAAGATTTATTTATTTATTTCAGAGACAGACGATGCGAGTGCATAAGTGGGGGGAGGGGTGGAAAGAGAGAATCTTCAAGCAGACTCCCCACTGAGCGCAGAGCCCTATAGGGGGCTTGATCTCAGAACCCATGAAATCATGACCTGAGCCAAAACCAAGAACTGGCCACTTAACTGACTGAGCCACGCAGGTACCCCTGTACTTCAGCTCAGGTCATAATCTCAGGGTTGTGAGATTGAGCCCCAAGTCGGGCTCTATGCTCAGCATGGAAACTGCTTGAGATTCTCTCTACCCCCTCTCTGTTCACCCTTCCCTCCACTCTCTCTCTCTCAATCTCTAAATTAAATAAATAAATAAAATCTTTAAAAAATTGTATACATGAGTGGATTTTATTTCATGTAAATTATAGTTCAATAAAGTTGATTTAAAAAATAGAAGGATAATGAAAAAATAGTCACAAAATAGTTACAATACACCATTTACAGAATTCTTAAAAATACAACAAATAGTACACATTTTTTATGCATTATTTCACATGAGAATCGTGGTTTCTTCTGACATGGGAGGAACACAGGTGCAGTGATGGATTGACATAGAATCAGGAGGATCCCCAAGGGTTTCAAATGCATTTATAAATCTTGGTTTAAAATTTGAAGCATTTTGGGCTATATGGCCACACAGATTTCACTCATTAAGTAATGAGTGAAAAAGTTTATATCATTTTTTAAAGTTCTCTTTGTGTTTGAAATAATTCTACTTTTACAAACATGAGTAAATTTTAAACTCTAAAAATTTATTAAAATGACATAAAATATTTATGTATTATTTTCACAAATCTATCAAAGTGTTCTGCTCTCCTGCTTGAATGAGCACAATATGGAAATATTTATTTACTTTGGTTATTCACCTACCACATTCCCAAAGCACTAACAGTTGGTGTTTTAAACATTAAAAATAAAACTCGACATGCTCCAAGTGCTTTCCATAGAATTCACTATGTTCTTACTCACTTAGTATTTATAACCAGGTGAATTGCCCTGGAAGATATGATGAATTCACTTGCTGGACTTCATACTGGAACACAGAGTTTCATGAGTCTAAGGACACCACATTCCTAAATTGATGCATGCTAACAGGATTAATGCCTACGCCCTGGACTATTAGAAGTGTTACGTATTTATGTTTTAAAGAATACACTTAAAATTGTGATGTGAATAATCTACATAAAATAGACTATTATAATTTTATTTATTGTAACTTAATAACCACTGTCTTTATTGAATAGTTATTATGTGCCAGGCACTCTTCTAAGGACTTTACAAATATTAATGCATTAATCTCCTGACAATTCTTGGAAGTAGGTGCTACTGTGTTTTACAAATGAGAAAACAAAAGCAAAAAAGGTTAAATAATCTGCCCAAGGTGACACACTAAGTAAATGTAAGAGTCTAGGCTTGAAACCGGAAGTCTGATTTCAGAGGTGCAGTGTTAGCCAACCATACGCCATTTATTACCTAGAGACCATTGTATATATAATATCTTTGATCTTCCCTAATTAGACACAGAACATACACGTGAATGCTAAGTACTCCCATCTTCAAAAACAGAAGTTTCCTGATACTGTCTAAATTAGGCCACTTTACGCAAATTATTCATGCCACATGGCCAGTGATAGTGCTGGCCTTTGAATTCAGGGACCTAGCCCAGTCTTCTTTCTGTAGTTTGCTGCCTCCTCCAATATATATTTGGTCCAAACCAAATTGCATTGTTTACTTGTTTTTCCAGTTCTCTGCAACTTAATGCCAGATTTATCTCCCTAGCTCTCAGCTTTGATCATTTCACTAATCTGTTCAATAGCCTTCATTGTCTGTTGAATTATACTCATAAAAAAAAAAAAATCCTTTCTGGGCACCTGGGTGGTGCAGTGGGTTAAGTGCATGACTCTTGGTTTCCGCTCAGGTCATGATCTCAGGGTCCTGAGATCGAGCCCTGCACTGGGCTCTGTGCTCTGCACAGAGACTGCTTGGGTTTCTCTCTCCTTCTCTCTGCCCCCTCCCCTCCCCACACACAATCTCTTTCTCTAAAAATAAATAAATAAATCTTTAAAAAAATCCTTTCCCACAGTATTACTCTTTTTTTCTAGACGTAAGCCTAATGAGAATACTTGCTGCCTACAAAAGCACACCCTACACATTCCTAAAACTGTGCTTTGGCGCCTACCTTTTCCTCAATAGTTCTTATCCCCTGGCATTCCCCACTTACTAGATTGTCAGCTGCTTGTGAACAAGGACTAAGTGCTCATGATTTTATTCATGTAGCATTTGCCATAACATCTTACATGCGAGAGAAAAACAGATATGTCCAGTTGAAAGTTTGCCATAGCGGAGGTAAAATAATATTGCCTCTGTGACAGCCTATTTTCCTACCAACGCACACATGCTAAAACATCTTTCCAATCAGGGAGCAAACACTGCCGGATCACAGATAAAAGCGGGAGAGCAGGGAAAACGGGCATACAACACGGTCGCTTGTTCAGGATTATCAGTGATCCCAGAATGAAACCAAGATCGTGACAGAATGCCAAAAAAAAACCCTTTTAAAACAACTGAAGTTGATGAAAAAGAATTCTGTACCTTTGAGCAACTTACTTATTCAAACGTAGTTTATCAACAGCCTTTTCCCCCCTTACATTGTAGTCACTTCAACAAACTTGGTTTCCCAGTTCACAGCAGTTTGAAAATAGCAGAGCCAATAGCTTATATTCTTAATATTGTGCACACACACACACGCATACCTTTCTATTAAAAGCACATAGGCCCTCAAAAGATAAAAATTCAGGACCATTTGAAATCCAGATATTTCAATAGCCTCTGAATAGAACAATAATACCTATTGCAACCAAGTCCTCTTTAAGAAAACATACTATTTTTTTTCTCTTTGAATTATATTTACTCTTTAAGGAGTCAGGACTAGGTTTAGCACATTTTTTAAAGACCTTATCAAAAATAATTAGACTAGGGGCACCTGGGTGGCTCAGTTGTTAAGCGTCTGCCTTTGGCTCAGGTCATGATCCCAGGGTCCTGGAATCGAGTCCCACGTCGGGCTCCCTGCTCAGCGGGAAGCCTGCTTCTCCCTCTCCCACTCCCCCTGCTTGTGTTCCCTCTCTTGCTGTGTCTCTGTCAAGTAAAGAAATAAAATCTTTTTTTAAAATAAATAAATAAATAAAATCTTAAAAAAAAATAATTAGACTAAAAAGGCAGGGTGAGGCAATTTCAGAAGAAACTTGGAACAAGATATTCCGCAGAGTGAGGCTGGTGCTGGAGATGCAGGGCCAGGTCTGGCCCCAGCTGAGCTGGTGCACTTGCACGGAGCCAGGCACCAGGTCCGAGGGGACAGTCGTGAGCAACAGGTGGCAAACCAAGCTAGCAGAACACGTGAGGGCGGACTAGTAAGAGGTAGCATGTCATAACAGGCAGGTGGAGCAGGGCTAAAAAGAGTCCAGGAACTGGTGCCATGCAGATCCCAGAAAAGGCAGAGGCAGGAAAGTGGGTCAGCAGGAAGCAGGGTCCTACATGCCAGGTGGATTTAGAGGCGACTCCTTTCCTCAGAAACAAACACAAAGTAGAGAGACCCAGGCAGGTGTCAATGACCCCTTATTTCCTGAAGAAAGATAAATGATGATAGATGATAGATAGATAGAAAATAGGTTGATTGATGATAGATAGATGATAGACAGATGATAGATAGATGATAGATTAGATATATAGATGATAGATGATAGATTAGATAGATGATAGATAGATGATAGAGATATAGACATACACACTTATACACATACTTATCTCTATCTCTATATCTCTCCTTCATAGAGCATGAGCTCTAAATAAATGGTGAATGAATGAATGCTTTAAAGTAACTAGGGTATTAGAATTTAAAGGCAAAAAAAATTATCAAAATGAGTTACAAAAATACCGCTAATATAACCAAAATAACAAAAATAACAGTAGAAGTCAAAATTGCCATTATTTGATACAAAAATATTGTACCAAAAAAAAAACCCTAGAAGATAAAAATAAGTGCCCTGAAAAACTTTATAAGTAATAATAAATTCTCTAATGCAAGTGACCCCAAAATAAATATACCAAAACTACAAATACCCAATTAGTGAATGAGAAGATATAATGAGAAAAATTAGTTCACTGATAATGTCCAAAATATTCTAAAATACCATGAGGTTAAATTTATAGGGCATTTCTGAAGAACACTATAAAATAAGGAAATCTAAAATATGATTAATTTTTTTGGTAACGGAAACCTATTATAAAGAACATGGTTCTTTTCAAATTAGATTATTTCAAATTTGTAAGAACTGTTTAAGTTTATCTGAAATAATAACTGGGAAATAGGTTAAAATTTTCTGAGTAGTAAGAGCGGTGGGAGAATTTTTCTTTCAGTTATTAAGATGTTTTCTTATCTGTAAAGTGTATTACTGATATGAGAAGCAAGTAATACCTCAGTGAAACAAGTTTTTCTAACACAGACCAAGTTATAAGGTTTTAATATGTTGCTAAGGAAAAAAGTCACAGTGCAAAAAGATATGTTATTCAGTAAATGATGAAAGGAAATTGGCTGCTAAGAAAGAAAGTATCATGTTAAATTTACCCACCTCACCATTAGCCAAAATGAATTTTGGAGCGAATAAATCTTAGTATGTGCATGGTCTTATTTCCCTTCAATGACCATAAATAACTTCACTCTTTCAGGATAATCACTCACCCAACTTCTAATGCCCAGTGGATCATACTACTTCAACATAAAACATTTACATTTTTCCCCACAATTAAAAAGAATTCAAACACGTATCTATGTCCCAGAAACAAAATCTGGAGTTTAGACTACTGGACCACTTTGAGTAATCTTAACTTCCCAGTCCAAAAAAATTAAGTAAAGTAGCATATAACAAAATCTGTTCTAATTAGGAAGGACGGAATTTCCCAGATAATTGAAGCTTATCGTGTGGAGCAAGCTACCTGGTTCCCTGTGCCAGAGTCCTCACGTCTGTGTATCAGAAGCAACTCCATTTAACCAGAAAGCTCAGCCTTTCCCCAAACTCTGGAAAGAACCTAGTCCTTATCCAGGGAAATTAACGATATATTCCTTCAATACTTCTGGGTCAGCATCAATCGAACTTTGCTGCAAATGTGCTGCAGGTCTTGTTTCCTGGTCCTAAAAATTAAGATTCTGTCTTATTTACCAGAGATACTAGTTCTAGTTTTTGGTTTTATTTGATTTTCTCAAATGATATTTATTTGATTTTCTCATTACAAAAGTAGAGAATGCTTATTATAGAATATTTTTAACACTAGAAAAATCTTTTAAAAAATGTATATCAATCAAAATTCCAGTACCTAAGTGTAACTTTTTTTTTTTTCCTAAGTATAGCTATTATTAGCAATTTGGAGTCCTGCTTTCCATTTCATGTTGTTTTTTTCTGGTCATGGTCACAGAGAGAAATGCATTAAGATTTTATAAAAATGTTTAATAAGGTAATTGGGGTATTTATAGCATTGGCTTGAAGTATGACTGTTTTGCTTTAAAGTTCAGGCTTGAATTATATGCAGTTTACAAAAAATATGTAAAATGAATCTATCCACAAATGTGCTAAAGTCAGTCAGTTGAAAGGCAAGGCCTGTTCTACTGAGTTTTCCATTATTATGGGTTTTTTTCTAAATTTATTGGATTATTATTTTTTAAAATACGTGTTTGTAATATTAAACTCAATTTTTAAGAAATGTCCTTTTTTGCATACTGAATTCAATCTAACTATACTAAACAGAACTTATTGTCTAATTTTTAAATGACATTTCATATAATCTAGCAAAGTTGACATTATTATAATATGGAATAGTTTGTACTTCAGCTCTCATGCTTTTCATAATATAACAAAGTAGGTGATTATACACCAAGAAGAATGCCATTGTGTGAACTTTTAAAGGAAAAAAATCACAATTTAAGAGATGTTTATGGAAATTTAACTCCAATAAAGAATTCTTTATAAAAGAAACAATACATGGGGACAGGTGATTCATTCTAGCATTTTTTGCTACATGTTTGCTTTCACTTTAAATGTACAAGGTGAAGATTTGGATGTGATATTAACTCTTAGGGATATTGTGAAAAAATAATATATCTAAATAATTTTTAATCTTAAATGATAATTTGAAATGTCTCACAGTAGGTATGCAATAAATAAAAGTGTTTGTCATCACTTCTTTATTATCAGAGGGGAATTTGGATTTTTCAGTAATTGAATTATGGTTTTATTTCTTCTTGACATTGTATTCTAGAATCCATGTTTTAAAGTAGGACTTTAGTCAAGAAAAGGAGTTGTGTTATATAAAGTTACCAATGCTATTCATAATTTAAATGCTATTTATTTTTACCTAATGTAAAATCATTTAACTATATGTATTTGGGGGGATAAATACCCAGGATCTAGTCTTATTTGAAGTAAAAAAAAATTATACTGGAGATTTCATTGATCTTCCCCTTTCCCTTAGTAAATTATATTTAGAGATGGGTTTTTAATTAGTTACTAGCTTTTATTTGTCTAACAGGGGTATCTATCAATTACTGGGCATCTAATAAGTGTTAGGTCCGGGGTTCTCAACCTTGACTGTGCATTAAAATCACCTGGTGTTTTCCAAACTTCCCAGATGATCTAATGTGCAGCCAATATGAAAAAGCCCTGTGCTAGACACATTGAATTCCAGCAACAACTCTATTATCATCTACAGAAATATTCTACTTCATTTGGGCTGCAGTGGGTCATGGGAATCCAAATTTTAACAAGCTCCCCTAGGGATTCTGATGCAACTGATACGAAGACCGCTTCTTAAAATAAACCTTGAGTCCTGGTTATTTCAATAAGCACCTTATATAGTCTACTGTCTTCATTTCAAAGGCCTTTTATAACAGGGCTACCCAGTATGTAACATTAAAGACACCTTTTTTTTAAAATGAAGATTTATTGGATTAAAAAATGTTTTACAAAATTAAGTTCTTTTAAGGTAAATTAAAATACAAGTTTATTACTATAAAGCCAAGACTTTATGAAGAAGAAATGTAAAAGATATAAAGAGGGGAGTTAAGGGCTACAGTTTTCCATGCTGAGTTCCATACTGTTGTAACCACCTTCAGGTACCCAGGAAACTGAACCAGCAGGGTTCAGGAGGTGAATAGATAGCAACAAAGATCAGCTTCTGGAGAGTGTCCTGGGGAGTGGCTGGGTGTAAGGTAAACACATATCCTGAGGCTCTCACTCTAATGGGGCCAGTTAGGTGAAATAGTGACTCTTGTTGACATAGATGCCAGGAACATCAAGGGTGGCCAGGTTGTCAGGAGCTGGGTGACTAGGAACAAGAAACCCACCAATAGTTTCAAAATGAACAGCCAATAAACAGTCATAGTCTCTTATAAACATAGCATGAGTGCCTGAACTCAAATTCTCTAATTTAGTTGTGACAGTCAGATTTAGCAATTAATTAGTTAGACTTAGTATCTGAGGCTTAGCAGTTTCATGTACAAAAAGAGAAGTTTGGCTATAAAGTGTTGTTTTGAGTAAGGGAGCTCCTGGTCCCATAAAGTTTCTGGGAACTTCTACCAAAACAAAGGTCAGAGAACCCTTTCCAAAGAAAGTAAATGTTCATTATATCTTGTATTGATCTAGATACATGTCTTTTTGGACAAAGCATGAATAAACAAGCAAATCTCTAGTAGAAATAAAACTAGAAATAAATCTCTAATAAGGAAAAATGCCACTTCATCTCAGAAAAGGCCATGGGGGTTTTGATAATTATCATTCTTGTGAATTCACTCAGCAAAGATGACATAGTACCTGTTCTCTACCAGGTCGTTTTCCAAGTACTGATGATTCCACAGTTCCTGCCCTAGAGAGTGGGTCATATGAACAAATAAGCATTATAGGGCAATGTGATAAGTGCTTGGTTCTGAATAATTATAGAAGCAGATATTGTAAACAATATGAGATATGTGGAAAGAGACAGTTGTGAAAAATGGGCATAGTCTGCTGATCCATACTCTACAAATAGTTTCCTTGTGAGTTCCTCACAGTCATCAACTTTGAGGCGGGAACATATGAGACAACCCAAGTGCTTGCAAGCTTCCTGTGACTGTGCTTTTTCACCAAATTTTATGCCCAAGGAAGCATACCATAAAAAATGTGCTTTACCCTAAAGCCTTTTGTGTTTATCCAGTAATGCTAAACATTTAAAATAATTGCAAATATGCCTTGATTTTCAAAACATTGGATTTTTTAGAGAGTTGATTTTGATAGAAGTCTGGTTGTCAGTTCTGAACTCAGAATTCTGATTTCACAACCCTACACTTCCTCTTCTAGGCTTTTCCTTCCATCCCCTCTCCTTCCTTCCCTGCCTCTCCCCCTCTCTCCCCTCCACTCTTTCCATTATTTGCCTTTTCTCTAGATAGACTATTAAAAGCCCCAGAGCCCCTAGAAAAGTCTTACTGCCCACTTCTAAAGGTAGAGCTAAATTACTGCACCCTCAGGAAATCTCACACTAATCTTATAAGATCTTATAAGATCGTGCTTCATTTTTTCCTGTGGCTGAGGTTATTGCTAAGATAATGTATTTATAAAACTCTTTAAGTAACACACCACTGCCAAAAATAGTATTATAGTATTAGCATATGTCCAAAAGCTGATTTTAATCATCACTTTAATCTTCAAAAGATAACTTATTCCATTGAGAAGACTGGGATTTTCTTCAAAGTCGGAAAAAAAAATAAGCTTTTTGGTGAATTGAAATGGATAAGATTAAAGAAAAAAAATCTGCTATGGGAGTTTTAGAAAGCTATATAAAATACCAAACCCTCAAAGAAGTAAAAATAAAGTTGGAAACATAAGAAGTCTAGCTATCTTAGAATCATATATAGAACATGAAAGAATTAATATCTTAAAATTACTTAGTTCTTTAAAAAAATAGCATATGTTCTTAGTGCTATTACATTATATAACATAATACAAAAATCTGAAAGACTAAACCACACCGATTTGAATAAAATGACAAGAGAATATAGAAACAATCAAATACACTTATTACACTTCTATTAGTTTTAAGCATAGCAACCACAAAAAAAAAATCGCTACCTTTTGGCAACTTCAAATACAAACATTTCTGAGAACAGCGCAACAGATTGGTAAAGAGCAAAGCAACCCTTGATTCTTGCATTCTTTCTTTGTGATGTGATGTTTCTCACTAACCTCAAACAAAAACTGACACACAAGTAAAGAGCTTGTGGTTGCATGGAAAAGACACACCATTATGCACGGTCCAACTTCATTTTAATTTTTTTTTTAATAAAATTTTTTAAAGATTTTATTTATTTATTTGACAGAGAGAGCACAAGCAGAGGGAGAGAGAGCAAGAAGCCAGCTCCCTGCTGAGCAAGGAGCCCGATGTGGGACTTGATCCCAGGACGCTGGGATCATGACCGGGGCCGAAGGCAGACGCTTAACTGACTGAGCCACCCAGGCACCCCCCAACTTCATTTTACTACAAAACAAATGTTATACTCAACTCCAGCCATGCCTTTTATTATTCATTATTATACCCTTTAATCCTCCAAGAGCTGGAGTTTCCCAACCGTGAGCAAAGATTAGCCAGGTTGACCTTATTTCACAAAAAGATACAACAATCATTCTCTGTTCCCTAGGATCCGTTCGTGTTTCCAGTCACGGCGATGAGGTGACCCCACTCACATAGTGGGCACATCCACACCTCCCAATAGGAGGGGGAAAAAAAAAGATTTTCTGTAAGCAGTTTATAACTCGGGATCTATTGGATCCACTCTGGTCAAGTGTGTGGAAGGAGGAAAGTTAGGAAAGGAAGTATTGGTACAGATTTACTGCCACCAGTTACTGAACCTCAGACAGTAAGTCTTGGTGGAGAGAACAAATTGATTTTTCTCTTTTCATTGTCAGAGGTCAAGCTAAAGTTTCCCTCTGTGAGAGTGGGTAATGGAACAAGTGGCAAACTGCACAAACGGACTCGGGGACATACTGGAGGGCGCCGGGGTTATACTGTCCTCTGGATACAGACAGAATGTTCAGCAAAAAGCCGTATCAGAAGAGTTGGTAAAACCTTAAGTCGCCGCAACAGCTGAGCGAAGAGAATGGTTCTATTGAAAGGAAATTAATGAACAAGTGTCAAAATGGCCAGTTGGTGTCAATTCCTAGAGGATTTGGAAGTGAGAAGTGGAGTTGAAGAAACCATGTTAATAGAGCCCTTGTTTGTATGAAAAGAACATCGAACTTTACCAAATATCCATCATAGGAGTCATGCTTGTCACAGTTCGCATTAGTCTGCATTGAGTAGAAAAGAATGTATTACGGGCTATGTGGGCGTCTTATTTTTTTGATCTCTGGCAGCATATGATCGTCTGTTTTCTTGGAAACAAATTTAGAAAGAAATTCTACCCTCAGCGATGTAATTCTTGGACCAAAATGTGTCCATTATTTTAGAGAGAAAAAAAAAAGACTCTTTCAAGGCCAAACTGTTATTTCTAAGTGAGTTTTAAAATATTTGGAACTAATATATTTTAAGTTTTAGCTTTTTTCTGGAGCAACCCCACTCAAAACTCAATTTTCTCTGTTCTGTCAATAAATGAATAGTAATAAAAAACATTTTTTCCTGATTACTAAATCTGACTAAAAGCATAATTAATAAATAGAAAATTTGAAGTATGTTCCCTCTCTATTTTAGGAGGACATTATGTTAAGAAGACTTCTTAATAAAGGCTTTCTTTATAAATGGCTTATGTGAAATAATCTCTTAAACCTCAATGTAATTCACATTAATAAACCAAATGTACCAAAACAAACACTATGAAGGCAAATATATAGATCTTTCTAAGTTTAATATAAAATTTTGCACAGAATAAAGGCTTATTAAGGAAGAGGTAGAAAAAGAGAATGAGAATAAAGGGAAATTTAAAAAACATTTAATGTGGGAGTTTATGGGAACTCTGAAGTTTTTGTTTAATATTTCTGTAAATCTAAGTGTTAATTAAAAAAAATTTGAAAGGATATATTTATCCTTTATTTAAATATATAATTTATTTAAAATATATAATAAATATGAAACAGAAGTGGTAAAATAAACTTGGATGTATTGCTAAATAGTTAATCATATCAATGTTTGTAACTTATTTAAGAAGTATGGTAGTAAGTGATAGATTCTCTACAGCAGGTACCCAAACCACATGTGGATATAGGATTTGGTGTGGGACTGTACATAGATAAAATAGCAACTTCCAAAAAGAAGCAAAGAGCAAGGAATGGACAGAGGCAAATAGAAATGAGATGGTACTATTAAACTTTTAAGTTAGTAAGTTAGGTAAACAATGAAAAGTCATGAAGCAACAGCTGTTCTAGTTGAAAGCACATACATAGTTATTGTGAAAGCAGATATAATAGACATTTGCTACTGTTTCAAAATATTCAATCTTACCATAGAGTATAAGAGGAGAAAGAAGAAGAATAGATGAAATTAAATATAAAAGCAAATGGCTTGGAAAACAAATTAGACATGGATCAAGTAGGGGTAGCCTGTGCTTGTCAACATAGGAAGGGACGGTGGGCCAGTTAAGCATCAATAACCAAATATGCCTGAGACATCAAGTATTCAGGAGGCCTTACATTGAGCATTTCTTCGGGGAATCCAGTTTGGCCCACACGGATTAAAGCCGTGGTTGCTCAGCAGATTATAGGTAAGCCATAGCTTCTGACTAGGTCCAAAGAGGATCCATGTGTTAGTTCCAGGCACCTTCCATTTGTTGCAATCTCTCGCTCTCTCTCAATTATAGTCTCTGTCACTACCGTAAGTGGGCAGACAGAAGGAGAAGAAAGGCACGACATAACACAGTGTAATTCAGGACTTGAATAGTATGGTCTTTCCACCCTACTTTTACCCCATCCTGAGTGTGCAAAATGACTCCATCTTTTTCCCTGTGCTTCTTACTGTATATTTTTGAATAATGAAAGAGACATTGGGTTTTGAGCATTTTAACTCGAGCATCAGGTATATGACCTCAGCAACAGGCTGCCGGTACATGGCTGTGTACATGGAAAAGACAATTACACCATTATTTCCCAATGCGACAGAACACAGATCCAAATCTCAGCCATCAGCTATCAACACTGCCTCTTTTGGTCACTCTACTAGAAAATAAGGAAGTTACCCTGCAGGCTGCCAAATAAACACTCAAAGGTCCTCTAAGTTAGTTTGCCCCTAGATTTTTTTTTTTCCCCCACTGAGGACTATTCTTCTATTGGTCACTGTAAGGAGGCTCAGAATAAGAACTTCTTTTTGATTATATCAATCACCAGTTTAAGAACCAGGATTGGTTTATAAGCATGTGATCTTGAGCAAGTAGATGAATTTCTCTTTGTGTTCTCCCTCTTTAAAATGAAGTAATTATATAACATGCTTAGTAAAACATTGAGAAGATATAATGAGATCATTCATTTAAAGCAGTTCAACATGGGGCCTGCCACTTTTTTTTTTTTCCCCAGAGTTGAATAATGGCTATGACTTTACAAAATAAAATGTAAAACTACACTCTACTTTTAGAGTAGGGTCTACACTCTCAAAGTACAATTTCTTGATCATTATATTGTCAAACAGTATAAATCTCATGGCAGTTTATACTTAAATACAAGAAAAGGAAAAATTAATTCACATGGTTTAATAAAACACATATACTTTTACTGTAAAATTCCATAGCAAAGTCTTTTCCAACCACAACATCTAGCCTAGATCATGAAATCAAGGAAGATAAAACTTAACATACTTTTCATGTGACTAGTGACACATCGACCATGTCTTTTTCTGTGCTGTAAAAGCTCCAGATAATATACAATTTAAACACATTCTAACGTTTGGGGTGCTTATATCACTATCCTAAAGACTAAAATGTATTATCAGGAGGCAAAAATGTCTGAGCTTCTCAAAAAGTATGAAATGTGTGTGTATGGCTGATTAAACAACTTTTTTTTTCTAAACCGGTAGAAAAACTTTCTGGAATAAATGTGTTTGTACAGTGGTGACTATTTGTCACAGGAGGTTCTGACACTGGCATTAAAGCACCAACTATTTTGGACAATATGTCATAACCAGCCAGTTGGAGGACAGTAACAAAATACTTGGCTAACCATTCTACACTAGAGACATCTGTTTAGCTTAGCAAAGCTAGTAACACCAGACCCTACTAGAACTTGGATCATCTAAATTGCACAATTCATTTAGTTTTTAAAAGATGTAAACAACACTGAAAAATTACTCCATGTCTCTTAGACATTTTAAACAGTAGTTAGTTGTACGTAGTGTCATGAAAAAGGTCCTGTAATATTTTAAGTACAAGAGGTAACATATACGTAATATTGTATTAGATTTATATTTTTAAAATAATGTCATACCTTTACATTATGCAATATTACACTATATGAAATTTTTGGATGTATAGAAAACAAAAAAAAGCACAGTGTGATTTATGAAGGTGATATGTAGTTGGATGATTTTTTTTCTTTTCTTCAATCAAAAGTTAAATAATATAATACTGATTTGTATTGAGTTTTACTATGTGCCAGACACTGTATATTAAGTGTTTCATTGACATTGTTTTAATCTTTAAAACAACCTTAAATAAGGTGATATTATTTCCACTTTATGGACTAGTTAGTTGAGACATAGAAAAGTTATATAATTTGCCCAAGGTCGAATATTAGCAAGTGGCAGACCTGGGGCCTAGAACTTGAATCTAAAGGCAAACCCCGTATTTCTAATCACTGTAAATTTCCTAAAGAAAAAAAAGTCTACTTTATATATCCTGCACTCTGTTGCCTCATTTATGGATAGATATTTGTAGGCATCTATTGTCTTTTTCTGGGATGTATGGTGACCAACTCGTTCTGATTTGCATGGGATTTTCCCAGTTTTAGTGCTGAAAGTCAGGGCCCTTGGGTTCCCATCCTAAGCAAACCTACACAAGTCGGTGACCCAGCTGGTGACCCACGAGGAAGCATTATTTAACCTGGAAAGATTCTAATGGTTCCTGAATCTTGCTCCCAAATTCATAAATCTCAGTGAAAAATAATGGCAGGTACAAACTTATGAAGAAAACTTCATTTTTGTAAACACCAAGGAAGGAGTGTTTCGCAGGTGGAGGAACATTCATTGTCTTTTTCCCTGGAAATTATGGCCTAGAAAATAAGAAATGAGCAGTAAGCTCTTACAGTATCTTTTGCAGTCAGTGCATGAACTGAACACAAGTTTTGTGGAAGTTGCGTTCTACTCCCAAACGGAAGGGCATCAGGGCCGGCTGAAAGCAGAGAGCACATATTTGTTAAAAGATCTGAAGAGCAGCCTGTCTGGTCCCTCTTTGGCTTGGCTTACACCCGTGCCTTAGCTGTTTTAAAAAGGCAGCTAGCTCCCTAGGAGGCCTCAAAACCAGATCCTCCCCAGCCCAGATCCCGCCTCATTTCCCTGCGTCGCCTCTCACTGCCGCCCCCTCTGGAGACTGCGCAGGACCCGCCTTTAAAATCCTCCCTGTTCCTCTGCGTGGTCCGTGCCCCTCCCCCGCCTTCTCTCAAGTGACTCGAATGTTCTGTCAGTCTAAGTGCAAAACTATTTTTACCACAGTGTTGGGGAATCTCTGGGCACAAACTGTCTGCAGATTAGGTAAATTACAGGTGCTGGGGCTTATGTTACTCATTGAGCTGCCACAAGTTTAAAGCATTAATCTGCCTCTTCTGAATTTTCCCTTTTGGTCAGCAGACCTTTCCTTCGCGCTCTATTCTCTTGGCTCTATTTTCTAGGCCTCTCAGGGGCCTTGCTAGTTGACTCTTCTTCCACAGGCAGGCTGGACCAAGTTCCGTTCATCCTGCGTCTCTCCTTTCCCGCCCCCCTTTCTTCTGTCATTTTTTCTCTCTTCTTTCTCTTTTCACGGCTGCTTCTGTCTGGCTCTCAGTCCTACTTTCTCAGCTATAACTGAAACGGCTTTCTTTGAACCCAGCTATGCAACAATATAGCCAAATTCCTTAGATATGACCCACACAAATCACCAGTTTCTGACAAACTGACACCTGTGACCGTTTCTTCCTTGAACTTCCTCCTCCTGTGACCACCATCCCAACCCACAGGTTTACTAAAAATCTTCAGCATGCTCCCTGGAAATACCAACCCCACATTCAGGGGACTTCCATCCCCAAACCATCCTTTCTCAAGCTTCCAGTTCATGATAGACGACTGGTCATTATACACTAGCTTTGAACCACACTCTTTCCTCCAAGGTTCCTAGTTCCATTACTCATTTGTGTGATTTTTTTTAAATTAGCATCTGTCCCCCAGGAAACTGGAGATTTGTTGAGGGCATAAATACATGAAACACTGTTACTGGAGTCACTAGGTTCAATATTTTCACTTCCACTATACCATTAACATCAATCAATCCTTAAATTCCTCTTAAATATCTGTCTCACCAAATCTAGGTATTTCCATTAATTCACTCCAGCGATTTCAATCAGAGGCCTTATGAACTGAGTAGGGGAAGGGGGAAAAATAACATTTGTTGAGTGCGTATTCCTTATCATGGACTCAACAATTAATTATTTCATTTTAGGCGAAGGACATGCCTGTGATGGATGTGTTACATATGCCAGTTGATCTCTTATAAAACTGAGGCTCAGAATATATAATTAAGAATGGCTAGAGGGGCGCCTGGGTGGCTCAGTCAGAAGTCACCTGCCTTCGGCTCAGGTTCTGATACCAGGGTCCTGGGATGGAGCCCTGCTCAGTGGGGAGTCTGCTTCTCCCTCACCCTCTGCTGCTACCTGCCCCATCCCCAGCTCGTGCTCTCTCTCTCAAATAAATAAATAAAATCTTAAAAAATAATAAAAAAAAAGATTTAAAAAGAATGGCTAGAACTTGGATTCTGTCTCACGCCAAAGTTGTTTTTCTACTGCTTACATCACCTTCCCAAAGGCTCATAGCTGCAAACCACCATTGACTGAGTAGCGATAATCCTTTCCCTCCCACTCCTTTTCACAGAGAAGAACTGGATATAGTCAAGCTTTTGTGGAGATGATGGGAAGAAAATGCATTTGCAAATAACTAAGCATGAAGTAAGAATAACAAGGCGGTAAACTGTTTGAAAACTCTCAATTTTATCTCTAACCTAGTTTCAGATTTTGTTATGAATGAACTCTAGGCCCCTGAAGTGAATAATTGATCCTTAATATTATTATTCTCTCATTGCTAATAATTCGTCCATAATTTTTAAAAATGCATTTGCACTATTTAAAGTTTGGAGGATTTCGGTTTACACAAACCTGTTTGGACCACTTGTCAAGGTCTGTGTGTCCCAAGTTCTGCTGAGAAATAATGCAATTACAGGCATCTCATATTCTGTAAACAGTCTGAGTTCCAAGAGTTCACCAGTTAGTTGTTTGGAATCACTGCGTATTTTCCCATTACCTAATCTAGTAATGGGTGGTTATTTCCCAAGCTGGCATTTCCTTTTCCTCTCCTCCCACCTGCACCCCCAGGCCCCAAAACAACAACAAAAGAAGGGAAAGCATATTTCAGCCAAGGTGAACAACAACACTAAATTTTATTGGCCTGAGTTCTAGAGAATGTTGGGAAAGGGGTTTTATAATTTAATAAGGAACAACAATTCTGTAGTAAAGTTTGAATTCACACAAAGAAATGCCACCCCTGTCTGGGAGGTTAATATTGATCAGCACCTCAAAGCTTTTTCTACTTTCTAGAATCTTTTCTTTCTACACTTTTAACTCGCTGTTTCTCCAGTGACAACACTTGAATGAGGGAAAAATAAAAAGGAACGTGCTTATTTTCACATTCTTTAGCAGGCTCATGATGTGTAGACTCTCCAGCATCTATCTGATATCTCTTAAAATCAATAATGAGTCTAAGAATGGTACCACCTTAATGTTACTTCTATTATTCAACCAACAAAATTCCCTAGAAGTGCTATTCTTTTTATCTAATTTTTTGCCTACACCTAATTTCATTAGTGAAAGTACTTTTATAGAATATGCAACATTTCTGAAGTGATTACACAATTTTAAAAAATTAATCTTCATCACTACCTTTGAGTGTATGACATCTTTTGTCACTCTATCATAAGGATAAAAAAAGTGAGAATTTGAGATATTAGAGTTGATGGAGTCTTCACAAGCTAAAATGACTGTAACCTAAGCCTTCCACACCTCAAATTGAGGGCTATTTCTCACATTTTTAATCTCTTCGTTTTCAGTCACCCTTCTAGATTCAAACTCTGTGAGAAAAGGGATGATTTTTTACTGTTTTATCCTTATCCCCAAGGATAAGGCACTTAGTAGGTACCCCCAAAATCCTGAATAAAAAAATTTCAGTTATTGTTATCTTAATTACCTTAGCAATAATGTGATATACTTTTACTGGTTAAAAATGACTTTTCAAATTGTCTACACATTATAAGATGCATCATGCAGTGTGGTTAAGAGCAAAGGATAATTTTCCATAATGGATGTTAGAGTATACCCTGAGTTGTTGGGGCCTCTAATCTGCTGTCTTAACTCCTGATATTAGCAACCAGCCCTGACAAAAATAGGAGAAAATGTCACAAAAGAGGTAATGGCTTCGTATTATTCTTCCCTGTGTTTCCTACTTTTCCAAAAACATAAAAATGGTTCTCAAACTTGATAGGAAATTATTCAGCTGCACAATACAAAAACATAAAAACAGCCCAAAATGTCAGAACATAACACCCAAAACCTTGTCTCAGTAAGAAAAGGCTATGAAGAATTATCTTCTGGAATGAGTGACTTGACTCAAAAATGTAGCTAGTTCCTACATTGACCATTGGTCCCTTATACTGTCTTCACTGTATTCATCTAAAAAATGAAATCATAGTGAACACAGCCTATAATTATCCCTACTTGGGGGTAGAATAGGAAGACCTTATGTTTCCATCAACTTTTTCAGGCACTGACTATAGAGGCCAAAACCAAGGTTGACTGTCATCACAAAGGCCATTTATAAGTGAGGGGTGTCCTTCCAGAGCTCTGGGAGGGAAAAGGAAAGGAAAGAAAAGAGAAAGGAAAAAGAAAAGAATGCAAAAATAAAAGAGGGGGGAGAAAAACCCCTCTCCAACAGCGATGCTTTATTTCCTTCATACGAAATGGTCTTAGCCCTATACATAGCCTTATGCTTTAAGTGCTAACTAATGTTCATCAAGCAGCTGTTATAAGGCTATGTGCTTCACATGCATGACACCATTTGAGTCAACCCTCGATAAAATTCTATAAGACAACCGCTTGTACCTTGGAACAATCCAGAGCTCGTACTTGTCTATGTACACATAAATAGAAATTAACTTAGCTAGGACTTGAGGGGAGTTCTTTCGAATCTAGAGATGCTGTCCTTCATCCTTATATTGTACTGCATTCCTGACCACCATGCTGTGTGTGTTGGACCATGGCAGGCGGTGATTAAAATTTGTATTCCTTGCTTATGCCTTGGTTGCCTCCTTTCTCACCTGAATCCTATGAAACAAGTTTTTTTGGAGTCAATGTATATCAAGAATGCGAACAAACAAGCCACGAGCACACTGTGCAGAGTAGGAGCCAAAACGGAGGCACCTTGGGGGGTGTGTGCAGAGAATTTTGAAATATCAAGTAGCTACAGTGTGAGTCTTGTTTCCACTAAAACTGTTTTTAAAAAGTGATTCCATGTATTGCAACCCCATGCTCTGCCCCACCCCTTACCTCATTGGTATGACTGCTCCACCATGGAGGGGTACAGAATTCAGATCTTGATTGCCACCTCCCCAAAAAAAAGATAGCCAAGGAAGGAATCTGAGCGCCCTCCAGCCACCCCTCCAGCTCCCAAATCATCTTACAGCCTTAGTAAAAGAGAGGAAAGAGATTTACCTGCTGCTATTGAGGCTGAAGCCTGACAGTCATGTATAACCTTTGAAGGACTGTAATGGTTTTAATCACAGGAATAGCATCTTTTTGACAGGCGGGACAGAGAAAAGAGCTGAACCACTCTGCAAATATTAACCAGGCTATTTTGGAGCAATGGCTATTGCCTCTGAAATCTTTCATCATGGGTCTATACTTAGAATTCAGATGAGCCTGGGGGAGGGGAATGGAGCAGTGTAAATCCCCAGTTGTTTTGACGTTGTCCGGTAAACAGGTTAGCATCTACACTGTCATAAATGGAAGCATTCGGTGCTTTATTTATATTGTAGGATTCTCTCAGAGTTATTTGTTTTAACCTGTTCTGCATACAGATTGTCTCATTGTCCTGGAGGTGACACTTCTCAGTTTTCTTTCAAACTAGCTATTCTGGAGAGCACTGTCTGTGATCACATTGGGAGACTGATGCTCCATGACAGCTAAAAGTTGGATTGAGTTTCAGGAGCTACTATATATAAAGCTGGGGCGACTTATGTCACCGCACTAATTAAATGCCATCTGGGTGGTTCCTCTGGGTTTTTGAGCCCATCACCCAGTTCAGACCAAGTCAGAGTCCAAGGAGGAGAACATGATGATGGACCTTTTTGAAACTGGCTCCTATTTCTTCTACTTGGACGGGGAAAATGTTACTCTGCAGCCATTAGAAGTGGCAGAGGGCTCTCCTTTGTACCCAGGGAGTGATGGTACCTTGTCCCCCTGCCAGGACCAAATGCCCCCGGAAGCTGGCAGCGACAGCAGCGGAGAGGAGCACGTCCTGGCGCCCCCAGGCCTGCAGCCCCCCCACTGCCCCGGCCAATGTCTGATCTGGGCTTGCAAGACCTGCAAGAGAAAATCTGCCCCCACTGACCGGCGGAAAGCTGCCACTCTGCGCGAGCGGAGGCGCCTAAAGAAAATCAACGAGGCCTTCGAGGCACTGAAGCGGCGGACTGTGGCCAACCCCAACCAGAGGCTGCCCAAGGTGGAGATTCTGCGGAGTGCCATCAGCTACATTGAGCGGCTGCAGGACCTGCTCCATCAGCTGGATCAGCAGGAAAAAATGCAGGAGCTAGGGGTGGACCCCTTCAGCTACAGACCCAAGCAAGAGAATGTAAGCCCAGATGCTGCAGGGGCAGGGGAATGCTCCGGCTGATTAGATGCTTTCCTTGGGGCCTTAACCTCCAGCTGCTCCGTCTCCCTTCCCCTTCCCCTTCCTCGCCCGCCCCTCCCGCCCCCTCTCCAGTGAACCCCCAGTGACCCGTGAACTCGGGGTGCCTGCAGTAGGCAGGAAATTCGTCCCCGGCCTGAGGAAGTAGGGGAGACACCTCCACAGAGCCTCCCCACTCCCTGCCCGGAACCGATGTTTCTTTTCTAATCTTCTGCGGCCTTGGTTTTTCTCCAGCTTGAGGGTGCGGATTTCCTGCGCACCTGCAGCTCCCAGTGGCCAAGCGTTTCGGATCATTCCAGGGGGCTCGTGATAACTGCCAAGGAAGGTAAAGTAAAAGAAAGGGCACCGGGCTGTGCTGGAGAATATCCCGGGAAGGGGCCTGGGGTGAAAGGGTAGAAAGGGCTCGGAGCGACGGCGGGGACGAGCGCGCGGGGACAGGGGTCCTCCCGCGCTGCCTAAGCGGCCTGGCGCGGGGCCCGCCCTGCCTCGTTCTTCCTTCCTCGGGGGTGCTATACTTGTGTGTTTTTCTTTTTCTGCGCTCAGGAGGGGCGAGCATCGATTCGTCAGCCTCGAGTAGCCTTCAATGCCTTTCTTCCATCGTGGACAGTATTTCCTCCGAGGAACGCAAACTGCCCTGCGGGGAAGAGGTGGTGGAGAAGTAACTCGCAGCCGGAGTTTGGGATGTTCTCCGCGCCGCGGGAGGACCCCCCTCCCTCCTTCTCCTAATCCTGTAGCTTGGGTCACATTACATTAATATTTAGGAACCCCGGCCCAGGAGTTTATGAAAGGGAAGGAGACCTGTTCACAAGGAAACGTCTCAGAAACTGTTGTGCACGCTCAGATGAAAAAGCCTTTCGGCTTTGGGCTTTTACTTTTGGAACCGCGAGTGGCTTAGCTCTAGCAGCCTGACTTTGTGTTTGTGTGGCTAGTTGTGTAACCTCTTACTTTTATTCCGGTGATCCTTTTGTGCCATGTTCAAAAGAAGTTCATTCCTGTCCGAAGCGAAGTGGGAACGTTGCATCGAAATGTTAGTGGTATTGAATGTATTTTTGTAAATATTCTTAGTACTTTCATTTTTTATGTAAACCCAAGAAATATATTTTAAATGTGGAGTGATGGATTGCATATAAAATGTGCGAGGATCCTGATATTGTAATATCAAAAAAAAAAATAAGTTTCTTTATGAACCAAATTGGTCCCAATTTGATTCAACTGAAAAAAAATATGTTTGGGAGCAGGTGCACATAAATAAAGAGGAGCCATATTTTAACTTAGACGCCACACAAGCGCATTTGTTTGGGTGTGTTCTTAAAGGCTGACTGAAAGGGAAGAAAATGGGTTATTTTCCTGTGTCTGAATTAAACTGTTCACTTTTCTATCTCATACAGACCTCACACTTGTGGTTAAAAGTGAAGAATATCCAGGAGGAATCTGCCCTCTTCTCCTTTATCACCATCTTTTTTATGTTTCAACTGTCCTATACCTGGAGCTCTGGGTGAGATTTACTTACCCAGAGTTAACAACTGAATTTTCAACCCAGTAGAATCTCATTGTTGCAAGAGATAGCCACACAAAAACTTGGATTTGCCTAAAAAGCTCTTCAGCTAATTTACCCCAAATTACTTTGCCTCTGACTTTCCAGGCCCCGCCCTTCACGAAGAAGCCTTCCTCTGGAGGACCCAGGGGCTGCACTGGCCTCCCAGCCAGGTCGCTAGCCCCTCCCTAGTTTTCTTGAACTAGACTGGTTAGAAGACTGGAATACCATCCAGGCCTCGTGTGGCTGGGGTTTGTTTTGCAAATAGAAAGATAAAAGAAGGGAACAATCTGTTTCTTGAGATGGGGGAAGGCTTCAAGAGAGGGAAGGGTTAAATGGCTGAGGGCAAAAGACAACAACAACGCACATGAAACCTCTTAGCTGGACCAAATAGCAAAGCCCCCAGAGAGGCTTGAAGCCCCAGGAGCTCCTCACGGCCAGGATTTTACAACGTGTGCCAGGTTTGTTTATCCTGTAACTTCAGGAAGAAACGACCACCAAGAATCACAGTGGGAAGTGAAGCGGAGGAGAGGGCCAGCCATTTTTTTGGAATTGCTGCTTCTCACTTGCATTCTGTAAATGGCACCTTCACTTCCAACACCCCTCCCCACCCTTGACTTCTTCCTTCCTTTTCCCCACAGCTGGTCCTCAGTTTACAAATGTGAAAATCAAACCGAATCCAATATTTCCCGGCCCAACCTTGCTTCCTAACACTCCAGTCTGGACGTTCCTTTTGCACACCACAGAAGTTCCAGATACCACCCCAGACAGCGCCCCCTGCAGGCACGGAGCAGTATCGTGCCCCTTTTCTATCTCTAAGGGCCTCTTTCTGGGGGTGATAGTTACTCTGTCTTCTGAGCACCTGGATAACGCTTGTTTCTCCTAGAATGCTTATAAAGTGCAGAAAGGTTCACAGAGAAAACTGACATTGACATACAATCTCTCCCAGAGGTTTGAGAAAAGCAGGTGGGAGTGTTATGGCTGCAAACTGCTGAGTTGCTGTGGGCGCTGCCTACTTAGATTGAACCCGGGGTGCTCCTGTGTAGCCTTGGGCTATCCCAGCTCCTCCCTTCTTCCCGTTTCCTCATTTATAAAATAATGGTGAGGACGATAACGGTGCTTAACTCGGGGGTGTGAAGATTTCGGTGAGATACATAAAATCTTCAGCCAAAGCAGAGCACCGAACAAATACTCAATGTGGGCTCTCTTTATTTTTCATTAATAAATCTACATTGACCATCAAATGCTTCTCTTCCACCCAAAGCCACAGTTCCTTCAAATACTGTTTGCTGCCTGCGTTGCAGGCGCTATTTGGGAAAAGTATTGATAACAATGAAATCACTAGCAATATGAATGACTCATTCTTAGCATTTTACATATGCACTCAGAATCCTACAGCTACTTGTGTTGAGGGAAACTTGTTACTTCTTTTGAGAAAAGGTTTCTTTGGTATGAAGAGTTTCTTGCATTTGTAAGCATAGATCCAGGGTTTGGAGCCAGTAAATACCAGCGGCTTCAAGCCTGTTGGCTCAATCACCTGCACCCTGAAAGAGAAGCCTTGGCAAATAAGAAAGAACATTTATGGTCTAGAACAGTTTGGCTCTCTTTAGCAATTATTTTTCAAATGTTCTTTCTCAAGAGTGATTAGCTAGCGAACTCCAAATTAGGGCAGTAACTTAATTAAAGAAAAACTGTAGAGCATTTCAAATTATCCAATCAGAACATGTATATGAATATGAATATGTCTGGGTGGTGTGTATATCCCTTCATCATGCTTATTATGTATCTATGATTTTTTCTTGAGAATCAATATTTTCCCTAAAATGTTTGTCTATACATATACATTCTATATGTATACACATTACATATTATATATATATATATAATATATATAATAAAATATAGGTATATATATGTGTGTGTGTGTGTCGCAGATTCATGCCACAACTGAAATCAAATCTCATAATTAACCAGGTGAATTCCCTTACTTTATGATTGCATATATATTTATAATGAGATCTGTGTTATAAACTATTTAGCAGCAGAATGCTTTTTATCAATTCATGGACTTTATTTGCTTGATGGATTTTATTCAGTCTTTGCAAACCAAATCTTCTCTCTCTCTCCTAGCTAGGTAACTTGAGAAATTGTTTGGAATAAGTTTGCCTATAGAGGTCTCTTTGTTAAATAGAGAAAATATCTCCCAAAGACTTCATGTGACCTCCACTGCTATGGTTGACATATTAGACTCTCCAGTGAAATCCTTGGTGTGTTTGCAATTAAAATGTTTTTATTTGATATTAATGATGATAATCTTTACTAAGGCCAAAGCCAAAACAAACAGGGCCATGCAAGCAGAAAATCAAGATATAATAACTTGGTAAAGATAAGCAATTTGGGATTTAAACTGAGCCTCTTTCCAGAGGTAGGCATAAAGTTATCATATTTAAAAAATAAGTTATTTTCCTTTTTTATATTACTATACAAATAATTTATGAAACGTCAAATGCCAGCTTTTTCAAACTAACTTTAATCATCACACCTGAATCATCGAATTCTGACCCTGAACATAATGGAAATTCACTTATGTCTAATGGGCATATATGTATATACGGGGGATGGGAACATGGTGCTGAAATTGTGTTCTCAACTACTGTTGAGACTGCTGGAGAAGTCTTGGGCTGCTAAACTGAACTGTATCCTTACTAAGACGTTTTTGATGCAAAGTTAGAATATAGCCGTTGGTGCTTTTCTCTTAGTAAGCAATGTTTTATATCATTTATTTATCTCAAAATTCTCCTCCCAGAGCACCCTACCTAGAAAAAAATGTTTTAAAAATATTTAAGTTTAAACTTTGAATATCTCATTTCCTAATCTAATGCATTAGTAAATTAGCAATAACATGGTACTTCCTCAAGGAGCCAAGCCATCAAGACATTTCTCCAACAGACCCCTCCAGTCACTCCCTTACTCTCAAAAGCAGGGTTACAAAAGATGACCCTCAGTCCTAGAGGTTTCATTCTGAAACAGAAATTTTTTGCAAGCCGAGTTCAGAGTCAGCTTGGCTTCTCAGTTCAGAATGGCTATGCCATGTGCTGAAACAAAGATAATGCTGCAAGAACTGGCTCCTTTCTCTACTCTCAAGGCTGCTCAAAATCCCTCCATAGGCCTTTGATCTCCCCTGGGAGCCTTCGAACGCAAGCAGAGGCCAATGTCTTCCTCAGCTGTCTTCTGCGCAAATTCTTCCAGCAGCTTTGACAGGTACTAATGTGTTTACTTAGGTGTGCCTGGTTCCCAGAGCTAATAGCAGTTTGAAATTGTTTAGCACATTGTGAAGTCATATATGATAAGCCAAAATCTCTAGAACAGCTCCCTTTGTCCAGGAGTTGATAAGGGCCTCAGAGAGAGGCAGAAGTGATTGAAATGGACTCATCTTTCTATGTATATTTGGTCTCTCCCACTGAGAGAAGCATAGAAAATTTGGAATAATGCAGAATTCCTAGGGTAGGCAAAATTTACTAGAAAAGGAAGCTCTGACCATCATTTCGCTGGTGGGCTCTGTCCATCAACACTAGGATTGTTGCCATAATACTTAAACTAAAATAGATTCTCAAAAAAAAAAAAAAAAAAAAGGTTGGTGATTACTTAAAGGTCTATGCAGCTAAAACCTGCTGAGTCTAAACTGTAAGAAAATCAGATACGCATTTATTTTCCTTCAGAATGTTAAGGGAAAAAAATTTTTAATTATCTATATACTTCACGAGAACCTTGGGTGGCATTCATTTATAACACCATGCATGGCTTAATTGTCTTCCCTTCATCTGCCTACTGTAAGGCTTTCCTAGTAGTTAGTGTTGGAATGTCATTTCTACCAACGTGGTTGCATATCAAATGTGTGGGAGTTTCCTCTCCACGTGAGAAATCCACTTCTCTGAAGAAAGAGTGGAACACTTATTGTATTTTTATTCTTTTCTATGAGGAACAAAAGTCAGTCGAGTCTGATTTTAAGTAAGAGCACCCAAATAATCAGTAGATATCTCTCTCTCTCTTTTTTTTATGATTTTCAACTTTTTTCATACTGCTTTGTTCAATTTCCCCACTCAAAAAAAATTTTATTTTTGTCTGTATTGCTCACCCAGTTTCTCCTCTTCTCTTACACAGTTTCCCCTCGGAAAAGAGCAGCAGAAACTCTCCTGAACTGGGGGACCCCAGCCATCTTTGAGGCACTGCTTCCTTTTCTCTTTGTATACTGTCTCCCCTTTTTTGTGTATTTGTTTGGTTTTGTTCCCCTCCCCCCGCCCCGTTTTTCTTTCTCTCTCCCCCTTCTCGCCACTGACAGCGGTTTAAAAGTTTTGTCTCGTTTTTTACTTTGGTGTTTTGCGATCCTATTTTCAGCGCTTGAGTCCCAAGGGTCCTCAACCCCGGACCTTGTTTCCCCCCCCAGCAAGTCCCATTAAGCCGCCGGGCGCTTGTGTTTTCGCGGCTTCTTTCGTTCCACTCGACCGCGGCACTCTGGTAAATTTGTTTTGAGATCACCTTACCAAAGCCAGCCCTAACCTCTGAGAACTACCGTTACCGACAGAGCCTCCTGAGTGACAGCATCTTCCAGGCCCGGGCGCAGGGAAAGGCGTCGGGCACCCGGCTTTGGCGAGTGTCCGCTCCGCAGCGCTAAGCACGCGCACTGAGCCCGAATTGACCCAGAAGAAAAAATTCACCTCTAGGAGCGCAAGCTCTAAGGAACAGGATGCCCAGTTCCAATCCTGTGTGACCTGGGGCGAATTACCTACCCCTTGAGCTTCGGTTACCGTCTTTTAAAAATGGATATAATAAATAGTTCCCACAGAGTCGTCGAGAGCAGTAAATGAATGAACACAAGGAAGGGGTTGAGAACAGTGCTTGACAAAGAGAAAAGTCTTACTAATTGTTTACTACAAATATCCCGCACTGAGGGATCGGGTACAGAGCTCATGAGGTGCCTGGTGTAAAGAAATCAGCTGAAAGGCGAGTATAACGTACCTTCCCCTTAAACTTTGAGGGGCAAGTTGATTTGTGCCCAAATCATAAATCTGCGCCTCTCGTGTGTACTGCATAGTCGGAGAAAGTGGGGGTATTGGTGCTGACCAGAACCTGTGTGACTTGGCTGAGAATTCCTGGGTGAGATTATCTCCCCACTATTGTATTTCAGAGGTAGCAATGTGTATGCATTCCAAAGTTTCCACCGGTGTGGATGGAGTCTTCCATTACACCTGGGTCCTTTAGGAACTTGACTCTTTTATCTAGTGTAGCCCTTAGTACCCTATTCATTTCAAAGGCATCCACTTGTTAATAGTCCTAAATAAGGTGCAGATGGATTTCCCACTGGCCAGACAATTAAGCAGCCCATTGGTGTGAAAGGGAGCTTGATTTTCAAGGGGGTAGGGGGTGTGGTGGTGTCTTTGTCTTAGGGATGAATGAAGGTGGGAAAGGGGGCAGAGCCCTGCACCTAGTAGCTAACCTTAATGACTGACACTCTACCACCCCTGTTTTTCCGAACCTTCACTTTAGAGAGCGGATCTCATCCAGAAAAAGTTAGAACTTCTCTGATCCCTGCAGACTTGGGATCAGCCAGCCAGGGTTGCTTGAGGAAAATAATTTTAGGAATAAGTAATAGAAGGAAGCACCCTCCCCCCCCCCCCCCCCCCCCCACCGAGCCACACCACTTACTGGGCTGGATGACTGAAGATGGTGATGAGAACACTCCCTCCTGTTTTAATCGGGCCACAAGCCCTGGTCCAAACCTCCGGACTACTTAAATCTATGTACCTAGACCTTAAATAATGGTTTTTCCTGTACATAAACAGCACTGTCCTCTCCCATCCCCACCCCAAGAGATCTGCAAGTGGGTTAAAGGTGGAGGAGCATTGGCAAAAGCGGATTAATAGATTCATTCTTACACATAAATGGCAGCCTTCCCTTCTCTCCTTCTACCCACCAAAGTTCCAAAGACCCTGCTGCGATTGCTTTTCTGGAAGGCTTTTGTCACCAAAGTGTGTGAAGTTACTCAAGGTTTGAGTTGGAAATTTTACACGAGCCGAGAAGGATTGCTGTGCCGGCAGCTGGGATGCATCTGTAACGGTGTTAGTTTGCCTGAAAGCAGAAAATTAGCGACCCCAAAGCCCAGCTTGGCTGTTTAGTCTGTCGAAATGGCAGGGCGGAGCAGAAAGAGGAGAAAGGAAACTCGCTCCTGGAAAGAAAGGTTGCCATATAAAACTCAGTTTCTTTGAATACAGATCGCAGAGGTGCAGTCAGTATGGATCTGTGGCTGGCTGGGGGTCTAGCAAAGGCCTCGTACAAAGGAGGAGGCGCTTGGTAAACATGTGCAGAAGGGGAAAGGAAGGGAGGACTGTTCGTGGTCATCTGGCCCTTGAGCCCACCTCCTGTTAGATGAGCAGACATGTAAAGAGAACTCAGAGTGAGCCCTGTCTTGGAAAAAAGGAACCTCCCTGCCCACCCTCCAATAATACAGAGCCTATAAAGTGACAATCTGACCAGAACAAAATAGATTTTTAAATATCTAGATTCACTAAATGATTCAAAGTGTCACTTCAAAGTTTTTAGCAACCATTATTCAATCCACTGACTGAAAAAATTCCTGAGATAATTGAAGTTCATGTAGACGAGAAACAAACACCAAAAAACAAGGTAATTCCTCGTGCCCAAGATTGGGAAGGCAGGTCGGCTTTTGGTGTTAGCTTATAGTAGGGAGTTTTATTTATTAATATTTGTTATGCATGAGCAATTCCAAAAAGTTGGATGGACTTTGTTCCTTTGTCTCTACCACTCTTTAAGTGATCCCTTCGTTTAGGTACTCTAGAGAGTGCAAGTGAACGGGTTGGGGAATGATCCCCCTGCCCCAGCAGAAATGCAGTAAAACCATTAGCGTCCAAAGGGGCTGTAAACAGCAAATTTTCTCTAGAGGGAAGGCGGAGGTTTGCCCAGACAGCCCCTGCGGGGGTTGTGGTGGGATATGCTAATAGTGCCTGGCCACTGGGGCCGGCCTCCCTCCCCCAAGAATATATAAAGAGCCCCAACCCTAGCACACCCGACCCAGGCCTCCAGGCTTTTGCCCTTGTTAATTACCGGAGAAACCGACCAGGGAGCTCCGCCCGGGATTCGCTGGCCCGCAGCGGCGCCAGGCTCCCGTCTCTCCCCTGTATCTCTCGCTGCTGTCCAGGTGCCCCACTTGCTTCACCGCAAAGAATGGAAATGATGGACGGCTGCCAGTTCTCGCCTTCTGAGTACTTCTATGAGGGCTCCTGCATCCCGTCCCCCGAGGGCGAGTTCGGGGATGAGTTTGAGCCCAGAGGGGCTGCCTTCGGGGCGCACAAACCAGAGCTGCAAGGCTCAGACGAGGACGAGCACGTGCGAGCACCTACAGGCCACCACCAGGCTGGCCACTGTCTCATGTGGGCTTGCAAAGCATGCAAGAGGAAGTCTACCACCATGGATCGGCGGAAGGCGGCCACCATGCGCGAGAGGAGACGCCTGAAGAAGGTCAACCAGGCTTTCGAGACGCTCAAGAGGTGCACCACGACCAACCCCAACCAGAGGCTGCCCAAGGTGGAGATCCTCAGGAATGCCATCCGCTACATCGAGAGCCTGCAGGAGCTGCTGAGGGAGCAAGTGGAGAACTACTATAGGCTGCCCGGACAGAGCTGCTCTGAGCCCACCAGCCCCACCTCCACCTGCTCCGACGGCATGGTAAGGGAGAGCGCTGGTCCCCCTGATCTTTTCCCAAACTTCTTACATCTCATTTAAACCGGGTGTGGCAACCAAATATTCAATGGTTATTGGTGGGTAGTCGGGGGGGGGGGTGGCTAGAAGAGAGGTGCCACGTGTAGAAAGATGCCAGGAAACAGCTGTTGAACAGGATTTTAGTTTGACTTCTTCCCAGGTTCCAGGTGAACATTGTAGGCGAGGGCCGTCCTATGAGGCAGGTGGCTGCAAATGATCAATAACATGTTTTCTCCACATGGCCCCTGTCCTTGCTCTGCTGAGGCCTGGCTGGGAAGAGATGTTGATGCATTCTTTTCAGAGGGCGTTTGTTCCATCGCTGCCAGGTTTTAATGTGTTTTTGCCCTGGGAAAGTATTCTCTCCCTGAATTAGTGTGGCTTCCTTCTGCTCCAATCCATTTTGCATGGTTAACCCAACGCACATTGCTGCTGAATTCCACCCCCGCCCTCTTCCCTGTGCCGCTGCTCTCCTCTTCTTCAAGCACAGAGATTGACCTCAGTGCCCTTACAATTCGGTGAGGGCCAGCCCTTCCTAAATCGGGGCGATGAAGGTGATTGAGAGTGGTCAGTATACGGAGCCATTGGTCAAGCACAGCCGCACCACAGGTCGGAGCATCTTTTACCAAGACCTGAAAACAAACCTCCTTTGTGTCTTGTATTATAGCCGGAATGTAACAGTCCTGTCTGGTCCAGAAAGAGCAGCAGCTTTGACAGCATCTACTGCCCAGATGTACCAAATGGTAAGAACTGATGACTTCAGAGGAGTTTAAAAATCAGTTCAACTTCACAGTTCAGCCTGTCAAAGCAGAGTCTGCTTTTCCAGGTTGTATTGGGGAAGGGAATAGAAGGGAGGATTCTTATGGGGAGGTTTTGGTGCAGCAAAATATACACACATCTTTTGTTCAAAATACCCCTAACAGGGACACACATATGCACTGTTGCTCAAAATTTTACTAGGGGGGCTTCTCCACTCCCTACGTTCACCTCCATGAATTGCTAGATGTTTGTTGCAAATTTCTGCATCAGGCTTTCTCTGACCACCTGACCCCTGGGTGTCAAAGTTGCTGACCTGTGGTTTAAGGGGCCACATAAACAAGTCTCTCTATTTGGGATTTTTTTTTTTTTTTAATGGTTTTCTCCTTGTGTTCTTAGTATATGCCACAGATAAAAGCTCCTTATCCAGCTTGGATTGTTTATCCAGCATAGTGGATCGAATCACCAATGCAGAGCAACCTGGATTGCCTCTCCAGGACCCGGCCTCTCTCTCCCCAGTTGCCAGCACGGATTCACAGCCTGCAACTCCAGGGGCCTCTAATTCCAGGCTCATCTATCATGTGCTATGAACTGAAAATCTAGTCTAGATGAGTTCTACGAGGAGGGCCTATTACACAGGAGGAAGGAAGCCCCAAAAGTTCAAAAGCAAGACAACTTGTATATAAAGATTTCTTTTCAGTTGTAAATTTGTAAATATTATCTTGCCACTTTATACAAAAGTGTATTTAACTAAAAAGTCACCTTTGCAATTATACTTTCTTTTCTCCTTCTCCTCCTCCTGCTCTTCCTCCTCCTTCTTCTTTACCTTCTTATTCACTTTAGATATATAGTTCCAATAATATTCTTTGTGCTAGGGGGCAATTCATTGAAGGTAGCTTGTTGCAATGCTTAACTTATATTTTTTTATAAATATTGCTTGTCAAAATATTATGTCTGATGTTAGATCTTTATTTTTTTCTTTAAAACATTAGAACAGCTGGAAATCAGTTACAGGAAACTTAAATATATTTAACTTTTGTTTTTCTATTAACGCTTTGGTGATATTCTGTTCAGTAAACACATAACAATACTGCCTAATGGTATATATTTTGATATTTTCTTATAAGGAATGCATCTTTTTAATGTAAGCACAAAATAGTACTTTGTGGATAATTTCAAGATATAAGAAATTTTGGAAATTCCACCATAAATAAAATTGTTTAGATGAAGAAATATTTTGGTTCATGTTTTTTAAAAAGAACACCCTTAACAGAATTAGCGGTCACTGACACGAAATTTTTAACATGGGGCTGAAAATAACAAAATAGTTGGCTTTGTGGATACATTTGAATGCTTACCATCTCACGGACACATTTTAGGTCCTGTTGATGTCACAAATGAAGAGAACGTTTCTGTTTTAATCAGCTTTGAAGGGAGCCTGCTAAATACAATTTTTCCCTTCTCTTAGTACTGTGCCCAATAATGTCAAATTATATGTGTGTGGAAGGGAAGGAGAAGTTATTCAGGACAAGACTACATGTTTCAATGAAAAGAAAGTACAAACTTACATCATTTTAATACCTACAGGACATTAGAAACCATGAGTTAGAGAATATTTACTTTACTTGCCTGAAAATATCTTGATACATTAATATGTTAATATTGTCAATAAAATATTTAAAAGTACTGAGCTGATTTTTTTTTGGTATTGCTAAAGTGCTGGAATAAGAAAACTTACACAAACTATATATAGTGAAGTGAAACAGATTGCAATTGCCTTCCTTCTTTTCACAGCCTTTTTGATTTTATTAATCATATTGTGTGTGTGTGTGTGTGTGTATGATGGACATGCATTTTTTATTGTTCATCACTTTAAATCTCCTTTAGCAAGAATTGAGATAAAACATAGAACAATTAAGTAGAAAATAGGTTTAGGTGGTCATTGAGATAATTCTTACAAGTTTACCATTGAGACACAAGATAAAAAGGAAATATTCTCGAAGCATCTAAAGTAACACAGAAAAGATAATTGTTTCATCCTCTAATTTGTACTTCCGCTTAAAATTGCTAAGTGTTGCATTATATACAGTGATCAACTGGACTCTTTGCTAGAGCTTGGCAATTATACTGTTCCCAGGAAGGTTTTCCCTTTCTTCCGATATGATTTTTCTTGTGCTTGTCCAGTTACCTGGCTTAAAAGAATGGAAGTTATTCCATAAAGGGAGGGAGAGAAGAAGGGCTGAGTTCACAGAATAACATAACCATATATCCCTGCCAGCGTCATGCCCTGACAGGGATGCTGAGTTTTAGCACACAGGTGAGTCTTCGCCCTTGGTCTGGGAGTGCGAGGAGTTGAGGTGAGAATTCAAGAAGGCATGATAGATATGTATGCACAGTTTCAGTAAAAATTTGAGTTATTCACCCTCACTGGACACTGTGCTAAGTATACACTCTTTTTTATACTTCTGTGGAGAGGTTGGAGATTTGTTGCTGTTCTCCAGAGAATTAGAATAAAGGGAACCATCCAAAGATTGGTTGGTTTTTTAAAGTTCAATTCTAAGTCATATTACCATACTCTGTTCCATTTCATAAAAGCAGGCAGAGAATATCGTGTAATTTTATTCAAGTGAATAAAAATTAACTTTCTTTCTTACCAAACTCCAGTTACTTCTATAACTTGTTAATGTATTTGATATTCTCAGTGGAAATTGTAGTGCCTCCAAGGGTTTAGTTCATCTTCTGGTGGTCTGGAGTGAATCTAGGTGGTGATCGATGAGTCATTGAAGATAATACAGTCCACGCCAACTTGCTCAATCATTCTCCTTTCCAGTGTACTAACATCGAAGGCTGGTGTCTCCTCAGCAGCCAGCTTGGCACAACATATCACATATACTTTTTTGACAAGGGGCCTTTGAGAATTGGCTCTCCCGTAGTCTAGACCCAGAAAGTCTCTTCTCCGAGGAAGTGGATGGGGAGGAATGAGGAGTGACCCGGGCAAAATATTCAAGCAACGACAGGAGTTGGCCATCTCTAAATCGCCTAGAGGGAACCATTGGGCCATCACCGAGCTTATATCGGACCACTCCATCTCAGCTGGTGGGAAAATGCAACCGACAGGCAAATTTCTAGGAGAAACTAGGACAATGTTCCTTTTACTATCTGCAAACCTGTTGGGGAGGAGGCTTTCAGGAAATAAAGAGTCAAAAAGAGACTCCTTTCTCCTCATGCCTGAGAAACACAAGCCTACTGGGTTACACAGGAAAACTCTGGTTAGTGAGGTTATGGAAACTGGGAAGTGCTATTTGGAAGGGAGCTGTTATTACAGATCAAGGGTGTCTTGATTGTCCCTGTTTTTTGTTTTTGTTTTGTTATTCTCATTTGAAAGATGCGAGTTAGTGGCTGTATTATACCCCACAAATTCTTCCTTAAGATGGTATTCCTATGATTACTACACCCATTTTACCCATTCACTGTAACCTGGCTCTGCTTCTATTCTTATCCATGGTCAAGACAACCTTCAAATCAGTCGACTGTTCCTATTCTGGGCAAGATTATACTTACAGCCCAGATGTCACTCCTGATATTTACACCTGTATATTCTTAGCATCTCTTTAATGTCTCAATGGCACCTCCAACTAAATATGTTCTAAATTCAACTCATGATGTTTCACCTCTCTCCTGACCTCTTAACTTGGCTCCCTTTCAGTTTTGTGTCTCTCAGTGAATGGTCTCACCAGTGATGGAAACATGAAGCTTAGGATTGACTCCTGATATGTCAATCTCCCTTAACCTCTTGTCTAATTCATTACAAAATCCTATGAATTTATTCTTCTAAGTATCTATAAAACCTCTACCCTCAATCAAAACTGTGGTTATCTCTATCCAGGAGTATCATAAGATCCTCTTAACCTGTCCCTTCACCCCATATTTTCTCTGTGTCTCCCACTCCTGGAGACAACATCCAAGGTTTTCGTTGGGGACTGTCCCTTTCCTTTTCTCAGACCTTGTGGTTCAGGTGGGATTGACTCTTCTATCTGACTCTAGAAGTGAGCAAGTCATTCAGGCCTGACTATGAGTATGTCCTCTTCTTTGGCCATAATGATTGTTTCATGGATGGACCTATGACCAAGTTGTTCATTAAGTGTCATTCCTGGGATATTTGCTGGATTGATAGGGGGGAAACGTTCTCTTTCTGCTAGGGTGATAATATATAATTTTCTCTCTCTTTTTTTTTTTTACTCTAGGTTGCCAGCTGTCATTTCATCCCCAAGAGTGGAAATTCTGCCTAAAAACAAAGCCAACATAGTAGAGAGCCAAGTTGTACCTGTGATGCCAAGAGTTATATTCCTGAAAACATCATTAAGTATCTGGATCCCAATATACCTGAATATCTGCTCTTGGCCATGCTTTACAGTTTCTGAGCCAACAAGTTATCTTTTCCCTTCAATCTCAGGGAACTCTGTTAACTGAAAGGATCTTGTATAATAACACTTCTTGATCTTTTCTGCCTATTCCAGCCAGAGCGATCATCTCAGAACGTTCATCTGATCATGTCAATCACCCCATTTCCCCTCCAGCTTATTGCACATAGGTTAACAACAGACCAAACTTAACAGGACCCTCCAGTTCATGGTGTGTTTGTTTCCTAGCTACATCTCTAGCATTACCTCTTTGTAGAGGTAAAGTCAAGTCCCTGCTCTCTCCACTCCAGCCACCTTTAACAGCCACTGCATTGCCTCTTGCCAAAGGAGCTTTACACATTCCCTCTGCCTTGCTCTTCCTTCCTTCACTTCACCCAGTTGATTTCTGATCTCCTTTTAGATGTCAGCTCAGGCATAAAGTTGAAGTTTTCCTTGAACTCTTTCACAGTGTCATGTCCTCTGATTCTATGATCTCAAAATACTATATACCCAAAGGGTGCCTGGGTGGCTCAGTCAGTTAAGCATCTGCCTTCCACTCAGGTCATGATCCCGGGGTCTTGGGATCAAGCCCTGCGTTGGGCTCCTTGCTCAGTGGGGAGTCTGCTTCTCCCTTTCCTTCTGCCCTCACCCCTGCTCGTGCTCTCTCTCTCTATCTCTCTCTCTATATATATCTCAAATAAATAAAACCCTTAAAAAATACCGTATACCTCTCCTCTGTAGCATGTCTCATAATTGCAATCATGTATGAATTTGAGTGTTTATTGACATTTGAACAAGGATCTGTTCTTCTTGCTCAACCCTGTGTCCCCTGGACTGTGGTAGCATATTTTGTGTTATAAATATGAATGAATTGATACTGCTGAAGCATTTGTTGTTGTGGAATACACTCTTACGTTTCAAACTCCCTTCTTCATAGATTTCTTTAATAGTATTTTCTATTTTTCTACTGGTTCTCTTACTTTTCTCTTTTTTGTTGATTTCTTGTACTGACCTCTCTAATTCTGGCCAATCTGTATACATTTATTTCTTAAGGTTCTGTTGTGCAGCCTCTTTTCTTTTGGTCTACTGTGGACTTTTCTACTTCCATAGCTTCACCTCCTACTTAGCGCCTATGGTAGAGATGTTTCTACCATTGCCTCATCCATACTTTTTCTAAGGGAAGCTTCCCCACATGCAGCCTCTGATTGGCATGGATTGGCCTTTTTAGTAACTGTTAATCCGGTAGGGATGGATATCTGACCTGAGAGCAACCAATCCCATAGATTGATCAACATTTATGAAATGCATAGCTTGACTCCAATATATGCATTGAAATAAATATTTAAAAAAAAATCAGGAGTTCAGATTCAGAGAAATAGATCACTATTTAATAATGGGAACTAAACTGAAAGATCATGATGTTGATGGGGCTGGAGAGATTATGATAGGCCATGCACAGGCTGAAATAATTGAAGAATATGAATTAAGTAAACAAAAGAAACCCATCAGTAGTGGGATAGAGTGGATTCAGAGACAGAATAGAACACATCACCCACTACGTGACCACTGTTTATAGTAAATCTGGGGCCCTGGACAAGAGCTGAAGTTGATTTACTAATTTACCACTAATTTACTTATTACCTCTAATTAGCTGAGGGAACGTATGTAAGTTACTTAAATTTTCAAAAACTTGTTTTCTTATTTATAACTGTGGATTGTAATAGAATATAAATCACAGAACTTGGGAGGATTGCATGATCTAAGGCATAAAAATGCTTAGCTTAGTGCCTAATACATAACAAATACTCAGGGAATGATAATTAATAAAGGAAACCTCAATGGTTGCGACTTAGGATGCAGGCTCATAAATATCTGATGTAGGGATCTTTGGAACCATCCAGAAAGTCCTCCTGCTTTACTGCCCGTGGGCCCAAGTGATTCCCTTATTACTCTTCATGAATCCCATAAATGAGCTAGCTTGAGTGGACTTGCAACTGAAAGAATCACATTAAAACATCATCCAAATATTAATCTGCAGGTTTTTCTTCAAAAGGCCGTTAATATTTTCAGTGGCCCCTGAAACTTTGTCTCTTGATGGCAATCCCAACATGGGCCAAATTAAATGCATCTCCTCCTAGGTATCCTATTTCATTTTGTGGTATCCTTTGCATAGGTAAGCATGCCAAAAATTTTAAAATCATTTTTGATCCTTCATTTTCCCCCAAAAGAGTTAATTTAGTTTGTCAGTAACACACATGAGAGGGAATTGTAAAAATAATTGCAGTAACAGCAATGGAAATGATAGTGTATTTCCTCAATAAGTATAATTTTCCATACTGTAATTTATGAAATCAGTTTTAGTTTTATATTCTTTGCCAACATTTAATGAAATAAGATTCTTTTTTTACTCAAAAAGTTGTTTTAAACTGAACATCTTACAATCAATGGGATTTTAAGGCCAAAGAGATGTTGACGCCAAGTGAAAGTTAAGAAAGGACATTTATTAAACATTTCCTTTATACTAGAAACTGGGTTTTACATGTATTATTAATGTTGATCACTAGTAGACAAAAATAATTACCTCCACTCATGGAGCGACTACTATGTCCCTGGAACTATTTTCAGCATCTGATGTGCATAATATGTAACTAAGCATAAAAGCAGGTCAATGAAATGAGTATTACCGACTCCAGGCTCTAGCTGAGGAAGGGCTTACACGCAGAGAGGAAAGTAATATGATCAATTCATAAGTGGGGTTCTTGTAAACCGTCCAATTACAGCCCGATGCAGCAACTAGAGTTCAGTGAAAACTTGAGGCAAGGCAAGTGTTTTGAGCAAGTAACTAGAGATCTTGAAAATGGTGTTTTAGTATTCTGGTAGTTTGGAATGGGGAGAGGGTAGAGCCAGGAGGACTAATTAGGAGGATTTTATAAATGGCCCCTGCGTGAAGTGACATTGTCCTTTAGCCCCAGCACAAGCAGGGTTCTCAATGAAAGTTGTTGACTGATTGAACTGCTGAGGTTTGTCTGTATGATGCCAGACATCTGGATATAAAGAGTAAAATCCAGTCATCCAGATGTTAATGTTACATGATACGTCGCCATCAAACATTTAAAACTTTTAACTGATTGACTGCCTTTTTTACTCTTCATCCAGATGAATAGCATTGAGTTAACTCAGCTTGAGCCTGTACCAATTGCTATTTCTGATTTTTTTTTTTTTTTTTTTTTTTGCTGCGGAATGGTTAATCTGGTTGCCAGGGCTGATGAATCGCTAAAAGATGAATGATTATATGATTAAATAGCAGGCAGGTGAACAAAAAATAAGTGAGACCTAGTAAATTATGAAGAAAGTGAAAGCTTCATATTATCAGAGATGTATCTTAAGTACTATTTGTGGTGGTTTCTTTTCTTTTTATTCAAAAAATTTTCTTTGGGTTGGGTGTCTCAAGCTTACAGCATTACAGTCCTCTAAGTAACTATTATTTTTGCACATCAAAGCTAACTCCTTGAAAATATTTCACAGACAATTAAATGTTAACACTTTCCTTCTGTGCACAGTTCAAATGTGATATAAAAGCGAAGCATTGTAATACCATATTCAGTTCACTAAAAGTAAATTTTATCCTCCTAAACAACTATATTGCATATAATAATGTATTCTAAAATCCCAATTTTGATAAAATCATACTACATTAATTAAGTAATGGTGGTAACATAAAATACATATATCTCTGGTTTTTGAAAAATTATCTCCAAACTAAGGAAAATGTAACTTGAAAATAAGAACATTAATTTATCATTGAAGATAATACTTTTAAAAAATTTTTTAAAGATTTTATTTGTTTATTTGAGAGAGAGACAGAGATAGTGAGTGAGGCCGAGCAGGGAGGAGAGGGAGAAGCAGGCTCCCCGCTGAGCAGGGAGCCCAATGCAGGGCTCGATTCCAGGACCCTGGGATCGTGACCTGAGTCGAAGGCAGACGCTTAACCAACTGAGCCACCCAGGCGCCCCGAAGATAATACTTTTTAATCAAATTCATTTTATGTCTAACTGCTCACCTGACTTATTGAGAAATAAAAGTTTGAATAACCGGTTATCTGAGTGTTTTGTGTGCATGATGATAAAGAGATTAGCTACTATAGGATTGGCCTTTCTTTTTTTTTTTCTCTTTATGCACAGTGTAGATTTAATGAGATAAGCCTAGGGTTCATCACATATGTTTATACACATAAGTTTACTTGCACTTGTATCTTAATGAAAAAGGATGTTAGTTGAAGGATGCACCATACACATTGCAGTTCCAGTGAGTTAAGTGTGTGGCTATTCTCATACACTTTCTTAAAGTTTTTATTTAAATTCCATTAGTTAGCATGCAGTGTAATATTTTAAAAAAACAGACAATGTAATATTAATTTCAGGTGTATAATTTAGTGATTCAACATTCCATACAACACCCAATGCTCAGCATCCTTAATCCCCATCACCAATTTCACCCATCCCCCCACCCACCTCCCCTCTGGTCACCATCAGTTTGTTCTCTATAGTTAAGAGTCTGTTTCTTGGTTTGTCGCTCCTTTTTTTTTTCCCTATGATCATTTGTTTCTTAAATTCCACATATGAGTGAAATCATATGGTGTTTGTCTTTCTCTGACTACTTACTTCACTTAGCATAATACTCTCTAGATCCATCCACGTTGTTGCGAATGGCAAGATTTCATTTTTTATGGCTGAGTAATATTCCACTGTATATATATACATATATATATGTATATGTATATATATACACACACCACATCCTCTTTATCCATTCATCATCCATTTAACCATTCATCATCTATTCATCAATGGACATTTGGGCTCTTTCCATAATTTTTTTTGAAGAAATTACTGATTTTTAAAGTTACTTTTTGAATCACTTGATTGGCTTTACATTCTGTGGATAAGGATAATAGTAACTAGAAAGATGAAGTATCTACACAGGAAAGTGATAAAGAGAACTGAGATGATTTTCTGGGCAACTAAACCAAAACTCCACTGACTCCAGTTGTTAATACATTTTGGAAGGAACCTAAGTTGTTGGCTAAAGAATATTAAAAGCATGTGGGTTTTTTTTTTCCTACTAGGTTATGAGTCCCCTGAATCCAGAACCCCTGTTATCTAGTCTTGCTTCAGGCACATAAAAAGTATAAAATGAAGTTCATTAAATCAATTTCTATATTCTTGTATCAATTTGTATATATGAGTAGAACCTCTATTGGAGGAATTCAAACTTGTTTTCATATCTAATTGTAGATCAGAACATCCATCCTGTCTTAAATGTTATAATCTCTTTCAGAAAGACAGGATATATGATATGAATAGTCTCATACAAATTTAGAATCAATTCAACATGAAGAAATGAGTATCCACTACAAAGACATCTCTTTACAATCACAGGATTAATAACAGAGCTAGAAATAATTGCATCAGGCTGCCAACATTTGAATGGCAGAAAGAAATTTTTTATAAAGTTCCATGAAGAATTTTGAAAGTCTTTTTGGCTTTTACATTGACACATTGCCAGCTCAAAGCATCTAAAAGTCCTTCCAGAATTACATATAAACAAGAATCATTTCACCCACCTCTGGGCTGGAATGTGACAGCTGGCTAAAGTAAGCATAGCAACACCACACAACAATGTCAAACAGGATGAATGGCTTAACCAATCAAAAATAGAGCATCAGAGTAAAACTGCTCAAATTAGATTTCTGGCCAGGCCAACAAGGTTAAATTTCTGTACCGGTATAAAGTCCCTAGGGTCCTTGATGGCCACAAAAGTCATGTTAGTGCAACTAACTGAATTTAAGATGTGATTCAACAGCTCAAGAGTTTCTTAATAATACATGGGGCTTCTTTGGTTTTCTGATCCAACATAGAGAAGGTAGAAAGCGATGGGTATAGTTAAGGGAATGAGCAGCAAAAGAAAGGTGACCTTGGACAAGTCACAAGTTCCCAGCGTAAAGGTTGATCAAGCTACTTTCCCTCTCTCTGCTTTATTTTCCTCAGTCATAACACAGAATTCTTAATACTCGGCTCTGCAAGCTGTTTTTAGGATCAGTTATACACATAACATATATCAAGCTCTGAAATCAATTCCTAATACAGAGAGCCCACACTATCCATGGAAAAATTATTTTTACCTATTAGTGGTCGGCAGAATTCATACAAAACGCGGGGGAGGGAATTCTGAGACATATACTCCTAAATACTAAATTATTCTTAACTTAGGGACCTGAAGAGTTGGTGGCCCAAGAGAGTCTGGTTTAACTTAAGATGTTTCAGCAATAGCAATAGATTATATACCTTGTATAATATCTTTCATAGCTGGAAGATAGGTGTAGGTGGAACTAGAAAAAACACAAACACACTAATTTTTTGTTTTGTTGTTGTTGTTGTTTCTGCCTAACAATAAATATTCAATCAAAATTCCAAAATGAATTGCTTCAAACTCAGTTTGATAAACTGTAGGATTTTCAAACAAGTATTAATGTTCATAGAGGAGGTTATATAATGCTCTGGTACTAAATAAAGTTACTTAAATTAGTTACCTCAAATCATTATTCCTTTTATTTTGATTCATTTATAAGTTTGTTGTTTTTTTTAAGATTTTATTTATTTATTTGACAGAGAGAGACATAGCGAGAGAGGGAACACAAGCAGGGGGAGTGGGAGAGGGAGAAGCAGGCTTCCCGCAGAGCAGGGAGCCCGATGTGGGGCTCGATCCCAGGACCCTGGGATCATGACCTGAGCAGAAGGCAGACACTTAACGACTGAGCCACCCAGGTGCCCCTCATTTATAAGTTTTAATAAAATCTTACTATATCTTCTCCATTTCATCTCCCTTCTGAACTTTGGTCATCGTTCTCTGAATTAATAACTGAAGATATAATTTTAAAATGTTCTCACAATATAAATTAAACTCTGAAATACTAATAAATATATGTGAGAATACAATACAAAAAGGCTATAAAAACTACTTTCTAATAATCCTTAGAGAAAAATATCTGAGTTACACTTTGAAATCATATACTAGCAATTGGCATAAGTGAGTTGCAAGCATATTACAATCAAAGTGCTCTTCACTTTGTCTGGGTATGTATGGTTATTTCAGCATTCATGAGAAGATAATTTTTCATTCTAACTTGAGTGTGGTAGGCAAAATATCTCTTTTAAAATCATTGTATAACAAAAGTCGGGTGGCAAGACTTACAGCTCACTGAAACTTAAATACATAGGATTCTAATTGTTAGTCTAATCCTGTCCGGAGGTTAATTCTTAAAATCGTGGCTATTAAGTTTCATGTGTTATATTTGCTAAGGCACTTGGGAACATTGGCCAAGTGTTGAGTGTCTCTGGTATGTCCATTCTAGCTTTAATTGCTGACCCATATCACTTGCTAGTAAGTTATATGGAAGACTTCTGTTTTTATGGTGGTATTTTAAAAATTACTTTATATATTAGCTCCCAGTAAATGTTCAGGCAAAAGTAATGACATTTTATAGTATGTGGCAAATTCTTTCATGTAGTACTTGTACTATATATTCCTAGATATTAATGTACAATGAATGATAGTGCATCTGGATGAGGGAACTCTGGATATAATTGTCTCATTATTTTATTCTTTTTAGTTTTTTCTAAGTTTTTGTTTTTTAAGATTTTATTTATTTATTTGACAGAGAGAGACACAGGGAGAGAGGGAACACAAGCAGGGGGAGTGGGAGAGGGAGAAGCAGGCTTCCCACTGAGCAGGGAGCCCGATGAGGGGCTCGACTCCAGGACCCTGGGATCATGGCCTGAGCTGAAGGCAGACGCCTAATGACTGAGCCACCCAGGAGCCCCAGTTTTTCTAAGTTTTTTAAATAGACACTTGAATAAAGAAAACAAAACAGTGGATAGCAACTTACATACTCTTCTTATATCAACATTACCCAAAACTTAATTTCTCTTTTACATAGTTAATTGATTTTGAAAGTAGCCCTAATGTTTCACGTACTGTTTGGACATGGATACATCTAATTCCATAAGCTTTAACCATAAGAAGGAAGGGTAGGTTGGGAGGGAAGGAAAATGTATTTGAGGGTGGGCCCTGGTATACTTACCAGACTTAGTAAAAACCCATTATACAGAATTCTGACAAAAGCCTTTGTGAAAGCCAGTTGGAGCGTATCTCCTTACTCCCCTAGTGATTACTTGGACCACCCTCAACAAATTGTTCCTCCCTACATAATATTTCTACTCAGGACATCTTTGAGAAAGATCATGTAAATTTAAAGACACAGAAAAATATTGATTTCAATTAAAGAATTTATCCCAAGTCTATTTCAGAGCTAAGAATAAGTACTAATAATTGTGACTTCAGTATCTCTGCTTCTCACTAACTAGCTTTCTAATGCAAGTATTAGCTTACTGCAGTAAATAGCTTACATTAATCCTCTTTGCATAATTTTAATTTTTATTATTTTGCAATTATAAGATACGTCTATTCTTAAATTCAAGAATCTCATCAATATTTAAATGTGGATTTATTACCCGTGTATCTATAGTTTTTGTTTTTGTTTTTTTTTTTTAGTACACAAAGCCATCTCCCACTGAAAGAGCAGATACTTAGAGTCATTTGGAGAATATTCCAGAAGTCTGAGGTAAATATTAGTCCTTATTGAAGGCTAGAAAAGAGTGACTTGTAAAGCATAATAAAAATCACAAAATAACATAAAGATACACACTTTGTGTGAATTTCTCTAATAGATTTAGAGAAAAAAATTCTTTCTAATAAAAATGATTAGACTGGCCTATAAGCTACTGATAAAGAAGAGAAGCTGAATAAATAAAATATTTTGGTAGAATCTTGCTGAAACGAATATAGGGGATTGTCAAAGAAAAAGTTGTGTGGCTTCCATGGAAAATCTGACCAGAGGAGGAAAAAGACACGGAGGCACCTGAAACACGGTTCTCCATTGTTCCTCTTTGCCTGCAAATCCCTTTCTGGGTTTTTGCTCTTGTTTTTACTATAGTGGCATATACCTTCATACTTCAAATATTCTCCCAGTGAATTATGAACCCCAAATAACTGTGAGTAATGTCCGTAATGCTTGCCTTCTAGAAGACTTAAGCTGGGCTGCATAGTTTATAGCTGATAAACTGGGAGTCAATCTTTCACTGCAATGATGTATTCACTGCACTAAGAACCATTTCCATTGTAAATTCATTCTTGAAATGTTGGACCATAAATGTCGTCAGTATCATTACCCAATCTGTTCCCAGAAGCAGTGACTGTCAGTCCGCTGCAGGTGCTAGCTTCTGAAAGCAAGGTGCTCCAAATCGAACACATTAAACCATGACTCCATTCTCAAGGGCAACTCCTTTCAAAGGCCTCTTTACTTCATGCTGCTTTGGCAAAGAGACTAATGGATGCCATTTCTGATATGCAACTGGCTTCGGGGTTTTTCTTTTGCCCTTTTGGAAGGAGGCACCCTTGAGTGCCTCTTAACACATATATCTCCCAAACGTTCCTTCCTTAGAAGAATGTGCTAGTTCAGTCGGATCCATCCTTTGTTTGCGTTTAGAATACACAGACTTAAACTATAACCTGTTGTCATGTCTTTATTGGATCATCAGTGCACAGGGAACTTGCTAGGGATTGTGCAGAGAGATACAAGAAGCAGACAACACAGGACCGGGCTTGGGCAGCTTAGATTTTGGTAGGGTGAGAAACAGTCCTGCCACGATGAGTCAGGGAACAAATAATAGGTGAAACTCATTTCAGGTATCAGTTACTTCATCATACATTTTGCAGTGTTAACTGGGGAAAAAAATGTTCTTGGGGAAATCTAAGTGACATGAAGGTTTAAATCCTTGGCATAAATTTTACTGAACAGTACGTCATTTGGAATATTAAATTGAGTCCACAATTGCTACCCAGAGTGGAAAAGACTTTTAAATGTAGTTTTCTTATTTATCTTTAGATGCTCCCTTCTTTTTAAAGTATTCAGATTAATTCAGTGGACTGTGCATCAAATCTAAAGCCCAGGAGACATCGATCTGGTGAAAAAAAAAACCTTAGGTGCTACTGCAGAGAACTGTTATTTCTTTAACGTGTCTTCTGATTTTGTATTCCAGGAAAGTACTGAAGAGGTGTTCTGCTCCTTTAGAAGTTGGTAGGAAAATGTTAAAAGCCATTCACCTGAAAGCAAAAGCCTGAATGAATAATTCTAAGTTGGTGTTCAATCAATTCAAGTAATGAGTGGCAAACGGGAGCATCCTGATGCCTGACGTGTGTTTATGTGCCTGTAGCCAGAAGGACTTTCGGTGCCCTGTCTTCGCTTAATAACAGGTGTTATGGAAAGACATCCACTGCACTCATTCTTTAACACGCATTATTTTACAGATTATGAAATCAAGGTGAGGAAATTTATAACGTACTTGTCAGATTTTTTTTCTGAAAGAACACCACTATTCACTACTTGGAGAATATAATTGGAAAGATATTTTATGACCCCTTCCATGGTGAACAAATTATGGAGACTATTTTCAAGGGTTTATAATCACATGTGGAGAAAAAAAAACTCAAATATTTTCACCTTTGGGCTTTAACCCGACTGACAATGCTCTTCAAGCACTAACTACTGAGCTCACTGATTAATGATATTGCAGCGATGGAAAGCTCACGAGACTCTTTGATCATTCTATCAATCAAAATATTTACTGAGATGCTTTTAAGAAACTTAAATATAAATATTGAGAGGCAAGTAGATATATACATTGGAAGTTAAAAAAAAGACTGAGATGGAACTAAAATTTTGAACTTTTTAATTAGTTGGATATTCACTGAATCCATGAACATATGGGAAGGCATGTGGAATGAAGAGATGATTTAGAAAGGGTCCCTAAAGACTAACTGTATTTAAGAATCAAGGAGAGGAAGAAGAATGGGTAAAAGAAGCAGGAAACAGCACTCAGAGAAGTCTGAACAAACTAGGAAAGTGTCGTAAGGAAGCCAAGGATGTCAAATATAATACATGAGATTGTTCTTAAATGTTTCTTTTTGTCATAAGTAACAGTATTGGTTGTTCTTGGTTTGATGGGAGAGTGAAGATGGGGTTATTTATCACTAAAGATTGTGTGTTGTGTTCTGCATTGTGTCTAGATACATGATATCCCTTATAAAATGGGGGAAGGGGTGGGGGCACACAGGACTCTAAGAAAAAGAGTTGGACTTCTGGTTTCAACTCTGACATATAAAAATCTTAGAAATCACCTCCACCTCTTCTTCAAGTAGAAAGAAATGGAACAAAATGAAAGCCAACAGTTTTTCTTAGACCCAACAGAGAATTGAAGTTGCAGGGCAAATTTTCTCCCTGAAACCTAGAAAGACAGGTGAACCCAGAGAAACAGAACCAATATCAGCTGACCTGGAGCAGAAGGGCAGGAGTCATAAACTGACAGGAACATTCACATGGTACTTTTGACAAATTGCAGAGGATGAGTATGGACCAACCTGAAAGTGAGATACTCCTGGGAGCCTCAGTCTTAGAGGGGTCCCCATGCTCTCATGGGTTTTACCCCAGGAATGCCACTAGGTTTTCATTATAGAGCCAAGAACAATCACCTCCTGTCTTAGGCAGGGGATGGGGGAAAAGTTAGCATTTGGAAATACCCCCAGTACCTTCTCCATAACAAAGTTCTACCCTTGGTGAAAATAGAAGTGTGTGTGAAGGTCACAGCCCCAAGACATGGGCCAACTAAAAGATGGATGTTTAATATAGGCTATAGAACGCTTACATTCTCCTATTCCTTACCACCACATCAACAGAGCTCTAGTGCACCAAGGGTAGATTATAATGGAAAGAGCTGCAAGGCTCAGACTCTATTTAAGAAAGGATTCTTAGGGAAGCACAAAGACAACAGAAGAGGCAAAAATAAAGACACTTAGGAATTTGAGGCTTCTGTTATCTACAGCTACAGGAAACATTAAACACAGCCCAACTCCTAGCCAGGTGAACATAAAACCTCCCACCAAAAGTCTATTTACCTCAGTTCCTGTTACTTGATATATTATGCCGGGCTCTATAGGACAATTTTAAAAGGTATAACATGCATGCAGCTGAAATGGATATATGTTAACTAAACTTAATGTAGTAATCATTTCACAGTATATGTAAATCAAATCATTATGCTGTACACCTTAAACTATACAGTTCTGTTTGTCAATGATGTCTCAAAAAAACTGCAGAAAGAAAAAAGGAATATCTCTGTGATGTTCAAGTATAGGATGGATTTCTTACATAAGACACATAGCACAAAGCACAGAAAAGACGTTAAATACTTGTGCCAAAACATATAACCCAAAACATCATAAAAGAGGAAATTGGAAACTGGAATGCTCAATAAACATGTAGAAAGTTGCTCAACTTCATTTATGATCAAGGAAATGCAAACTAAAACTACAATTGACTCTCGTTTTATGTATACTGGATTGGCAAAGATTGAAAAGTCTGACAATCCCAGCTGTTGGTAAGGATATGGACTAATGCTGGTAGGAGTGTACATTGGAACAACCATTTGAAAGAATCATTTAGGATCTTATAACACACTTAGGATCTTATAGTCAGAAGAAGTTTCATTTTTAAATTTAAATTTTATATGTACTTTGGTTATAGAGAATTATGATAGTGAGCTCAATGAAAGATGATGAGTCATAAACATAGGGGTTCATGTATCCCTTTGAACTAGTATTTTGCATTTTGGGGGTAAATACCCAGTAGGGTGATTATTGGATTGTAGGGTAGTTCTATTTTTAAGTTTTTGAGGAACCTCCATACTGTTTCCCACAGTGGCTGCACTAGTTTGCATTCCCACCAACAGTACATGAGGGTTCCTTTTTCTCCACTTCCTTACTAAGACTTGTTTTTGTGTTGTTGATTTGAGCCATCTTGATAGTGTGAGGTGATATCTCATTGTAGTTTGATTTGCATTTCCCTGATGATGAGTGATGTCGAGCATTTTTTCATGTGTCAGTTGACCATCTGGATGTCTGTCCATCAGTAAATGAATGGATAAAGATAGTGTGGTATACATACAATGGAATATTATTCAGCCATAGAAAAGAATGAAATCTTGCCATTTGCAATGGCATGGTTAGAGGTAAAGAGTATAATGCTAAGTGAAATAAGTCAGTCAGAGAAAGACAAATACTGTATGATTTCGCTCATTTGTGAAATTTAAGAAGCAAAACAAATGAGCAAAGGGAAAAAAGAGAGACAAACCAAGAAACAGACTCTTAACTATAGAGAACAAACTGATGGTTACCAAAGGAGAGGTGGGTGGGGGGATGGGTGAAATTGGTGATGGGGATTGTCATGATGAGCACTGGATGATGTATAGAATTATTGAATCACTATACTGTATACCTGAAACTAATATAACACTGTATGTTAACTCTACTGGGATTAAAATTAAAAAAGACAAGTCATAAAAATATATTGCACTAAGATTACATGAGCAAAATGGGTAGAAATATAAGTTGGAGAGAAAAATGGTTATGTTTTTAAGTAGAATCAAAATATGAAGTGCAGTACAAAATATCAGATATTATATGTAGTAAGAATAAGTATCATTTCTTTAAAAATGTTATTTCAGTTATATACGTGTGTGGAATGTGTGGGTGTGTATGTGTATAGAGTATCATGATGTAAAAATATTTTTTCATGAAAATAGCAGCAAAAATTACTCTGACTCAGATGATTCTGATGCAGTGATCTACACATTCAGAAATAATACTCTAGGAGCAGTAAGGGTGAAAGAGAAAAGGTTTAAGACTTTGGCTTACCAAACAAACATTTTAATGTATATACACTTGCATGAGTGGGTATGTATAAAATTATTTAAGATCTCAAATACATAATAGGGAATCAGACTTGAACTCTTCAGGAAGAGTTGGTAGCAAAGAATACAGTTTTTAGGAGCTTGTAGAGTATAAACCAGAAGAGCCTCGAACTTTAGAAATGAATTCCAAGAAAAGAAGCAAGTACATACAAAAATACCACCATAATATGGGGTAGATAGATGGGGAGAGAAAAACCTATTAAAGCAATCAGATCCAGCCTGTACACACAGGGGGCGTGGCGCTGAGTTTGGGGGAGAATCTGATGCTATAAACAACTGATGAAAATCTATCCCTTCATGTCTTAGGTTAAGAAGTTGGCATCCCTAGAAGTAGATCCCACGATGGGGATTTATGTGTAAGTCATTTATTAAAGAAGTGTTCCCAGAAAAATCTGGCAAGAGAGTGAATGCATCAGAAGAGAGAAGAGGAAGAATCCAAGAAAGGATGGGATTTCCAACAGAGCTCCAGCATCAGCCTGATCTCTGAGGCATGAATTCTGTTTCAGAATTTGTCCTTCCTGGAGGTACAGCAATTGGGGTTTCGTATCTGAGAAGGAAATCAGTCATTGGCTAAGGGCTTTGCTGGTAATGTCCTAGGAACTGCCTGTTCTCTGCACTTGGCAAAGTGGTTCTAGCCAAGGTCAGTATTTTGTGTAGAAACAAAGACGGAACCTGGAGATGGGCACAGACAAGATCCAAGGGATCTGAGGGGACCTAAACAGGGCAAACATAGTGTCTACTCTCTTTGAAATAGTTTTCTCTTAGTAGGAGACAATGCTATAGAAAGAGCCCGTTGGAGTTTATCAGAAGGGTAAAGTGGGCCATAGACAGGAAGATCTCCAGAGGCTCCTAGAACATTTAAAAATAAAATCAATCTCCTTTCCAATAAAATAATTTTTTAAAATATGAGAACTGGAACTGAAGCTAGAGTGTTTAGGGATATATATTCTAGTTTTCTTCATTTTCTTTACTGGTATAGGAATGAAATAACTTTGATACGCTAATCATATTACATAAATATGATTTAATTAATGTGGCCTTTATAAGCTATAAGAAGGAACTGTTTAGTGTAATTCAAAGGGCAAGGGGAGGACATGGGGAGAATATATTTCTTGAGTTGAGCCTGAGCCCCTGCTAAGATGATCCTGCTGGTTTGCTGACTGAATCTCTAGCTACTAGAAAAGAAGACACCCAGGAAAAGCGTGTAAGTACAAATGTGGGATTTGTTTTCAGGTTTATGAGGTAATATTGACAAATAAAAATTGTATATATTTAAAGTGTATAACTTGATGTTTCAATATATGTGTACTTTGTGAAGTGATCACCATAATCAAGCTAATTAACATATCCATTAATCTATTACTTCCCATAGTTTTCTTTCTCCCCCTCTCTTTCTTTCTTTCTTTCCTTCTTTTTCTTTCTTTCCTTTTTTCTTTCTTTCTTTCTTTTCTTCTTTCTTTCTTTCCCTCTTTCTCTCTTTTCCTTCCTTCCTTCCTCTTCTCCTCCTTCTCCTTCTTCTTATTTTGTGTGAGAATGTATTTCCATTTCTATTTCAAGTATACAAATGTTCTTTAGCTGCTGTTAGCACCAAGTAAGAGAAAGACAAGTCTAGAATTTAAGGGCTTTATAAGAATGAAGATATAAAAATGAAATACCAGTAGTTGTGATTCAATGAAGCTGTGAGTAATAGTGCATATTAGAGTAAATAACAGTTTGAAAGGTTTAAAAGCTCATTTTCTTTGGAATGGCCAAACATAATTTTAAAGTGATCAAATTTGGCCCTTCTAATCATATATCAACTAGAAATGCTTTGGGCTGAAAGTAACAGAAAACCCAACAGATAATGGATAAATAAATAAGATAACAGAGTGGTTAAAGCATAAGTTCTGGATACTGATTTTATAGATTCAAATGTTAGGTAGTAAACTTAAGCAAATTAGTTTTTTTGTGTGTCAGTATCCTCATCTAAAAAATGGGGGGAATAATAATAGTATCTACTTTATATTTAGTTCTGAGAATTAAAGTTAACATATGCAAAGTATCTGAAATATACATGTTCATAAAAGGGTACCCGAAAGGTAGTAGATAATATATAAGTAAATAAATTTTGAGGTTACGTAAGTGAGACATAAAGATGGTTTTATTGTCATGGATTTTTATTAATCCCTAGAATAATTTACCAGAGGCAATAGACATTATGTTTATTCCCTAACAACCTAGGCTTTATTTATAGGAGAGGGATAATTAATTCTGTGCCTATTCATTTTTTATGCAAGTGGAACACTACCTATTTTTCTTTATGTTTTGCACTTTGTTTTAAACAAAATTTAGATTTCTTTCCATATAAACACAGGTAGGTATCCCTTAGGTTCTTAAAAATCAGTATAGTCTTTCATTATCTGACTATGCCATCATTTATTTTACACTTCCCATACTGATGAACATATAGCTTGTTTACAAACAACACGGCAATGAATACTCTTATAGATCTTTGGATATTTATATGAACATATTTGGAAGGCAAAATTAAGCAATGAGCATTTAATGTAGCCTTACTCTGTGTAGGCCATTATGGTAAAGATTAAGAAGGATTCAGGAAGATGAGAAAAATAGTAGAGCATGTTAAAACTAGACATTTACATATATCCTGCATGATTAAGAACACTCTGTAGTTAAATCTTACTAAAATGTGTATTAAAAACTGGAACTGATTATTTTAAATTCCATTTGACTGATTCCATACAAGAAATCTACTGTCAAGTTCAGTCTGGGTTTAAAGGGTTTTTTATCAGCTTTTTAGAGCCAAGCTTTTCTATGAGAAGATGAGCAAGAATCGGTAGATGTACAATGAAAGAAGCTAAAATAATTAGAAAAAAAAATTTTGGAGGAAACAGGGACTATGCAGAGAGAAGAAAACCTCTAAAATCCTGTAAAAATATCCCGAGAGAGATTCAATTAACAAATTTTTGAGCATTTACTATGTGCCAGTCACCAGGAATTCAGTCGTAAGTAGAACAGACCAAAAACTCAGCCCTCGTGGTACTTAGAAATTATTGTATCAAGAAATAAGAAAGAGAGACACCTGGGTGGCTCAGTGGGTTAAGTGTCTGCCTTTGGCTCAGGTCGTGATCCCAGAGTCCCAGGATCGAGCCCCATGTCAGGCTCCCTGCTCAGCAGGGAGTCAGCTTCTCCCTCTCCCTCTGCCCCTCTCCCTGTTCCTTCTCTCTCTCTCAAATAAATAAATAAAAGCTTAAAAAAAAAAGAAACAAGAAAGAATCCTACAGAAAAGGAGTATTTGGAGAATAAAAAAGAGCTCATGGAAATTAAAGATATAACAACAAAATATTCAGGAGAAGGACTGAAGAATAAAGTCAAAAATACCCCTCAGGGGGCGCCTGGGTGGCTCAGTCGTTAAGCATCTCCTTCGGCTCGGCTCATGATACCAGGGTCCTGGGATCGAGCCCCACATCGGGCTCCCTGCTTGGCGGGAAGCCTGCTTCTCCCTCTCCCACTCCCCCTGCTTATGTTCCCTCTCTTGCTGTGTCTCTCTCTGTCAAATAAATAAAATCTTTAAAAAAAAAAAATACCCCTCAGAAAGTATAAAAAAGAGAGCAAAGAGCAGACAAAAGACTGCACATCTTATTGGATCATGCCAAGTGATTTAACACCCAAATAATAGAAGTTCTAAAAGAAAGCAGGGAAAGGAATAATTCAAAAAATTCCCCAGAAAGAAAGAAATGGATTTGTCAGAATGAATGAATCCTTTGAATGCTTAGCACACTGAGTGAATATTGACCCAAACCAAATAATGTCAGTATGCAATTTCAGAAGATGAGGACAAAGAGAAGATTCTAAAATTTTCCGGAGAGAAGAACACAGATTTTATACACATGATCAAGATCCGAAAGCAATAAACATCTCAAGAGCAATATGGAAAAATAGAAGAGAGCAGGACAATGACTTCATAATCCTGTGTGAAAATGATTTTCCATCTAGACATTTTTCAATTAAGTGTGAAGAGAGAATAAGGACATTTTTAATAGACATGCATGGTTTCAAAAATTTACCTTCTTTAGAAAGTTACTGGAGGATGCATTTCACTAGTAGGAGGGAGTTTACAAAGAAACAAGTGAGACATAAGACCCATGAATAAACTAATGACAATTTCAAGGAGACAGTTGTTTGGCTGACCAATCAGATTGGAGCAAGATAGTATTCTCTACAGGAAACATTTTCAGAAAATTGAAGAATACCTACTGTTTTTAAGTGAATTTTAAGTGAATTGGGGATTTGTTGTGTGAATTTTTGTACACAACAAACAAAGAAAACCAAACAAACACTAATTCTATAGAAAAGAAAAGTTCTTGCCATTTGCAATGACGTGGATGGAACTGGAGGGTATTGTGCTAAGCGAAATAAGTCAATCAGAGAAACATGTATCATATGATCTCACTGATATGAGGAATTCTTAATCTCAGGAAACAAACTGAGGGTTGCTGGAGTGGGGGTGGTGGGTGGGATGGGGTGGCTGGGTGATAGACATTGGGGAGGGTATGTGCTATGGTGAGCGCCATGAATTGTGTAAGACTGTTGAATCACAGACCTGTACTTCTGAAACAAATAATACATTATATGTTAAAAAAAAAAAAAGAAGATAGTAGGAAGGGAAAAATGAAACGGGGGAGATCGGATGGGGAGACGAACCATGAGAGACGATGGACTCTGAGAAACAAACTGAGGGTTCTAGAGGGGAAGGGAGTGGGGGGAGGGGTTAGCCTGGTGATGGGTATTAAAAAGGGCACGGACTGCATGGAGCACTGGGTGTTATACGCAAACAATGAATCATGGAACACTACATCAAAAACTAATGATGTAATGTATGGTGATTAACATAACATAAAATAAAATTTAAAAAAAAAAAGAAAGAAAAGAAAAAGTTGTGGATGAAGGAAAAAACAACCCATATACTACCAGGCCCATCTGTGAGTAGCATTTATAGAACTCTAACACCTAAGATGGAGTAATCTGGAGTATGGATGGTATCATAGACTGGTCGGTGGATGTTCAGATGTTTGAGGTCAGTTCTCAAGTGATTTTGACCATAGAATTTCAAAAGTTTATGAGTTGATCAGATGGACTAAAAAAATATGGTTACAATATTTTGCTGCATCTCAACAAGGGGCTAACCTTGCTGCTTGCTTTGACAAATAAAATGTGGTATAAGTGATATTGTACAGGTTCTTGAAACTAGGACTCAAAAAGCCTTGCAGTTGTCACCTTCACCTCATTGGAACCCGGACACCATCATGCTACGAAGAAGCTCACCCAAGCCTCCTTGAGGAAAAGAGTACATTTTGAGAAAAACCCTGCCATTCCAGCTGCCCCAGGTGAGCACACCCCCAACCAATACACCAACTGAATGCAGAAGCCCCGTGAGAAAGCTCAAGTGAGATCAGGAGAAAAGCCATCCAACCAACCCCCAGAATCATGAAAAACAATAAACAATTGTTGTTTCAAGCTACTAAATTTTCAGCCACATTGCTATGCAGCAACAGATAATCAGGAGAGTATATAGTATTTATTTGCTATTTCTGCTAAGACCTCTTCCCTTTCTGGCCCAATGTTAATCAACCTTACCATAAATATTTCTAAATGTTGCTTTTCCTAAGACACTAAGTATTTCCATGTTTCAAACTTGTTTTCAAACTTGTTTACTTTCCTCTCTCTTTCTAACATAAACTTAGTACCCATGATGTGATCCTGCTTATTTGTACATAAGATCTTGCCTCTGTCTTCATTTCTGGACATTACTCCATTCCATCGCTTGACTTTGCAATCCTCCAATTGTGACATTTACCTCATGACTCTTAGTCTTGAAGACACTGTTCCCCCTCTCGCTGGAATAATCTCCCCTCCTAATCAGCCTGGCAGACACTTACATAGACATACGGTAATATTGTTATTTCCCTGTAAAGTTTAAAATCTGCAATATGGGATCTCCGGTGACCAGGCCTTACTTGTTTTTACTCAGCAGACTCAAATCTCCTTCACTTCATCTCCCAGCAGAATCTGTGCTTCTGATGCTGTGGTTCCGCACTAATTGGCAAAGCCTCTGCTTTCTCCTGAGCACAAGCACAGTTGCTCTCAAAACTTTTTGTTGTATTAATTTTGAGGCATGTGAAACCAGTGTGCTTGGGAAGGTTTTCACCTGGGCTCCATATTTGTTCAGCCGCAAAATCACCTTCAGCAAATTCCTGAGCTGACACTGCTGTTGATATATTGAGGCTTGTGTCTCAGGGTGCATGCAGTAAAGACCAGGACCTCTGCCATGTGCTCCCCAAGACATTGTCTTCCTGAAACTTTTGAAAATTCTAGATCAATCTTGTGCAGATGTGTTACAAAGCTGTTGTAGTCTTTCTTCACTACCTTTTGGCATTCCCTTATTCCTTTTAGAAAAGTTCAGTTCAGCTTTAACTGATTTACCTGATTCTTTTTTTTTTAATTTTATTTTATTATGTTCTGTTAATAACCATACATTACATCATTAGTTTTTGATGTAGTGTTCCATGATTCACTGTTTGCATATAACACCCAGTGCTCCATTCAGTACGTGCCCTCTTTAATACCCATCACCAGGCTAACCCATCCCCCCACCCCCCTCCCCTCTAGAACCCTCAGTTTGTTTCTCAGAGCCCATAGTCTTTCATGGTTCGTCTCCCCCTCTGATTCCACCCCTTCATTTTTCCCTTCCTACTATCTTTTTTTTTTTTTTTAAGCATATAATGTATTATTTGTTTCAGAGGTACAGGTCTGTGATTCAACAGTCCTACACAATTCACAGCACTCACCATAGCACATACCCTCCCCAATGTCTATCACCCAGCCACCCCATCCCTCCCACCCCCCACCACTCCAGCAACCCTCAGATTGTTTCCTGAGATTAAGAATTCCTCATATCAGGGCGCCTGGGTGGCTCAGTCGTTAAGCGTCTGCCTTCGGCTCAGGTCGTGATCTCAGGGTCCTGGGATCGAGCCCCACATCGGGCTCCCTGCTCCGCGGGGAGCCTGCTTCTCCCTCTCCCCTCCCCCTGCTTGTGTCTCTTTCTGTCAAATAAATAAATAAAATCTTTAAAAAAAAAAAAAAGAATTCCTCATATCAGTGAGGTCATATGATACATGTCTTTCTCTGATTGACTTATTTCACTCAGCATAATACCCTCCAGTTCCATCCATGTCATTGCAAATGGCAAGATCTCATTCCTTTTGATGGCTGCATAATATTCCATTGTATATATATACCACATCTTCTTTATCCATTCATCTGTTGATGGACATCTTGGCTCTCTCCATAGTTTGGCTATTGTGGACATTGCTGGTATAAACATCGGGGTGCACATACCCCTTCAGATCCCTACATTTGTATCTTTGGGGTTAATACCCAGTAGTGCAATTGCTGGGTCGTATGGTAGCTTTATTTTCAACTTTTTGAGGAACCTCCATACTCTTTTCCAGAGTGGCTGCACCAGCTTGCATTTCCTGATTCTTACATTGCTTCCTTTCCTAGGTAGGTAGAATTAGCAATATTTGCTGGATTTGAATGTCTGTTCTTTCCTTTCTCTTCTTTGTTTTTTGGCTCAGACTTTATTTTTCTTACATATTCTTCTAGATTTTGCCTTATTGGCATCTGCCATAGAAATAGATAGTTTATGGGGCCACTTAAAAGCTTTCAATATTCAAGCAAATTGTGTCCCTCTTTTTTTAAAAATTTTTTATTGTTATGTTAATCACCATACATTACATCATTAGTTTTTGATGTAGTGTTCCATGATTCATGTTTGTGCATAACACCCAGTGCTCCATGCAGAATGTGCCCTCTTTAATACCCATCACCAGGCTAACCCATCCCCCCACCCCCCTCCCCTCTAGAACCCTCATTTTGTTTTTCAGAGTCCATCGTCTCTCATGGTTTGTCTCCCCCTCCGATTTGTCCCCCTTCAATCTTCCCCTCCTGCTATCTTCTTCTTTTTTTTCTTAACATATATTGTATTATTTGTTTCAGAGGTACAGATCTGTGATTCAACAGTCTTGCACAATTCACAGCGCTCACCATAGTACATACCCTCCCCAATGTCTATCATCCAGCCACCCCATCCCTCCCACCCCCCTCACTCCAGCAACCCTGTTTGTTTCCTGAGATTAAGAAATCCTCATATCAGTGAGGTCATATGATACATGTCTTTCTCTGATTGACTTATTTAGCTCAGCATAACACCCTCCAGTTCCATCCATGTCATTGCAAATGGCAAGATCTCATTCTTTTTGATGGCTGCATAATATTCCATTGTATATATATACCACATTTTCTTTATCCATTCATCTGTCAATGGACATCTTGGCTCTTTCCACAGTTTGGCTATTGTGGACATTGCTGCTATAAACATTGGGGTGCACATACCCCTTCAGATCCCTACCTTTGAATCTTTGGGGTAAATACCCAGTAGTGCAACTGCTGGATCATACGGTAGCTCTATTTTCAATTTTTTGAGATGATATGATACTTTATGTGGAAACCCAAAAGACTCCACCCCAAAACTGTTAGAACTCATACAGGAATTCAGTAAAGTGACAGGATATAAAATCAATGCACAGAAATCAGTGGCATTCCTATACACCAACAACAAGACAGAAGAAAGAGAAATTAAGGAGTCGATCCCATTTACAATTGCACCCAAAACCATAAGATACCTAGGAATAAATCTAACCAAAGAGGCAAAGAATCTGTACTCAGAAAACTATAAAATACTCATGAAAGAAATTGAGGAAGACACAAAGAAAAGGAAAAACGTTCCATGCTCATGGATTGGAAGAACAAATATTGTGAAGATGTCAATGCTACCTAGAGCAATCTACACATTCAATGCAATCCCCATCAAAATACCATCCACTTTTTTCAAAGAAATGGAACAAATAATCCTAAAATTTGTATGGAACCAGAAAAGACCCCAAATAGCCAGAGGAATGTTGAAAAAGAAAAGCAAAGCTGGCGGCATCACAATTCCAGACTTCCAGCTCTATTACAAAGCCGTCATCATCAAGACAGTATGGTACTGGCACAAAAACAGACACATAGATCAATGGAACAGAATAGAGAGCCCAGAAATGGACCCTCAACTCTATGGTCAACTAATCTTTGACAAAGCAGGAAAGAATGTCCAATGGAAAAAAGACAGTCTCTTCAACAAATGGTGTTGGGAAAATTGGACAGCCATATGCAGAAGAATGAAACTGGACCATTTCCTTACACCACACACAAAAATAGTCTCAAAATGGTTGAAAGACCTCAATGTGAGACAGGAGTCCATCAAAATCCTAAAGGAGAACACAGGCAGCAACCTCTTCGACCTCAGCTGCAGCAACTTCTTCCTAGAAACATCGCCAAAGGCAAGGGAAGCAAGGGCAAAAATGAACTATTGGGACTTCATCAAGATAAAAAGCTTTTGCACAGCAAAAGAAACAGTCAACAAAACCAAAAGACAACTGACAGAATGGGAGAAGATATTTGCAAATGACATATCAGATAAAGGGCTAGTATCCAAAATCTATAAAGAACTTATCAAACTCAACACCCAAAGAACAAATGATCCAATCAAGAAATGAGCAGAAGACATGAACAGACATTTTTCCAAAGAAGACACCCAAATGGCCAACAGACACATGAAAAAGTGCTCAACATCGCTCGGCATCAGGGAAATCCAAATCAAAACCTCAATGAGATACCATCTCACACCAGTCAGAATGGCTAAAATTAACAAGTCAGGAAATGACAGATGTTGGCAGGGATGTGGACAAAGGGGAACCCTCCTACACTGTTGGTGGGAATGCAAGCTGGTGCAACCACTCTGGAAAACAGTATGGAGGTTCCTCAAAAAATTGTGTACCTCTTAATTCCTTCCAAGTCAGATCATCTTGCCCAGGAGATATTCTTCCATCAGGCAAATTCAGATCAGGCATGGACTCGATGATGGTTCTGCCCAGTTTTCAGTAGTATGTCTCATCTTGTCTGTGCCTTTCCTTGGATTCAAAATGTCAAGAGTTCCTGGAGCATATTCCTTCAAGACACAGGCAGTATTTGCAAACCTATTGACAATTACTGTCACCCTGAACATTCACCAGATAATTCTTGAGTTCTATATTGATCTTACTGGGTTTTTTTCCAATATGTACAAATTTTCTATATTAAAACTGTTTGATATAGCTGTCCTAGTCTTCAAGGGGGCTTTCCAAGTGTGCTGACTTTGACTCTGCAGCAGTTTTAATTGAACTCTGTGGTTCAAGGTCAGTAATTTCTCAAGACTTATTCTTTTTTTTTTTTTTAAAGATTTTTTATTTATTCATTTGACAGAGATAGATACAGCGAGAGAGAGAACACAAGCAGGGGGAGTGGGAGAGGGAGAAGCAGGCCTCCTGCAGAGCGAGGAGCCTGATGCGGGGCTCGATCCCAGGACCCTGGGATCATGACCTGAGCCGAAGGCAGATGCTTAACGACTGAGCCACCCAGGTGCCCCTCAAGACTTATTCTTTAGGAGGCAGTCATTTTAACCTGCTCTTTAAGATCTTGCATCTCTTCCTCTATTGGAAGTTATTGGACCCTAGTTATCCCTTGTGAATTACTGAAATGATTCCTCTAGTTTATATATTCTCTCTAAAAGAAATGAGATCTGGAAACATCTCCTTTTCTTTTTTTAAAGACTTTTAAAAAAAAAGATTTATATATTTATTTTAGATGGGGGTGGGGGGAGGGGCAGAGGGAGAGAGAGAATCCTGAAGCAGACTCCCAACTGAGCACAGAGCCCGATTTAGGGCTCGATCTCACGACCCTGAGATCATGACCTGAGCTGAATCAAGAGTCAGCCACCTAACCTACTGAGCCACCAGGCACCCCATCCTTTTCTTTTTTTGTATCTATTTATTATGACCTTGAAGATCTAATGTCATTTTCCCCTTCATATCCCTCTGGAATATCTTCTATGGTCTCAACATTAAAGAATGCTTTCTCTTCCTCAAGTTAATTATTTGCCTTCCTTGCTTTATTTTTATTCTTCTCTTGCTTCTTTCTGAGTATATGTCTGAAGCCTAATTTTTTAAACCAATTCTTGGGCACTGTGATTCCAGGAAACATGCTGTTGCAGGTACAGACCTGTACTTTGCAAAAGGTTCATTGGGTTCTTTCTCTGTCTCCAGCAAAGAAGAAGGGATATCCTCTTTATGGGAAGGAATGACGTAATTTTATTTTTTTCATGAATCATGAAAACTAAAATTGACCACACCAATATGAATAAAATCCCACTTTGGGCCTCTACAATGTGGAGGTCAGAACAGTCGGAACTTGTGTAATGAACAAAACCACAGCCATCATGAGCCCCTGCGGGGACGGTGGTGCAGGGTATGCACGTGCAAACATGTGGACAAGGAATATGAACCAAAGATGTTAGCTCTTACTTTACCAAGAATGAAGTTTAAGACAACACAAAGAAGGATGAGATTTCAGGCAGCTGATACGGCACCGTCTGTTCGGGCCGGGCACTAATAATTTAAAGTCTGAAATTCACTAGCGGAGTCCACTTGGAACTGGGCAGCATGTGCTGTGTGAAGTCCCACCTGACAGCCTGGCTGAAAAACAGCACAAACAGCCAACATTTCTCTCCCTATTAATGTTCAAAGGAACGAATCCACATTCTGTCTCTTTTGCAGTGCCAAGTCAAAATAGAGTTTATAGTCAAGCTACAGCGGCTTGTCTTCCAGAGCCTATGCAGCAGACATCTGCCAAGGCCATTATGGCCCATTTTTGCTGAGATACAGTCAATTGCCTGAGGATAAAGCCACCTTCCACTGTGATGACCTGTCAAGGTCAAAATAACCATGTAGCCTGCACACAAAAAATCCCAAGTCTTACAGCCACTCACCTAAATCATGCCAGTTTAAAGTCAGCTCCACAACCTTAAAAGCATGTCATATAGTACAGTTTTGACTACCATCTGAGTTTAAAAAAAAAAAAAACAGTTGGTTCAGTAAATCACCATCCTAATCTTAAGTCCCAGTTATATTACCAGAAGGCTAAGAGCAGAGTACAATATATTTGCTAACGGCAAGAGATTGCAAAGGAAATCCAGAGATGCCGGACCACGCATGCTTGGTTCCTTCCCTCAGCGTCTCTAAAGAGCTAAGACATTCCTCCCTCACAAGAGGCCTAGAATTTTATTCGAGGGCCATCATACTACGTCATTAGTTCTTAACTGGGAGCCATTTTGTCCCAGTGGCAATGGCTGGAGAAATTTTTGGTCATCAAAATTCGGGGGCGTGTTACCGGCATCTAGTGGACAAAGGCCAGGGATGCTGTTAAAGAGCCTATGATGAATAAGAACGCTCCCACAACAGAGACTTCTTGGGCTCAAGATGATAGTAGTGCAAGGCTGAGAAAAAGTGCTCCATGCAGAAGTACGAAAGTTGGGAAATAATAATTCTTCCTCACACTTAGATTTATTGCCTCACTAAAATTCCACATGAGGGAGGTAGACAGGATACTCCCCAGGACAGCAGAGTGCTGGTAGAAAGGGGGAAGATACCAGAGAATAAAATGATAAATAACCTTTTCAAAATTATGTGCCTCTGTATGTGCTTGTATTTGGAATTGTTAACTGTCTACATGGCAGTATTTTAGGTGACTTCATTGTAATGTTTCCTTTTTATTTATATTTAAATGTTTCTACAATGGATAATTAGTATTTTTGTGGTGCTACATTTTAAGAAGGAAATCACTGCCTTTACTTAAGACATCCGGTCTGAGGCCAAGTCAGGGGAAAAAGAAGATATCCTATGACATGATCCTGAGCTTCCTAGACACACCAGGGAGCCTGTGTCCCCAGTTGCAATATTGCAAAGAAGTATGTTCAGATGCTGACAGTCCTGCTGGGAATAAAGAAGAACTTATTACAATTATTATTACTTATCTTTCAAGTGGCAACAGAACTCTCACTGCTCTGCGGAATATAAAGGAACAGATGACTTGGCAAATTCTTCATCACAAGTTCCCCGACGCCTGCATTCTCCTCTTTTGTGTTGCATAAAGGGGGAGACAGAGTTGCTTGACTCTTAACATATTATTAACTCTAAATCACATCTGAAATGGGAGCCCTGTGAGGAGGATTTAGATAACGACGCATCAAAGAAAAAAAGCACAGTCTAAAAATATTTGGTTTAAAATCTCATTTACAATGTGCCAAGTATTATTTTCCTTGACATGCTCTCTTGCCTGCCTTTGCAAAACCATAATCACAATAATTTCCCAATCATATTCAGTGGGGAAGAAGGTGCGGATTTCGGGACCCAGCTGGCAAATTTATAGAAACTGACGAAAGTCCAGTTCAGAGAACTCTGGAATCATACAATTCTAGAGTGAAAAGGCAGTTGTGATCATCCAAATTAACTTCCTTATTTTCAGAAACATGGAAACTGAGACTCAAAAATGGAGGTATATCATGCTGAAGGTCACATAGTATGTTAATAGAAAAGCTACATGTCTTAACTCTTGTACCAGTCCTGTCTCTACTCTGTGACACTTTCTCATCTATTGTATTATCTTTCCATCAAATATTCATTGAACATCCATTATATGTCTTCATTTACATTCATTCAAAAATGAAGCACAGAACTCTTACAGAGCTAACAGTTGGGGAAGAGGAAGGTCTTGTATATCGGTAATTATAAGAACAGAAGGTAAGTGATACACGCCCTAAAAGAGATACAGGCACCAAAAGAGAAAATAAGACAAATGAAATTCAAACTTCTCTAGAAATGAGACAGGTTACGTAAACAAGTGAAAGACGCTGTGTGTGATTAAAGGGATTAGTGAGGATCGGGGCAAACAGAGAATCCAGAGCGTTTACACTGTCAGCTCTAGCTAATTATCACCAAGAAGGAATGCAGGCTCATTTTTTTCCCCCCAAGAGACACTAAGCATCTCAATTTTTTTGTAAAATGGTCATGTTTTTAAATGATGTCAACGAAATAAAATTGTTTTAAAATCACGAATTTTGTACGTGCATGGTGGGGAAAGGGAGGAATGATCAGGAGAAGAGAGAAAAGGGATAGACCCACCGGAAAGGAGCTGACAGGTTTGGGGACGAGATGGCCATTAGACAGAATGCCAAATATTAGGCAGGTTGGCAGCTGACCTCGTGCAGTAATCTCTCTCCTTAGGATCCTGTCATGTTCCATATTGATTTCTTCGGTTTTGTTTTAGAGTAAGGTAATTCTTGAACAAGCTATTTTGTATGTGTTTTCATTATCTCAATAATAACTGGCACATTTTCTGACTCTAACAGCCTTCATAGGTACCCTGGGTCTTACCATTTGCCTTCTTCTTACAGATTGAGATGTGAAACATCTTTGCCGCTCTGTGCTACCCCCTTGAACCTTAGGTGGGCAGTGAATCTCTTTTGTGACAAGTCCATATTGAAACTGAAGAACAGATGGGAGTTGGTTAGAAATCATAAAGAACAGAGAGAAGCCAGCCGTGAATTACGATTGCCAAGAAATCCTCCAAAGTTATTCTGTATTAAGTAGCATGGAATATACTGGAAAACCCAGAATACTGAAAGGATAATGGAGTTCATTGTTTTTGCCTTTTTGCCAAAGAGTCGTAAAAGCTTTTTGATAGATTTTAAGCACCTGCTTTCCGTCTCCTGAGACAGAGTGCATGATGATTTCCTTTCAAACCTGGACTGGTCAGGATACAGGGTGGGACGTGGTTGGTCCTCAGGTCTTTCTCCCTCCCACAACAGGAGGAGCTGTTCCACTAAAATGTGACGTCTTGTGCAGTAATGGCACAGCAGAGGAGACGGAGATTCTGTTCTTTAGGGGGCTTACAAAATACAACACGTGGAGGCATGAATGCTATTTCAGCCACATATTGGTATAACAGGAGAGAGAAATTGTGCTGCTCTTAAATCAGATCAAGGAAAACACAGAGACACTAGACTTTATTCATTATGGGTGATTTTCTCATTTCCATAGTTGTTCTCTTTGTCGATGGAGAAGCCATACAACCACTGGGATAAAATGTTTATTGAGTACTTACTGAGTGCACGGCATTGTCTTCTTGCTGAGATTTGTCAGATGAACAACGTAGCTCTTGACATATGCCATGCTCGACTTGGCCTTGGAAAGGCCATTTCTTCTTTCTGAAATGCAATTCCCTTCTATTCATTCTTCAGATTTCAGCTTAAAGAATCTCCTGTTCAGGAAGCCTTCCTGACCCTGCAATGCTGGATGAAGAACTCTTCCTTGTGCACTATCCTAAAGGCCTGTGCACATCTCTACCGTAGCACTGACTTCCTGTTTCCTCCTCCATACTGTAACAGAAGGCAGAGTTTTATTCAACCTCACAGCCTCAGTGTCTCTCATGGTGCTTAGGATACTGCACACGCTCAGTGAATGTTTATGGCATGAATGAAGAAATGAGTGAGTGGATGAATGAAGAAATGAATCATTGGACGGATGAATGCCTGGATGGATGAAATATGTCAGGAATATAGAGGGAGTGACTTACTTCACCTCAAGAAATCAGCAAGGACTTTACAGAAAGATAGAAATATTTGTTGGGACTTTTTAAAAAAGATTTTATTTATTCATTTGAGAGAGAGAGAGCATGAGCCGGGGGGAGAGGCAGAGGGGGAGGGAGAGGGAGAAGCAGACTCCCGGCTGAGCAGGGAGCCCAATGTGGAACTCAAACCCAGGACCCAGAGACCATGACCTGAGCTGAAGGCAGACTCTTAACCATCTGAGCCACCCAGATGCTCCTTGTTGGGACTTTAAACATTATTTAATTCATTTAGTAAAGATTTCTTGAGGGTTTACTTAGTGCCATATGCTTTTTAAGGCAGTAGGAATACAGTACAGTACAAAACTGCCAAGTTTTCTGCTCCCAGAGTTTACAGAGTAAACTGGAAAGAGAGAGAAAGAAAGAAAGAAAGAAAGTGGTAAAGAAAGATAGGAAGAAAGAAAAAGAGAGAAAAAGGAAGGAAGGAAGGAAGAAAGAAGAGAGAGAAAGAACATTTTAGGTAGTGATGAGTGCTATATGAAAATAAAACAGTATTATATGAAAGGGTGTGAATAAGGGCAAAAATGAGTAAAGATTTTCCACAGCAAAGCTCAACCAAAACTCTAATTTTCTTAACTGATTCTGCTCAATTCTCAAGCTTCCTGCTTATGGGAGGTGTCAAAGCTTGTTCTAAAGGATGATTTCTTTAGTTGGGCTGGACCTTCGGTCCTTCGCTGTTTTTTCCTCTTTCCACTCTGAACTTCCTGAAATTTTCTACTACACTCTCAACAATTTCTCAACCCCTTCTTTCTGCTTATTTAAGCCTACAATCAAACTCTAAATCTCTTGGAAAACCATCTGTATCCTTTTTGCCTCCATAGCCAAATGATCCAAGGAAAATGAAAGGAAATCAATTAGAAGGTGGCGTGTTTTGTTTAGGCTTAGAAGGAAAAGAATGGATTGCAGGAGTGGGTGGTTACAGCAGGCACTGAGACAACACTCTTCCTCCCAGATGGGAGAGTCAACACTGGGAAACTGTCTTGTCTTTGGGCTTTCTGCATGGATACCTCATAAGTCTTTGGCAGCATGATGGGGCGCCTGGGTGGCTCAGTCGTTAAGCGTCTGCCTTCGGCTCAGGTCATGATCCCAGGGTCCTGGGATTGAGCCCCGCATCGGGCTCCCTGCTCCACGGGAAGCCTGCTTCTCCCTCTTCCACTCCCCCCCCCCCCCGGCTTGTGTTCCCTCTCTCGCTGTGTCTCTCTCTGTCAAATAAATAAATGAAATCTTAAAAAAAAGTCTTTGGCAGCATGAGATGCATGGCAGTCCAAAATTCTCAGCAGAACTATGTAACTAATAATCAAGGAATTTAGATACTGGTCAACCCAGAATATATATTACAATTAAAAAATATCTAGTGGAAGCATTGACGTGTCAACAGAGTTGTCAAAATTCTCTCTTTGATTGAATGTGAGCATATTCAGTGTAGGCATCTCATGACTCATGCCCATAGGCACTGTGACTATGTTCCATAAAAACCCCCAAATTCAATAGAAGAACTACAGATGCTTAATGAGTCAAATTCCACTCAGGCTTACTGCATAGTAAGCTGTGTTCTTCCAATGGTAATGCATGGATGTTGGGCACTGGGACCTAACAACAGGTCATCTTTGTTATCTGAAACATCACTGAGCATGAATGACAATACCCACTATTCTAGCTTCTGCATCACGAAGGCAAAAAAATCCAGTTTGGTGGTAGATTTAAGATGCCTGTATTACATACAGCACTTCTCAATATTCAGCTATCCCCACTTTTCAAAAGTTTGTGTTACAACCACTTTGCTATATTAGTCTCTGTTTTCACTAATCAAAGGAAATTTGAAAAGAATTTTCACTTCTAGGAAAAAGGAGAAAAGCAAAAACTAGTGTGGCGTGTTTGCTTTGCTGTGTGCCGTTATGGAGGCAGTGGGGGCCCGAGCAGCGAGAGCGGCTCCGCCAGGCTCCTTCTCCGGGACCTGCCCTTCGGCATCGCAGCACCAAGATGCATCTGAGAACATCTGCGCTTTGTCTTCATTCATTTTGTTCATCCATGAGCAAGATGTGTCCTAAGGTACCAGAGGAGCCTAAGAAAGGTTAATTTTGGGGTCTGGGAATGCTTAAAATTTTTCCTATTTAAATTAGTATTATCGCTTCACTTTACGCCATTTCGCCTTAAAAAAGCTTTCGTAAGAGTGCTCGCTCGACTTTTGGGGGTGCCTGGGTGGCTCAGTCGGTTAAGCGTCTGCCTTCAGCTCAGGTCATGATCCCGGGGTCCTGGGATCGAGCCCCATGTCGGGCTCCTTGCTCAGCAGGGAGCCTGTTTCTCCCTCTCCCTCTGCCTGCCGCTCGCCCTGCTTGTGCTGTCAATAAATAAAATATTAAAAAAAAAAAAAAAAAAAAAAAAGAGTGCTCGACGTTTGGATAGCCAGGGGAAACCTGTAACTTGCTTCCAACTTGGACTTTTTAAGCGAAGAAATACAAATAGGCACCTTAAGAAAGCTGCCCTGTTCCACTAGAGCCCAATGACAAGTGCATTCTAGTTTGTTATTTATTTATTTATTATTTATTTAGAACAGGAGTGGGAGGGGCAGAGGGAGAGAAAATTTCAAGCAGACTCCGCATGGAGGCCAATGCCAGGTTTGATCTCACGACCCTGAGATCACGACCTGAGCCCAAACTGAGTGGTTGCTTAACCCACTGCGCCACCCAGGTGCCCCCAAAAGTGCTTTCTATTTATTGACTTATTCAACAAATATTAATGAAAACCTACCCTGTAATGTAACATTATGGTAGTTGCTGGGGGTGCAGTGGAGTTTACTTTTTAATTAGGAAAATATTAATCAAATAATTATATAGATAAAAATAAAAATAAAAATGATACAATGGTTACAAAGGTAAGACATACGGTGCTTTAAGAACAAGTGATAGGGACCTAGACAGAGTCTGGAGAGTCAAGAAGTCTGCCCTGAGGAAGAAGTAAATGATGTGAGATCTAAGGGAGTTAACTGGGTGAATGGAGGGTAGCCGGGAGCGGGACTGGGGAAGAGAGCTCCAAAGAGAGGAAACTGCATACAAAGTCCCTGCACTAACCTGGGGTTCAATCAAAAGGGCCAGTGTGGATGGGAATGATCATTCTGAGATCAGACTAGAGCGGTGGGTTGAGGCCAGACCTTGTAGGGTGCAGTTGGCCACTTTAGATAATTTCGTCTTTATTCTTAGAACAATAGGAATCTCTTAAAGAATTTGAAGCAGAAGCATGGTCAGGCATTCGAATAAATTTTTTGTTAAGTATGCCTCATCCTACATTTTAATAAAAATGAATAAAATCTTGTTTTGCTGTGCTTTAAGGGTGGTAAACAACCTTTCCCACTGAGACCATTTCCTTGTTGTGAACAGGTTTACTTCGTTTCGGATCAGCAGGGAGCACCTCACTCAAAGGTGATAAAGACCTGCTGTACCTCAAAGATGTGAATATATTTTGAAAAGTAAAAAAAAGGTTCTAGAATGCATTTATAAGGAATGGCATAACTTACAAAAACATTATATAATCAAGATGTAATGGCTTACTAAACTTTGGGCCTAACCAATCAGAATGAGATTGATACCATTGCAAACCAATAGAATGTGAGGCACTTCCAGAGTTCCAGAGTGCCGATTTCCCCAATTAGCATACAGCCTACTGGGCCGACCGTTGGACACATTGACCCATGTATCCTAGAGAGTGTGCAGAGCTGGCTGCAAACTGTTACATGCAGTTAGGTACCCCCTACCCTTGGCAAAGACATCTGCAAATGAGACCCTGAGATAAACCTGCTGGCAAGGAGCAAAGGCCAAGCTGGTGAGAAAGACATGTGCCCTCCAGCCACACCCCACCTTGCTTACTTGCAGATAAGTTTCAGCTTCTAGAGCTTCAGGTTCTAGGGGAAATAAAAAAGTAAAGCTTTTTTTTTTTTTTTTTAATTTTTTTTTTTTTTTTTTTTTTAAGATTTTATTTATTTGTGAGAGAGAGAATGAGAGACAGAGAGCATGAGAGGGAGGAGGGTCAGAGGGAGAAGCAGACTCCCTGCCGAGCAGGGAGCCCGATGCGGGACTCGATCCCGGGACTCCAGGATCATGACCTGAGCTGAAGGCAGTCGCTTAATCAACTGAGCCACCAAGGCGCCCAAAAGTAAAAGCTTTTTAAGCTAAGTGTTTATGTACAATTTATCTTGGTATCGAAAACCACAAATGCCAAACCTGGGTCCTTGTTTTGACCTTAGCTGTATTTCCATAGACTGAAAAAGGCATGCCTTTTGAAAACCTTTTATTACACCAGATGGAGAACTGCCCCTCTGGACACATTTTAGCTTTTTTGTTTTGTTTTGTTTCCTTCATCTGCCTGATCTACAAATGTTAGTGTGACTGAGGCATCAGCTTTTGGATGTCTTCTCTTATTCTCCTAGTGAACTCATTCCATCTCATGGCTTTAAATACACTGGTCAAATGTTGAAGGCTCTCAAATTTATATCTCTAGCCAAGATTTTTCCCTCTGAACTATAAACTCATAAATCCAGCTGTCTGATCAACCACTCTGCTTAGATGTTTAATAAGCATCTCAAACTGCACATGGGAAAAACTGGATTTTTTTGATCTCCCCCCCTCAGTAATGACAATTCATTATTACAGTTGCTCAAGCCAAAAACCTTTGACTCTTTTTATTTCATAAGCTATTATGATTTATTAAAACATTCTGGCTCTATATTCTAAATATATCAAAAGCCAAATAACCTCTTACCACTTAACTAGTCTCCCCACTTCTGCCTTGCCCCTTTCGGTCTGTTCTCAACACAGTAGTCAGATCTTGATGAAACATATATCTGATCATGTTATTCCTCCATTCAAATATTTCAGTGGTTTCTCATCTAATTTAGTACAAAAGCTGAATTCCTTAAAGTGAGCTACAAAGCTGTAGAAGAAGAGATTCCATATCGCTTCTTTAATCACACCTCTACTATTCCTCCCTAGTTCACTCTGCTCTAGCCCATGGGCCTCTTTGCTGTTTCTTGAACACATTAGTTCACTCTCACCTCAGGACTTGAATTTGCCCTTTTTGTACCTGGAATACTCTTCCTCCAAATACCCATATGGTTCACACTTTCACTTCTTCTAGGTCTTCATTCACATATCACCTTCTCAGAACCCAAAACTGTTTTCTTGACTGTCCCTTATCCTTGCACACTTCTTACACATCCTCCCCTGCTTATCTGTCTTCTGTAGTTATTATCATCCAACATAATCTATGTTTTACTTATTTATCTTATTTATTATCTGTTTCTACCTGCAGAATATCAATTCCCGAAGGGCATGGATTTTTGTCTATTTTATGTGCTCTTATTATCTCCACGGCCTAGAAAATTTCCTGACCCTTAGTTGCATTCAAAATATATGGGTCGAATATAAGAATTCATGTTCATAGCACAGTGAGAAAAATGTAGTGAATGCATCCAGTAAAGACTAGGCAGCAGGGGGAAGTACTTAATTAGATGAGCAAACAGTGTCATAAATAAATATTTTTTTTAATTGAGGTAAAAATGACCCCCCAAATAGTAAAATTTGGCAATTTGATACATTTGAAAAGTACACTATGGTGATTTGATATATGCAGACATTGTGAAATCTTAAAAGCATAGTGATGAATGAATAAAAATAAGATACAGAGTATAATCTTTCACATGGTAACATTTATACAGTTTAAAACCCCATTATGCTGAAATAACATCATATTTCTTGCAAGTATATCTACCTATAGGAATATGCAGAATGAGAGAAGTAAATAATGGTGATGGGGGTAGAGGGAGAAAATAGTAACAGATAAAACAAGAGAGGAACGTTGTATGGACTGGTGATGATACTGTGCCATGAGGTGAAAACTGTGAGTCACTCGGCTTTTGACACCCAGGGCCCCCCAAATAACCACACATGCAAATGGGAATCGCTCCTGACACAGTGTGGAGAATGGCTTGCAGGAGGCAAGAGTCCATGTAGGATGACCAGATATCAATGCAATTGTCCAGTGAGATATGGTGGTAGGTTGAACTAGCATGGCAAGAGATGGAGATAAATGTATGCATTTGAAAGGTACCGGGGAGGTAAAAATCTATAGGATCTGATGCTGAATTGGCTCTTGGGTGAGGGGAAAAATAGGGAGATTTCAAAGACAATTCCTAAGTTTCTGGTTCTGATTTTATCATTCACTGGGAAAGAGAATATTGGCATAGGAATTTCCTCATCATTTTTGGTTCGATCGTATATTTATAATTTTGACCATCTATATGAAACACAATCAGGTAGTAGTGTTCATGAAGCTAATACCACAATATTTTTCATTTGATAGATGCTTGAATTATGCTTTATGGGAGTCATGCTTCATATCTCCTGATTCATTCATTTCTTCAGATAATAAGATGAATTAAATTGAGTCCAGTAGTACTTTAGATTATGGGAATTTACTAGATTAAAAAAATAATCTTTAAAGCTTCAGGATTCAGGGCTTTGTACTTTGCAAAGCATTACTTAAACAAATTGAGGGAATGACAAATGAAGAGCATAGAGTCTGATAACATAAAATAAAAACCCATAGCAATTATTTGCAACTGGCTGAGGTCAATTTAGTTGAAGCATCTTGCAAGAGATAAACACGCGCACAAATTTAAAATGAATTTAAAAGTGAATATCTCCGAGTATTGGAATTAATCATTCTCATTCCTGTCTTTCTATTGTGCTCTGTACCTTTATGATAGCACTTATCACATTCTGTGCTGAATTATAATTACTAGTGGTACATGTCCTGGGTTTTCTACTCTTACTGGGCAAAGACGATGTCTCATCTGGTATTCTACTCAGTGCTCACACATTGCTTAATGCATAATGGCCACTCATTATATGTTTGTTGAATTTAGTTAATCTTTTATTTTATTTTTTAAAGATTTTATTTGCTTATTTTAGAGAGAGAGAAAGAGCATGAGCTGGGGGAGAGGCAGAGAGAGAATCCCAAGCAGACTCCACGCTGAACATGGAGCCCTGATGTGGGGCTCAATTTCACAACCCTGAGATCATGACCTGACCTGAGGTCAGGAGTCGGATGCTTAACCGACTGAGCCACCCAGGTGCTCTGAATTTAGTTATCTTTTAAATCTAAGTTAAATTTAAATTTATCTTTTATATTAATTATTATGTTATTGATTTTAACATTTTTTAATAGTTAAAAGAAGATCCAAACCAGTTTTCCTAAGAAAATGACTTACAAGTGTGAGTTTATATTTGACAAACTCAACTGCTGGACCCAGAAACATGTGAGGGCTATACTTACTACCTTCTGAAGCTCCATTCAAGGAATTTGCCATTTTCCTGCCTTTCTGATTCTTGTTCCCTATTCTTCTTGTTGTTATTGTTTTGACCCAATTACATATGAAGAGGTAGTGATGTGACTATTGTGTCTCAGCATCTACTGCTGATACCTGAAAAGCAAATCTTAGGCAAGAAATGATGATACAAGTCTGGGTTAACAGAAGCTTCAATTTTGTTACTCATATAAAAGAGGAAAACAGGTAAATTTGTATGTGAATTTGTCAGTGATCAGCCCAATAAATCTTCAATTTACCTTAAATCCTCTCTGTGCACTACTTTTCTCCCTCACATCATTCAACAAATATTTATTGAGTGTTTTAAGTAGTTGGGACACATCAATGAATAAAACAGACCAAAATCCCTGCCCTTGTGGAGCTTATGCTCTAGTAGAGGGAAATAGACAAAATAAAATAAGCAGTACCGAAAAATGGACAGAGTGAGAAGAGAGAGGATATATAGATATATATGTTGTGTGGTGGTAAGTACTAAGGAAAAAGAGTAGATAGAACAGGGTAAGATGGGTTCAGAGCATGGGGGGTGTGAACGGGCAATTTGCATTAGGAACTAGAGAGGTTAAGATAGGTCATGCTGTGAAATTAAGACTCGAACAAAGCTTTAAAGAATCTGCAGGAATTAGTCAAGCAGTTGTGTGGAGGAGAGTATGCTGGGACGAGAGAAGAGCTAGCTAGCTCAAAGCCTGGTGTTTTTGAGGAACAAGATCGAGGACAGAGTGATCGATAGGAGTGGGCTAATGGAGCCTTGCAGACATTGTAAGAAACTTGGGTTTTACTCTAGGTGAAGAGTCATCACAGGGCTGTGAGCGGAGGAGTTACACAATCTGACTTGTCATTTTAAAGGATCTGGCTACTGTGTTGAAAAGAGACTGGGGGTGGGGAAGTTACTACAACCATTTAGGTGAGAGATGGTGGCCCAAATCAGAATGATGGTAACGTGAGTAGTTTCCACTACAGTGGTCAGCTGCTGGATATATTTTTGAAAGTGGAGTCATCTGAATTTCCTAACATACTGGATGTGGGTTGTGAGAGAAATAGCGGATTTGGGGGTCACTCTGAACAACCGGCAGGGGAGAGCTGCCATAAATTAAGATGGGGGGCCTGAATGTGGGGGTAGGGTGGTCAGGAGTTCCGTTGGGGCTGGGCTGAGCTTGAGATGTCTGTTAGTCATCTGAGATCCTCCCTTCATACTTCTTAGTTGAGAAAGAGCTTGGGGACTCTGATAAATACAGTATTTGTTGGTCTAGTCAATACTGTTTCTTTACGAATTGAGGGGTTCATTTGTCAAAAAGATTGGATGACGCATACAGGGTTCTACAGATGGAATTGTTGTCATGAACAGTTGTTCTGGTAAACTGCCATCTAGGCATTAAATCAGAGCCAAGCTCAGAATGCTCTGGCCTATTTAAGGGAAAACCGGCCATGGGTAATGATTTCAGTCACTGGAGAAGGGGCTTATAAAAAAGAACTCCCTTGTAATGAAGACATAGAACTAACACTCATTAAGAGTTTGCAACATGCCAGACACACTGTCCCATGATCTCACTTAAGGCTTAAACAGCTCCATGAGCTAGATTCTACGACTACTCTCTCTGTTTTACAAAAGAGGAAAAGAAATCACACAGAAGTTAAGGAATTTGCTAGTATGGGCAGAGCTGGGATTTAGACCCAGCCTTCTGAGTCTAAAGTTTTGTGCCTTTACCTTCTTCCCTCAGCTTTAAGTATTCGAGCCCTATAAAACTTCAGTTGGTGCTCAGAAGGGTAATTTGGGAAGCTGGTCACTATGTCTTTTATAGCAATTGAGGTTGTGACAACAGGTGTTGAGCAATCACGTATATAGTGGCACACAGGGAAGATGGTGGGGGTGGGGTGGGGTGGGGGGTTTGGGGGCGGGTACAGAATGAAAAGGAGTTAAGGAACTGGGAAGGGAAGATTAGGACTGCCAGGTTTCAAAGTCAAATTTTAGAACTTAATTCTAAGACTGATTATTTTTTGGAGAAGTCCTGTCTAAAATAAAAACCCGGGGGGTGGTTTTTAAACATGAAGTGATTAAATTAAAGGCATATGGGAGGTGGATCTCTCAAATTATTCAAGAATAATTTGTGTAAACTTGCCTGTAAACAAGAATTTTTACCATGATTTTATTGATTGCATGGTTGATAGCCTGGAATTTAATTTAAAATGTGCCATTGACTAAACCAAACTCTTGGCACTTACACACTAAGTGAAACTGTGGATTTGCTTGTAGTTTTTCAGCTAGATTTTCTATGACTCAAGAGAACTCCTAGGGAAGTCTGTGTCTGCAGCTTAACTATGGTGATATCACAATGTCCCCTTTTTTAGACATGTGAAGTCACTTCAGGAAGTAAGCGGGGTACATATGTACCCCCTTCCTTTCTTTAGGACTTGCTCACTTTCAGAGAGAGGAGACACTGCTTCCTCAACTCAAACCAGCAAAATGATGGTTGATGAAACCCTTTAAAAGATACTGAGATGAAAAATAGCTGAGATGGTTTGTCTTAGCTACACCTTCTGGCATCCTTTATTTTCAAAACAAGACAACCAGTGTGTTCATCAATGCACTCTATTTCTTTGGCTTTATTTGCATTTCCTTTGCTGTAAGATTTTGACATTTTCACGTCTTAAGTGATTGAAGAGCTGTTCTTTCAAGGCCTTTGTCTGCTCCCTGGTGGTCAGATAGAAAATTGCACTTGCGAGCAGTGGACAGCCATTTGTATATTTCCAGGCCACGTGAAAAAATTGTACTTCAAATTTGCATTGGGAAGTTCATTGTCTCTCATTTTAGCAACAGATGGATGCTGCATTAGGTTACATCACTGTTTTCTTAATTTCACTGAAGGTTTTAAATGACTCTTTTATTATATAATGTCTTTTATTATATAATATCCTAACATGTCTACAAATTTCTATTTGCTTCATTTCAAGTGTACAGAGCTATAGTCTGGGGAGGTCAGTTGTTAGGAAACAAAAAGGAGAGAAGCAAGATTAAGAGTCATTCCTGGAAGAGAGAGGAAGACTGGTGTTTCATGAGATGCTTCCCAATTGCTGGAGTGGTAAGACCAAGGCTTTCCTCTGGTTCCTTTTCTTTTTCTTTAACACACACACACACACACACACACACACACACACACACGCTGAATGGTGATTCAGTTTCCTCTAAGAATAAAGTATGGGTAATGGCTTTATGTTTAAATTAATTCCAACTTCTTCATTCAATCCCCATGGTGAATTGCTGTCTCTTTCTCTAAGGGGAAAGAGACTTGCTTCCATACTTTGAATTTGCTACTCTTCAAGTCTTTACCATCACCATCACGGAAAAGACAAAACAAAATCCTAACAACCTTAGAACCTCAATTTCATCTAGGGCCCCCTCCCCACTATTTTGTAACTAATGACAATTCTCATTGACTTTACCATGCTTCCCATGATTAGAAATAGCTCTCAAGAGATACCTATTTCTTTTAAAAGTAAAAAAAAAAAAAAAAAAAAATCCAGGTACCGCTTGCACAATAAGCCGTGGCCAGAGAAAGGTAAGCCATGACTCTCGAGTTCTTATATAGCAGCTCTGTGTTTTGTGGGAAGCGGAGCATGTGTTCGACTTTCTTTGTTCATAATTTCCAGTCAAGGTATGCATGAGAATGACATCTTTATACTGTGGTGTATTTCTGTCCAATATGAAATAGGAAATGCAAATCTCTTAATGCTATGTTGAGTGTGATCCCTCTCTAAAAGTATACTTGAAATGAAAATTGTAAATCCAACAGCTTGCTTTTTTCCTGAACATACGAATTTCTGAAAATTTCTCAACATAGAACTACAACAGGCCTCGTTCCCTTGGCCTATGCAGTTTCTTTGGCAGGCTGGGAAAGCAAACTCTTGTCTGAGAGGTTTGTATGCTTCTCTCTGACCTGAACCAAGCATTCATCTAAATGGAGCAGGAACTAAGGAAGAGTACTAAGGAGATTTCGTTTTAGACCCAGGAAACACTGCATGAACATCATTGTGTTGGGTGCCTTGCACTTGGTATTCTGACCAACCAGCTAGAGACTGGAGGTTCCAATGACCCCCATCATGGTTTCCATTAATTTGCTAGAGCAGCTCACAGAACTCAGAGAAACATTTTATTTACTAGATTACTGGTTTATTATAAAAGGATACAACTCAGGAACAGCAAGCAGAGGGCAAGGTGTGGGGAAAGGGCATGGAGTTTCCACACCCTCTTGGAGCACACCACTCTCCCTGAATCATCCTATGTTCACCAACCGGGAAGCTCTCTGAACGTTGTCCTTTTAGGATTTTTAAGGAGGCCTCATTACATCAGCGTGGTCGATTACATCGTTGGCCATTGGTGACTGAACTCAATCTTCAGCTCCTCCTCCCTCCTGGGAGGGTACAGGGTCGGTCTGAAAGTTCCAACCTTCTAATCATGTAGTTGGCTCCACCAGCAATCAGCCCACATCCTTAGGAGACCTAGGGAATTTCTAAAGGTCACTTAATTAATATAACAAAAGACTCCTTAGTGCTCTCTTCCCAGGAAGTTCCAAGGGTTTTTACGAGCTTTGTGCCAGGAGCAGACAAAATACTTCTTATTATAAATAACAGTATCCCACAGGACTATTGCTCTGATTGGTTCAATTCTGAAGCAGATCCATTGCTGTGATTGGACTTTATTAAAATGTAAGCACTCATAAAAGGGTAAAATAAGTTTAAACTTAGAATGAGAATTATTATAAGTTCATGAATTTATTGAAAATCTCTGTACCCTACAGTATAAATGATATTGTTTGTTTTTCAATTTTTTTCAGCAATTTTTTTTTTCCTTAATTCTCCCTTGCAATCTTTTTTTGGCAGTATCTTGGGCAGATTCCACAACTTTCTGTTTGCTTTTGTCTATTGAAATTAAATCTGGGTTCTATTTAAATCCGCAATCTTTATATTTGATCCAAAGTTCTTCTGCAAAGTATACATAAGCTGTGCTATTTGTAGCGGTGGAAAATTTTTACCTTCTTCCTTCTAGATTCTTTGGTTGTTCTAATAATTAAATTGACACATGACAGATTAACAGGAGAAAAACAAATTTAATTTAGTCCATATGGGAGCCCCAAACATATGAGACTCCAGGGCAAGTCAGGCAATTGAGGCTTATATATGCTATCCAGAGCTAAGGAATAAGATAGGGGCCTTCAAAGGGGAGGAGGGTAATTCACAGGGCAATAAGAAGAGCAGATGTTTAGTTTAGTAATTAGATGTTTGCCCTGCCTTACAGATAGGTCTTTTAGATAAAAACTTATCTCATAATAGCTCTCTTTCTGGGCCAGGCCCCATATCTAAATTCTTTTCGGTAATTAAGGGAAGGGTAAAAGTTTTTCTTGAGTCTGCTGGGTCTTGATTGCCTTGAGCTCAAAATAATCCTCATGCCCAAGTGGCATATTCTGGCAAAACCCCTTCCCTTTCATGTTCAAAGTGTGGTCCATGGACTCTTTCTGGCCCACGAATGGTTTACTACTGATAGTGAATAAGTGAGAATAAGCATTTAGAAGCTTGTATAACAACTTGACATTGATGTAACATCCAAGTTCATTCAAGCCCCTCATCTAAATTCTATACTTCATCACATAGACCTATTGGCACTACTGAGAACCCTCTTCTGGGTATCCTGAGGGCCACAGGGAATTGGAATGAAGCAGAGATTTGTCCCCATCTTCTTCCCAGGCACCACATTCCCTTCAAGCCTTGTGGCACAGGTCCTGAAGGAAGCTCCCTGTCTTTGGGCTCCTTGTTCATGTGTGCCCCACACCCAAGGGACACATCTCAAAGCTCTCCTAAGAACTCTCTCATTGCTCTCAGCTACAGAAGCAATGACACTGTGGGGAACGATGTATTTCCACAGTTCAGCAATTGTTCAGCGAGGGAGTGAGTTTCCAGGGATTTTTTTTTCTTATAGTTACCCTTACATCTTTATGAGAGCTTGTCTTGAAGCTCTCCTCTCTCTCTCACATGGCTTGGGCTGGATGGGAGTGGAGGCAGAAATGGAAAGTTTTCTCTCTAAAAAATTACATTCTCTACATCTCTCTGTCTCTTTGTCTCTCTCTCTCTCTCCCTCTCTCAACTGTTGCGATGTTTAGTGATTGGGTAGAGGTTGAAGTACATGGGGCCAATTCTGCTACCTCTTAGAAAGTTTAAAGCTGTCTTCAGATTCTGGTAATGTTTGGTAAATTCTGATTTCATCCTCAAGCCTTAACCATAATTCTGGCCAGTAGAAAAAAAATCATCTCAACATCCTATTACATCTGCTTCAGTAGATTGCATTCTGTTTGGGAGGAAGAGGTTGAAACCGTCTGTGATGGTTAATTTTATGTACCATCTTGAGTGGGACAGAGATGTTCAGATAGCTGATAAAATATTATTTCTGGGAGTGTCTGTCAGGATGTTTCTGGAAGGGATTAGCATATGAATTAGCAGACCAAGTAAAGATCACTCTTACCAATGCAGGTGGGTGGCACCCAGTCCATTAAGGGCCTGAATAGAACAAAAAGGCAGAGGAAGTGTGAATTTGATCTCTTGCTGGAACTGGGGCATCCGTCTTCTTCTGCCCTTGGATGCAGGCGGTGCTGGTTCTCAGGAGGCCTCAAGGCCTTCAGACTCAGACTGGATTACACCATCAGCTTTCCTGGTATTTTAGTTGGCAGATGGGAGATTGTGGGACTTCTTAGCCTCCATAGTAACATGAGTCGATTCCTATAATAAATCTCTATCTATCTACCTATCTATCATCTATCTATCATCTATCTATCTATCTATCATCTATCTATCTATCTATCTATCTATCTATCTATCTATCTATCTATCATCTCCCATTGCTTTTGTTTCTTTGGAGAACCCTAATACATCATCCTATTAGTTGTTATATTCTACATGGGCCGCTGGGAACCCAAGCAGCAATTATGCAGAGTAATCTGAATTCTGAGGACAATAGCCCAGAGTTCAGGGAATTCCTGGCCTTGGACTCAACTATGGTTACATCTAGATTTCTAATAATAAGTCACATCTAGATTTCCATACGCAGGTAGTCTATTTCTCTGAAATGAAAGATGTTGTAAAAATTAAAATGTGTCCATGTATGTTAGGCTCTTAGAACAGTGCCTGGCACACGGTAAGCTCTTAATAAATGTTAGCTGTTAACTGTAGCTTTGTCTACCCAGGGTGCTTTCTCAATCTTCTTATTTTTGTGAAAGCATTGTTGCAGACTGAAAAATGGCTCAATTTTCTGTCCCTCTCTATATCCATGCCCTCTGCATTGAACTTCTCCTATCAAGAGGTAGAGGCTCTTTCCCCAATCCTTGAATCTGGGTTGGCCTTGTGACCTGTTTTAATCAATAGAATGTAGTGGAAGTGACATTGTGTCAGTCTGAGCCACGTTCTTTGTGGACTTCAACCTTCTCTTCAGTTCCTTCTTTGGTCAAGAGAACAGGCCCAAAGTAGCCTGCTGGAATGAGGAGTGCTGAGGCACCTCAGTTAGAAGACAGCCGCCCCTGGTCAGCTAAGCTGCTGAGCTGATAGGCAACTGACTGTGGACACAGGCGGAGGTCCAGCCAGCCACACCCCAGAAGAACTGTCTATCTGAGACCAGGCTAGACTGGTGGGCTTCAGAATTAAGAACTAAATGAATGATTCCTGTTTTAAGCCCAAGATTTGGGGTAGTGCTCCTCCTCCAGTCAATGGCCATCTCAATGTGATTCCACACCTGTCAAATTCCACTTAACTTTTAACAGCCATTTCAACTGACATCTCTTCTAAGATGTTTCTAATTTCTTCAGGCAATGTGTTCTCTCACCTGGAATTGAACCCTCATTTTTATATTGTGTCCCCTTTGTAGTTCTTCTCTTAGCAACTCATATTGGTTTCTCTACAGCTAATAAGTGAACACTCAGTAGACACGAGGATGCAACCCAGACCAAGGTACTCATTCCACTTTTTCCCATGTGATTTGACCCAAGAGGGCCAAGCAGGGCCATTCAGAGTCTGCTTTTACAATATAGACCTGAGGAAAAGAGTTTAGTTTCTCTTTTAGATTAAGAGCTATAAGGATATAGATCTGGTGCTACACAAGGAGAGGAGCAGATAAGGGAGAGGAACTGAGGGCCGGGGAGAAAAAGGGCCACGAATAACGAGGAGAGAAAAGCATTGCTGAGGATGGGAAAAAGGGGCATGAAGGAAGTGAAAAAAGAGGTAAGAAAACTGTTAACATTGAGACCCTGGATCTGGCCTGCTTTGGGGGTGGTTAATTCACTTTTTTACTCAAGCTCTGTTGGGTTGTATTCTGATTATTTGTAACAAGAAAGAATCCTTATAATCATCTTGTGAATTGAAGGTTAATATGAACCATCATCCCAGCACTTTATTACCTCTGAGTAGGTTGACAACATAATGTGTTGTCTAAACTGAGGCACTTCTCAGAGTTAAAGGGAGTGCTCTTAGTAGTTATTTTGAGAAAACAGGTATTAACTGAAACCATCCCTGAGTTCCCTAGAAAAACAAACTGGAACTGCAAAGCTGAGGACCAGATGCTGGGAAGTCGTGTCACAAAAAAATCCAGGCATGGAGTCTCTCTGGGTTTCCTACCATGGCTGCCCGTCAGCATCCCACTTTTAGAGCCTGTTTAGATATAACACAGTTAATGGACAAGAACCCACAGGAAGTTTATTAGACAGGTAGCAATTAAACTCTTTGAAACTACGTTGTGCTCATGTAGGAGATTTCTTGGAGTTCTTTTTGTAATCATTCTAACTTAAATAATTAAAAAGAGTGCAGGTTTTAGTCTCTGTGTGGGAATTTTCCTGTACGATACTGTATTTTCTATTCTGTGGAGAGAAATAAATGAATATCATGTTTAAGTTAGATGTTGAATGTGTTTGGTATACACATGCCATACTCAGATAAAACTGTGTTGGCCAGTCAAAAGAACACAATGTGTGACTAGGGCTGGAGAAATTTTTAAATTTCCATTAACTTTGATTTTCCTGTATGAGCTAAAGCAGAGACAATATATTTAGTCTCCCAGTCCCCCATTGCAGATGTAGTGGTTTGGGGGCTCAGGGAACAGGAGGGCTAATAACGAGTAGCTAGGCCTGTGTTCTAGGGAACAGCAGAAATAGTCGGGACCATTAACACAGGACTGGAGTCCAATCAGAATATGGTGCCCATCTTGTTTGTTCGGTTGCTGACTTGAAACCTAATTTTACCCTTTACCATTTTTTCCCATGTAATATGCAACCAAATAAATACATGGGAATAAACCATCAGTAAAGTCACTGTATGTGTGTGTATGTGTGTAGAGGGGGTGGTGGTGGTGGTGATATCTAAAATATTTACATCAACCTTCATATTCATCCTGAGAGCAAAAATCAGATCAGAAAAACCTAAGAAATAAGTGATAAGAATTAACACTATTATCTTTATCTTTTCTTTTCTTTTTAATAAAAATGTTCAGAAGTTAGCTTTTTTCTCTTTTAAGAGTGTCTGGTGTTGAGTTCTCAATTCAGATGAATTTCATGGGTGAGCTACTGAGATAGGCCCCAAAATAATCCAGAAGACATTCTGTGAAGTTGACAAGTGAAAGGTAATTCCTCTTAAGAAATATGAAGCACCCATTCCATATGAAATTACTAACTACAGGACAAATTAGGATGATAAAGGCACAAATAGTTGTACTGTAAGAGAAGCTAAGAAAAGAGCTGAAAATCGTACAAATACCACAGTGAAGTTTGATGATGGGGTAGATAACATCAGGCTTGGGGAAATAAGAAAAAGCTTCTTGGAAGAGGGACCATTTGAAATGAGCCTTAAAATTTGAGCAATTTTTTTCAGGCTTAGATAGAGGAAGGAAAGAGGCCTCTCACAAATAATCAAAAGCTCAGGGGAAGGAAGGTTTGGGACAGTTTCCAGGAATAGGTAGTGGTCAACTTGGACCACGAGATAGAGCAGAATGACTAAAAATGCAAAGCTGTATAGTAGGGAAATACACATCTCGACCTATATCTCTTCCTAATGTTAGCATGGTAGCCTATCTCTACACACACACACACACGCACACACACGCACATGCACACGCACACACACACACACACCTCAAGCAAATACTTTGGAATTTGTGGGTCATAATCTGATGGAATCTTGATAGATATCTTTGCTATAGAACACTGCTAGTCTGTCTTTGTATTTAATTTCACCTTGAAAAAGAACTTGTAATTTTTTCAGCATCATGAAACCCATGACTTCTATTTCACAGTCCACGCACCAGATTTCAATATTATCACGTCTCATGTCCTATATTTTGCACTTGTGGATGGGAGGGCACGCTACTGTCCTCCTTCCTCAACACCATACTATTGTTTTGGTTCAGACTAAGAATCTGACTTTGTGTGTGTGTTGGGGGGTGGGGGTGGGGTGATAGGGGAGCCGTCAGAGGATTTTGAGCAAAAGAATAGCTTCGGGGGGGGGTTATCTAGCATTGACATATAGGGAAAATTGGGGAGGCATGTTAATTGTGAAAACATTTAAAAGCTCATGAAAGTCCTGCTTAAAAATACTAAGGTTCTATGCATGGGTAAGAATAGTGAGAATGGGTAAAGGAAGATAGTTTTAAGAGACTTTGCCAAGGTGAAATCTAAAGAACCTAAGACTAGATATAAATAGAAGTGAGAAAGATGACAATATTTGTACAGAGAATGGTAATATTTATCAGTAGAAATAAAGGGGACAAAAGGGAGGAGAGAGGTAGAGAGATGTAACCGGTTTGATTTTGGATATAAAGTATTTGAATTTCTCCACTGGTGTATTATGGGCAAAGCTAAACTTCCTAAAATGTTAATTATTTTGAAGGGGCTAATTACTTAGTACTGGGGAAGAATAATGACATATCAAAAATTTTCTTAAGACTCCTTGCTGCCACCAACAGGAACCAGCACTTAAGTTGCATCATGTGCCCATTTAACTAGGAGGTGCCGAGAGAGAACACATGTAAATCACACGTAGGATTCCTCTTTGTGATTGAATGAGATGGAAACAGGAGTTTGCTATTCCCACAGAAAGTGTCAGTTCTTGTTGGCCTCTGGAAATATGGTCACATCCACTTGATTATGGTTCTAACATTAGACCAATCTCAATTTCTGCCTTTCATATTGGCTTTAGAACCTACCCCTTCAATAATATGACCCCACTGTATGGTCTGGAATGAAAAAGTACAAGGAACTTGGAATCCAAATATTCAGGCACCTTCAGCATCTAAAAATATTTCTATATTCATGTTTTATTATTTTTTAAAGATTTATTTATTTATTTGAGAGAGAGAGAGTGGGGGTGGGGGGAGAGGCAGAAGGACACAGGGGGAGAATCTCAAGCAGACTCCACGCTGGGCACAGAGCCTGATGCCGTGCTCTATCTCAGGACCCTGAGATCATGACCTGAGCGGAAACCAAGAGACAGACGCTTAACCGATTGGGCCACCCAGGCACCCCTATATCCATGTTTTAAATGAACTTAAAAGTCATGTGATAATGAAGACAATACTTCCAGTCCGGTGTCTAATACTTTTACTTCCCAGCAGCATAATACCACTTTGGTCAGGTTGAACCACTGCACAATTTTGCAGCTATTTCAGAAAAATAAAGAAAACAATTGGAAAGACACAACCACATGCAATGGTGAGAAAATAGTACTATTGCCCGATCTTTCCCTGGAAATGTGAAATATCCTTGGTTCAGCTCCACACTGTGTATTTATTAGAAGCCCTTACAACAAGGGATTTTGTTTCTTGTAGCACCAAATAGACACAGTGGCTAACATATAATTCTGAAGAGTCATTGACATATTTATCACACGTCAAAAATTTCCAGAATCTGGACTTTATCCATGTCCCTGGCTTGAAGTGTTCTTCACGAGAGTAAGCTGTAACGTAAGATTGAGTTCTCAGTCTGCTTCTGCCACTGATGTACTGTTGTTGACCTTAATACTTGACTGCTACCTTTTTGTATACTACTTTACAACTTCAAGGTACTTTTATATACAGTGACTCATTTAATGTAGTGGTGCCCCCCAAACCACAGATAATGGTTAGACCCATGAACTCTTGTGTTACGCTGCATGGGTTCAGATCCCCATTTCATCAGCTAGCTGTGCAACCTGGACAAGTCACATACCTGTGCTTCAGTTTTCTTGTCTATAAAACGAAACCTACTGGAGTTGAAGAGATTCAATGATAGAGTCTATGGGAAGTACCAAGCACAGTAGAACCTAGTAAGAGCTAAGTGTTATGAGTAAATTATTACTTACCTACCTTGCTGGGATCTAACTATGGTGTGTGGCTAAATTGAGCAGTATTTTTCAGTGATGCGTTTGGAAAAGCAAGCTCACATAAAATATGAGCAGGGGGTCTGTCAAGATTTCCACGAGTTTGGGATTTTATTTCTTCTGTCGGCTGTGAAGAGGGAGCTGATATACAGTAAACCCTAGCTATTGCCAGAGTTGCGGAGATCCCCACAGTAAGCCCCAGGAGGGCACTATGTCTGTCTTGTTTGCCATGATTATTTCTAGAACCTACTAGGTACTCATGTTCTCGGTGTACAATAAATATTTGTTAAATGAATAAATACATGGAAAAGGCTTAGTAGCTATGTGATTCATCTTTAGCTCAGGTACAGTCTAGAAATCAAATAGAAAAGAAGTGATCTTTTGAAAGCAGAAGATTTAGAGATGTATCCCCAATTACTATGAACTCCTTAGAGAGAAGTTATCAGTAAATATTAAAGGCGATATTAATCATGTGCTTGATGTCATGACTTTTCTTCCTTTTTTAAAAATTGGAACAGAATATTTTATAAAACTCATAAATGGAGTTCTATGTTTTAATCACCCTTGCAAAATAACTCAGGGAGCTTTCATAAAGAACTAGCAAGGTTGAGCTTTCTTCGTTGTTAAAAACTCTTAATTCCCAAACACTATCCCTTATCTAAATGGCCTCAAATCCTTGAAGCTTTTCAAGTAATTGATTCCAAATTCATCTATCTGAAAAGTATTTATTTATGAAAAGAATCAATTCTGGTTCTATGAAATTCAGAAATTACAGTGCCAATTACTGTACGCTGGTGAAATTTTTCAGATTATCTGAAGGCAAAATTAATTTGTCTCTCCACCTATATCCAATCATTCATTCATTCATTCAACAAATACCAATTGAGCGGCTGTCGTGTCCCAGGCCCCACATCGGATGTCAGAGATCTGGCAGGTCCACAAAGCCGTCACAGACCTTTTACTCGTGGAGTTTATGATCCAGAGAGGGCGCGCTGGGTAGGAATGCCCCATGTTTGGGGAGATATTGCCCAACGATGGCTTCCCTAAATCTTCAGAGCATTGATTTCTACTTCACAACGCTATCGAAAGCTGGTCTTATTAACAGGCTGTCCGTATAATAAACACAAACTAGCTAAAAGATGAGAAATTCAGGCATTATTCAGACATTCACAAATATCTATAGATGTTTAAGATAATGTAGACAAAATATCCCCACGTCTTGGAGTCCTATAGGCACAGCTGAGTAAAATGAACTGATATCACATCAGTTTGATTTGTCACGGATGAGAACTGCATTTGTAAATTGATGTAATCCATCTCTAGCCAAGTTCTTCAGAGACAGCTTTGAATTCTTAAAAAGCCCCTGACAGCTAGATTTTACATTTAGATTTTAGCATTGTCTTTAAAGATAGTGGTAGTTCACAGAAGGAGAGAATTCCCTATTGATTACATGATTGAGGAAGCACAAAGGTCTGTTACTCTTTCCGAAGTCAATTATAATTTAAGCTCATTATCTCCCTGCGGATGTTCCATTTCAAATGGCAACAGAATCAAAATGGAAATGCCCCAAATGGAGAGGTTCAGGTATTCTTTTACTAAACTATGCTCCATGTACTGGCCTTCAAAATTACAGCAGCAAAGAGTTTAGCAAAAGCTGGCCACCAACCTGGCCAAGGGAAAGAACTCAAATTCACCAGGATCATGGAGGAATAGTCATACCAGATTTCCCCCCTAACTTTGAATATCTAATTTATTTATGATATTCAAGACTGACATTCACGTAAGAGCAACCTGATAAGTCCTTAATACGATTTTGGACACATCGGTGGCTCTACCGTGATCATTACTAATAAAGAACATTAGTACAAGTTGTGGTAAATTTTTTTTTTTCCCTTTCCCTCTGGCTTCAGCGAAACTTAGAGAACCACAAAAGGGCCTCTCTAAGTCTTAGGGACAGAAACTTTGGATTAAAACTTTAGGGGAAGGCTTATATTTCAATAACCAGATTTTACTAAAAAAACAAAACAAAACAAAAACTGGCCATTTGGTCATTTGTATGTAGAACCACTGTGACATGTAATCTGTCTTTAGGTGCCTTAGGTGTGATGGATTGCCCCTTCACTTTGACAAAGGACTTGGCATAGATTTATTAGCATTTAACATTATGCAAATGAAGCATAACATACAAAGACATCTAGACAACACAAATGTAAGGTATCTGCTCATTTGATAGCTGCTTCCATAACACCATGACCATATTTATATTGATGTGAAAACATATGATCATTTCATATCAACCATACACTTATGGCTAAATGAAAACACACCTTAAGCTCCAAATTTATACAAGGCATTGAAATGTGTTGAAATGACCATTTTCTCATTACAAGGGTGCAATGATTTCCCTTTATGAGAATCTGTGGCATTGCCTGAATAGCTTTAATATTTCTTTGTTAAATGATAACTAAAATATATGTCTTATTAAATTTTTCTTATAAAAATGAGAACTACCTCTTTCAAACTGAGTAATACTCACACGTAGTCTCCATTCACTCCCTTTAGTCATGCTTATCTCTTTTGTAAACCTATTTTACATAACATTCAGGGTCCTCCCCCTTGCCCTCCCTCCCCCCCCACCCCCCCAGTTTTCTCCAGTAAAAAAATGATATGTTTTCAGGACGGTTGTTGAAATTGGTGTACCTCCTAGTTTCCTCGCTCTTTGTTCTCTGTTGGGTGATGTACTGTGAAGAATAGGCAGAACTTGGTATTGACAATAATACCCCTTGACAGGGCAAAATAAAATGTGCTGGGTAGTTCCAACTGGCTTTATTTTGTTTTCAAGCAATAGCTCTTGAACTGAGCCTCATCAATTTCTAATTTGGGGGACTATCTGAAATGTAAACTTTATTTATGTTGGGGAATCAATTTCTGCATTTGAGAAAAGGGAACATTCAAACATTTGCCTCAGTTTTAATGCTCTATCTAGAATGTTTCAACTGAAACATTTATTCTTTTTTCAGGTACATTTTTGTGCCTAACTTAAATATTTAAGTGCCCAAATGATTATTCCTTCTTATTCATTCCAATGAGTAAAGTCAGACTTATGTGCTTAGATTTATCATAAGTCAAAAGTGATGATCTGTATAGGGGGCTCTTAACAGATCATTTTCCAGCAACTGATACTTTCTGAAAGATGATATCTCCTTGTCTGTTTTCCTATATGAATATGTGTAATGAATTAGGCATCTTTTCTCTCTTGAAGGAACAGCTTCTTTTCATTCACAATATTATATCCTGGTTTACATCTGCCTAATTTTAAAAGGAATAATACTTTTGGTCTTAGATTGCCAAAAATATCCAGTTTATCTTTGGGGAAACTGATCAAAACTTTGTGTAACATATATATTTGTGTATATATATATGAACACATATCATAATCGAGCTTTGTGAAGCCCTAAGCTTTAAAATATTGAATAAATTTCTGTAACGACATATCGGTGTAGGTAGAAAGAGTTTAGATTTCTCCAGAGTTTGTCAATCAAAAAATATAAAACTTAACCAAAAGCTAGGTCCTTTGCTAGTGTTCTCTTACCAAATTCATAACATTTGGTAAGAAAAGACCTCAGTTTGTAGCAAATACACTCTGATAATATATATTTTGTGGAATAAATATGCATAATATTCTGTTAGAATTAATAATCATAGATACAAGCAATACTCAAATTAAAAAAAAAATACCCTACTAGAGTTCTCTATCCTTGCCTCTAGCAAACCAAAAGTTGAGTGAAAATTGTCCCACTCCATTAATGCATAATTAAATTCATGGAAACAGAAAATAAAAAGCCAATTTCTTCTAGAACCTGAACAGAGTATAAATAGCATAACTTGCCTTTTTCAAGAGGGGAATGCAGGTTGAATTTGCAATTAACTGGAATTCTAATTCAGACAATTCAGCAATATGGATGTGGATGAGGTCAGGGTACCGGGCAATGCGTAGGTTTCTTTTAAGTGGTTAACAACCTTGAACTGATGCAGTTTGAACTATAGCTTAATGAGGGATTTGTTAATCTCTGGAAAAGCTATAGACCAAAAGATTCACTTCATCTTGGCCTGGTGATTTATCTGAAAGTCATGGACTTGATTCTTCTTGTACTATTTCAGTCTGCAGACTGGAAAACCTCTCCCTTTACACAATGAGAATTCCCACTGCAGTGAATGGAAGGTCTGTGTGTGTAAAGAGCACGTGAGCAGTGAGATTCAGGCCCAGAGAAAGAAGATGTCGAGTCGCCTTGGTAAAGAATTTATACACCACGTGTTCACAGCTTCTTGACAGGTATAATTATCAATGTGGTCTTTTCCTTTTACTATGTGCTGGGATTCGGAAGCATGGTTTCGAATTTGTGACTATCAGATCTTTGATCAGGTAGCTTCTCTCTAAGGACCTGAAAGAGGGGGAAAGAGTGAAGGGAAGCCAGTGATTAGTTTTCATTTGTCAGTGACAATATGCTAAAAATATCAAAAGAGCATGTGCTATGTGAGAACAGCAAGAATTATTTTAGGCCCTATCATTCATGCACAATATTCCACATATGAAAAAAAAATCGTTTGATGTTTGCAAAGGAAGTAATTATCAAATGGGGATGTAAAAGAAACAGTTATTCCCTAAAATGAAATACAGAACACCAGTTGGGAAACATTTCAAGTGTAAAACATTTCTTCTTCCCAGTTCCAGATGACTCTTTGTCTTCATGAAGGCAAAGGATAGTTAACTTTTACAGTGTGATTCTTAGGGTTGGGGTACAGCCGCAGAACCTCTCTCTGATAGGCAGGAAGGCCCAGCCTCCTTGCTCTGAAGCAGATTCTCAGACCCCTTTCTTCTCGCACAAGGTCAGCCTGACACCAAGTAGAACGCAGTACGCAGCTGCCCATGTGGTCAGATCCGGAGCATCAGCCTCCGTGAACACTCCCCCCAAGACCTGTCACTCTTCTCCCATTATGGAATCTTTCCTTTCAGAGAGAACAGTGGTTTCCGATCTTTGTTTTTAAAGCTGCAGATATTTTTATGCCCATGAATGCAAAGCATCATATACAAAACAGATTTTTATAAACTGTGGCAGGCCTTGCAATTGGCCTACTTTGCATCAACACCCTCCAGCTGGCATGCCTTCTGCAGATGTGCTTAAAAACCCCTGGGTGGGGGCTTCAAAGCCACGCACAAGGCCATTGTGCTTCTTTAAGCCTCACTTAAGAACATATTACATGCAAGCACTGCCTGGTACCGACGTTTTCCCTCCTACAATGCGACCACTAATCTACTACTATTGAGTGCTCACTAATCGTCACATATTTTGTTAAAAGTTCTACGTATTTTTTCCTTACTCAATCTCCATAACAGACCATTTCACTGAGTCTTCTATTGAATAACTTCCTATAGGTCCCCAAGTTAGCAAGTGACAGAGATCTAGAGACTGAATTTTTAACGAATTTATTTATTATATAGTACATGTCCCAGGGGAATGGGCCTCAGAACAACAGGTGAATTTTAGTAAATTCCAGAGGGTGGGGAGGGAGGAGGCCTGAGGGATATGCCAGGAGCTGAGAGATCACCGGGCATCCAAAATGTGGGTCGCTGAAATACCCACTGGGAAGAACCATCTGCACCAAGTGTTATTATTTCTCTCATTCCCTTGATTTGTAATTCAACAGATCAGTGATATTTTTTTTTACTTGTTTAAATAAAAGCCTTTTTTCCCATATTAGTGTAAATCTTATTGCTCAAATTGCTTTGCTAACTTTTATTTATTTATTTATTTATTTATTTATTATTTTTTTACTTATTTATTTGACAGAGACAGAGACAGCGAGAGCAGGAACACAAGCAGGGGGAGGGGGAGAGGGAGAAGCAGGCTTCCCGCTGAGCGGGGAGCCCGATGTGGGGCTCGATCCCAGGACCCTGGGATCATGCTTTGCTAACTTTTAAATGAGCCATTGTGATAGGCAGAATAATGGACCCTAAATCTATCCGCATCTTAATCCCTAGAATCTGTGAATACGTTAGATCCCACGTTAAAGGGAGATTAAAGTTGTAGATGGAATTAAGGTTGCTAAACAGCTGATGTTAAAACAGAGAGATGATCCCAGATTGTCCAGGTGGGACATATGATTAATATCATTAAACGTGGAAGATGGAGAGAGAAGGAGGAGCCAGGGAAGGGGGGTGTGATGAGGAAGCAGAGGTCAGAGCAATGCAGTGTGAGCACTCAGCCACCCTTGCTGGTTTTGAAAATGGAGAAAGGACCACGAGGCAAGGAATGTGGAGAGCCTCTAGAAGCTAGAAAAGGCAGAGAAATGAATTTTCTCCTTGGAGCCTCTTAAAGCCCAGAGAGACTGTACTGGACTTCAGATTTACAACATAATACATTTATGTTCTTTTGAGCCACCAAATTTGTGGTAATTTTTTTTTAAGGCAGCAGTAAGACATGAATACAGCTGAGGTGATGGAGTACTTTGAAGTATGGGGTAAATGATAAGGGGGAGTTGGATAACTCTAACTCTAACTAGCATGAGAATGAATCCCTGGAAAGCTCATGTGAAGATGTCTGTGAGGAGGGATGGGGGAGGTAAGGGCAGGTGCCATCGAAGAAAGAAGTAGAGTAGTAGCACAGCGGTGGAGAGAAAGAGGCTTTGAAGCCCGTGTTTCTGGGTTTGAGTCATGGCCCTATCACTTATGAGCTGTGAATTGTGGTATAGGTTTTTAAAAAAAATCCTACATGCCTCAGTTTCTCCCTTTAAAATGAAATTAAAAATAGTACCTAGGATTGTTGTGAAGATTAAGTAATTGAACATAGATGAAGCACTTAGAAGAGGTTTTTGGCATACCCTAATTGCTTAATAAATGTTATCCAGCATTAAGGTGATTATTGCTATTATTCCGGTTTTCTGCTTGGTAACTATGGGTTCCTTGGATTCAAGCTTATCAGAGCCGTCCTTTGAGGCTGGTTTCCTCAGTTCTGCAGTGGTTCCCTGGATCGGACCCGAAGGACGGCGGCTGTGGCAGTGGTCGTGGGAGGCCAGAACAGTCGGGAGCGGACAAAGGAAGGGAAACGGGGGCCTGACAGTTGGTGAGGCCACTGCTAAACTCCAGCTACTTTGTAAATCTGTGAAGATCCAGCCTGGTTTCAAATGCAGTGAATTCTCCGCCGTCAATGCAGCAATAGGTCAGAGAAGTTTGACAATCTTTTAGTCTTGACTTCCTCAGAATGTTGACAACTCAGGAAGGATTCCTCTTCCTTCCTCCTTTTATTCTTTGAGAATCTGGGTGAAATATGGATGTCTATAAAATCATGATTTAAAAAATAAGATGCCTTAAGCTGAATAAATGTAATGCTCTTTGTCAAGAAAGTGGGGATAGCATAAAAATAGCCATATTCCTAACCTCTGTTTAGGTTTCTATAATTCAGTTGTACAGTGATCATCTCTATTACCTTTTAGAAAATGTAATCTACTCCTGATTATCACACATGGAAGTTAGGGGAAAAGACAATTGAGTTTTATTTCAGGCGAGTTTGAAATTAAAAGTGGGCATAAGAGATAAGTCTCCACACACCAAATTAGCTTCAAATTTCTTCCCCAAAGCAACCATAGTATGAGTTAGGAAGTGTAGCAAATCCCATTTAATCCTTAAAAATTTAATTAATTAAGAGTTGAACAAGAGCTAATGTAGGTCTCTTTGACTGAATTCACCATAAAATCCATGGATGACCTGACTCAGTACGACGTCGCTCGTACTTGGAATGGCCGCTACAGTGTCATCCCAAAAGGCCACGAGCGTGTGTGTAGCAAGGGCTGTCTTGGCAGGCATAAATATAAATTGCATGTTCATTTAAACAGAACTTTCCCGTACCCTCTACAAGAAAAAAAAAACTGTTTGTAAATGTCTTTTATTGAAAAATGTTAGTCTTTGGCGATGAGACAATAGGAAATTCTGAAGTGATTTAATGAAGACTGATGGAGCAGAGAAATGAAATGGAGTGCATGGCCCAGCAAATACTGATGGCCAAATTGTATCCTTCCAAAGATGACTGAATGGGTAGAATAGTGGAAGCTTTTAGTAAGACCTCAGAAGTCTGCATGGCAACATATTTCTTTCAAAACACTTTAGAATAATTTTACTGTGGGCCAATGTGGCAAATCAATTAGGAAAACGGTACAAGTTCACATTATTGAGGATGGAAGAAAAAAATGAGTTAGTGGAAAGAGTTCCATGTTCTACTAAAGAACTGTGGATTGTTATTAGACCTTTGAAGGGATTCTGACAGTACTGAGTGAGGTAAAGTACCTTTGTATTCAGAATGGATTAGAGAGGAGAAGGATGTGGGCAAAATGACTTGTCCAGATGCATCCTTATCACTCCATCCCAACCCTATCATCCTAGTCCAACCACCATATCGCTTGCCTGGACTACTCTATAACAGCCTTCTAATTAGTCTCTGCTCTCATTTTTACCTTGCAATAATCTATTTTCCTCAGAACAGCACGAGTGATCTTTTTTAATACATAAATCAGATGTCAGTCCCTTGCTTAAAACCTTTGGTGGCTTCCACTGCAATAAAATCTAACTTCCCTCAGTGATTTAAAAAGCTTTCTGTGACCTGGCCCCCATCTATCTCTCTGTCCTTCCTCATTATTTCCTAACTAACCACCCCAGCTTTCTTTCTATTCCTCAAACATCAAATGGCTCATGTCTCTCTTAGAGCTAGGCACTGGCTAGTTCCTCTTCTTCTTATGCTCATTTCTGGCTTCTCCTCAGCATTCAACCCACCTTACACGTCATCTCCTTTGAGACGTCTCCCCTGATCACCTAATAGAAGGTTGTCACCTAGCCAGTGTCTATCAGAGCACTCGATTTTAACTCTGTGAAGTACTGGTCCCAATAGGTTATTTTCATTTACCTGGATATTAACTACCTCCTCCAACCAGGATGTAAGCACCATGAGCGCAAGGACTTTGCTTTGCTCAGGCTGTTTCTACCGCCCATTGAACAGTGTCGAGCCCATGGCAGTACCAAATAGATCCTTACTGTTGAATAAATGTAGTTTTTAGAGTGAATGGAAGGTGATTTTAGATGAAGTCACCCAACTATGGGATATATACAATAAAAACTCACAAGCTATGAAAGAAAGATAGACAGCTGAATTCTCAGCAGTGTCTGAGGACAAATCCTGGAGTCTTTATACTTCCCCATGTAGCTTCTCCTTTTTGTGAGTGTCACAAACCATTGAAAGTCTCATGTCATATCCAGTGTTTCTGGTTGTACAAATAGTAGTCTGATAAAACCACTGATACCCATTGTCATTTTCCCAAGAACATCTGAGCCTCCCTTCAAAATCCCATTTGCAGACATCATAGCGGAGAGGTGTGTTATGCTATTAACTGTCTCTTCCAAAGGAGAGCAAGGACAATTTATAGAACTCCAGACTATCTGATGTTGGCTGATGAAATGCCTGCAAGAGCAAAAAGGGAAATATATTCTATGTTACTTGAAAGTGTGGTTATGAGGGCTCCACGAAGCCATTGCAACTTCATATCATTCATCTAAAAAATGGGGTTTTAGGGATACTTACCTGGAAGGGTTTTTCTGAGGATAAGGAATAACATGGGAGAAGAGCCTAGCACATAGGAAGCACTTCAAAGATGGGGATTCTTACTCTTCACGTTTTTTTCCTGGCTTTTCTTAAAAAAACAAATAGCAAGACCTGACTGAGAATTTTTGTCACAGTGGAATTTAGAAAAAAGGCAAGAGCATCACATTTTCAGTGAGCACCCACAGAGAATTTCAGATTTCTCAGAGCGCGCCCACTGGCAGGTCTCCATGTCTTTCTCCATGGAGCAGTTTTCCAGTAATTTGTATCAGTATTCTAAAGGGCTCTTCCCAGGATCAGCACTATACGGTTGTTTAGTTCGTACACTGTGCAAAGGCAGCTGGCCAAGAGGGTGAGTGGGGAGGGGGGGCTGGAATCCAGCCCACACTCTTGTCATGGAGCTCTGTGCCCAGGGATCTGGGTTGCACAGAGGCTGCATTTTCCTAATGTGCCTAAAGGCATCGTATAGTCTGTACCCGGCCCTCCCAAGTACATGATTTTCCAAAATATCTTACATTTGCAGAAAAATATGGCTGAATGGCATTATAAAGTAAGCGACTGTCTTGTTTACATTTTCTGAGGTCATCGGGTTTTTTTATTTGCTTAACTGATTCGGGCGGGGGGACTGTCATAACCTAATGATTGTGTTCCAGCTGCCTCAGAAACCGTATTAAAAACCGAAACAAACTTGTAGGTGTCGGGCGGTCGTGGGTGCGGAAGAAGGCGCTCCTCACCTAGGACATGTGGTTCTGCTGTGTTTGTTGCTGCCGCTGCTGTTGTTGCTGCTGCCGGCGCCGGGCGGTCCGGAGCTTTTCGAAGCGCGCCTCCATTTCTTCCAGGACTTTTGGGGTGTATCGGACCACCAGCTTGACGCTGTCTTTGGCAGCCTTGAGCAGTTCCACAGCTTTCTCATGGTGCTCCCCTTCCACGCTCTGGAAAGACAGCGACAGCTCTTAAAGGGGAGAGCGCGCATGCTCCTCTCCCTGCGGGACCAGTCTGCCGTCAGGATCTAGTTCAAATCCCACTTTGACACTGTATGGTGACTGACGTAACACAATAAAATTAAATTAAATGTAAAAAAATAAAAAAAATAAAAAAATAAAATCCCACTTTGAAATGTTAAGAAGCTACGGCAGATGGGATGCATTGCCATCATCACTATTATTTATTGTGTTTGAGGCTGAAGTGGAGGCAGGTTAGGATGCACTAGGGTACAGAACGGATTGAGTGGGGGTTCAAGTTTGGAGGGTGAGAAGCCATCAAGACCTAAGATATCGCGCTAACGTTTAGCGTGGGATTTCTAAATTTCATCTGCAAGAGTAAATGCACTGGTCAAGGAAATTCTGAAAGAATTAAAAAAAAAAAACTAATAAAGGGGAACTTTCCCTATCAGATATTAACGTTATTAAGGATCTATCACGATTAAAGCAGTGTCTTGTTGTTGTAGTAAGAGAGAACACAGAGTCCAGATGCAGATCCATCCTGTGTAAAACTTTGTTATGTGATAAATGTGGAATTTAGACCAAAGGGGGAGAGGACTGTTAAATAATGATGTGGAAACAAATAATAATTAAATGATAGAAAATAATGTAGAGCCCAATCTCCTAGTCTATGCTAAATATAACTGATTAAAAATTTAAATGGAAAAATAAAACCATAAAACAACTAAAATGAAGCAGAGCTGAAATGTTCATCTTGCAATGGAGAAAGAATTCTTAAGTAAAAATGCCAATGGAAAAAAAATCACAAAATCAGATTTATAAATTGTAAGTTTCTATATCTCATATACCATAAAAAGGCCAAATAACAAACAAGAAAAAATATTTTCAATATATGACAATTCGTTCACATCCTTACCATGAAGAACTCTTGAGTCTATGAAGACCTAAGCAAAATGGGCACATGAACTCAGGATGTCTAAGCTCCCTTGCAATGAAAGAAGTACAGATGAACACAAAATATTTCCTTTATAATTATAATTTAAAAATGGTGAATATGTATTTTTAAAAATATGGTGTATTTCCAAGGATGTAGGGAAATGGGACTGTCATATACTGCTAGTAACTTAACACAAACTGGCACAATTTTTCCAGAGGGCATTATTGTTATGCATTGAATAAGCCCCTTATAAAGAATAATTTATTTTCAGAGAAATTTACTAAGGATATAATCATATATGCACACATACCTATAAGGTAGGAATGATGAAGCAGAAAGCAAAAAATAAATCACTTGTTGGCTTTTGAGTTCCAAGTCTTTTAAACATCATGGAACAGATAATAGTTGGGAAACCATGTTTTTACTACAAGTAAATACAAAGAGGTCTCTTTTCCCAAACCTTCTAAAGATTCTCCAGGTTGGGATTAGGGAGAAGCAAAACAGAAGAAAGCTGTAATCAGACATTACAGGGCCCCAAGAAAAGGAGATAATCTTCCCTGTCAGCTGATCCTCAGGGCAAATGACCTAATTCATATTTTATAGGATCAAAGTGCAAAGGTCTTTTTGACTTGCTTCCTGGATGAAGCTCCCAGAAGAAAACATCTGCGTGAGGAGATAGGCTGAGAGAGTGCAAGAACACCTGAGAGTGGACGGAAGTGGCCAGGAAGGCCACCCCAAATTGGTTGAGATCACATTTTACAACCCAAGCAGAAGGGGGACTAAAAATGGATATTACATTGAGTTACAAAAAAATAAAATAAGTAAGTTGCACTTCAAGCACACTTCAGTTATATCTGGAAACTCATAATTGCTACATTATACAGATTTGGAGACAAGAGATTGTGTTCCAATTTTATCACTTGCTTCAGCAAGGTGGATGTGGTCCGAGAAAAAGAAAATGCTTTGAATTTAGCAACAAGGCAGCCATCATGGTGTGTAAGAACGCTATTTCATCACGTGTTGGAGTATCAGGCAGATACTAAGGATTTAAGAAACGACCGTGATGAGCCCTGGAGGCAATTTACAGAGCCACCCCTTCACCAAGTCTGGGGTAAATCGAGAGCAAGTGGTTATAAATAGCAGCTGGGCAGAGTGAGTTTTTACCTGTGGCTCAAGCCTAGGAAAATAGGCTTGTTCATTGATCAATTCATTCTCTTAATTATTCATTCAATCATGGACTTGGTCACTCACTCAACAGATGCTTATTTAGCATTTATTCTATGAATTCTATTCTACCAAGTTCTTTGGAAGAACATTAAAGGATAGGGGAAAACTTTGACAATTCTGTACAATATCATCCCTGTTTTCAGTGTGCTCAAAATTTCTAATTTGCCTCAAGATGAATTGTTAAGATATGAAAATCTCCTTCAAAAGGAAATCTGGGCTACTTGGTTGTTTATGCCTTTCTCTAATTTCTTTTTTAATAATAACATTTATGTGTTTATATATCTCACTAACACCGGTTCACCCGTTTTCTAGGCCAGATGATTAGTCTCCAAACTCCTTTTTGGCTTTTGTTCTGTTTGCTTTCATTTAATAGGGTTGGAAATTCTAGGCCAGACCTTTAGAGGCCCATTATCTCCGTGTAGGCATTATGCCTGCAGTTTAGAGTTGCCACGGGAGGGTTGTGGTACTAATACATGGGGCCATCAAGCTCTCACCATAGGGACAAAGAGCTGCGAGAAATATGGCTGGTGTGCCGTATCCAGCCCCACTGAACCATCAAAGTTACCCTCTCCCACCCCAAACTCTGTTGTCCCCCAGAGTTAGCAATTTATTAAAAAGCAGACTCCATGGTCTTTGAATCTAGAATTTTTGCCCTGATTCTCTTTCTCTGGTTTAGATGATGACTCAGCCTCCTTTGGGCTCACCAGAGTTAACAGGTTTAACTCTACCTTTTGCTTTGCTTTCTTCACTGGGGCACAGAACCTTCTGATGGGATCTGGGCAGAGTGTCATATGTCTGCTTCCAAAAATGCTTTGTTCAAATAATACAAGTTATATAATTGAATGGTACAAGAGAAACTAAGAGGTAACTCAGAGATTTGGGAAATGTAAGTATGTTTGTAGAATGTACTATTTCAAACACTCTTTAACTTTATTTTTCAATTGTTTTCAGAAAAATGTTTCAACTCTTGTCTTAGTGACTGATCTGGATGGCTTCTCCATGGGCTTTGCCTACTTTATGAATACTTTTGAGTGCATATGGTTGCCTCTTTAACATATAGTTTATCTTTTGAGTGCTTTTAGTCTCTCAGTTCAACTTTTTGGAAGAATAGGCTGTTTTTTCTACTTTCTTTCTTTCTTTCTTTCTTTTTTTTTTTTTAAGGTAAGAACGAAAAAGCAGATCACCTTCCCATGGAAGTCTTATTCCATGCATAAAAAGAAGCCAAACTATCTGCTCAGTTAGGGTATACGTGTTGATGTGCAAACACTTGTTAATAGGTATTCCTTGAGCCCTGAAAATGAATCACCTATCCCTACTTTTGGCTTGTTCTACTACTCACTCTTAATGAAAGTATGCCTTATTTCGAGCTAAATATTTAAAACATGTTTTGAAATGTAATAGTTTATTTGTCGACAATTGAACTGTTTCTATCAAAGCTGTACATATAAAAGCCATCCTGATTCAGAAATTGTCCTTTGTGACACCTCGCTCAGTTGGAGCGGTCACTGAAAACCTGCAGCACCAGCTTGTCACAGAGCAGGAAAATGCGGCCCTTCTGTAATTTGGAGAAACTTAGCGAGGCTTCCCATTTTAAAGCAAAATCCCCTCTTGCATTTAAAATTGGAAATTCTATATGATTAGATTTCATTCTCTTGCTTTAAGAATTGTGGTGTACCTACTGCAATTTTAGGAACTCATAAGCAAGGATTCATTTAGTAAGGACATCTGGTAAAAGTTAAGTATTATTAAGAAGGTGAGGGGTGGTAAAGAAGGCATGGGGGAATAGTAGGTACCTAGGAAACATTTAGACTAAAGAGAAGTATGGCCCTGAAATAAAAAAGACCCTAAAGAGAAATATTATCGACCCCACAGTTATGCATACTTTGGCCATGATCATTCACTGAATTGAAGTAAAAGGCACTAGGAAGAATGGACATTTCTATCCTGAAAATATGTATTTCTCCTGCTAAATCTTTTAAAAGTACACATAGAAATCAATATGAGAGAATTTAAATCATTTTTTGTCACTTCCAAATGCATAAATACAAGCTAAAAATAGTAAATTGATATAAAATCATAATCCTGTAATGTTAATATGTAAGAGAAGATATTTCATTCAGGAAGCTGGGAAAAAAATAGCTCAGTAAAAACCAGATGCGTACTGGTTTCATCAGCAATCTCATGCAGTTGTAAGCTCTAGGAAGCTTTAAAGTTAGTTAATTTGATGAAAGTTTAGTAAGTCAGTGGCTGGTAAATGAACCAACTTAACAACATGGCTACCTTCTGATCTTTCAATAGCTCTTCTATTTCCACAGGTTGGGAGATATCAAAATGGTTGCTATTTCATGGTATGCTCAATTTCCTAGTTGATTAAGAATCCTCTCTAATAAAAGAGAACTTTGGATCACACTGCAGACACTAATTTGCTCATGACTTGTGTTTTTTCCCCACTGCAATAGGGAAACTAGTTGTTAAATTTTGACCCTGGCTAGCCCTCAGATGGAAGAGATGCCCGTCCTGGGAAGGAAGCTTGTTATCTGTGCATAATTAGCTGTCAAATAGTCTATGCCCAGGTCTTCATGCAGGTCGTACTCTGTGGGGATTACTTGAACATAATCCTGACAGAGTTTGCTAATAGAAAAGTTGCTTAAACACTTTTTCAGATAACCAAGAATTGGCTATATCTCTCAGTTATTCTAGGCATATCTAGAGCCAAGTTTATGCCTGGGCTCCTAACATGACATCAGTCATTCCTTTGGATTAAGGGCCCAATGATGTGACCAGGGAGTAAATTATATTAAGGGCATTGCGTCATAATATCTAGGTAACTCAGGAACTCAGAACATTATAGCTGTAAAGACCCTTAGAAACAATCTTAGTTATCTCCTTGTATTTAATCTTTTGTCTCGTTAAAACAGCCATCACCACTTACAGTTACAAAATGATTGTCTTGTGATGAGAACTCTTAAGATCTACTTTGTTAGCAACTTTCAAACACACAATACAGAATTATTAACTACAGTCACCAAGCTGTACATTACCTCCGTGACTTACTTATGTTATAACTGGAAATCTGTACCTTTTGGACAGAGATTGGTTTTTTGGGGTGATGTGAAAGGATAGGAACTAATGACAAGGGTAAGATCGGTCAACTCCTAGCTCTAAAGTGTATGAGTTGGCTAGTGAAGGAGCAGCATGAGGGCTACGTGAAGGGCTCGCTATTAGCGGGTTATGATTCTCACACTTGAAATGATCCAGTATAGTCAAAGACAGACCAACTCCTTTTCCACAAAGGTTACAGTGACTGATCATTTTGTTCTTACGATAGTTTTTCTTTTAGTCCATTAAGGCATTTTATTATTTTAAGAGTGCGTATGTCTATATATAAAAATATGCGTGTGTGTGTATACTCTAACATTTATTGAGCACTTACGAAGTGTAAAGCACTGCTAGCTACTTTCTGTGCATTATATCTAATCCTTATAACTCTATAAAAATGGGGATGGAAAGCTTAAGAAATTTATCCTAAGCCCCCAGGTAGTTAAGTGGAACAGATTAAAATGAACTGAGATCTATCTGTTTCCAGAGATTAGACTCTTACTTACCAAATCCATAGCATTAAACAAGATATTAAAGAGAAAGTAAATATCATAGGGGTGGCTATTCCCTGTTTCTGGCTTTTTTTAGACCAGTAGTTCTTAAACGTGGATGTCCATAGGAATCAACTGAGGCATTTTTTAAAATATTAGAGGCTTGGGCGCCTGGGTGGCTCAGTTGGTTAAGCGACTGCCTTCGGCTCAGGTCATGATCCTGGAGTCCCTGGATCGAGTCCCGCATCGGGCTCCCTGCTCGGCAGGGAGTCTGCTTCTCCCTCTGACCCTCCCTCCTCTCATGTGCTCTCTCTCTCTCTCTCATTCTCTCTGTCTCAAATAAATAAATAAAATCTTTAAAATAAATAAATAAATAAATAAAATAAAATATTAGAGGCCTGGCTGTATCTCAAACTTGCCATATACTCAGCGATACGTCCTAGGAATATGTGACTTTATAATACAGCCAGCCAACCAGGCACTGATATGTAGGTCAGTGTTCGGACACAGTACTCTAGGCTATAATTAACCCAAACAGTAAATAGAGTTTCTCTACTATGTTATCCTGGGAAAGAGAGCTCGGTAGGCTAGAAAATCTTGTAATTTTGCCTTGGTGTAGCTCTAGAATCATCATTTTTGGTCACTGAGAAAACCCTATACATATTAATTGGGTATTTAATTAAGAATGGAATATCTCTGCACAAGCTGCAGGACATATTCAGAAAAAACTTCTGTGACTTTTTGATCCATTCCTTTCCTCAAATATGTTAATTTCCTGTTCTAAATGTATTCTCTTTTGCTGAAGAAAAGTGGCAAGTGTATAAAAAGTATCACATTTATCCCTTGGAAAAAATATGCTAATATTCTCCCATAGTACTCTGTTCCTGCCTAAATGCTAATATCTATTTCAGTGCACTGTAATTTATCAGTTTACAATCATTCTGCTGTCACCAGACTGTCCAAGGGCAAGACGAGTCTTATTTATCTCTGTGCCCAACATCTATGGTGTGTTCAATTAATAGTCAATGAATAAACCATCTTTCTCCCTTCCCCCCGGGCCCTCCCTCCCTCCCCCCTCACTTTTTATATGTATATATATATATATATATGTATGTATATATATATATATATGTATATATATATGTATATATATATATATTTGTATATATATACACATATATTTGTATATATATGTATATATATATGTATATATATATATTTGTATGTATATATATATATATGTTATAACACACTTTTTTCTATTAGGCTAAGGAGCCAGTACTGCTTTGGTTTGAATTTGAGCTTCTTCACTTATCAGCTCTATGAGCTCAGACAAGCTGCTTATTATCTTCAAGCTTCAATTTCTTCCTCTGTAAAAGTGGTATCATAGAGTATCTGCTTCTAAGGATCATTACGGGCATTAAACTTAATGTACACAAAGCACTGGAAAAGTGTGTGATATTTAAAGAGGGTCCAAGAAATGCTAGCTCTTTGTGATAATCTTACTGTAGGGCTTCAGATGCTTAAGGACAATAGCAACAACAAAATCTAATTTTGGAGTAAGTAGACATTTCCTTTATATTATCTAGGGGCAAAGTTTGCTAAATAAATTAACAGTGGATGGAGTTTGTTGGAAGAATGTTTCCAACTATTTAGGTAAATCAACTGCTTCTAATTACTGTCAAGTAATTTAGAAGCATCATTTCCATACATACAATTGATATGTTAATTACAAACGATCATTATTTATTCATGAAAAACTATTCTTCTCAGTCCCTCCACTGTGTCCCACTTTGTTAAGGAGAGGAACAGTGGGTAGGAGATTTGCTTGATAGTAGCATACATAATGTGAGCGAACTTGAGAGGGGAAAATCATCAACTAACCCAACCCTACAAAAGAGTGGAGAGGCTGACAGGAGAAAAGAGTGTCTATAATTACACATATTTTCATCCTGTGAGAGTAGTTATAAATATAAAAATTTCTGAACCATGAAAGCAGAGAGTGCAGAGCATTGCCAGCAGGCCCAGGGGGCAAGAAACCTAGAGGGAGCAAATGCTTTAGAAGAAAAATCAGCACCAGAAATCACAAATCTAGCATATGGGTGATCTCAGCTCACCTTTCAGATCTGGAGGCTAAAATTGGAAGCAAATGCAGCTACTACACTTCAGTTGTAATGCTTTATAGTAACTGCTCAACTCATGATGTTCTGGCACCAAATGAAGGAAAAAAATTCCTGATGGTTGTTCGGATGAAGATTAAACACACACACAAAAACACACAAGCATGTAATAAATGCACACACACATTCAATAAACATATGTACACACACATACACGTGCACATACACACAGGAAACATACACACACATACACAGACACACACAGCCATCTTCAGGAGTACAAATGTGAGCACTAGTGATCTGGTAACAGAAGCAAGCAGCATGGGAAAATATTCCTGGGAAACGAGATCTTCCAATCAGTCTGTTAATTTTTGAGAAGTAAGTTTCAGCAAGAAGTCGAGGTTACAGCAAACCCTTCCCAGTCACGATGCACCTGATTCGTGCTGCTAAAATGCATGCTGTGTCCGCCCACGCTCTCCCAAGCCTCGACACTGTGACACCAAAGCCCTGAGGTGCAGAGACTCTTGCCGACGTTCAGAAACAGTCAGGTAGAAACTGCCGGTTTTCAACGTTTGCTTCCGGGTGTGGTTTGGCAAACGGGAGGGGTGTGGAGGCGTGATAACCACCATCCCACATACCCCCAAAAAACTGCCTCCCCCATACTCCCCACTATTATACTTCACTGAAACATGCAAATAATATCTCAGCCACTAAAATTTAGTGTGACTCCTTCATCAAATCATCAAACTGACCCTTAGTATAGCCTGTGTGACAGGGCAGAAAGTCCAGGGATTGGAGTCAAGAGGGTCGAGGCATGTGAATAGTAGACAAATCATTGATTAAGAGTGTGATCGTTAGGGGTGCCTGGGTGGCTCAGTCGGTTAAGCGGCTGCCTTCAGCTCAGGCCATGATCCGGGGGGGTCCTGGGATCGAGCCCAGCATGGGGCTCCCTGCTCAGCGGGGGAGCCTGCTTCTCCCTCTCCCTCTGCCTGCCGCTCTGCCTACTTGTGTTCTCTCTCTCTGTCAAATAAATAAATCTTTAAAAAAAAAAAAAAAAAAAAGAGTGTGATCTTTAGAAAATGCTCTTCCTCTTTGTGCCTCAATTCCTAGATAGAGACAGTCTCTGGTTTTAACACTCATGTCCCAGGAAAAGCCTCAGTCCAGGGCAACCCGAGATGGTTGGTCATCCATTAAGATGCAAGAAGATGTTGCAAAGAGGACACGGTAGCACCTGGTACATGCTCTTTCTTCAGTAAATATTTGTTTGTTTTTAAAAAATCAGCAGCCCTTGGGGAGTTTGAATTTTCAGTGGACACGAGGGGAAGCGATTTTATCAAAGAAGGATGGGTCCACTGAACACCAAAGGGCAGCGTGAAGAACGGGAAGGGAAGAAGAGATCTGACTTAAGAGAAAAGTTTGAAACGGTAGGTTTCCTGGCACCTAGGTCATTATTGCTCAATTTGCAATTCTGCCCAAGACCCTAAATGCAGACCCAGCATGATCTGCTGCTTTTGCAGGATCCCAAGAATGGTGGAAGCTGGCTTAACATGTCAAACTAGTTTAGAAGGAGTACCCAGGTTCAGTTGAGCTCTTTTAAATGTTAATGAAGTAGTGTTGCATACCTCAACACTGGCTGAGATCCCTAAGGACAAATACCAAAGCCCACCCTTCAAACAGTCCCCGCTGAATTTTAGGATCAGTGGCCTGTTAATCATGATGGGGACAAGGCTAGTACTGGAAGGTTCTATGAAAGATTTTGCAAATTAGAAAAAAGGCTTAATCAAAGAAGGTATGGGGGAATCTTATTTAACTAAGCACGGTACACATTATCCTATCTTCTCTCCCTGCAATAACAACTGGGATTCTGTCAACCAGAATAGTGTTTTGTTTTTGTTTTGTTTTTTTCCCCCTTCGGCGTCTTACTCTAGTGATCTCACAGAGACCATTGTTTTCTAAGGGGTGTCTGAGAAAATAATAGGTTCCTGAAATTATTCAATCAAACCCTTCAAAGGATACACTTTATCATGTAACCTGTTTTAGAATCCTAGACGCCCAGGCAATTCATATAAAGCATAAGGGAGAAACATAAAAAAATCTAGGCAGAAGTTGTCTGAGTCCAGAGCTGTCAAATGTGTTTCCTGTGAAGTGTAAAAAGCAGCAGGGACATTTATGTTGTTGCGTACCATGAATAATAAACATTAACAATAGCTATAACATTTAATTTAATTGCAGAGACTCAACATTACAGATGCCTTCTTGCCGGAGAAGTGAACATTTAAAGGATATTTTGGGTTTAGTGTCCAATATCTCTCTGGCTCTGCATATAAATGTCTTTTCCAATTAAAAGCACACCCACAGAATATTCTTGGATTTGTCACCAGTGACTTACACTAAGATTTTTCATGTAGGTCCACAAAATAAAACATTTCAAATGCTTTAACTGGCTCTAACCTCCAACGATTCTTTTCACCCCTCCTCTCTGGTTCTTGCTGTCACTGGCCATGCAGCCAACCAAACTAGACACTTTGGGGACATCTTTCATGCTCTCCTCAACCCACATCCAATTAACCACCATACTGATTGATATTGATTCCCCATTTACCATCTCATCTCTCCTCCCTCTTATTTCTTATGATTTCTTGCCTGGATTTTAAAATATCCTCTATCTTCTCTCTTATCATCAAAACTCTTCTCCAGATTCTTGTCTGAGTCCCTTGATCTTTCCATGCTGTTGCTTAAATCCAGTGAAGAGCAGAATACCCACAGCTCTGGTAGACACTGTCCTAGAGAGCAGAGACTGGGCCACATCAATCGTTTCTCCCCAGTACCCAGCACAGGGCACAGTACTTACCCAACGTCTACTTAACCTATCTGGGGAGAGCTGGCTTCAAAGCTTTGACCCACAGATTACCAGCTGTATGATTTAGGGCAAGTTATTTCATTTCCCTGAGCTTCAGTTCCTACACCTGCAAAATGGTGTAACATTTTCTTCAGAGGTGTCATTTAAGATTTAATGAACTACCTATGTAAAGCACCACGTACTAAACCTGGCCCACGGAATGCACCCATGCACCCAAGAAAGACAGGTTCCTCTACCCGATGAATATTTTCCCATTTTCTAGAAATAAAAATAAAAACTTGTATAACATGCAAAGTACTTCCCTCAAACAGGTGGGCCCAACCTTGTTTCCTTATATTCATTTTCAATATATTGGCAACACGTATTTCGTTTTTACCATGTATTTTCATGTTTCCATAATCTCTCAGTCTTATTCCCCCAGCCTAGAATGTCTTTCCTTCATTCTCCTGTGGTAGTAAATCTCCACCCATCATTCAAAGTCCATTCCAGATAGCACTTCTTTTCTATTAGGTCATTTTCTTGCTCCAAACACCTTACAGTGACCTATAAGGACTTTCCCTCTGCACTCCCAGCTGACCTCTTCAACTTTACCTTCTAAGACTCTCCCCCTCACTCATACCCCAAATCACACTGGAGTTCTTTTTTGTATTGTAGTGCCTCATTCATTTCTGCCAGAATTTTGGTATGACTAGCTCCCTGTCATGAAGGGCTCAAGTAAAAAAAAATGCTCAATTTTACTATTAGCTAGGGAGATACAGATTAAATCCAGAATGGGACAAAAATGATCCAATTATTTTTAAAAATTGATAATGTATTGCCAAAGATTTGGTGAAATTTATGTTCTCATACAATGCAGAAGTATAAACTGGAGGTCAATTTGGCAGTGTCCATTAAAATAAAGTATGCCCATATCTCCCTAACCTTAGCCCCATGTCAATATTCACCCTAGAAAAACAGTCACTGGTATACATGAAGATTTCCATTAAAGCCGTGTTCACAATAACAAACAAAACAGAACAAAAAGCCAAGTGGGTAACGAGCTAAATGTCCATCAAGGGGGAAATGCTTAGATTAACCATGGTACTCACACACCACAGAATACTACACAGCAGATTAAAAATGTAAGTATATACTGACAAGGCAAGATGTTCAAGACATACTTCTTAAAAAAAAAAGATTTATTTGAGAGAGAGAGAATGTGAGAGCGAGTGTTGGGGGAGGGCAAGGAGGGGCAGAGGGAGAGGGAGAGAGAAACCCAAGCAGACTCCCTGCTGAGCGTGGAGCCCAATGTGGGGCTTGATCCCACGACTTGGAGATCATGACCTGAGCCAAAACTAAGAGTTGGATGCTCAACCGACTGTACCACCCAGATGCCCCCCAAGACATACTTCTGAGAAAGCAAGTCACAGAATAATAAGTACATATGAAAATATCAATGAATTTTTAAAAATTACTTATAAAAATAATAATACCTAGCATTCATTGAGTGTTTACTATTAGGTATTGTTCTAAGTGCTTTAAATTTATCAAAATAGTTACCCTTCCTAACAACCTGGTGAAGTATGTAATGTTATCATCCCAATTTTGTATGAGGAAACTGAGGCACAGTAAGTTTCCAAGGGCGCACCATTAATGGGTAACGACTCTGCCTCCCCATTTGCCTTGTAATCACCGCTCTGTATTGCCTTATGTGTTTAGGTCTAAAAACAAATAAATAAAGTTGTGTGTAACATTTAAAGTAATTAAATGTTGTGTGCGTGTATACTTGAGTGCAAAGAAAAATGTTTGCATAAATACCCACTCTCATAGCGTTTCTTCACGAGGGCAGGTGGAGGGAGGAAGGAGCTAGAATGGAATGAAGAAAGGGAAATGGTTAAAGGGATTTAAAAAAAAAAAAATTTGACTGCATTCTTTTCACACTGAATTATTTGGAAATTTTATAAGGATGTATTCATATTTTTTGTATAATTTGTTTAAATACAATAGCCCAGTATCATCATAAGGAAAATGACAGGGAAAGTCATTCTAGAACAAACCAAAGAAGGTGGGACAAAGGGTAATTTTGTTTAAAAAGTGCTTTGAGGCACATCTTTGAAGTAAGTTGAGCAAAAATAAATTACAACTGTAATTGCCTAGGTAAATTAGGTGAAATGAAGGGATTTTAGCTGCATGACCACAGAAATTATAGATATAGAAGTGTGGTCTGTGTGAGCCACCGAGATTCCGTTTGACCAGTCATGACTGAATGTTTTTTCTGCTGGTACCGTTAATTTGCTGAAACCTGTCCAAATTTTCCTTTCTTCCACGTCCTCTCGGTTGTTTATTGGTCTGTGCTAGCATTTTAGTTATATGGCCTGGTAGATCATTCATGCTGAAGTGGGAATGCTATACATCCAGGTTTTCAGGGAGTGATGTTTGAGTGAGAAATGGTGAGGAAGGATTATGAAATACTGCAGATTTAAATTTTTGCTTTTCACCTAATGGCTCCTGAGTTCACTGCAGTGATTTCAAGCTTGATAGATGTGAGATCCCAGACACAGGAACAAATCAGTCCACCCAGGAAGTTTTTTGAAAGATGACATGAGTCGGCTTTATAATCCTACTTTTATATGATGATTATTGATCCTCTGCCCCCTGTCCCCCAAATAACAATGTGGGGCAACAAAGAAAGAAACAAGAGTTATTCCCTACACAGCAGATTCAAAATGAGATCTGTTTCTCCTCTTACTAAGCAGTAAGTTATGTCCACGCCTGGTTGCCCTGCCTCTGATTGTGGCCCTTTTCTAAACCACTTTCCACACTGCAGTCACAGTAAGCATTCTAAAATGCACATTTGATCATGTCGCTCTCTTGCTTCAAATCCTTCTGAGTTGCCCTATCGCTTAGATACAGCCCGAAGTCGTCAGGCCAGTGTGCCTCATTACAATCTGGCCCCTGCTTATATTTTCAGGCTCCAAACAAAAGAACTGGCAATTTTGTCTCAGGTCCGGACTCTGTTACTGCTCCCCGTGAGGTGGCTCTTTCGTATTCCTCGCTGCCTCCACCTATCTGCAGCATCTACTTGCCTATGAGTCTCGTCTGCAGGAAGAGCCAGGTCTGGCCCTCCCACGTGCCGGTTATAAATAAATAATTGCCCATCCACGATCTCCCACAGAACCCCACACTTATGCCTATTTCTTCCCCAGACCCTTAAATATGAAATCAGATTTATTTATTTATTTTTCTGTCACCAACGACTAAGACAACACCAGACCCAGTAATATTTTGCTGAATGAATGAATGAATGAATGAATGGATGAATACCTAAATTTTACAAATTGGTTAATGTTCATCAACAACTTTGTAAGTTAGCTATGCTGTCACTTCTCTGAAAAGACAACGATTTCCTAGTTAATGGCCACGGCTGTACTTACAAACTAGTAACAAGGATCACAAACATTTTTTTCAGTTCTTACTATGTGTCAGGGACCGTGTTATGCCATTTTATTTTTTAATTTTTTTTAAAAGATTTTATTTATTTATTTGACAGAGAGAGACACAGTGAGAAAGGGAACACAAGCAGGGGGAGTGGGAGAGGGAGAAGCAGGCTTCCCGCTGAGCAGGGAGCCCGGTGTGGGGCTCGATCCCAGGACCCCGGGATCACGACCTGAGCCAGAGGCAGACGCCTAACAACTGAGCCACCCAGGCGCCCCCGTGTTATGCCATTTTAACACCAAAACATAAAAACGAGGAAGCCACTTGTTATCATCTTCTGTGATGAGGAGAGCAGGGCTGAGAGAAGTTACTAAATTTCTCCTCAAACTCCACACATTCCACTGAATTAGTCTCTGAGAGTTCAGTCGCCCAGTGCATTCAGAGTGCTTGGCAGATGCCTGGGCTGTAAGCTCTCCAAGGAAGCCTTTCCTGTTACTTTTGTTCCTGATTTTGGGACTATGCTTGTGTTTCTGCCTGCTTCATTTCTAAGCCTAGTATCTGGGGATTTTTAAGTTGCCATTTTTAAAAAAGATTTTATTTATTTATTTATGTATTTGAGAGAGAGAGCATGAGAGCACAAGCAGGAGGGAGGGGCAGAGGGAGAAGCAGACACCCCGCCGAGCAGGGAGCCCGATGTGGGACTGGATCCCATGACCCTGGGATCATGACCTGAGCCGAAAGCAGACGTCTAACCGACTGAGCCACCCAGGCGCTCTAAGTTGCCATTAATGCAGTGGCAGGTATACTGAGTAGAAGATATATTTTTTAAAAAGTTACATTTTTTTAATCAGCAAAAACTTTTAAAAATTTAAAAAAAGGGGGGAAGGAGCTGCTGCCACAGACCTCATCTGTAGCCCCTTGTTGCTTCTCCAACATGCCAGGTGCTCTTCCGTCTTAGGGGCCTTGCACTCTTTCCCCGGGATGGAGTGTTCTTCCCTACATACTCATGGGGCTGAGCCCCTCATCTCCTTTCATCCTCTCCTCAAATATCACCTCACTGATGCTCCTCTGACCACCCAGCCCCACACCCTCTCCTCCCGGTACCCTGGCACTCCCCAACCTCCTTATACTGTACTGATTTATTTTCTTTTCCCTTAATACTTGCCACCACCTAACATTATAGATGTTTATTTATTTATTTCATTTATTGTTTATCTGCCCGACTGGAATAGAAACTCCATGAAGGGAAGAATTTCCCAATCTCTCTCTTTTTTTTTTTCACCAGAGGATCCTGACTGCCTCAAATAGTGCCTTGCACACTATAGATGCTTAAAAAATACTTTTTTGAATGAATGAATGAATATCAAGACTATAACTGGGCAATGTTATATAACCTTGTTTGGCTACATATGGGATCTAGATACAGGGAATTTAACTATCTTTTGTCAACAGATAGCCCGATTTTTATCTCTCAAACTAAAATTTTGGTGGAATAACTGAGCAGCTAATGTATTAGAGAAAGCAGACGATGTGGTTAGATCTAGAGAGAGTAACACGACAAAGATAAAGTTTAAAGTTTGACTCAAGTCCCACATTTCTATAAATAATTGAAAGTGCATCAGAGGGAATGTTAATGACTATATTTGATTTGTTTTATTCACAGAATAATCAAATATGCCTAATAAGTTGCACATAATGAACTTCTTGATGATTTTCTTAATAAATTTATTAGAGGTCAAACAGGTTAAAAGTGATTGGGCTTCTTTGTGGAACACTCCAAATATGTGCAAAATATTATTCAATACAACTGGAGGAAATATTTTTAACATCTAGAAATATTAACACCATAAAATGATGTGTGATCTGATAACTAGCATCATACAGCTTTGTATTATCCCTCCTGCCAATTTCATTTAATAAAATAAGACCCATGTGAAATGGTGTGTGCAATGGGTTCCTGTGGGAATTAGCTCTGTCTCAATTGCTATGGCATGGGCAGTGATATTTAAAGTTGCTTCTTACATTGCTTAAGAATGAATAATAACATAATAATCATTTAAATTTTCTAAAAATTTAAACAGATCAGAGACACAAAAATAAAGAGAATTTCAGGATTAGCAACAGTCCCCCCTCCCAGCCTGGTGGTCAGCCTCATTCCAGACCCATTATAAAACTCAGAGAGCTCTCAGGGTCTCAGGTTCCCTGCAGACTTCAGTTCTAGACTTTATGGAGTGGTCAAATATGATACTGTGCCATCTAGATTCAGGCAGAAAAGTGGAGAGTTCTTAGCCTATTTCTGTTCATAACATATTGGCACAATACTTCTACCAATCACCCAAAGCTAAATCTAAGGCCAGTTATGAGTAATGTAGCCATTTCTATTTATGAAAAACTTAACTTGATGTTTCCAGGAGAATTAGATAAAAGTAACATAGAAAGACAGAAAATGGTTTCTGAAGTTGCTCTCAGGTGCCAGATCTTAGTCAAGTGGTACAAGGGTATAGAAAGAAAATGTAAATAGAGAAAAAACAATACCATACTTAAACAGTGAAAAAGTATTATACATTTCATTTCATAATGAATAGCCATAGAGGGTATCAGAAATCCTTAGACTATCACCAGATTTCAGAATTGATGGACATCAAGATTCCTCTCACACTTAAAATAAAAGGAAATAAAACCTTTTTGGTAGCACCTGTAAGAGTCTGCCCCATCTGGTTCCCAACCAACTCTTGAGCTCATCTTACTTGACTCTCCATGATGCAGTCGCTCTGCTCATATTCAGCCAGTCCCACGTGGCAAGTCACGGACTTCCTTCTCTGGGTGCCCCCCCACAAGCTCTGCCCTTGCCCTCTGTCTCAGCGAGACTATCCCTACCGCTATTAAAAGTAGCTTCTCATACTCTTTTACACAGCACCTTGTTTTCTTCTCCTTTTCTCTTTCTGACACTTGTCACAGTGCTTAATTATAAGGCAGTTTTATATCTGGAAGTATAAATTTGTGTTTTTCATGTGTTTCCCCCCCCATACCCCTTGGCTTCCTTCAATCCACACCCAGGTTAAAAAAAAAAAAAAAAAAAAGACTCAAAAATAGCTGAAAACCTTTGGCTGTACAGCAGAAAGAATTGGCAGCATTGCTTTTCATCATCCAAAGACGAGATAGAATTGGGGCTGGGAGAAAGGCAAAGAGGAGGCCGCAGGGCTTCATTAACTGTACAGACAAAAAGTAAAAGGAGAAAAGTTCCCAGAGTGGGAGGGGAAGAACAGGAGTAAGGTGGGAAAAGATTCAGCACATGCTGGCCTGACAGTGGAAAACCAATTTGCCCCCAGCCTGTGGACAACTGGTCCTATTCCATAGTCCCGGACAAGTGTAAGCCCTCTGGATTTAGGACATTAGCACACTGCAGAAGGCTGGATAACGGCCCACAGTGGTCTTATTCCCTGGAACCTATAAATGTTGCCTGACATGGAAAAAGGTTCTTTGCCGATTCTTAATTAAATTAAGAATCCTGAGATGAGGCGATTATCCTGCACAATCTAGGTGGGCCCTGAATGCAACCACAAGTGTCCTTATACGAGGGACGTGGAAGAAGATTTGACACAGAAGACAGAAGGCAGAGACTTGAGTGAGGTAGCCACACGTCAAGGAATGCAGGCAGCCACTAAAGCTGGAAGAAACGAGAAAAGGATTGTCCTCTAGAGAGAGCCTCTGGAGGGAGCACAGCCCTGCTCACACCTTGGTTTTGGGTCATTCAACTGATTTCAGACTTCTGGCCTCTAGAACCATGAGAGAACACTTTTCTACTGTTTAAGCCATCAGGTTCGTGATAATTCGTTGGAGCAGCCATAGGAAACTAATCCACATCTGGAGTGAAAATCTCATTATCCTGGCCGGTGCAGAACTGAACTCAATCATCAGGGTGATTTCCTTTAGGTTGCGAGAAGTGATAGATAGATATATCACCGGTTACATATAGATTTATGTGTACATACTTATTATTATTATCAGTATCATTTTCTTACTCTCTGCCAGGCAGAAAGTTCCATGAGAGTTACAACCTTTTTTATTTGGTTCGCCATCTATACCCGGGGCTTAGCTCAGCAGCTGTCACATAATACTTGCTCTACAGATAACTGTTGAATGAATGAAAAAAAGTTGCTAAAACAGCAGCACAAAATGAGGAAAACAAAAACAACACATGGTAAAAATAACTCTGAGAAAGACTGCACCAGCAACTACACTGAACGGGCAAATACCCATTATCAGCAATCTAAATAGGGATTTAGGTCAGTCTGACCCCATGCGTAGGAAGGCTTTCTAGCATCTAGAGATTTGTCCTTCATTACTGACTAACCGTGAGTGTGTCCTGGCACCGATACGTTTTCAGTCAGTTTTACCAGCACAATCTCAGGGGATGCTCGAAGCTCCAGGTTAGCTGCTAATATCTGAGAAGCAATATTCGCAGTGCCCGTTGCTGCAGGCTGAGACCACAGGGCGGGAATACGGCAGCTGTAGCCCGTGAGCTATTGTTACCTTTCTATGGGGGAGGCCAGCCTCACGAGCCACCTCCCAGTGAAGGGGACCGGACCACCACCTGCTCAGCGTCGCCAGGTACCGGATGATACGGCGCCTTGCGTGTGTGTCATTCCCAAGGTGACTGGGATAAAACAACACAGTTGCATTTTTCGTGGCTCCTTCATAGCTGTGAGTGCAGTGTCACAGGAAGTCATCCAGAGAACAAAAACTTTCAGTACTTGACTGAAATTCCAGCTTGCACTCCTATTTAATTATAACCGAAACAATCCTCCACTCAGCTGCCGAGAAAGGTGAAGAATCTGGAAATGAGTCCCAGGCAGAGAGGAGATGTGAGGAGAATAGCTTTCCTCGAGGCCCCGGGGCCGAGAACGGAGCTGGGGACCCTCACGCCAGGCGTCTAGGGAAAATGAAGACTGAGGCTCTGCCTCCCTGCCTGCCCCGTCTGAGGTCTCCGCCTGCTCCCCTCTGACAGGCGAGCGGACACGGGCAGGGGCCGCGCATCAATCCGGGCGGTACCTGGCTGGTCCGGCCACGCGGTGGCCTCTGAAATTTCTGTGTCTGGCACGGAGCGGAGGGAGGGGTGAGGCAGCTATGGAACAGCTCAATACATCCAAACCAAGCTCTTCAGGCCCCTTCCGTATTCGGAGCCACCTGAATTCAAGTAAACGCATCCTTTTCCAAAACATTACTATTTTTAGGAACGGTTCTTAACTTTCGAAAGGTCAAAGTCCCTTGTGAGAATGTGAGAAAAAAAGGACAGACCCTTTTCCCACCAATAATGCACTTACGTAAACCCATAAAGGTTAAGATTCCTTGATCTTTTCTACAGATGGATAAAAATACTACTTTATTAATGGCTGAGAAATCTATTTACCTTTACATTACAATGAATAAGGCCAGACTGCCTGAGTTAGAATGTCCAGCTCTATCATTCAGTAGCTGTATGACCTTGGGGAAGTTCCTTTTTTTTTTTTTTCTTCAAGATTTTATTTATTTGTTTGACGGAGAGAGACACAGCGAGAGGGAACACGAGCAGGGGGAGTAGGAGAGGGAGAAGCAGGCTTCCCGCAGAGCAGGGAGCCTGATGCGGGGCTTGATCCCAGGACCCTGAGATCATGACCCCAGCCGAGGGCAGTCGCTTAACGAACTGAGCCACCCAGGTGCCTGAGGGGAAGTTCCTTGATTACTTTCTTCCTCAGTTTCCCCATTTTGAAAATGAGAGTACTAATAATAGCACCTACCACAAAAGATCATTATGGGGAAATAACAAATTCATTATGGAAAGTGCTTACAATGGTGTCTGGAGTTCAACAATTCTATATGGAGCCTTGGCTACGTACAGGGACTGTTCCAAGGCTGAAGGTAAGGCAATGAACAAAAATTACTGCTCTCAGTGGGCACACATTCTGATGCGGAGCTTAAATTTTCACAGAAAAATTTAAATTAAATTAAATTAAATTAAATTAAATTAAATTAAATTTCATAGAAATCTTATTTCATAGTAATTTTTAAAAAATCACTTTATTTTTGTTTTCTCTTTGTTCAGATAACAGGTAAATGAGATTTCCATACAGATTTCCCTTCTGGGATGCCGTAGCTCCACAGAGCTCAAATCTAAGGAATTCTAATTTTTGTGTCGTCCTCATTCCACACCCGACAGCATTTCTGCATAAGTAATTTAGACTGTGAGTACTCACCCTTAACTTGGCATAGGTATTTATAAAATGGGAAAAAAGCCAAATTCCAGGAAAACAATTTATTCTGTTCCATCCCTAAACTTTTACTCATTCATCTGTTATGCTTAAAAATCAATTAGCACTGTGCGTACACCGTATCAACAGCTTTATTTAGGATTAACTACAGAGCTGGGCAAATTTAACTGCAATCTTCCCACCAATGATGCTCTAAAAACACGCATGCATTTCAGAGGCTAATGAAGAACTCTTCTCGCGGTGCCATATTTTTAAAGTTCTTGGGCTTTTACTTTATCTTTCTGTCTTCTGCCGTCTGCCTCCCACCTGCCCTCTCTCCCATCAGTACCAGTAGGATATCATACTTCAAGTTGATTCTTTTGAACTTTCTCTGTTTAAAAAAGATTATTAGGAAATGATTATAGATTCAGATGAAGTTGAAAAGAAATAGAGAGGGAAGTCCCATGTACCCCTGACTCAGCTTCTCCCAATATTAACATCTTGTAAAAGTATTGTTTAATATTAAAAATAGAAAATTGACGTTGGCACAATCCCATGGAACTTATTCAGATTTCGTTGGGATCGACTTTTTAAATAACTAATAATTACATTTGGTAAGCATCAGTTATGATCACAATAAAGGCTGGAATTCAGTTCATGTGTGTGTATTTCAGTGTGGGTTTCTGTGTATCCATTTCTGTGGGGGCGGGGGGAGGACAAACTCTGGCCCTACCCATTTCATGCTCGACTGTTCCGAGGAACAATTGGGAGAATATCACGTAAATGCCGTTCATAAACTGTAAAGTACTAAATAAACAGAAAGTATTATATTGTAGTAGATTTCTAATCTTTCTGTTCGGGAAAAATCTCTCATTAGTAGTGTACACAGAGAGTAGATGGAGCCTACATCCTAAACAATTCCCTTCCTTCTTTAACATTTCATCGGATACAAGACTGCTCATCTCTGGATGAACTTAATTGTTCTCCACAAGGATGGAACCAGGACTGGAGCACAACGGGGTGTGAGCTGGACAGCACATTCCAGAGCTGGACCGGTCTCCTTCCATGTCTGTACACTGTATTTGTATTAATGCCCTGACACATTAACATGTTTTTGTGGGTTTTTTTCCCAACTTCCCTCATATTCCTCTTGAAATCAACTGAAATTCCCAAGCTTTTTTTTTTTTTTTTTTTCCTCTCAGGTTTTGATGTTTAGCCATTCCTCCCTGATTTTGCACATAGATAGTTGTTTTCTGGGCACAGGAGCAAGACTTCATGTAGATTCTCATTAAATCAGGCCTATTCTACCATTCTACCGAGATTTTTTTTATATGTATCTGGACTCTATCACTACATTTATTTACTGTCTCTGCCGGCTCCACATTGGCTACACCCTTTACAAATGGTCCTTTAGTCCTTTCTTAAAATTGCTGAAGACATACTTGTGCATAGAAGGGTAAAAAGGAGATCATTAAAAAGCTATAAATTCGAACTGTAACATTTTGACCTTCTGTTAATGTTAAATTTTAATTAAGCACTCAGCTCTGTTTTTACTGAGGGTTGACATAAGAAATAGCCCTACACAAAAGGCCTATGTATTTTCTAGAAAACTGTATTAGGTGATTCGATGTCTCATTTGTAAGAATCCCATGGGAAATTTCTCTGGAGCTCAGGTTTAGAAAAAAAAATTTTTTTCCTGCAATGATAGCTGAGCTGGTATGAGTTTCCTTCTGTTTTGTCTTCCAAGACACTAAGAGAGAAACGGAAAATCACTTGCTCAATTGCTGTACCTTTTCTTTATTTCTATTTATTGATTTTTCCTTCTTTCCATCATCCCACTTTATTACCTAACACGCCATGTTAATGGTTCTGTATATACATATTTTTTTTTTTTCCAGACATTATGACATATCCTTTCTAAAAGGAGGCAGGGAATAGAAACAAACATACATAATCAAGACATCTTTTCAAATATCTTTTCAGATGTTTAAAGATTCCACGGAATAATTTCTTCACTTTTTGAGTAGGACTTTAGGAAATGTTCCCCAGAGTACTTGTACTGAAGTAGTTTAGGCTTGCTTCAGCCCTTCAGATCACTTTTTTCTAAATTTTTTTTCTCAGTTTATAATGACATGTTCTCAAAATCTTCCACAGTAATTTCCCCAAATGGTACTTTAAGGTGTAAAGAGAAATAATTTGATCATTTGCTAATCTTTTCTCTTTTTTAGCTCTTCCATTATAGGGTTATTGTTTTTTCTTTAATTAAGCACTTCTATCTGACTGAAATTTATACTGAAAAGACTTCTGGATTGGGTGTTAGAAGCCCAGGGTTCTTGCCTGGGATTAACTACTCTTTGCACGGCCAGGAGAAACTCATGAAGTTTCTCGTCTATAGAATGAAAACTACCTCTTGATGAACATCTGTTCAATATTAGGCACTCTTAAAATGTATATAACTTACTTTTAAAAACTTTAAAATATGTAGTTTATAATATGTAGTTTGATTATATGGATGTGCAATATTTGAAACCCCAATTTTAGGAGCTTAAACCAGGTGGTCAGTAAGAATTATATCAGAAAGGCAATATTCTAGAGCTTGGCCACCATAAAAGCATTTATTATACTATTTCACTGAACAAATGATGCTTTGCTTATTAGCAAAAATATGTCAGAAATGGATTCAAAATTGGTGAAACTAGTGACTCATTAACTACCATGATAAATGGAACTTAACTGGTAAAATTAAAAGTTTTAAATATACATGGAATATTAAAGACTTTTGGAGCCATTCCCCACCTTTGCATGAACAGGGTGCAAAAATCTTAAGGAGGCTCATAGCCCATACCATAGGATTAGTGGCCTAAGTTTGATATTTCCAACTGCCAGTTTAATAGGATTTCTTGTTGTCTGAGACTGAATGTAAGGGTAACAAAATCCTGGCCCTGGAATGTCATTTTATCTGCCTCAAGTGAACCTTTTTTCCCCACGTAATGACTGAAACATCTGAATGGACAGAGAACTAGAATTTCTCTCTCTCCCTCTGCTCCTCCCCACTGCGTGTTCTCTCTTTCTCTCTCAAATAAATAAAATCTTAAAAAAAATAAAATAAAACAGGCCTGCATGTGTAGCAGAACTTGCCTTAAGATTTACTTTTAGCAAGGCTAGCATTAACTATCATAGGGCTACTGCTAACCCTCTTCAACCTTCTTCAGTAAACACACTTACTTATCAAAGGTGTGTGTCACCAAATTATCACAGGACAGTTCTTAAAAGACACTTTGCCTCATTTTAATCTTCATCAGAGCCCTTCGTTACCATTCGCCTTATTCCGGCTAGGAAATTCAAATGTAGAGGATGTTAGCTTATAATCATATGAATATTGAGTGATAGAGCCTGATGCATCTGATTCTACTCTCCAATACCCCCTGCAGCCACCCAGATAAAGTCACATGGTCATTGCAAGGAAAAGATGAGAGATTATGAAATGCCTACAGCTGTTTCCTTGCAAATACATAGGTTAAACAAAGGCTCTTTAGCTCCCTTGACAGATAGTTAAAAGTCAACCAACCACCCAGTAAATTGATTTCATTGACATTTATTGTTGCTATATGTATAATCACAATTCCTATTAATGTATTTTTGGTTCTTTTTTGTACTTTTCATTTTTTTCAAAATCTATACTTTAGATCTTCCCAATATATTCAGATAAACTGTAGTAAATTCATACACTGAGGCACAGATTACTTTGTGACATAATTGCATGACCTAGCTCTACTGGAAAGTTGGGCTCTGAAATGATCAGTTGAAACATGCTTTGAAACAGTCATAGTTAACCTAAAGGTCGACAAGAAAGCTCATCTCAAGCATTGTTACATGGAAAGAAGTAAATGAAATGGTAATGTTAGAATTGGAATGCTGAAGTGATATAGAATATTCGTGGATTGATGATTTTGATGGCCATCAGAGATCAGCAGAGTTGAATAAGTAGTCTGGGGTTCTACAAAACTACTAGTCAGGCCAAAAATAAAAAAAAAGGAATAAACAAAATACAAGATACAAATACACAAGAATTTACCCCCTAGTTACCAATATCACATTCCAGATGCATTTTATTTTGGATGTTGTGTTCTAAGCAGAGATCAACATGGTCACAAATAACCCAGATCTAGTTGATTAATTAAAATCTTAAGTTCTCAGGGAAAAGATCTTAGGTGAATACATAGGTAAACATTGGTCTATTCTTATTTAAACTTCTGAAATTTATGCTTTTCGATTATTTTTGATGTAAGTAGAAGTTAGGGGGAGAAAATGATTCATTTCAGATAAAGTTATTTCTTTAGCAAGTCCTTATCACATGAGGAGGCATCCGAAGAATGCAAGGGAATGAAAAAAAAAGTATGTCCATACTTCTACTTTAAAATGTTATATATTTTAATCTACCTTAACTTCATGCCAAAAGGAAAATATATAGGATGAATACATAACATAACCAAACTTTTTTGGGGAAAGAGGCTAATATATTTTTATTATAGCTGTACATTAAGGAATTAGCTGGGCATTATCTTTTTCCATTAAAATCATCCTTCCTCTTTAATTAAAATAAAAAATACAGGGTGAGGAGTTCTATCTTTATTTTTTAAATGTGTGTATTTTTCTATAGTAATTTGAATAAAAAGTGCCTTGGAATTATTATGTTCTTCTAAACATTAAGTCCATTAGAGTATCATATGGGGGGAAAATTCTACTAGTTGGGATGATTTTGTGGGATGGTTTTCTAACTAGTTCATACTTATCATTCCCAAACAGATGAAACGAGACACAAAAACTATAAAATGACTGCTTTTTGTAGGTTTATTGTCCATCAATGCTGAGGAAGCTGTTTAGACACAAAATTCTGATTTGTTCTAGGATTTCAACGTTGACTTTAGTAACAGCAGTGGGGGGGAATGTGCTTAGGGGAGAAAAGCTCTGGTTATTTTATGAACATACCACTCCGTTCACTGATAGCAGCTGGTCTCCCCTTTTGAGGCCTCCGTGTCTTTCAGCCACCCCTCCAGGAATGATGCGAGAGATATAAATGGGGGAATTTTGCTCCTTTCCTCCCATCACGTTAAAACCAAGGCCTTCATCAGTCTTTGGCAGTTCGACTACCCGAGGGTGGGAGTGGCCTTCACTAGCTGCAAAAGCTGCAACTGTTGCCTGAAAGAAAAGATGGTCATTTGGTAATAAAATGAGGGAAATAAGGCCCGTCGTATGCTTTGCAGTGGGTAGGATCGGGCAACTCCTCTTATTTTTATAGCATTCTCCTGTGAAAAAAAGAACACAGTGGGGAGGGTGCTAGCTTCATTTAAATGTCATCTATGATTCCGTTCCTTGGCAAAGCCCTGCCTGGCTATTTCCGGCTTTCTAGAATTTATCCATTATGATACAAATTTCCCTTCTTCATAAAACTCTGTCCCAGTTACCTGAGGCAGCTGTAATTCCTCCTTTTCTTGGACTCCGAAATAGCTCTGGTCCACAGACTACATCCTTACGGTACGTATGCTCTAACTATTCCGTGTATGTGTTGACCGTGAGCACCCGAAGGGCAGAGATGATGTAATTCGATTCTTTGTATGACACACAGTCTACCCCGGTGCTTGCACATAAACGTTCATGAATATTTATCCAATGTCCTTAGAAGCACTTATATGTATAAACTCTGGCGGATACGTATATAATCTTGCTATTGCCAGGCCACTGGCTTCGCAAATTTAGTTTTTAGGGTTTTTTGTTTTTTTTTTTGACTGAGGATACCTGAAGGAAAATAAAAGCTAAAACAAGTAATAAATTCAAACAGATGATTATTATTTCACATCAATATTTTGCATTATTATGAGAAGTCCTCTTATCTGGTAAGGATGTTTTCCCCTACATTTTACATTAATATTTCAACTCCTATGGCGTTGTGGGCAAAATGAGCAGCCTATGGTTCTATACCTACGTGTACAAAATTTCATTTAATATGGACATCGTTTTAAGATTCATATATTAATTTTTAAAAATAAGTTGAAAACACAACTTACCATTAGTTCCCACCCCTCATGGAAAGAAAAGAACAGCATTGAAGTAGTTTCTATCAAGAAAAGATTCTCTGCCTGCTTCTTATTTTCCACTTCCATTAACCTGCCTTAACCACAGTTGATTAGATGCCTACCATAAAGTGATTTACTCAACACTGTGAAAATATTGATTGCCAACTAGTGTACATTCTTTTCCACACACAACATTATCACATCAATTGAGCATTATGCTACTGTCTGCATTTAGTGAAATTTAGTGAATGATATGGAAATAATGGCTTGTTTTTAGCTACATGCATTTGCTCATGCAAACCTTGTCGTCATGCATAGATTTTAATGGCTGACATGGATGCAATGCAGACAGCCCAGAAACAACCAGAAAATATTGTGCTATTGCAACATTATGCTGCTATCCTGCTGTTCTACATGAATAAGAAATGAGAATGGTAAAACACTACATAATTCACTTTCCCCTTAATTAAACCATGTAGGGATCATTTTTCTGTGTGTGTTCCACTTCAGTACAAGCAAAGCATGATGTAATGATAATAACAACCTCCTTTTGCCTGGGTTAAAAAAAAACAAAACAAAACAACTTACAAATCTACAGTGTTCAGTTACAGAATGACAACTAAAAAATCAAGAGAGAAACCAAACGAGGTGATATAACACAAAAGAATTAAATGGAAAATGCTGATTATTTTCAACAGTTCTTGTTTCTTATACATTATTAGAAAGAGAAGAGCTTTTAACAAAGCAAGTCGTTGTGCATCTATTAGAACACTTCTGTGTTTGTAAAATGAGAACTACATAAGTGATCTTAGTTTAAAGTTTAAAACTATTATTTCCTAATGGTCTATTTTCCAGATAATTTCATGATCCCATCGTTATAAGATTTCTGTTAGTGTAAGATTTCCGTTAGATTTCTCTGCAATCTCTGGATTTGAGTCTTTAAAGAACGAATGTGGTAACTACTACAAAAGGTGACCGGCTTTCCCTTTAGGTCAATGTCACATTCTTTCAGCAAGCTACCCACTGCTCTGCTGAAGACAAGGAAGAATCCTGTGTCAGTGGGTCTCAGGTGAGTTCTCTTCATGTCTGACTCAAGTCAAATCTTTGGACTTGTGCAAATAAATCTTCATGCACTGAACAGGGAACAAGTTCTTTTGGATCAGAGGCCTGTGTCAGAAAACCACGTATTATTTCATACAATGAACCAGTAGATTTGCTTGTGCCAAATGGACGTTTAGTGAGTTTAATGAAATCATTCTCCTTTCTTAAGCTACAGAAGCAGCAGAAACGTTCAATTTTCCATTAGGATTTTTACCTGGGAAGTAGTACTGGTTCTAGACTCTGGGCTGCCACTGATGTCTAAATTCTCTTACAGTGTACACACGAGAATACCTGAAACACACACGCGCACAGTCAATTACTAGGTCACTGGGGTCAAGTATATTTTCAAAGTTACTCAAGCCTTACCTTTGCTGTGGCCCTGGCACGGAATTCAGGACAGCCATTAACAGTTATCGTTTCATGCATATATTGATACACCTAGAACGTTCACATAAAAAAGAAAGGAATGCGTAAGAACATTAGGAATATCAATTCTTTCACTGCAGAAAGGATGAAATATTTTCATTGTAAAACACAAGTTCTCGGTCACAAGGTGAAATAGGTCTGGATAAATTATCCCGGTGATTAGGACGAAAGATCCCTCCTATTTTTTTTTGGTGGGGGACGGTTGCGGCAGAGAAGGCAAACACTTTCATTATTTGGGTATCCGTGTTCATCAAATATAAAAACTTGTATATTTGGTTTTATAAAAACTACTTTGTCAGTAAGATTTTTTACCATTTCATAAAGCTCTGTCTCTCAAATATGTGATAAAATTATATATATATATAATATATTATATATAACTTCCTGAATCTAAGTAACACTTTAATTCTTTTTTTTAAAGATTTTATTTATTTATTTGACAGAGAGAGAGACAGAACCACCCAGGCGCCCCTAAGTAACATTTTAAAAATAGTTTTCAGGGCGCCGGGGTGACTCAGTCAGTTGAGCATCCGACTCTTGGTTTCTGCTCAGGTCGTGATAGCAGGGAGATAGAGATAGAGCTCAACACAGAGTCGCTTGTCCCTCTCCCTTTGCTCCTCCCCTCTCCCCGCCCACTCTCTTTCTCTCAAATAAATAAATAAAATCTTTAAAAAATAGTTTCCTAAATTAATATTCCACAAAACTGGGATAACAATATCTTTTCCTTGCATGTTGTAAGGTATGTTACCATTCATGAGACATTCATAATTCATAAATATAGGAGATAAATGGTATTCAGGGGCAGGGACAAGTAAAGCAAGAGATTCTTAGAACTAGTAACAGAGAGCAACATATCAGCTATGGGTTCATGTTAACATTTAAATGAAATAAAAAGAATAGAAGTAAAATCTGGACTCAGAATGATATTGTACAAAGCACACAGTTTTCGCTGACTAATGGACCAAAGTTTGAGACTTGCAGTCTAACTGGGGAACTACGAGGTCCTGATTGAACCACTTTACCACTTTGACCCTCTTTTTGCCCATCTGAGAAATGGGTGAAGAATATTTATTATGTTTTTTTACTTGAAATAATACTTTCAAGACCCCTGGCACTTAATGAGCTCTCCTTAAATAGCAGGTATTATTATTAATTACGATTTTAGACAAAACTATGAAAATTGTTGGAATGTAGTAGAAAAAAATGCTTTCCTTCTAACTGTCAGGGATGGGATTATAAAATCTGTATATCAGTGCAAAATAAATTGCTTCATCATAAATAAATCTAAGTATAGAGAATAACTCTTAAAGGATAGTTTGAAGACGTTATTTATTTATTTATTTATTTTTAAGTATTTTATTTATTTATTTGACAGAGAGAGAGAGAGAGCAAGAGAGGGAACACAAGCAGGGGGAGTGGGAGAGGGAGAAGCAGGCTTCCCGCTGAGCAGGGAGCCCGATATGGGGCTCGATCCCAGGACCCTGGGATCATGACCTGAGCCGGAGGCAGACGCTTAACGACTGAGTCACCCTGGCGCCCCTGAAGACAATATTTAGAAAAAAACTAACAAGGTTAAATATGTTAGACTTTATGCCCATTTTAAAGCTTTAAATAATAAATTGTAAAAATCAATTGTATGATGTGTAGAGGTAAAAGTCCATTTGGAATTTTGTTGGGGTATTTTTTGAGAGTGACCCATTAGCTATTCAGTAAAAGATGAAGTAGAAAATTAATATTATTTTCCACACTTAAGTAAAAAGTTACTAAAGTGAATTCAGAATGTGATTAATGCATCCATTCAACAATCGCTCTTTGAGTGTCTCAGATGGATCTCTTCCCGACATTTCTTAGCTGGCTCATCATTTCTCAAATACATTTGGTTGAATTTCCATTAATGCTGACTCATCTTTCCCAAGTGGCATGTTTAGAAGGAAAAAGACAAAGTGGCCTGGACTAGGAAGGTAGGGACACCATTCAGAATCTACCATTTAGCTTTATACTTCACTAAATAACTGGGGTATACAATTTTGGTGAGCAATCTGAATGGGAAGGGAATAGTTTTCCAGGAAAGCATTTGCGCACCCCAGGACTGGTTAATGCAAATTCTCCAGGTTACCAGCAGAGCTGCTTAACATGTTGACACGTTATTTCCTTGAAAGTGCATCACTTTGTTTTGTAGAGCTATCTCTTCCACAAATTAATTCCACTTACTTGATCTTACAGCCCATTTAAGAGCAAGATTCTCCTTACTCTGCTTCTCTTGTTAATAATCTCTCTTAAATCTGATCCCTTCATTCTATCTTTTTTAAAAAAATATTTTTATTTATTTGCGAGAGAGAGCGAGAGAGAGCGAGCACGAGCGGGGTGAGGGGTCAGAGGTGAGGGGCAGAGGGAGAAGCAGGCTCCCCGCTAAGCAGAGAGCTCTAGTGGGGCTCGATCCCCATCCCAGGACTCCAGGATTGTGACCTGAGCCGAAGGTAGAAGCTTAACCCACTGAACCACCCAGGTGCCCCTCCTTCGTTCTATTTTAACTCATTATATCTCTTGCTCAAAACTCTGCATCAGTGTCTTCACTGGGTCTCCCACCACCAAACACTATTGACTTTAGTTATCATTGTCAAGGACCTACCTGACCATGTCACTACTGTGCTTCTGGCTGTCTACAACTCTTAGAGTAAAGGTTGCAAAGTCAAATGCCTACAGGAGTCAAACCAGTGACAATAATGCACAACCCAGGTTTTTCTCTAATTTCATTTCCCTAGTTGTTTTCCTCCACCCTCACTGTTCCCCAAACATATACACCTTCCTAACTGCCTAGACCTTTGCTCTGTTTGGAATGCCCTTTCACCTGCCAGACTCTCATTTATCCCTGTTTAACATGATACTAAAAGACCCAATTATCATTTTCTCTGTTCCTTGTTCTTGGCCTCCTGCAAGCAGAGAAATCTCTCCCTCCCTCCTCGGTTTTGAACCATTTGAATTTGTCTGGGGTCATTCTGGTGATCTTTTCCAGGGAAAGTGCTATCTTTGCTTGCATCCAAGGATGTTTATGAGGACAATCATTAGCCAACAATTAGGATGATGAAATTGATGAAAGCAAATGCTAATTTTGTAAGTTCGTAAAATAAAGTAAATAAAAGGTTAAGAATAATTATCTTTAACATTGCAATTTGAATTGTGAATTAAAAAGTGGAGTATGCAAGAGGCCGCAGTATGTATAGATAACACACAGGTCCTGCAGACATCACGTATGCATTGTATGTTCTGGGTTGGTTACTTGATTTCACTGGGGTTCAATTTTCTCACTTGAAAAATAAGTCTTAGAGTTGTAACTAACTTCTAGGTCTGTTAAGAGGATTAAATAAGTTTACAACAGTTTGCAGCATGTAATAAGTTTATTTTAAAAACAGCTATTATTATTACTATTATTATTAATATTCAATGTTTCCCAACTTATTTGACACTGGGATCTTCTGGGAAGAATCTCCTAGGACTGGTAGTCCATGAACACATTTTACAGAGAATTGATGGAAGACTGTCGTTCTCAGCTGGGGTTGTTTTTGCACCCTAGGAGACATTTATTTGGCAATGTCTGGAGACATTCTGGGTTGTCACAAATGGGGAGGGGAATGGTGCTACTGGCATCTATTATTAGAAGACCGAGAAGCTGCTAAATACCCTACAAAGCTCAGATTAGCTCCCCATAACAAAGAACCATCTGCCAAAACGTCAATAGTCTTGAGATTGAAAAACCCAGAACTAAGAAATCATGCTATATCATTTCTTCTTATACATAATAATTAGTAGGCCATAAAAAGGCACTTGTGTAGCACTGGGTAAAGGATCTTATAAATAAATAAAAGGGTCTTGTTCAACAAATATCTTTTGGAGTAAATAATCATGATTCTGGTGAGCATTTAAAGAGGACTTGCTCTAGGCCAAGTGTAATGCTAAGCATTTGATATCTGTAAGTTCATTCGATGCTCACAGCTTATGATTCAGGGATTCTACACACAAGGAACCAGCCACAGAGACCGTAACATGCCTGTGACCACGCAGGTAACGGCAGATTTGGTGCAGAGATTCAGATGTAATTGCCTCCAAAATCTCTTCTCTTTCAACCACACAAGGCTTTCTTATTAAGACAGCATCAGACTACTACTATTTTGGCAGCATTGGGGAAACAAAAACATGGAGATATCACCAGTATTTATTTATATTTTGAATAAAGCCATCTAGGTTTAATATGATGCCTACCATTATACAAATGGTAGCTGCAAATGTATAATACAATTCGGAAACTAACAAATTCATCACTCCAAATGAAAGTGAAATAGCATTTTTAATTAACTTTTATGATTATAATATACTAAGATTCAAAGAAAAGAAGTCAAATATTATTGTCACTCTTTTCTCCTGTAAAGCACCACAGATTCTTATCAGTTGGTCTTTAAACACTGGCTGACGTGGTCTAGTTAGAGAGTCAAGTCAAAACTGGGAGATATTAGTTCTATTTCCATTAGTTATGTTGCCTTATGAAAGTTACTCAGTTCATCATTTTCTGGGGACCCAATGTATCCCTACTTAGCTTACTTTTCAAAGACAATTGTACAGATATTTGTAAAACTTTGAAGGAAGTTGTTATAGAAAACTAAAATATTTTACCAGATGCCCTGAGAGAATTCTTTTTTTTTTTTTTTTTTAAGATTTTATTTATTTGACAGAGAGAGACACAGCGAGAGAGGGAACACAAGCAGGGGGAGTGGGAGAGGGAGAAGCAGGCTTCCCGCAGAGCAGGGAGCCCGATGCAGGGCTCGATCCCAGGACGCTGGGATCATGACCTGAGCCGAAGGCAGACGCTTAATGACTGAGCCACCCAGGCGCCACTGCCCTGAGAGAATTCTTAAAGGGAAAACAGAAAATGGTTGCATGAGCTTCAACAAGGGACAGTGGGGCTTACAGCTTCCAGGATCAGTTGGGTCTCCAAATTTCTGGACAATTTCAGCTACAGCATTTCTAACCCCATTCCATTTAGGTAAGATGGGTTTAATTCCTACTGAAAGTAAAATAATTTCTAGAAACTCTTGTACAGGTTTTAGCTTACATTTTTATATTAGTAATTTACTAACTTTGAATAAGTCTCACAGATTCAATAGCGTTTTGAGTATCTGGAACTTACTCCAAGCTATCGAAAATTTACAAATACAGATCAATTCAATTAAGGTGATGGGGTTGCTGTCAGTTGATTCAGAAAGTGCGTTTAGTCATTCATTCAGCTAACAATCATTTAAGAGTTACTCTAGTCACTGGGCCAAAATATGAAGGAAAAAAAAATTAATGGCTCCTTCTAAAACTTCAAATGAACGTTAACTTTCACTGTAAATTTAAAATTTTTTAAATAAAAGATTTACTCTTACTTTATATTAACAAGCAAATAGACTACTTTTTCTGGATGGAAATTCCATCACTGAGAGAATAGCAAGTACAAATGAAGTAAAAGCTTCTCTTTTACTCCAATTTATTTACCAAGTTTATAACAGAATTACCACTTAGATATGTTAAGCTGAACAGGTAAAATTCTACTGCGATAGGATTTTTGCTTTTGAGCTTTCATTTATACACAGGTTACGTAGACCATATCAAAATATACACTTTACATTGAATCATTCTTCTTGGTCTTGAGAACTCTGATTGGTACAGAGAGGTAGGTAAGGGCTGACAAATCTATATCATGAGTTTCTCATCCTGGGTCTCTTTTCTTTGTAACTTTAAGTGACCTACTATCTATGCATCTACATAAAACCCTATCTTCAAGAGGCAGTCAAAAAGGATAAAATATGTGGCTTCATAAACCATAACCCATGATTCTTATTAAATTCTTATGATAATAGCTACTATATATCTATTATTATTATTATTATTATTATTATTATTATTATTATGTGCATTCCTAAGATGCAATTGAAACTATGCCTTTAGAATTTAGCTGCTTGGCCAGCAAGTGTGGAAAACACCTTGAATTCGAAATTAGATTTTGATTGTTCTGTCTTCTGCTCTTACAGTTTTACTGTCTTTTGTACTTTGGTGTTATTTTGAAATTGCTGTGTGAGGCAGATACTGGGTAGGCTCACCTGCCCTAGCTCCCATTCTCAACCTCCTCCTCCCTGCATTGCCTCACCATAGGACCCAGTTCTGTCCGGTAAGAATTTAACTGGAAGTAGGTGAGAGGATTCTGGGAAAGTGTTGTTCTCTTGGTATAAGCGCTATCCTTTTTTCCTTCTCTACTTCTTGTCCTGAGTGTGAATATGATCAGCTGTAGTACCAGCCTACCACTGCAAGAGAAAGGCCATGAAAAAGTATAGATACCTGGTCCGATTACTTGGAGCTCCTGAAACACTGTAAGGAGCTGCCTTTATCTCTCAACTTGTAATGAAGAAAAATAGTCTTATTTGTTTAAGCCACTGAAGTTGGATTTTCTGCTACTTTCAGCCAAGAGAATTCTTGATTGCTATATTATTCGAGTAAATATTATACAGAGCTGTGCTATCTTTAGAGTCCGTTTTCTTTGAGACCCCTCCAATTCCAAGAGTTATATAATTTGTTCATTAAAAATTAATGCAAATTTGTTAATATCAGGGTTTCGAAACTGAGAGAGGAGGGTAGTTTAGAATGTAGTTAAAAAAAGTAGACACCAACTCTTAGGAAAACTTTGCTAAGAAAATGAAAATACAATTTGACTGGGAGAAAATGTTTGCAAAACATGTATCTGATAAATATCAGCTTCATATCCGGAATATATAAAGAACTTTCAAAAGTCAATAGTAAGAAAACAATCCAATTAAAAATTGGATAAACTCTTTGAATAGGCATGTCATCAAGGAAGATCTATGGGTGGTAAATATGAAAAGATACTCATCATCAAAGATATTCAATATCATTAGTCACTATGAAAATTCAAATTAAAACCATCATTAGATACATCTACACTCTTTTAACATGTCTAGATTTTTTTAAAAAATTGACAACACCTAGTATGGGCAAGAATGTTGACCAACTACACTCTTGTACATTGCTGGTGGGAATGCCAAATGGCACAGCCATTTTTGAAAACAGGGTAACAGTTTTCTATAAAGTTAAACATACACTTATCTTAAAATTCCCTTATCTACTTCTAGCTATTTGTCCAAGATAAATAAAAACACATATTCATACAAAAATGGTATGCAAATACTTATAGCAGCTCTATTCATAATCACCACAAACTGGAAACAATTAAAATAGCCTTCAACTGTGAGGGCGCCTGGGTGGCTCAGTCGTTAAGCGTCTGCCTTCGGCTCAGGTCATGATCCCGGGGGTCCTGGGATCGAGTCCCACATCGGGCTCCCTGCTCCGCGGGAAGCCTGCTTCTCCCTCTCCCACTCCCCCTGCTTGTGTTCCTGCTCTCACTATGTCTCTCTCTGTCAAATAAATAAATAAAATCTTTAAAAAAAATAAAAAAATAAAAAAAATAAAATAGCCTTCAACTGTGAAAGAATAATTAAATGGAAGTACATGTATACAATGGAATACTGCTTGGCAATAAAAAGGAAGAAACTACTCATACATGTGATGACGTGGATGAATCTCAAATGGGTGTTGCTTGAGTGAAAGAAGCCAGACTCCATGATTATTTCATTTATATGACACCCTGGGAAAGGCAAAATAATAGGAATAAAAAATAGATCAAAGTTGCCAGAAGCTAGAGGTGGGGACGAGTTGACTACTAGGCATGAAGAAATTTTGGGGGTATTGGAACTCCTGTATCTTGATAATGGTGATGATCATGTGATTGTATGTGACAATTAAAACTCTTAGAATTGTACACTGAAAAGAGGAAATATTATTACTCTATGTAAATTATACTTCCATAAACCCAAATTTTAAAAAAGCAGAAAATATTTTGAGATGAAAATATTCTGAAACTTCATCATGATTTTGGAGATTAAAAACAAGGGCTTTGGTATACTAAGACCTACATATATTTAAAATGTTGAATAGAATAAAAAGACGACATTAGTTCCAATGCCTTAAAGTTTATAAATGTGGAAAGCAACATATACTTTAATGGATGGTAACACTTCTTTCAAGTACAGGATGCTCCAGAGATTTTGTAGTACCTCATTCTGAACAGGCTGGCTCCTAAAATGTTAATGGAATTACAATTAGGATTAAATACACTCCTCTATATCAGTGACTAGAAAAAAGAAATAAACCTTTCAGCAACATTGTGAAAAATGAAAATTACATTAGACCAAGGTACCTCAAGAGGGGGAAAATAAAGTGGAAAGACAAATGATCAGACTTATTAGAGCAAATTAGTGAGAAACATAGTCCAAATGGGAAAATGATATGGTCCAAATCCTACCACATTATAGTGTTCCTTAAGACTTGTTAAATGTATAGTTTTTATTTAAAAAGCAAGTAAAAATGTGCATTTTGAAAATAAGAAAAAGCCAATAAAAGTATTAAGACTGATATTTGTATCTGTATTTATAATTTTTAGTGGTTTTCTTGATTTTTCAGATTTGGAAACTCAGATAAGAGTTGAATAAAAGAAAGTTATTTGATATGGTATCTTGATTTCAAAATATTTAAATATTCTAATGATATTAAAAGCAAAGATTGATCCCTTTTCGTATCCTTTTATAACTATAGGCCACCTGGGTAGTTGGACAACATTTACAATATTAAGTCACAATATATCTATCATAATATATAAAAATATGGAAGGTTTTCTGAAAGCAGATTTTAGGCAGGGGAGGTATTTAAAATGAATTTGACTCTAAATTTAATTGCATTTAGTGGAGTGGAGTCCATGCATGCAAAAATCAAGTGCCCTGATGTGAATGTGTATACTATACTTCATACGGCTGAAATAAAATAGAGATAGAGCTTAAGTTACTGAAAATATAATCTGTTTATTTTAGGAGGTTTTATAGAAATAATTCCAGATCAACTGAAAATTGGTTCATCTATTAAGGAAGAGATATTTCAAAAATACCTAATTTTTGCCTTGAGTTTTTCTTCCATTTTGGAAAAATGGCAACCATAAATAAATGTTATATATTTAAAACTATAGCTATCTATGTATCTATCATATATAGTTTCCATATGCTTTTGTAGCTGTGAAACATTTTGTTTAAAACTGCAGCGTTAGAATTCCTATAAACGAAGGAATTTAAGGTATAAAACTTAATGTCTAGAACCTACCAACCACTGTTTGCAAAAAGAAATGAAAATGACACATGCTTGTCATAAGTCATGTCTGCTACAATTAGACCATCAAAGCTCAAATCAATCCTGTGAAAGTCCAAGAAGGATAAAATTTCCAGAGTAATGTCTTTTTCTACAGCTTTCTATAGCCATCAACTTTGATGAAAATATGCCACCCACTGGACAAGAAAAATACTGACAGGTATAAAGAAGCAAAGGACAATCTCTTATTAGGTTGAAATGATTTGCAAAAGAGGGTTCAGTCGTTAAGGCAGACATCTGATGGTATTGCTGGAGTAACCAATATGGCGACTGACATTGCTTCCAGAAATGAGCCTTGAAGTAGAAGCATTCCTCCTTGGTTCAGGGACAACTGTGCCATGCAAAATACTCTTTATGTCCTCAAACCAGGAAGGGGAAGATAAATGGACTGGGCGGTCTGTAGTCACAAAGGACACAAAATACCTTTTTTTAGGCAGTATGCCTCATAACTTCATTACTATTTTTTTCAACTATGCTGATACAGTATATAGTAAATGCCTTTGAAAGAGAGCACTTCCTTTTAGCACTGAAGAAAAAACCTCAGTTAACACTCTCCAATACAACTATTATTTTCCAGAAGCAAATCAGCTTTCCTACAGAGCCTCCTACCTCACTCGTCTCCTGCCAAGATACACTGACAACTAAATCATCAACAGGATGGCATTACCTGTAATTAAAAGCAAAAACAAACAAACAAAAAACACTGAATTGGAAGATTGAAAACAAATACGACGTTGTGGGACTAAAAACTTCTGGCCTCCCCTCCCCCACGTTAGCCTCTGCATACCTGTTTACTCTTTGTCCCAATAGCCACAGGGAAGGAAGACCTCTTGGCTCATGTGATTGGTCAGCAACCAGGAACTGTATTAGGCCATCAGCGGTACTGATTGTGTTTCTAAAAGCTCAGCCGGGTGGCTCAGATGGTTAAGCGTCTGCCTTCAGCTCAGGTCATGATCCCAGGGTCCTGGGATCGGGTCCCTCATCGGGCTCTCTGCTCCTTGGGAGCCTGCTTCTCCCTCTGCCTCTCTCTCTCTCTCTCTGTCTCTCATGAATAAATAAATAAAATCTTAAAAAAAATAAAAAATAAATAAAAAATAAAAGCTCAGCCGTCCATGAGACACGCCTTCATCCCTTTCTGTATCCATGCCCCAAGAAATCAGGCAGGAGTGGCTCGCTTGGGGCAGAGGTAGCTGATCTTGTTGTTTTATAGTCTACTTTCTTAGGCCTAACCAGACATCTCAGATTCAGACTGGAGAAAAGGGGGGTTCATTTAGGTGTCTGGGCCCAACCTTCATTATCCAATCTATATTTTACCAGACAGAGCTGCACTAGCGAGGATTTGGTTACTTCCCACGCAATTAACAAAGCAAAGCGGTAATGTGTTTCCTATTCGGTTTTGGTCCTTTCATCTAGCTTCCTTGGTTGGTAACTCCCTGAGAAGGAAGGGTGAAATGCTGAAGAGGATTTGAGCACTCCTGGAACCACACCGGCTATGAAAGCATCTTTTTTTTTTTTTTTTTTTTAAAGATTTTATTTATTTATTTGACAGGGAGAGACACAGCGAGAGAGGAAACACAAGCAGGGGGAGCGGGAGAGAGAGAAGCAGGTTTCCTGCGGAGCCTGGAGCCTGATGCGGGGCTTGATCCCAGGACGCTGGGATCATGACCTGAGCCGAAGGCAGACGCTTAACGACTGAGCCACCCAGGTGCCCCTGGCTATGAAAGCATCTTAACAGCACTGAAACTTCAGGTCCGTCTCTCACAATCCACTTGTGTATGTCCAAGTTCAACTACCTGACTCAGACTTTCTGCTGCAATGTGATACATGCCATCTATTACTTTCTTCAAGGGACACTAAGTAGACCACAGCAGTAGAAAAGCTGGATTGAAAGGGTCCATAATTTGTGACCAATCTCGTGTCTTAGAGGATTTATGTGAAAATAGTATTACTCTACTGAAGGAAAATATAGCCTCAAATTGCAAGTGATCTCCAATGCTTAGAGTTAGATGAAGATGAAGAATATTTTGGACAAAATGATGCCTTTAAATATCTACCCATCTGCCTAGCCAAGTTACAATGGAACTAGGAATTTTTCTGAAATGCTGTTTATAGGTTAATTCTAATGAGAAGAACACGTTATGAAAGTTCTCCAGCACTCTATAGCCTGACTGATGTGGGAGGGATGAGAGGACCCTTAGGGAGGGTATTCTGGGATCACTTAACAAGGAGGATTAAACGCCCCCTCATGCCTGACAGTAAATGGCACATTTGTTTTTTAATTTGTTTTTGGTTTTGTAGGGACTCAGTAGGAAAGCCTCAAAACTATTGCTGTGTTACATAACATAGTCCTCAAATCTCTATGAATTTTGAAATTTCCAGAGGTTATTTAGATCACGTGTTATAAATGAATTAAAATGACTACACTTATACTTAATTTTCCAAAGGGAAGAGAAAATACTTTGTTCAGTTTTATAGATTTGCAATGAATTATTCTGTTATATAAAAGTACAATAATTAGTTGTGAAGCTATAAAACTGAGGAATGGCTATAATTAAAAAAAAACTGTGTCATTAACTATTAATATCTCTACTTATTTTTACGATTGGTTTATATTTCCTAGTGGGTTCTTTATACATATAACTTTCATAAAGTAAGACAAATTAAATGCTTTGTACAAATCATTTAATAACTGCAGGAAAAAAGTGAGATCATAAATAACAGCATTTCCACAGGGTCCACATGGCAGGTGGCCAAGCCACCAGGGAGAAATCTCTTTCCTTATGGTTGTCTAAAAAATAATTCCCTTAAGGCAGCTCTTCCCATCCTGTCCTTGTTACACAGCCAGAGTCCTCTGTGACAGGAAATGCCTGAGCAAAATGTTGGGAAGATGTCATATCCAATTAGTGTAACACCATTCACAGGGACTGGATTATCTCTATTTGCTTATTTGGGGTAAAATTCAAATGAGGTTTGGGGCTTAAAAATTTGTCTCGTTTTACTGATTGGATTAAGATGATGTGAAATTTCACAAAAGATCCCAAAACACTAGAATATTGCTCCTTGGGAGCAATTTTAAAGTTTAAAATTTACCAATGTACTTAAAATTTTGTGAGTATTGTAAAATTCGTTTCCACTTCTTAAAATAGGTCTTTATGTGGTAAATGAACTAATCATCTTGGGTCAATTCAGTGTATATGGTCATTGTCACAGGAGTTATATGAACTAATAAGTAAACACTAAAGAAAAATTTAGCTCAGTTATTAAAAACCAACATGATTATTCAGTTGACTGAATTAAAATTATTATAGCTAATAATAAGTTTTCAGAGGTAGCAGTAAAAATACAGGATGCCCAATTAAATTGGAATTTCAGACAATGGGTAGATTTTTAGTTTAAATATGCCCCACACAATATTTGAGACATCATAAATGGACTGGGGTTGAAAAAGAGATTATTACAGTTTGGTTTTTTTTTTTTAAGATTTTATTTATTTATTTGACAGAGACAGACACAGTGAGAGCAGGAACACAAGCAGGGGGAGTGGGAGAAGGAGAAGCAGGCTTCCCGCAGAGCAGGGAGCCTGATGCGGGGCTCAATCCCAGGACCCTGGGATCATGACCTGAGCTGAAGGCAGACACTTAACGACTGAGCCACCCAGGTGCCCTGAGATTATTACAGTTTGGCAGGCGAGAAATGTTGGATAAAATTCAGAGCAAAATAGTGAATACCATTAAGGAGTAGACTGAACGGAACTTGGTGTTGGTCAGCTCTGGGTGAGAAAAGATGGGAAGAGGTCCAGTTTGGAGGTGTGGGCAGGGAGGCAGGATAAGGGGTTTGTCTTTGGATGATATTGAGTTGTCTTGTGATCTCCAAGAGATGTTCAGGAGATGGCTAGATATGTAGATCTGAAGATCAGAGGAAGAATATACACTGTAAGATACAATTTGTGAGTTATCTACTTAGTTGTGGCAAATGAAGCCCTTTGTGTATGTTATCCTCTAGGAGAAATTTAGAGTGAGAAGATGGAGTCTTGAGGGGCTGGCTCTAACATTTACTTATGTAATTAATAAGTTGAGCCTTAGTCTTATATTTAACCAATGGAGCCAAGGCATCTTTTTTGAACTTAAATAACTCACATATATGCCTTTTTCCAACAAAATATATCCAGGAGAAAAAGAATACAAAGAAACACATTTTTAAAAAGTGAGTTGACAGCAAATGTAATTCATATACATTACAGAAAATTTGTACAATATAGAAATGTACAAGCAAAAAATTAAAATCACTTATAATTCCATATTAGGATACAACCACTGTTAACATTTTGGGAGATTTATTTCTAGTCTGTTTTATTTGTTCAATTTTAAAAATCAACATCAATTCAGTCACTATATGCTTTTTATAATCTGATGTTTTACTTAAAATGTTGGGAATGTTTTCCTCATGTATTAAATACTCTTTCACATTATTTCATTTTATTTTTTAAAAAAATTTATTTATTTATTTGAGAGAGAGAGACAGAGCGAGCCTGAGCAGGGGGAGGGCAGAGGTAGAGGGAGAAGCAGGCTCCCCACTGATCAGGGAAGCCAGACGTGGGGCCTGATCCCAGGACCCTGAGATCATGACCCGAGCGGAAAGCAGGCACTTAACCCACTGAGCCACCCAGGTGTCCCCTCTTTCACATTATTTTAATGGTGCCATCATATTTAACTTATAATGTGCCATAATGTATTTATGAACAAATGACACAAGAATAAAAGGCACTCTATACCCTATGTATAGATCTTATCATTGTCCATGTTCAAGAGTTTATCAATTACTATTATCACTAGAGTTTATATACTTGATACTTATTCATTCCTACCTTTTCTCTCATATGTTCAGATAGACTCAAGAAAATACAGACCCATTTACCTGTAACTAGAAGTCTGTTAAAAAATGGAAGAAATGGGATAGGGTTGCTAGAAAAGAGAAATGGACTATAATTACTTCCTGATCAATTACAGTATGTTCACTGCCAAATATACATTAGACTTGTCCTGATTTTCTTTAAATCTTAAGCATAAAAATACAGGATATAAAATTAAACTCAGCATTTTACCAATTAGATCATAGCCATTAAACACAAAAGCAGATTGTATACATGATCATTACTCATCAGAATCCTAGTGGCAAAACCATGTTAGATAGTGAGTGGGTCCTGATTGTCATAAAAAAGTGTGAATTAGAAAAAAAAATTCTATTGGTGACAGACATATGATTTTTAAACCATAAAAGTTTGTTGCTAATGCAAAAAAAAAAAAAAATTGGGATCAGATCACGTGACTTACTTTTATAATCTACTAATTACTTTTGTTTTGTTTTCCTTTTTTCTATTTGATTATTTGAAAATTTAATGACATTAAAACTGGGTTACAGACAGTTGAATAAAAAGAGAAGATATTAACAAATTATTTTTAGTAATTCCCCATCTGTGCCTCCTGCCAATTTAGGTGATATAAAGAAACAAAGTTTTCTTATACTTACTACAGGAAGCAATTCTTGCTATAGATAAAATTTCTCATAACAAGTAAGAAAATTACTAAAACAGATATTTCTGAAATTAGGTTATTACCAAAAAAAGACTGTTTAATAACTAAAGCTTCAGAATAGGAGAGGTTACAGACACATGTTGAAAAATGAACAAAAAAGAATCCTGAGTTTTGGTCTGGGTCTTAATACGAAATTATTGCATAATCACTGATTTTTCCAAATGTTCCATGGCTCCTTCTACTATTTAGAAAACAGTTTTGAAGTGTGTGCTAATTCACCATTTAAAGACTTTGAGATAGGAGTTGTGCAGTCCTTGAAATACATCTTCAAAATAGAGAAGTAGAAGATTTGGTTCTTTTCCAAAAAAGTTATCGGATGGCAGATGTCTTAACTGTCAAAGCTCTGACCAAGTCTTTCAGCTTACACTAACTTTACTGTGAGGCACATTTTGGTGATCTCTGTGAAACTTATAAAATTAGTTTCATCATAATTTCTGAGTCTCCTGGAAAATGATAAATCATGAATCTTTATATTAAAATTATATATTTATATATATTAATTGCATTCCTAGGCCTGATCTCTCCTCTTGAATGATTATATTGAAAATGAGCACTACAACTGATTCTTGTGATTTGCAGTAGTTACGGTCTATAAAGACTCTGCAAATGCTGCATTAGGTAATACTGAGCCATTGTTCCTAGGGAAATATACGGTTAGGTTCCTACGAGCCTCTGGTCACAACATTCCCATCAACCAATCAATTCATTAACTTGTTTTATGTGTGTTTTTGTTTAAAGACACTTTATTCAATAAATATTTTTGATCATTAACATTGAACTCAAGGCCAACAGCACTACAACTTACACCGGAATGAAGTTAATCTAGTAAGAACTTTCTCCCGTAAGGAACATCACAGCCTTCTTGCACGTAGGAACACTGGCCAGAACTTCAGCACTATGCTTGGGGGCCAATCCAAATGGTGAAATCGCCAACAAAAAATACAAAAATGAGATAAGCATGACACCAAATAGACCACGAAAAGAACGCTTGTTTATGGTATAAGAGCTGAAACAAGAAGGTGGAGCGCTGCCTTGCTTATTTTCAGCCAGGAACATGAGGGTGCTCATTGGGTGACTCACATTTTTCACAACTCTGTGCATATTCGAGAATGACCACAAAATAAATTTTAGCAAATAGGTGAATTCATAAATACAGCATCCCCAAATAATGAAGATTGATTATATGAGGATAATTAATTTAAGGAGCTACAAAATGAAGAGTATCAGAACCGGCTTGCCTTTCCTGACACTGTCCCGGCTCACCATTACCAAAACACCAGACTACCCTCTGCATGAACAGGAGTTTTCCATTTCCTCTTCTCTGATGTGCTCTATTAAATTCAACTTTTGTTCAAGGCACCAGGCTTGGTTCTGCTCAGTTAATCTCATAAAGTGCATAAAACAATCACAAAGTTTTAATTTGTCATCAAAGACAACCCCTAGCTCTTAAACATGTGCAGGTTTGATAAAAAGAGAAAGGGAGGAAATGAAGGGGATTTTAAAACTGCTGGCTTAAGCACTCTAACAGAGTTAGAGTTCTATTTCAAGCTCATTCATTCAAGGGCTAAATAGACACACAGAAATGATTTTGTTCTCCATTTTCTTGTTAGATTCAAAAGGTGATTGAAGTAGAGGAGGTAAACATAATTAAACACACTTTGTTTATGAAGGTAGAGCCTAAAAATGTTCTAAGGCTAATCATACAAAAGGGCAATGTGTCCTCTCAAAGATAAGAGAAAGAGAGAACAAAATCACTTATCCATAGGTGCACACAAACTTAACCAAGTTGCTCCTAATGACAGAATTTATTTGGCTTGAATTACCCAGACTGTTCTGGGCCCTCCCCCTCTATTCCAAAGAGTGTTTTACTTATATGTCCTATGACCATGATGGCTCATTCACCTAAGAAGGAGAGAAAGGAGACTCAAAATAGCTCCCCTGGTGGCAAGTAAGTTTTGAAAATAAGACTATTTTGATGTGGCCCATCAGATATGGCATTTTGACATAGTTCTCTTTACACAGACAAGTAAATTTAAGATGCTGTATTTTTTTAATGACCAAGCAATGGATACAATGGGTATCTCTGGTCTTTACCTCATTCTGTATCCCATCTAGTGGTATGGGTCAGGCTTGCGGTGAGGTTGAGGAATAAGCAGTCGTGACTTCAGGGCACGCATATCTTTTCAAGATCTTGATTTCAATTCTTTTGGATAAATACTCAGAAGTGTGACTGCTAGATTATATGGTAGTTCTATTTTTAACTTTTTGAGGAAACTGCATACTGTTTTCCATAACAACTGCACCATTTTGCACTTCCACCAACCATATGTAAGGGTCCTAATTTCTCCACATCCTAACCAACACGTGTTGCCCTTTGCTTAAGCTAAATGAAATAAGCTAGTCACAGAAAGACAAATATTGCATGATTCCACTTATGTGAGGGATGTAAAATCATCAAATTAATAGAATCAAAGAGTGGCCAGATGGTTGTTAGGGGCTGGGGGAACGGAGAAATGGGAAATTACAAAACAATGGGCATAAAGTTTCAGTTAAGCAAGATAAATTCTAGAGATCTGTTGTACAACATTGTACCTATGGTCAAAATTACTGCAGTGTACACTTGACTATTTGTTAAGAGGATAGATCTCATGTTAAGTGTTCTTACAACAATAAAATAACACTTAAAAAAATGAATAGTGTAAAGACATCTCTTGTGCGTATCAACTGGAAATTCTTTTTTAAAAGCTGACGAAGCCTTGTTTTTTGGAACATATTAAAATGTTCCTTTGAGGAAAGAGCAGCAGCAAACATTCACTTAACCCCAAAATACATCTAGAGTTCAGTTTTGTGAAAATCTCAGCTGCATTTTTGCAAAATTTCACATTTTTGTTCAATGTAAAAAGATTTGTTCAATTTTACATCAACTATACCTATAAGAGGATCTGTTAAAGATTATTTACTCAGGTCTTTCATTATTTTCATCTCTATAAATCCCAAGAGCCAAAGTTACATTCCTGAGTTTAAGGACATAAGACTGATAGCAACTGTATTTCTTTCTTTCTTGAAACCAAATCAGCTCACCTGGACCTGACATTCAAGATGACATGGCAAATCAATTTTAAGAGTCAATTTCGCAAGGCTTGAACCCTCCACTCTAATTACACCTGCACTGCTTTAAAATACCGCCACTCCACTTGGAACCTGCATAAGCTTTTGTAAAGTTGGCTCCATATCAGAGCCAGGAAAAAAAAAAAAAAAGTAAAAGAAAAAGAATTACTTTATTGCTGCAACAGAACACAGCAGAAATGATGTGGAGAAAATTATGGACTGTTTACACTGGCCATCTTAGGATGAAGGCATTTGAATTTCCTTGCTTTCAAAAATGATTGTTTTTATTTGTCAGGAAGTAGGCATGTGTTTTCATTAGGGATATTGTTGGAAGATCCCTACAAAGAAAAACATCTGCATCATTATCACTACTGTCAGAAGGATTCTCTGGCAGGCAAAGTAGCAAATGCCACTTGTCTCAAGCAGCAGAGATGCTAACTCATTGCATAGCCCAGACCTGAAAATGAACTAAACTTCATTTAACTTTTGGAAGTGATATGCCACGTTTAATTATAGAATGCAAGAAGAAAGACACCAACATGCAACATTTTTTATGTGAAAATATTTCAGAAGACATTTTGTCTCTTGAAGAAAAAGTAGGTCAGTTTTATCAACATGGAAGATGATGTGAATCCGAATGCATTATTAACCTGTCCTTAGGCATGACAAAAATCTGTCTTTGTATTTCCATATCCTTCAAATTAAATCCTATAAAAAAAATCTAAGTTTCAAAAGGGGGAAGAGGGGTGCCTGGGTGGCTCAGTCGTTAAGCGTCTGCCTTCGGCTCAGGTCATGATCTCAGGGTCCTGGGATCGAGCCCCGCATTGGGCTCCCTGCTCCTCAGGAAGCCTGCTTCTCCCTCTCCCTCTCCCACTCCCCCTGCTTGTGTTCCCTCTCTCGCTATGTCTCTCTGTCAAATAAATAAATAAAATCTTTAAAAAAAAAAAAGGGGGGAAGAAAAGCTCAGAAAGTTTAATCAGGTTGAAGTGCTTCACTACTACCTACCCTCAATCAGGTAAATGCTATCAATTCAGATTGATGCAAACAATCTCTCTCTCAGCCACTGATTATTCCTGTCACATTGCCCATTCATTTTTATTAGAGATAATTGTCAGCATAACCCAGCATTAAAGGGAAACAACCTTCTGATCTCATGCCTTTTTTTTTTTTAAGATTTTATTTATTTATTTGAGAGCCACACAGAGGGAGAGAGACATGAGCGAGGTGGGCGGGGCAGAGGGAGAGGGACAAGCAGACTCCCTGCTGAGCAGGGAGCCCAAAACAGGGCTCGATCCCAGGACCCTGAGATCATGACCTGAGCTGAAGGTGGATGCTTAACCAACTGAGCCACCCAGGCGCCCTTCATGCCTGTTTCTAAATCTGTAGTGTCCTCTTCATGTTCTTACTGCTTATGTAAATGCATAGTCTTGAAAAGTCTTTTATTTAAAGAAAAAGATTGGGTAGTCACTTTTCTTGTCTGTTGAGGAACTTACCTCTCTGTATTGTAAAATTAAAGAAATTCTACACTGGTATGGCCAATGAAATGCAAAGCCCATTTATCTATCAATTTACTAGGCTTGTTTTTTTAAATTGAGTGGCCTATCCTGCTATCTAATGAGACTAGAGACACCTACCTATATAGTACCGATCCAGTTTTTATGATCTTACTTGAAGACAAAGTAGGAAGTCAAGGCCCCAGTCCAACGACTGAACAGTGGAGAAGAATGGGATCCATGATAGCTAAGGGATATCAAGAGCATTTTCACAAAAACTGGAAGTTTTTTATGGAAGCCATCATGTTAGATTATGATGTGGTGTGTGATTATAAACAAGGTTAAAATTTAGGGTACCAAAAATAACCACATTTAGGCTGGGGGTGACACTGAAATTCTCAGCAAGATCCCGAGTCCACCGCACCGTGTTTTAAAAGTGTAGGAAGAGACAGAGGCTGCTGCCCTTTGACTCTTAGATAAGGAAACAACTGATGGATTATCGCTCTGTAGTCTCTACCCTGAAGAAGTAGAAAACAGGAACTTCCCCTCCTCAAGATAAGAGAAAGTATAACCTTCTGGAGAGTAGAAAATATGACTTCCTGGTTGAGTCCTACAATTATTGCCATGATTCCCGGTGAACTGTTAGGTTTGTTGCCTGGGTCTCCCCATGTGGAGTATGAGTGGATCATTTCTTAGATGGTTTCCTAAATTCAATATTATAATAATTATGGACTACACAACAAGATAAGATATCAGAGGGACTTAATCTAGGATTTACCAGGGGTTAAAAAATGATGTGCGTCTATGTGTGTGTGTGTGTGTGTGTGGTGTTTATGTATGTGCTGTTTATGTGTGTGGTTAGGGAGATTTGTAACAGCTGACAAAGATAATGAATCTTCCGTTCTTGAAATTATATATAACAGAAGCCAGTATTTGTTTGTTATGTGGACATTCTTCAAAGACCAAATTTAATAAAGATGGAAGGATTCTCTCACTTTTAATTATTTTACATAAATTAAACTTCAGGTTATTAAATAGATAGGAAGCTTTATCAAAGGAAATAATCAGTAAGATTACTCTATCAAGAGTAGTGGGTACTTGATTACATTTGAATATGGTTCAATTAAATTGCTAAGTAACTGACATAGAGTTCCTTTTGAAAACTATTAAAGCATTTTTGACTCTTTATTATACTCTCCTTAATATTGTTTCAGTTTTCTTATTCAGTGTAGCTACTCATACAAATAATGTTTTTAGTTTCTTTTTTCCTTTTTTTTTTTTTTTTGTAGTTTGAATTCTGTCATTTCAGTTAGGAAGCACTTGGATGGAAATAACAAAAGATACACTTCAAAATGGCTCAAACCAGATGGTTTCCAAATGTTGCTACATAATGGAATCACCTGGGGATCCTTGAAATATACTGGTATCTGGCTCCCACCCAACACTCTGATCAGACTGCAGTGGGGTGAGAGCTGGGCATTGGGATTTTTAAAAGTTCTCCTGGTGATTCTCCTGTGCAGCAAAGTTTGGGAAATACTGGTTCAAACACTGAGAAAAGCTAGCAACAAGAAAGTTCAAGATAAGGAGAATCTAGAGAATTAGTTCAGGGACTTAACCTTTTCATCAAAGACCCAAAGACTTTACTCCTCTGGAACGCTCTGAATATCAGTTTTGTCTTGGAGCCTTGTTCTCCTTATAGCCCTCAAAAGGCCATCACAGTTCCAAAAATCACAGCCAGACAGGATAATATCCAGTAGAAAAGAGGTAATTATCTGTTTCTATGTCTTTTCTTAATACCTACAATATATTCCTCAGAAACTTGTCATTGGACTTCCACTCATGCCACATTAGCTATATCACGGTCACTTCCCCGCCCTGCTACACCCATCATTCACAAGGGGATGACACCGTGGCACCTGCCTTACTTTAAGCCAGTGAGATTTACCCCCTAACTGAGGGAGTAAACTCACCCTTCCCTGAATTATTCTGGGGGAGGGATGAAGAGGTAGGAGGTGTAGGCACCTAAATAAAATCATCTTTCTGGCAGTTGGAGAGAAGTGAGGGAAGCTATTTGGTAGGAAACATGGAGTGTCTGCACTATTCCTTTCTTCCATATTCTACTCCATCACCTGGATTGGTTTCCTCTTATGTAAGACTTCTATCCATTTTTTCTTACATTTTTCTTTGGTCTATAAAAATGAAAAATCATGAAGATGGCAGGGCTCAGAGGAATATCCACTAGAAACAATCCCATTCTCCAAGCATGTTTCCTTGGTGGTATGGTCTTATTATATAGTAAATTCCCATTCTTTTCAATTTGCATTTTGTTAGTATTTGCAACCCATCCCCTTCAGACCCAGAAATGTATAAAAAACATGGCTGCTGCGTGTGTTTTATATTGCCAATTTAACATATTAGTAGAATTTCAATTTTCATTTAAGTATACTTCGGATATACAGTCCACACCAAAATACTTATCCCTAAAGTGTTCCTACACTGACAACAGAGCAAAGGAAAAGCTGGAAGCAGCTAGTCTGGGCCTCCCGTAGTGAAATAATGGATGGTTACCAACTTGACTGCACCTCGGTAGCATTTCTTGCCTTTGGTAATGCTGAAGTTGCCTTCCACGAGAGTGTAATGGTAATTATGGGAGGCCATCTGCTTAGTAGCAAGGTAATCACTCACAGAGTTCTTCCAACACGTCAGTGTTTGCCTACTCAAGGATCCAGAGACATCAGCCCTGCTGGTAAGACAGGAAAGAAACTGGCAGGAATTATGCCTTTCTCCACAGCTGTGTGTTATTTGTCTTTTAGGTCAAACTTGCCAGGAACTAATTAATTCAGAAACCAGGATGTGGCTAGGATCTCACTTAACTGTCTCCTGACAAGAGAGATCAGAAATGCTACCTGCCGAACTGCTCAGCAAACTTATTGCTCAGCTTCAATTAACTAAGTAAGCATATGCAACCTACTGGATAAGATCACTAGAGGCTAGAACTTGCCTCTTGGCTGGTTTCACAAGCTGGTTTCTATCAGTTATAATCACTATCAGTTGGCAGGATTGGCTGGGCCTTGAGGAAATCCTAGAGCAGAGATGGTTCTCCCGTGTCAAAAACCAGACCCACTGCATTGCAACTGTTCTGCATTTGACACTTAAGTAAGGTCGATAAGGATGTGATATCTTATTTAAACAATGACATAATTGCCATCGAGAAGCTGCAAGGTGAAGCACAAGGTGAAGAAGCTAAGGTGAACTGAGTTTTGAATCAGGTGGAGAAAAGGCATTGGCATTTAACAATTTAAAGCAAAGTATCTTAAACTTTATTTTAAATGTCACGTAGTATGAGACAAATGAGCAAAGGCCTATGAAGCTCAACTGAAGGCTTCATGGGAATTCACTACGGTGTTTAAGATGCATGTGGTTTCTGGTCGCACATAAAGAAAGCAAGCATTTCAATATGAATTCAAGGATTCCTCAGTGGGGAGAATGCTGGGGACATGTCTGTCCCTTCTACTCAATTCAAACTGCTTGGGTAGATTGTTGAGCTGGCGGGGTGTGGAGTTACTCTTGGCAGATGCACTCCATCACGGCACTGTGTCATGAGCTTGGCAAAGAGTCCAGAGGTTTGGGCTGAGAACCATGTCTGTTGGAACCCTGTATTTTTTAAAATCACATCTCAGGTGTCCTTAGAATAGACATATTCTTATTTTAAAAATTTTTGGAAATCGTTTCACTGAATAACATTTATTTTGGAAGATTCCAAGAAGTAGATGGCCATACAATACTATATGTATTGTTAGAAATGTAGACGACTATATAACCATTAAGAGCATAACTCAACTGAATTATGCCTAAGGTCGGATATATGTATTAGCCCACGGGGCACTGAGTGGGCATGAATTACATAACAGCGTTGCATGTAAACCAATCATGCAAAACTTAAAAGTAGCATTTCTCATGAACTTTGGCATTTACAGACAGGTAACCAGATGATCGAAAGGATGGGAAGCCATACTGTATAAGGAAAGTTAAAGGATATAAGAATGCTTAAATCAGGGAGAGGAAGGTTGCTGGTTGTAAGGCTCTGGGGACTTCTGCTAACTCCTAATAGGTTTGGGATCTCTTTTAGAATCTCAACGTACAAAGTATTGCCTTTCTATTATAAATGTACAAGATGACAAAGAATATGTTATGGGAAACCCAGTCTTGTACTTAGCACAATTGGTGCCTCTGCGCATGTTAGAAAAAGCTGGCCCTTCTTCAAGACACAGCCATCTGCCAGAACATCGTAGTAATAAATATTCAAATCCAGGATGACCACATAAATGAACGATGTCCCTAAAACATGCAGTGCACAACCTTACTTGGTACCCTTGAGAAGTTCCAGAAGAATAGCTAGAGGAAGTATACGCTCCTCCTCAACAGGAAGAAAGGGCAATCCTGCCAGTCCAGGTGATCAGCCTGATACTACGAAAAAAACTCCCGGACGAGCCCTGGGCACAGAGAGGAGGAGCAGCTGCTGATGTGAGGTAAACAGAAGTGTGTGTGTGGCGGGGGGTGGGGGGGGGCACAGCAAGCACAGAGGACTGAAGACATGTTCCAAAGATGCATTAAATTACAACTAACATCACAAACACCTACTCGGTGTCTGGTGCCATCATCTACGGCTTACTGGGAGAGACCACAAAGGAAGAGAAAGTCTGTTGTGACTAGGGAAAGTCTGTTGTGAAACAGGAGAAAACTTGCTGAGCCAGGACTCTGGCCAGACTATGTATAGCAGTCATTCCTTTCACCAGGAGCTCCTCTGGGTGCTAGCTACAAACGGAAAAATTCACTGATCTGGGGCCTAATTTACCATTGTACATGAACACTGTAAATGTGTTTGTATTCTTTTCAGCAGCAAAAAGGGATTCTAAGGAATTATTTGTATACCTTAAGAAAGGTCAATGGAAAATTCTGCTATAAATGGAAAAAGCATTCACGTAGAAATGATCTAAGCCCCGAGGCGCTAAAACTAGTAATTGCTACATTTTTAAAAGAACCAAAATCACAGTCAGAATTAAGAAATCTTCAGCTGAAAACAGTGACGGGGGGTGAGGGAGGCATCCATCTCATTCAGCTTCTTTCCCTTTTCCAGACACATTCAAGGATAAAAGCAGTGGGATGAGAGGAGGTAAAGAGAATATATCAGTGGTTACTTGATTTTTAGAGGCTCAGAGAAAGGGAAGGTAGTGGAGAAGAGTGGGAAACAGGAAATGTCCCTGAGAGTGAGCGCACAACACATAATGAATTTATTCCTAAATAACCTGCTACATTAAAATAAAATTATGTATATTGAATTGCAGTGTCTGGAACAATATCTCTAAAAAATTATTTCTATATTAGCAAAGCAAGTCAACAAGCTTAATTACAATGCATCTGCTTTTAAAGCCAACTAAATAGTTTTATATATTCAAATTAGCCATTGAGGAAAACTCTCCTTTTACTGTTTTTTTAGCTGCCAATATGTACGTCAATACCAAATACACTGAAATATGTAGTTCAATAAGCATATGTTTTCCTAACAATTATAAATATTGCTTTCCTAAAAGAAAATCCATGTTTGTAAACCTCTGAACATTTGACATTGAATAAACAAAACAGCCTGACAGATGAAGTTGTAAATATTTTGCTTGTAAACTCATGTTTAATTAAGTATCCATTGTAAAACATCTTAAAAAATTAAATGTAAGTATTTGATGGTCCAAAAGTTTCTGGAATCTTACAATAAGTTAACAAATGTAAATCTTTTTATCACTGGGAATTCAATGAAAAAAATATTTTATCTCCTACAGAATGGAAATATTTTATGGAAATGGAAGTATTTTATGAAATATAATTTTATGAAATATGAAATAGGCAATATTTCTTTTTCATCCTAGTAGATCATTATAACTAACTCAACTAAAGATAGAATAAATGTTCTGAGATTTTTTTTTTTACACTAAGCTATAGCTTAACAGGGTCCAATTTCCAGGGTCCAATTTTCATTACATAGAAATTCAACTTAGGGAAAATTCATTTACATAGTCACATCTTCAAATGTGTGGCTATTTCAATCTGTTTTTATACTTGGCAATGCAGATATTATAAAGCCATAATTATACTAATAAGCAATTTCATTAAAAACAATTTTAATACCATGATGATTAAATCACCATTTTAAGTGGACTCTTTATTACCCAAATTTATCCTTTCTAAGATGAAAATATGAGTATCGAGTATGATTCAGTGGCTCTATTACTTTCTGTCAGTAAGTCATGGAGATCTTAAAAATTCCTCCCTCGGCTGTAGTAATGTGCCAAAATTAATTAAGGCAAATGAACATTCTAAATGAATCCCTTCCTCTTAACTATTGTTCGAGTAATTGCCTATGCTTGACAAGGTATTTTGCATGAAATATCAACAATGTGATTTGAATCATATAATTACAAACTCTTCAACCATGGTAACTAATAAATTATTGTCCTCTCCTGGGACTATCTTCAGACATTTAAAATATTTATTATTGAGAAGTTCTATTGAAGAATTATGGTGTCTTTATAATTTTCTAAGACCTCAAATTTCTTCCAACCTTATGATTTGGCTATTTTAATTTTTATTGAAATATAATTGACACAGATCTTTGTTATGTGTGGGAAAAAGATTTTTTTTTTTTTTACCTTGTGGAAAGTCTAATTTACTTAGCTAATGTCTAGCAATCCCAATTCTCTTAATGTATAGTGGTGGTGGGCTAGTCTCTATCCTAGAGACAGAAGTAATTACTGTCCCGTCTGTGAGGAAATGGAATGATTTTCAAAGAAACTTTAATAGAACCCAGTTATAATTCACTTTCTGAAATAAGGAGTAAAAAATATCTGGTAGTTATGCAGGTGGTCATAAAACAAATTTGACAGAATATCCTTTCAGTTAGAAACTCCAGGAGTAGGATTCTTTAATTTTGCTACCCTGCCAGTAACCTTGCCCACGCTGACTCCATATGGGCTTATGTTCCACAAGTATTCTTCAGAAAGATGTGTGTGGCACTGTCATCCTTGTTATGACCACATGCCTGTATTGATATCCCCAAGTGGATAGGACCTGAAAATTATTTAGGAAATGATGTCTACAAAATCAGTGAGAGAGAAGTTATCTGTTCTACTGGATGTTCCAGAAAGACTAAGTCCCCTCTTCTTTCTTCACCTTAAATAAAGAGGGACACTATTGCATTTAACATGGAAAATACACATCTGTCCACTGTCATCAAGGTGATGCTTCTGGTTGGCTATTCAGACCTCCATGAATTCCCTGTCACTGGTGTCCCTGGTCACTGGCCCCACCCTTCCAGAAGCAAGACTGAGGAGAAGAGGTTATATCTCTGTTGGCCCCATTGCTGATCATGGGAAACAATGTGGAGAAAATGCAGTTCAAAAGGTTTCCAAGTATCAGGCTTAATAAATATTTGACATCTCTTATATAATCAACAGGTAGACATGAGGAAAACAAAGTAGTCTGGAAGACAAGATTACCTGTAATAGATTTCTTTTCTCTAACTAGGAGAGCAGGCATTCGCCCTAATACAGCTATCTGTTGGAAATGGCTTTGCTGCCTCTAGGACTAAGTTTCTAAGAAAAGGACTAAAGGCATATTTGAATAGGCACACATATTTGTGATAGATTCTGAAACACATTTGCTAAAGTTTGATCTTAAAAATACTAAATTATTCCAGTAGAGGCTGAAATTTTCTGGAAATATCATAACCCTTTCAGTGATATAATGCCAATTACACAATGATTAGTAACTAAAATTTTTCCATTGCCTCCAGGATATTTAGATTACAAATATATGAGAGGATATAATACTAAACCACAATGCGTCGTCTTGTGTTAAATGAAGCAAAGAAAGAACTAGAAGGCAAAAATTTTAAAGAATGTTGTTGGTAGGGAAACCTGAGTGGCTCAGTCGTTGGGTGTCTGCCTTTGGCTCGGGTCATGGTCACAGGGTCCTGGGATCGAGCCCCACGTCGGGCTCCCTGCTCTGCAGGGAGCCTGCTTCTCCCTCTCCCACTCCCCCTGCTTGTGTTCCCTCTCTCACTGTCTCTCTCTCTATCTGTCAAATAAATTAAAAAAAAAAAAGAGAGTGTTGTTGGTACACATGGAACACTGATATGAATAAGAATTATGGAAATGGGAACCATGATGCAATTTTCCCATTATTTTGGCTCATTACCGATAAGTAGTGAAATAATGTTTCGTTGTTTCCACATTTCAGAATGTTCTGAAATACTGCCCAAAGCAAGGGGAATTAGAACCGAACTAGCATTCTGGAAACTTTGCTCTGATACTAACTCAGCCACTAACTAGCTTGAAAGACAAAGTCTAACAACTACAGGACTAGGGGCTTTCTAAGGTTCCTTTTTCACATTATACACATTACTAGATTTTATGTCAAATACAGTAGTTATACATTCACCACATGAAGACCAATGTGTTACATATTTGCACATCCATACCAATGTATACATTTATCCAAATAAATAAAAAACTTTGAAATTTTTATTTTAATTACAGGTCAGTTTTCATAGTTGGAAACAATTTTTAAAATGTAAAAAAAATTTTTTTGGTTATAATCACTGATCATCTTTGAAGGTTGGAAGCCATTTTAATGTAAGTAAGATCTTATTCTGAACTAGAGGTGCTATCAGGTTTTACCTGAGATTTGTATGAGCTCAGAGTCCCATTTGAAAATCAAGACCCATGAAAGTCAAGTATATGTTTGTCCACTAATAAAAAGGTCATCTTAATGAATTTCTTATGCATCCAACAAATATTTGTTAAATGCTCACTACTTGGCAGATACTGTGGTAGGCACTAATTTTGCTGTGATAACTGAAACATTCTCTGCCTTCAGCTGAATAAGATAAATGACTTTACTTAAAACCTTAATTAACCTTGATGAAAGGAATTGAAAGAGACCCACAAATTATGCATATGAAACTATTCTGTATGAAAACATTAAACTGTGTTATTCTCCCCCATTGGACCTCTAGTGCAAAAAAGAGAATTGGAATTATCATAATAATCTTTAGTTTATGGCACATACTCATCATTGTTCATTGATGCATGAATGGTTTGTTTTCATCAATTTCCACACACACACACACACACAATAAGCAGTCATAAATCTCCTAATAAAACAAAAGCTAGGATTAAAACTATGCTCCTCACCCGATACTCATTACCTTGACTCTCCCAAAAGAAATAAGTAGGACATTAATGAAAGGTTAGGTAAATTAACCAATTAATCAGAAACCCAGAAACAGATACATGTGTATAGTCTGGTGTGTATTAAATATGGCAAATCACAGAGAAATTTATGAGTTATTCAATAAATAGAACAGTGAATAGTTACCCTTATAGATAAAAGACAAAATCAGATCCCTACCTCATACTACATACAAAAAAAAAAAAAAAAATCAACTCTAGATGGATTAAGAACATAAATTTCAAAAATAAAATTTTTACTTTTAGTAGAAAATACAGATGAATATCTTTTAGACTTTGGGGTAGGAAATATTTCTTAAGTAAGATAGCCCCCCAAATCATTGATTATTGAAAAGATAATTAATGTGAATATTTAAAATTAAGAATTTTATTTATGAAAGACATCTTGAAGACAAGTTATAACGTAGGAGCTACATCACCAGCAAAAAATTAATAAGAAGAATATATAAAGGGCGCCTGGGTGGCTCAGTCGGTTAACCATCCGACCCTTGATCTCAGCTCAGGTCTTGATCTCAGGGTTGTGAGTTCAAGCCCCGTGTTGGGCTCCATGCTGGGCAAGAGACTACTTAAAAAAAAAAAGAATATATATAAAAAATATTAAAAAAATAAACACAAATCAACAAAAAATACATGAAAAGATTTTTCACAGAAAAAAACATAATGGCCAATAATTACGAGAAGAGGTATTAAACTATGTAGTGATCAATTAAATACAAATGATGACTGCAACGAGATACTATTTTAGTATATTCAGTTAGTGTAAGTTTAAATGTCTCCCATGCCAAGTTGGAGGTAATGTGGATGACACAACTTCTATATTGCTTGTTGGGCTATAAACCAGAGCAACCAAGTTTAAAAATTGTTTGGCATTATTTCTTCAAGTTGAATATTTTTTACACCTTATGATCCAGAAATTCCAGATCTAGATATGAACCCAAAAGAAGTCTTGGTCATGTGACAAGAAATGCACGTATGTTAATAGCAGCACCTGGAAACAATTTAAATGTTCATCAATGAGACAGTGAATTAATAAATGGTAGTATATTTACACAATGGAATATCACACAACAGTCAAAATAAGTGAACTACAGTAACACAATAAAGGATGATTGAATCTTAGGGGTATGCTATTAAGTGAAAAAAGGACATCCCCAAAGATTTCAGCAGCATGATACCTTTTTATGATATTTTAAACAAATACAATTAAAATAAATATATTTGAGGGGTGCCTGGGTGGCTCAGTTGGTTGAGCATCTGCCTTCAGCTCAGGTCATGTTCTCGGGATCTAGGATGGAGCCCCTCCTTGAGCCCCGGATCAGGCTCCCTGCTCAGTGGGGAGTCTGCTTCTGCCTCTCTCCCTGCCTCGTCCCCCACCAGCTCATGCTCACTTGCTCTCTCTCTCTCTCTCTCTCAAATAAATAAATAAATAAAATCTTAAAAAATGAAATAAATATATTTGAGGAAAATACACAAGCACTCAGACTATATAAAAAACCAGGAAACGATGAATACAAGATGTCGTGGTCAGTAGCCAGCCCTAAATCTTGTATGAAAGAAAAAGGGAAGGAAGGAGGGAAAGAAGGAAGGGAGGGAGGAAGTTAATGATAACCTTGCATATATTTGAATTATAAGTGATACTAATGTGCAAATCACACCCAAGGGATAATAGCAAGCAGCTTAAAAATGACAATTTGTAATTTAACATTCACTTAAGATGGCTTGTACAAATGGGCTTGTCTACACTACACATACAGGGGCAATACTGAAGCAAGGAAAGCTTAAATGACTTGTTCACTGAAAAAAAAAATTGTCATCCATGGTGCCAAAAATAGAAGTTCTGATTTCCAGTCCTATGATCTCAAGAGAAGACAGGATGTTCACTTTATCTGACTGATATAAAATACAACTTCTCTGAGGACTCTATTATTTTGAACTACTATGTAAGTACATACAATTACAAGCTTCTAGAAATATGAACTGTTTATTTTATCATTTGTTACAGCAAATAGAAAGCCTGAGCTGAGTATTTACCCAATAGTGAATGCTAACAGTCTTCAGAGTCATTATGGGCTGTTTGTGAGGGTCTGTTTAGACATCCTAAGATCAATGACCCATTAGTGCAATTACAGTCTCTGATGGTTCCTGCCATACAGACCCCATTCCTGCTACCAGAAAGTGACATGTTGATGTTATAAACACTCCTCACATTGTTACAAATGTGTTTTCCTGAGAAAGCTGCAGAAATATAACTTAGTTTAAAAATTGTTTCCCATGAGTTAGTCATTCTGTTTTTGCAATTTCCTGTGATAAAATTATAATTACATTCTTCGAAAAACTCAATGAGTACATTTATTTTTCTCATTATTTTTATCAGTTTAAAAATTTACATCGTATCTGTCTTCCCTACCCCAATAATACACAGCCTCACATAGTCACATATTCCTACCATCCATACATGCTCAGCCTTATATAGTTCCATGTCATTTATGTGAAGAAAAACATAGGTTACTTGCTATGTAATTACAGATTTATAGAATTGGAAGGATCTTAGAGATGGAGACCAACTAGTCAAGTACTGTATCTCAACTGATACCAGAATCCTTTATTAGGGAGTAGTCTTCATTTTCTGAGAAGTGGAGTAGAAGGATATATCATGGGCCCTTTTGAGAATCTGATAAAGTTATGGTGTTATCCCAAGAAAAATACAGCCATGTGTGTAAGTGCTCGTTCCATTTTTTGCTTTTGACACTGAGTTATTTTATTAAGATGATGTGACTCTTTTTTTTTGTAAAAATTAATGGCTGCTTCCTGGAAAAGAATTAATCAAATTAACCAAATCATATAAAAGAAGAAAATTCTGTGTCTGCTTAAAATATATTTCAATGAGAAGCCTGTTTGATTTGGAAGAAGTCAAAGTTTGGGGTGATCTTTTACATGGAAATATTTATGTCATTTTTAGTATTCAATCAATTTTGAATCTGTTTTAATACCAGCAAGGGCTCAAAGTTGTTGCAGCCCACATCACTTTCAAAAGCAAACAGAATTAAACTCTCTTATGGCAGAACAGGCTTGCGTCAAGACACCTGAACTTTCTTCAAGACACTTCAAGTTGAATTTAGGTCCTACCAAATCCCGTGTCCTCGAGGCAAATAAAGTTATTTTTAGAAAGGTTGGCATCAACAATGCAGCCTCTGTCAGGAAAGAAAGACGTCTGAAATCTTTTTTCAATTTAAATCATCTAAGCAGAAGTAACCTTTAAAAGAGTTTTGCAGTCTTTCCAGTTGCTATAGTTCTGTCCCATGGTTAAACTGACAAGGCTTTCTCATTTTCAACTCCCTTTCCCGTCACAGATATCCCTCCTTCAGCTCTGGAAAAGGTCACAAGTTTTCAGCTCTAATTTCTCCTTCCAAAATGGCAGACGTTTCTAGCAGCGATCACAGTGAATCTGGAATCTGATGACTAGCTTCCTTCTTACAGCCATTTTAGATTTTACTACAAGAAAGTCTAGCCACAAATGAACCTCTCTTGTCAAACTGTTCTAAGATACAAGCAAAAATAAATCAAATACTTAAAAAAATGAATAAATAAAGTGAAATTTCTGACCCAAGTTCAACAAAGTGCATTAACACTTATCCTCTGGAAAGCCAAAATCAAAAACTCTTGACAGTAAAAAGCACACAGTTTGCTCTATTTCTAAATAAAACTTTAAAAAATATAGAGGTTCTAGGATATGGCTTTGAAAATATTGGACCACTTTTCACAGAGGAGGCAAGGCATCTTTTAGGATAATCGTCAGAGTCTTTGACACTAATGCATGCTGATGTTGAAAAGTAGTAAGTCTTCATAAAAAGTGAAACTCCCTATGTATTCCACACGTACACTGAGTATGAAGAATTTTCTTCCATTAGGAGTTTTGCAGAGCAAAGAAACTTTTTACCGTTGGAACTTGGTCTTTAAAGTATCCCTGGGGTAACACACACACACACACACACACACACACACACACACACACAGGGACTTCAATAGGACCATGAGCACTCACAGGATAGATAAAAATCAGAGCTTTACTGAAACAATCATAGTTTTCATCAATTGCATGCCAAGCAGGAACGGCACAGCTGCTATTTTCACCATAACTGGCTTCAAAAGATGAGCAAAATGTCAGAGTTCAGAAGTAGGTTATACCAAATGAACAGAGGCACTCTTTTAGGTTTTTATTGTTCTTGTAGTTCTGAGCAACCCACCAGCTCAAACATTTCTAGAGTACCTGATTTGATCAAGCTTTCCCCAATTATTTATGGTTCCTTTTGCTTGGAGACGTGTCAAGACACGCTGGGACAAATGTAAGTTTTGGTAAAGAAAATAAAAATCCTCTAACGTGTGATGTATTTTCAGGATGCTCAGAAATAAGCTTTATTGACTTCATGCTCTTCTTGGCAGGAAACTTATCACACAAGAAACAATCTAGCTTTTATGTCCTATCACATTTGGCAGTGCAAATAAAATCAAGGGAGATGTAAGAGCCATCAAGCTTTCTTTCTTTTGTCATCTGCCACTTGAGCTAAATTCAATATGAACAGAAAGAGATATGTGCAAACATATGTCAGACACATTTTTGTTAATTCCCATGAATGTAATACTATTCTAGATGCCATTATATAACAGATTGATAATTTTACATAATGAATCCATGCCATTCTATCCATGTTTAGGGTAAAACATTAAAAACATATTTTGCCATAAAACTTTTGCACATAAATGGAAGGGAACAAAAATAAGGCAAATAAATATAAATTCTATAATTTATATATATTTATATGTAAGTATATAAATATACATTATTAACGCATATAAACATATTTGCTTTTACTTCACCTACAACATGAAGTTTATATGTGACATTAAGTTAAAAACTCTTGTGCAAAAATGATCTGAAATATGACCATCTAACCTCTGCTATTGTTATAGGAAGCTTCTTACATTGTAAGTGAGCTCATTGCTGGTTATTGCTAGTTATCTGAAATCTGCTTTTCACCCAGTGGTCCACATTGGTTACTTCCCTTTCATTTTATCTTACCAAATAATAAATGACAAATATATTACCCACTATTTTTTTCTTTTGTGGTAAACTATCACCAAGTCCTTAACTTTTTGTAAAATGACAAGGTTTCCAGATTCCTTACTATACTGGTTTATTCTAAAACCACTCCAGATTGTCAACATCTTTCTTAAAATGTGATCTTCCTATTGAGAAAAAAATTCTTCATTTGTTTGGATGACTGATAACTACAGAACCATTATTCTCTGTATTTATAACTAATATTTCTATTAGAACACAGTAAAATGTTACTGTATTGTCACTAAAACCACTGAATTTTTCACCAGAGTAGCTACCATTTCGTAACTACTTCCTCTTTTAGCTAGGCACGGTGTTAGTCAAGGTATTTTATCCTTTTTAATCTCATTTGATTTAACCTTCCCAAAAGCCCCATAAAATTATTATTGTCTTATTTTATGTTAAAAAAACAAGGATACACAAAACCAAGAGCATAGAAGTTAAGTAATGAGCACAAGATCATATAATTAAATGGCTAAGCAAGGATTTGAGTCCAGGTTGTCAGAATTCGTTGTCGGTGCTCTTTATGACTCCATGTTCTTGCCATTTTTCCAATACACAATGCTAAGCCATGATTCCACATTAGCCTGCCGCCCTTCATTCCTTCCTTCCCGTCTTTTTCTTCCTTTCTTGTTTGCTTCCTTCCCTCTCCTTCTCTGCTTTCTACCTTCCTTCCCTTCTACTCTCCCTTCCTCCCACTCTCTTTTCTCCTCCTATGTATCCTTAACTTCACCTCATCTTGTCAGTATTGATCCATGTATGTGTTTTCTTAAGCTAATTATAAATCTGTATTCTGTCATACCACCCACCATTAGTTTTCTCATAAAGCTGATTACATTTACTGTCCACATTTTCATCCACACAGTAGATTAAGATGTACAGAACAGCACCAAAAACAAACATGTGTGTCATAATGGTATGTCCCATATGGTTGTAGCATTAGGGTACAATGTTCAATTTATTTTGTTTCATGACTAACATTGGGGCAATGAATATGTCTATTAGTCTTATGGGTTTTCTTAAATCTAGCCTATAGAAACTAACACTTCTCTTCCCATCTATTTTCCATGTCCTGACTTACCAAAACACTCTACCTAGTGATAATTCGGGAATCTACTCTTTAATTACAATAGCATCCTCTAATTATGTAATTATTGGATGCCAGACTCTGTGCTATGTGACTTTACATGTATGATCTCTAATTATGTGAATCACTTCAAGACTGATGGCATCATTCCATTATTTAAAATTGACAAATAAAATATTAGAGAGGTCTGAAATGAGTAGCCAAGTTGGGATTTAAACATTGGTTGACTTGACTACAACACTGCTCTAACGATGTTGCTACCCACCGCCCCCCACCCCCGCCCCATCTGACAGACGCCTCACAGTGACATTTCACACATTACTGGTGGGAGGCACTATGATGATAATTCCTAATATATAGATCCTTCCAGGGAAAGACTCTCACTGGAGACTAAGAGCGATTGAATAGCAGACTGTAAGCCAAGTGGCTTACAACTTTAAGTATATAAAACAAAGAAACCCCTTTATAAAGCAACAGTGTAAGACTTAGATGGGGTGGGAGGCGGTGCTGGAGGGTTAACGAGCTCCATCCTCAGGGAGAAAAAAAAATGAGAATAGGAGCAAATGGAAAATAACCTAGAAGCAAAATCTATGAACTAAGTATCTCAATTTTTAAAATTTATGAGCCACCCAATGGGCATGCGTACTTATATTGGTTATCAATTTCATATAGTTTTTTTTTTTTTATTTTTTATTAAAGATTTTTATTTATTTATTTGACAGAGAGAGACACAGCGAGAGAGGGGAACACAAGCAGGGGGAGCAGGAGAGGGAGAAGCAGGCTCCCCGCTGAGCAGGGAGCCCGATGTGGGGCTCGATCCCAGGACCCTGGGATCATGACCTGAGCTGAAGGCAGACGCTTAACGACTGAGCCACCCAGGCGCCCCGAATTTCATATAGTTTTAAAAAGATTTACCATAGCTTACTGAAAATAACAACATAGACTTTAGAAATTAATTTTGTTTTACAGCAGTTAAAGGGTTGTTTGCTACTGCTTATAACTTATCCAAGCTAAATTTGGCTTGATGGTTGTGTATTATCAGTCAGGATGGCTTGAATTATGTTGTGGTACCATAACCCCAATATCCTGGAGGCTTAGAGTAACAAAGGTGTATTTCTTGCTCAGGCTACATGTTTGTGAAAGCTTGGCTAAAGCCTGTATTTCTCATTTTCTCCCTCTGCAGCCCAGGCTGATTGATCATTTATCAGGTAGAACATCACTAGTCACATGGCAAAGGGGAAGGAACACAGCATATCACGTACTGATTCAAAGGCTTCACCAAGTCATGAGAGATCAGGCAGTGACCCACATCATTTCCACTCACATTTTCCTCGCCGAGCAGTTGTTATAACCACATCCTGCTTTAAGGAGTTTGGGGAAGTCCAACTGTAACACGTGCTAAGAAGTAGAGGAGAACGGGAATGTTTTCCAACAATCCTACTGACTATCACAGAATGATTCCATATGGAGCTGGATTATTTTCTTAATCTACAGTTCTACTACATGAGAGCATACCAACACACAGCATCTGGTGATTGGCCAGGGAAGACAGTTTCTGGTGACAGTCATTCAGTTCCGCATTTTTGGTTCACACATGCATATGATAGTCATAAATGTGGGAGCAAGTCCCTGCCACAGACCGCTCTCAGCAGCACATCAAACACCAGATCAATGAGCACATCACCCTGGAAAGCAGGAAGCCTGAATGTTGTAAAACTTGGAAGATGATGATGGTAGATAAATTCATTGTTTTTTTTTATTATTTTAGTTTCAGAAAGAATTTCTTTGAACTTTGTTGCAGAAATTGGATGTCCTCTTAAAATATGACCACTCATATACTATTGATTTCTTTCTCTGAGGCACAAAGAACAGGAAGTGTCAGGAAAAAGTTCATCTCTTGGCAATCGAGCTATTTGAATTCAATTCAAGTTCACCCTTCAATTCTCATGGGAAATTCTCTTATCAGAAGTCAACGTTTTATAATCCCTATATTTCAACCCATATATTTCCTTATATTTCAATTTATAAACTTAGGTCATGCAACCTAAATAATAGAGTGAGGAACTAAAACTTGAAGAAGCCACTTAAAATTGCAGAAATGGTCCTTACTGGGAATATCAGTACCATAAAATTTTTTTATTTCATCTCTCATTCAAAAAGTTCTGTGAACTTTTCTCTTGTCAGCTGGTACCTCTCACTACGGAAGAGCAGCATCATGTGTCAGTCCATTTATCTGCCATGTACTTCAAAATTATTTGCCCAGAATAGGTACAATTTAATTATTAATCAGGTCCTTTTAAGATCCTTCAGCATAAAACACAACATCAAGGTAAGTATTGCCAACTACTACCTGTATTCTGTGACTAAAGCTGTGTGCGGATTGGCATTCAAGTGAAACTTATTTATTAATAGATCAGTGCCTTTTTTAGTTATATACATAAATGGTCTTGCTTCAGTCCTGAGCTCAACATGATTTTGTCCATCTTTCTTAGAGATTACAGAAGAATAGTTAAGGACAGAAAACATCGAATCTCTTTTAATCATTCATTTTCAGCAAAAAACAAAATAAAATTTCATGAAACCATTCTTCCCATATAAGTGCTGCCCATAGGCTAAGAGCTGATTCAGTGGTTGCATCCAAATGTAAAGCAAAACATGGGATTGCAACAGTAACCACTGTTACACTTGTGTAAGGCAATTTTAAATATTGGCAATTGATTGTCCTTCATTTTTTTTTTAGCATAATTTAGGCTTTACAGTCTTGTTGACAATGACCTGTGCCTGTTTTTGCTCTGGTAAGCGCAACTAAGGATGATGCCCCTGTAGTTCTTTGTCTTTTCTCTACCTGTCATGACAAATTCATAATTTTCACACTGGGAAGTATTAACTATCAAATATTCCTGAAAAATCAAAGAATTTAACCACAGAGATTCTGAGCATAATTTGAATAAGAAACCATAACTTCAAAGATTTCATGTCAGCATAATAGTCAGGACCCAAGAGACCAGGAGGGAAAGGATCCTTGACTCAAAACACTTTAATTTTTGGAGATTTGTTGTTGTACATCGTCATACTTCCCAGCTGCCCTTTTCTTTCCTGGCTTGTGGATTCACCTGTCTGGCAACATGGGTTCATATTTTACATTTGTATTGAAGAACTTTTTACTAGATGGAGATACAATACTCTTCTATGATTCAGAATTGTTGAATACATATTGCTATTTTTACCATTACTTCCCAGTTAATGTAGAGTGACATAATGAGAATAACGAGGAACATTCCAAACTTACATATGAACAATATCATAAAACTAGTGTGGAATGTGAGTCAAGATGAAGTGATGAAAACAAATTTCTGTATAACATGCATTGCCCTTAAGGACAAAACTATTATAAGGACATTACTATGAACTTAAATTAATCTTATGAGTCCAGATTTATAAAATGTAAGGCAGACAAATTATATCATCTGTTTCCCTCTGAAATTGCTGGACTGCCCATAGTTCAGTTATAGATTTACATGGATCACTAATGATACACACAGAACACTTTACCACAGACAGGGTTTGGAAGATATATTTATAATGCCAATACAATGTCTTAATATTTATTTTCTCTTTTACTTTTATTCTCTGTTTCCTTAGCAAACTCTTTAAAGAAAAAGGCCTGTGCATTTATTTGAACAGACATTCATACCACATTTACATCTCCAGACCCAACTTCTCCCCCAACCTCCAGACTCAGACTCTACTTGGATGTCTGAAATGCATCATCAACTTACTCTTGTCTACAACAGAGCTCTTGGACAGTCCAAATTTGGTCCATTTGCTAAGATTCCTATCTCATTATGTAATCATTCATCCAAATGTTCAAGCTGAAACCTAAAAGGCAATAGAGACTTGTATCTCTCCGCCATGTACCCAAAGCATGAACAATTCCTGTTGACTTTACTCTCAAAAAGCACACATGGAACCTGAGGACTTCCCACGACTTACACTGTTGACCCTGCAAGCTGCCATCATCTAGTCTCTCACCTGATCTCTCATTACTTGGTTCCTGCATTCTCTTGTTTCTTCTCTTGCCCACACATTTGTATTCTCTCACAGCAGGCAGAAGGAGCTTTTAAAAATCTAATCAGGTCAGGGCAAAACTCTCCGAGGGCTTTCCCCCATGCTTAGACTGAAATCCACTGTCCCAACCATGGCATGCGAGGCCTTACATGATCTGCGCTCTGGCTGCCTCGGGGAAGTCTACCTTGCTTATTTTACTGCAGACAGTCTGGCTTTTAGGATATTCCTTCCATGGACTAAGATCATTCTTCATTTTTGCATCTGTGGTCTCTTCTGCCTGGAAAACCATACCCCACTTATAATTGTGACATGTTCCCTTACTTCAGTTAGGTTATTTTCTTACCACCCCAGCTTAATAGAGCTTTACTCCTACTTCCCCTAACCCTGCTTTATTTATTTCCATAGTTTTGTCACCCTCTGACATTGTATTGCATATTTATTTAATCATATTCTCACTGGAATGTAAATTCCATGAAGGTAGAGACTTTGCATTGATCATATGCCATATTCCCAGTGAGCAGAGTTATATATTTGATGTGTCCTATCATTCAGTTAGTTCTGTGGAAAGTAAAAGAGATGATAGAATATCTAAAAATGAAAAATAAGCCATCAAATCTCAGAGGAGTAGCACTCTGTGAAGGAAGAAAAGAGTGTATAGGGGATCTAACCTTGATCTACAGAGTGACTACAGGAATTTAATTGAGAGTGGCCCACGGGGTTTCCACATATCTATTCCTTTCCCACTGGGCAGCTGGTGGCCGAGAACTCCTACACTTTGAGAAATTTCCTTTCAGCCTTTGGTTAAATTCATAGTTTTGAACTTAGAGACACAATTATGGTTATATACTTAAGCTGTGTTCATTATAAACAAAAATTAAATATGGAACAACTTCACCTGATAAAGATTTAGCACAAGCCCAGTCTAAGTCAAATCTCAGCAAAATCTAAATTGTAACCACACTGGATAGGCTATAGTTTAAATCTGTAGTGAAAGAGGTTTTGTATGTCTCTATCTTAGTCACCTAGGTCTTTCCCATGCAGTAACTACTCATATATTAGCATTGCTGAAGTAAAAATAAGTGCATTAGCTACAGGTAGAATTGCAAGGAGGAAGGGAAGTTGATAACAAGTATTCCTTGTCAAGTGTATGTCCTCCACTAGAGAACAAACTCTCCAGGTAATCACTGGGTTCAACCAGCTTTGGAGAGGATGACAGTAGATAATTCATTATTGGGGACTTCTAGCAGAGCAAATATGCTGGATTTATGGACTCTAGGTTCTCAGTAATGAATTATTACTTAGTACCTGATGGGGAAGAAATGATGGGCTTACTTAATATTATTTTATTCAAAAAACAATATAGCATATACATCCCAAATGAACTCTATTGTAACCAATTAAATTCATTAGTGGACTAGTCAATTCCACCACAAGTCAATACAAAATTCAGTCATTTCTACACACTTGTTTTACATTAGGTTTCTTGCACCCACTAGTGAGGAAAGCATTACAAAGATTTGTTAGAAGCGCATATCAGTCTGTTCAGAGATTTTCCATTATTGCACTAGACAGCAATGTTTGGATAACTATAACATTAGTCTGTAGGAGGTTACTCTTCCAGATTGATCTAAGATTCAGTTGAGTGTTCTTTTAAGAAAAGCTCAACCCTCACGAATTATGACTATTTTGAGTTGAATTTCCATATGACTTCATGCGGCCACTAAATAACTTAGACTACAAGCAAGTAAGAGTTACCTGCTGAGGCAGTGACCTCCACTGGTACCATAAGGTCAATATTCGGTTTTAAAAGAATGTATAAATCCCGACTGGATCTAATTTAAGAATTTAGCAGACTAAATCATACTTTATCATCTGTCCAAGCAGCTAAAAACAGAAAGCTTAGATGTAGCTCCAGTCTTAACTATTCAACTGTTTGTGTGGAAAATTCACGTTTTCTCTTCAGAAGACATATGGCTAAATATAAGGGATTAAAATTTTAGTGTCATACCTCTCGAATAGCAGTACAAAACTCACTCTGAAGCACTTTTTTGAGGGATTGTAGCTTGTGCACTGGTACTTCTCCAGACTCCTGTAGTTTTTCCAATAATTCAATTGCTCTGGCAACATCTGAAAAGAAAAATCAAAATAGAGAGATCTAGAGTCAACCGTATCTCATCAGCAAAGTACTATCATTCCAGTTGAACGGTGCAATGAAAAATAAGTGGTGCAAAGTCGCAACTTAAAATTCATAGCTTATTGATCTAAGCTTTTGGTAAAAAGTCATTTTAATTTGTTCTACACAATTTGTCACGAATATGCCTTCTTTGGTGGCATTTCATGTATGTTATTTCTGCCACACAAATCAGTTTGAATATTCTTTCAGGAAAGAAGAGTAGGAGACGTGTCTTTTATTGATACCTCAATAACCAAATAAGTCCTGTCAATTTTACCTCTGAGATGCTGTGTGCAGTCTGACTTTTCCTTTCCCATACTACATTTATCACATCTGCAGTTATACATTTATTAGTGTCATGATTTGATCAATGTGCATTTCTTCCACTTATTGATAAACTCTTATAGGGTAGGAACTTATCTAAGTTTGGTCACCTTTGCATCCCCAGAGTCTGGTATAATACAGTGAATAAATATTTCATGAATTTATTAATTAACTAATGGGCTCTACCCATTTAACTGCTATTCTATTATTCTAAGCCCTCATCATCATCTCTCCTCTGTTCAAATAGTCATTTCTTCTCCTCCAGCCTCTTCATATGGTCCATAAGGTTATCTTCCTAAAGAGTGTGATTGTGTACCTACCTACCAGCTTCTAGGACAGTACCAAGCGAAAGAATTTTCTGTAACAATTAAGTTAAATGTTCCTCCTTTATTTGACAATATTGAAGGTTAATGTATCAAGAAATATTGTCTTTTATACCCATAGCTTTAAAATTCCCAGGGTGGTTTTGTACTGCCAAGAAAAAATGATATGACAAAAGGCCATTTTAAAAATACTTAAGGTGATCTCTTCTACCTGTTGTTGTAGTCAATAGCTCAGTGAAGAGTCACATAGGTATTTATGTATAAGATAGAAGGTTTTCAGTTCCTAAGTGATTAGCTCCAGAAAGCATCCCATATTTCTGCCATCAGATTATAAATTCATCCATCCATCCATTCATCCGTCCATCCACTAATTTGGGTTCCTATTAGACCAGGCACTAAGTTTAACAAAAAGAATAAGACACACTTCCTTTCTGAACTCACAAATGAGAAGAAGAGAACAGCATTGCTACCTATAATAAAATCATTACCTCCTCAGAATTTAGGTGCGGTTGGCATACCTGTATGTATCTAATCAAAGAAAATAACCAGTAAGTGACTTTAATGGAGACTCTCCCTTGAAGTATTGCCAACTGATTGCCAATTGTGACCCAAAGAAGCAAAAGTCATGAAATCAAAACAACACTGACAGTTTGAAAAGTTTGTCTTTTTTGTACATAAACTGGAAGTTAATGTAGTCAATTGGACAATACCAGCCATATCCACAGTCAATAAGTTACCAAGCTAAGAATTTTATTCATTTCTAACTGTACAGAAGACTCTACCTAGATGCCCATAGGCATATGGAACTCTCAACATGTTAAAAACTGAGCTCATTAATATTTTTTTTCTTGGGGGGCATCTGGTGGCTCAGCTGTTAAGCATCTGCCTTCGGCTCAGGTCATGGTCCCAGGGTCCTGGGATCGAGCCCCTCATTGGGCTCCCTGCTCAACAGGAAGCTTGCTTCTCCCTCTCCCACTCCCCCTGCTTGTGTTCCTGCTCTCACTATCTCTCTCTCTGTCAAATAAATAAATAAAATCTTAAAAAAATATTTTTTTTCTTGAAACTAGCTCTTCTCTTTCCATATTCCACAGTTCCATTAATAGCACCCCCATCCAGCTGCCCTCCAAGCTAGGCCATGGCACCATCTTTCACATCCACCCCCACATGCAGTTATTCAGCGACGGCTGGAGATTCTATCTCAGATATGCCTTTTGAATGGAGCCCTTTTGCTTGATTACTTCAGAAAAGCCTTTATTATTTTTCATTCATAGTACTGGAACATCTCCCAACTGTTCTTTAAATTAGCTTTTTCTTGCTCATTCCATCCTCCACCTTGCTTCCGGAGTGACTATCCTGAATGATAAACCTCATTATTATCCTCCCCCACATAACACCTTCTCTGGCCTCCCACTGCTTCCAAAGTGAAGTTCAGACCATGTAGGGTTACACTCGAGGCCCTTAACAACCAACCTCTTCTGACTCATCTCTAAAAACTCTTCCCTGCCCATTCTTATTTTGGACATCCATAATTTTTGTTATTCTAGGATGTGGCACTGAATTCCAACCTGTATGGCTTTGCACACATCATCCCCTGTTCCTGGAACACAATTAAGTCATTCATCCAGTCATTCATCCAGTAATGCCATAGCACCATGCTATGCACAGGACACAGTGGTAAAGGACACAGCTGGTTGTTGTCACTTTCATGACATTTATAGGTTTGAGGGGTCTCAGACACGCAGTAAAGTGGGCATGTCCTATAAAAGAATCACTACAGGTTGGTGCATGGATGTATAACAAAGGCATTTATCATCATTCAGGAAGCCAGGAAGGGCCTCTTCATGGAATTAATAGCTAAGCAGAGTCTTAGGTAGGAGGTGCAGTTGGGGAAAAGGGGAAGAATGTTCCAGGCAAATCAATACAGATTGAAGTCTTGTCAAGAGAGTGTGGGGCAGAGAACTGAAAGGAGTTTGGTATGGCTCAAGTTGAAACCATGGCAAAAGTAGAGAGAAATCACATCATGGAAGGTGTCTTAAATCATGGGGTAAGACTTGGCTTAATAACATCTCCTTAGACATGTCTTTCCTGATTCTCCAAGGCAGATTAAGTTCCCATAGTTCTCTTTTCACTCGTCCACTGTAATGATTACTACTCTCTGCTATGCCTCTGTTTGCATGTATATCTCCCTCCTTTACCCTTGCAAATCTATAAACTTCTTTGGGTGTCAGGAACGATATCTTATTTGCCATTGTATCCATGGGTCAATGCAGAGTACTTGACAAATATGAGAAGTTTAATACACACTTACTGAATAAGTAATAGATTAATTAATGAAACTAACTCAGGAAAGCAGGGGTTAGAGGTTTGTGTCTAGATAGACACATAACTTCTCAAGAGACTAGATCTCCTTGGTCAAGACTGGCGTGGACCTGGTGTGGGAGAAGGAGGGAAGCCTGCATCTGTAGGCTAAAGGCCACTGTGTAAGCACACTGAGGGAAGTTCAGAAAAGCTGAAAATGACCCCAACCTGAATACTCAGGAATTCTCAACCTTGGCTGCACATTACAATTATCTGGGATACATTTGAAAATTATCAATGCCTGAGACTCCCCTGACCCCACCCGCCTCCCAAATTAAACCAGAATATTCAGAATACTGGTTCTCAACCTTGGATGTAGACTGGTATCACTTAGCGAGTTGTAAAAACCATAGATGCTTGGGTCCTGACCCCAGAGATTCTGATGTGATTGGCACAGTGTGGGGCCTGGGCATGGGGCTTCCAAAAACCCTCCAGGTGATGCTAAAGTGCAACCGAGATTGAGAACCACTGGTCTACTTGGCATGGGTATTTTTATAGCCCCTGTGTGATTCTAATGTGCAGCCAGGGTTGAAAAGCTCTGATACAGATTAATGGCTCTAAACCATGAATGTGCTTAACAATCACCTGGGGGAAGTTATTAAAACATATGTTCCTGACCTTTCACCCCCACTCTAGAGAGGTTAATTCAGAAGATGTGAAAATAAGGCCCAGGAATAGGCCTTTTAAACAAACAATTCAAGTGATTCCGAAGTTGTTGGTTCACAGACCCCATTTGTTGAGAAAGTAAATAAAATGATATTTCAGGTTCCTATTGGTCCCAGCATTCCAGGAATCCTCACATTTCCATTATTCTTTAATACCCTGTGTAACACTGAATAGGGTTTTTCCAGGAGTCCCCGAATGACTGGTAAAAGCTCACGAATGAAAGTAATTAGTGTTAAGTACCAACCCATTCTAAAACAGTGTTCCCAATAAAGGCTGTCTTTAGAATCACCTGCGGAGTTTTTAAACCAGCCTGCTACCCAACACTAATTAAATCAAAATCTCCAAGACTGGGATCCAGTCATCAGGATTTTTGTTTGTTTGTTTGTTTAAGCTTTCAGATGATTCCTATGACCATCCAAGGCTAAGAAATATTATTCAAAAAAAAGCCATCAAGGAAACCAGTCACATCCCATTAAAAGCTGGTCCAGCCCTATTACATTACACCATAGACCTTTTCCAGTCCTTATTAAGAGGTAATTGTGAGAGGAAAGAAAACTCATGGAGAAGTGTTATGTCATTAACTTGGGTCAGAATACTAAGTCTTTGCTTCCCTTCTATCCAATGAGGAGTGTTCCCAATAGAACCAATGGTAGCTGCTGGGGGTGCCTGCAAGAAGGGAGACTCTAATCTTTCCTGGTTGTACAAACAATGGACTTGGTGGCCTGCCTGCCCTCTATGTCTATCTGATCAGAGGGAGAGAACTGGAAAGCAGAGCCCACTGGAGCCTGAGCCGTCTTGCTGGAACCCACCCAAGAGAATCGAGCAGGATGAGGTTATGGGATATACAGCAGCTGGTAAAAGTCAAAAGAGGTCTAAGGACCAAAAGTCGGAGAAATCAGGTCCCACCAGCCCAGACCTGGCTAGTGCTGCAAAGAGTTGGTGAGTAATAAACTGGGTATGAGACTGGAGTTTTCAATGGAATTCTGATTCCCTTTAGCTCCGTAAAAGTACCGGAAACCTGCAAAGCCAGGATCTGGAAGGGAGCAAAAGAAGCCTCGGAGTCAGCAAAATACTTGTTCTTAAAACCACTACAATAGTGTGCATACTTTATTTATGTGTCCCCTCAAGGTTTTATTCAGAACCTCCTTGCACTTATTTCATGAAACTATTCTACCAAATTTGGTTACTAATATAGGAGTTTGGGTTTACTAGTTTAGCTCAGCCTATGAGGAATATTAGATAAGGACTGGGAAGGCTGCCAGACAAACAATGAAAACAAGAAGATCTCAGAATATTTTACTGAAACCGACTCCTCCTCTGGCCTGCCAACTCTCAGGTTCATCCCCCTACGTAGCATTTATGCCATTATCTAAGGAAATGCTGGGGTATTACCCTTCCCCCTCGCTCTTTCTCACATCCTGGATTTCGTTAATCCTCACTTCTTTATTTTAATATATATTACTAATATAATTTTTACTGAAATATAACTAACATACAGTGTGATATTGGTTTCAGGCATACAACATCCCGATTCAATAATTCTATACACTATTCAGTGCTCATTGCAATAAGTGTAGTTAACATCTGTCACCAAACAATGTTATTATAATCTTTTCTTCCAGGTATAAAATTTAGTGATTTATCACTTACATACACCCTGTGCTCATCACAAGTGCCCTCCTTGATGTCCATCATCTATTTGACCCATCCCTGCCACCCCTCACCACTTCCCCTCTGGTAACCATCAGTTTGTTAAGAGTCCGTTTCTTGGTTTGCCTCTCTTCCCCCCGCCCCCCGCCATGTTCATTTGTTTTGTTTCTTAAATTCCACATATGAGTGAAATCGTATGGTATTTGTCTTTCTCTGACTGACTTACTTCACTTAGCATAATACTCTCGAGATCCAACCACACTGTTGTAAATGGCAAGATTTCATTCCTTTTTATGGCTGAGTAATATTCCAGTGTGTGTGTGTGTGTGTGTGTGTGTGTGTGTGTATACATATATATATCAAATCTTCTTTATCCATTCATCAGCTGATGGACATTTGGGCTCTTTCCATAATGTGGCTATTGTAGATAATGCTGCTATAAATATGGGGGTGCGTGTAGCCCTTCGAATTAGTATGTTTGTATCTTTTGGGTAATTACCCAGTAGTGCAATTGCTGAATTGTAGGGTAGTGCTATTTTTAACTTTTTGAGGAACCTCCACACTGTCTTCCAGAGTGGCTGCACCAGTTTGCATTCCCACCAACAGTTTAAGAGGGTTCCCCTTTCTCTGAATCCTCGCCAACATCTGTTGTTTCCTGTGTTGTTAATTTTAGCCATTCATTAATCCTCACTTCTAAAAGCAACAATAACAATAAACATTTAATGCCTATTAAGTAGGGGGCATTGTATGCTAAGAACTTTACATCTTTAACTCATTTTATCTTTACAACAACCTTTATGTGGTAGTAAATATCCACATATTGCAATGAGAAAATGGAAGCTTCTAGAGAGTTTTAAGTACCTCATTAACAAACAAGAGATCTGAGTGTGGAGTCCAGATCTAAGTGATTCTAAACCCTGTGCCTTTTATTTTTATTCCATTCACAGCTTTTCTTTTAGCAGCTTTTGCCTTCAACATTCAGTACTTTTATAATAGCTTTATGATCTGCAGGCTTTCCTGGTCGGAGGCTGAGCTCTTAATCTTTCCTCCCTCAATAAAGATTAACCCCTATTCCATTTGCCAGTATACCTCTCTCAGGTAGTACTGTCTGATCATCAGAATCACCCGGAGAGCTTTTAAATGGCAGGGAGGAGTGGTTTTCAGTCTTGGCTACCCACTGTTGTCACCTGGGAACAACGGAAAAAAAATAAAACCACATACCTAGATCCTACCTAAATATATTTCTGATTTCATTGTTCTGGGGTATGGCCTTGCCATCAGGATCTTCAGAACTCCCCAGTGATTACAATGTGTGGCCATACTGAGAATCACTGATGTGGAATCTCAACGTACACCCCAGGGATTTTAAATAGCAATGCTAACTTATAGTAGTAATAGCTGTTATATCTAGTATTTAGTATGGCACTGATTTAAACATTTTACTCCTTTAACAGCACTATGAGGTAGGTACTATTATTATCCCCATTCTACAGAAAAGGAAACTGTGACCAATAGAGTTAAAATTACTTCCCCAGGGAAACAGTAAGTTGTAGAGTTAAGATTTGAATTTAAGCAATATGGCTGTAGAATCTGGGTTACATTGAGATGTGACTCAGGAATCCATATTCTTAAAATCATTCCCAGCAGCTCTCCGAAGTTGTTAACAGAGATTAAACTAATCTGATCAACAAATCCTTGCTTGAGGGCTGAAAGCAGTGGTTCTCAAATTTTAGTCAACATGAATATTTAACCCTGGACCATTTATTATTAAAAATTGAGATTAAAAAAAAAAAGATGTTGAGGGTTGAACCTTGAAATCTGCTTTTGTAATAGTCCTCTCAGATGAGGCTGATGCAGGAAGCAGATCACTGATAGACTCTTCAGGTTACTACTAATAGATAGTTTAATATGTGATCCAGAACAAGGTGAGGTCATCATCTATTCAGTGCTTATTTGCTGTTTTTATATCATTTTGTAAAACCCTCACCAATATATAAAAGAATTATTATTGTTCCACTGTGTAGTTAAAGAAAAATAACAAATAACTAAGGCTCAGAAAGGTGAATTATCTGGCTCAAGGCAATACAACTAGTAAATGATAGGGCCAGGATCCAAAACCACATGTGTTTGACTCCAGTGGCCATGCTCTTACTTATTTCTCTATCCTGCCACAGAAAAGGGATTAGAAATAAAACAATAAAGGTATGGCAAAAAAAATTTTTTAATATAGCATCATGGACCATTGTAAGCTGGGGCAAACACTCATAACACTGTCCAAAGTCCCAGGAGGTAACCCCTCAACGTGTTATGGTATAATCAGTGTGTTCGTATTGATAACATATTTTTTAAGATTTTATTTATTTATTTGAGGGAGAGAGAGTAAGGGAGAGGGAGAGAGAATCTGAAGCAGACGCCACACTGAGCACTGAGCCCGACCCGGGGCTCAATCCCACAAATCCGAGAGCATGACCTGAGCCAAAACCAAAAGTTGAGCGCTTAACCGACTGAGCTACCCAGTGCCCCTGATAACATATTTCGATTATTGAAAAAAATGATCAAATCATCAACTACCTGTTGATAGTAAGATAACCTATTTTGGAAAGATTTCCTTTAAGGTAGGTTGGACATTACAACCCAAAACAAGAAAATATTGAAACTTAAGTGGCATGAGCTTCCAGTGATCTGGAATAATCCAATTACTGTTTTCTTTTTCCTTAATGATGAATTTTTATTAACTTGACTGACATTTAGACTACAGAATCTGACCTATGACTCATCTCCATCTGGAACTTGGATGAAGATGGAGCTGGGTCATTTAAAGCATATTGTTCACTAATTCCATAAACATTTATTGGGTACTGTGGCAAACAATATGAATTATCTACTCTAAAGCCATCTAAAACCCTCATGTCCCTTGCCTTCTACTACAAAAGCTGGAAAGCAAACATACTTCTCTTTCCAGACTCTTGTCATCTGGCCAATTGTTTTAAGTGTAAAGTCACTGGGTACGCTTCTAAGAAGGCTTTTTAAATGGACAAACTGCTGGCATATGCCTTCAGCAAGTTGGTCTTTGCACCCTTCCTCTTTCCCCAGCTTGTGATCATGTAAAGAACCTTCACGTGTTAAGGAAGGTGGAGCAGGAAAAAGAAAGGAGCCCAGCCCTTGATGCCATCACCGAGCTGTTGTACTAGCCTCGAATGTGCAACCCCATGATTCCTGCCTACGAGACAAATACAGGCTTTACTGTTTGGTTTTCTGTGGCTTTGCAACCAGATGCAAGCTAACTGATACACAGGCACATAACTTTAAAGACACTCTTCTAAGTTACAGAGCTAAGGTTGATGATACTGAGTCACCTATGGTCCTTTGATTAAGATAGTCTTGGAAAGCCTCTCTGGGAAGGTGACATTTGGAGTGAAACCTGAATGTTCAGAAGGAGCCAGGCTTATGGAAATCCAAAGGAGGGGCATCCAGACAAAGAATAGCAAGGGCAAAGACCTTAAATTGAGGGGTGCAAGTGTACATGTTAGAAGAACAAGCAAAACCAGGGTCAATGCAACATGGTAAGTGAGGTGCAGAGCAATAGCAACAGTGGTGTCCTGGTAAAGAATCACCAACCAGCTCTCCACAACAAAAAGACAAAACAAAACAAGACAAAAGTCCTGATTGGTAACACTTGCTGATTTCTGTTATGTAAATACTCCTACCAAGGCCAGTTTCAAACTAACAGTATGGTATCACTGGGTTGCAAAATTCCTAAAATTGTACTATTCAGCTCCCACTAGGCAGGTAAATGGTCAGTTTAAAAGTCTAATGCTGTACAGCAGAACATATGTACCAACAAAATAAAATAAATGGTCAATAATGCCTTGCACTTCCATTGTTCTGTTTATGAAAGGAGACCCTCTCACTTTACAGGTTACTGATGAGACATGATAATCAGTGTGTCCTTCTCATCCGCCAATCATCTCTGCTTTGATCACCAGCAACTCGCCATGTTCCTCAAATGCAGACTAACTGGTAAACCCGAAAAAAGAATTAGCCCAATTTAAATGTGCTCAAATTAAAAACTTCACTATGTTCTTAAAAATATCCTACTTTGTTATTTATCAAAAACAGGATGACTTTTCTTCATGGGATTTGGGATGATATTGGAGTATATAACAAAAAAAAATTTGACAATACTAGAATTTTTAAATCATGAATTTATAAAATGACAAAATCCTGGCCCAGACTCTCCTTAAAGTGTTTGCCAAACCTACCACAACCAAGGGAACAATTTACGCTACAAAATGAAAAGCTGTAGTTGCTAAGAGACTTTCTGAAATTGAAGGTACCTATCTCATTTGAAAGTGATTACTTACCCAATAAACAAATCTTTAGGTATACAAAGCTTAAGATACAGTTTTCTTTGTTAAACAATCCATTATGTGGTCAGAATGAGTAATGTTTCCCAGTTTTTCTAGGAACTATAATCAGCATTTCGTTCTTTTTCTTTTCTTCTTCCTCCACACCCACCCTCCCCCTTTTAAAATTCATCTAATTTTCCCAAGCAGCTAAAACTGAATCTTGATTTGCCTACCATTACCTGACACCTCAGGAAGTCAAAAGTTGCACATTCCTTTTTTGTTTGAGCTTTCTTTTGTCTCTATTATATTTGATGTCTTCCCTTTCCTTTTGTATTTTCACCTCACTTTTCTATTTAATCTTGCATCCATGTCTATACATCATGACAGCCAACTATAACCTTATTCCTAATGACAGTGAAATTAGCTAAGTCCATATTTTCTTATTTCCAACCTTCATGGCATCCATGCAAATGAACAGCTGATTTGATTGTGTTTTGGGAACCTATGAGGATTAGACCTGAACAAAATGTTATCTGTCTTTCCCTGTCTGAAAGAAGCTGAACAATCTACTGTCCTCTTCTATGCTAAATACTAGAACATCTGTGTCCTACTAATCTTTGTATATGCCATTGTATCCAATACAGAATCATGACAATTGTAGGCAGTTAAAAAGTGTTTGTTGAATAGAATTGATTGTATGGAATTAAATTTTATTGTATATTTATATAGTATTTGTATTCACTGTTTTTTTTTTAAGATTTTATTTACTTATTTGACAGAGAGAGACACAGCGAGAGAGGGAACGCAAGCAGGGGGAGTGGGAGAGGGAGAAGCAGGCTTCCCACAGAGCAGGGAGCCCGATGCAGGGCTCGATCCCAGGACGCTGGGATTATGACCTGAGCCGAAGGCAGATGCCCAACGACTGAGCCCCCCGGGTGCCCCTGTATTCACTAGTTAGCAGTGGTACTTGTGTCAGGCCTTACTGACAAGATTTAGATCTTACAAAATGTGAACTCTAAGAAAATAAGAACTTAAGGGACCAGACCCCATCTTTCCATAACGATCAAACTTAATCTTCCTTCCATGAATGGGAGGAGTAAGAACCAATGGGTATGACTTAAAAGTGTCTCAAAGTTCATTTTAGCACTTGTGAAAAAATTTAGAGAAGTCTTATTTTAAACTCTCTGGGGAGGTATTTTAAATTATGTTGTCCAAACGACAACATTTTGTATGCAGACAAACTGTTCCTGAAGTTTCTTAGAACATGAATATAATGAACACTTATTCATTAGCCAATTAAGTATACTGGGTATATGACTGTAGGAATACAATAAAACCACCACATACAGATGAGCAATAGGATACCTCAGCAGTGCACCCCCAGCTACCAGCCTGTCCCTCCACACTGTTATTTATTTATGCTTCATTTATGACCTCAACTGACCTTAGGTGCAGCTGGATGAAAGAACAGAACCTCCTTCACAGAGCTTTAAGTTTACCTTAAAATTAAAGTCTATGTACTTTTACCTTTCTTTCCACAACTCCTTATCTGTCTAATGATTCCTCGATGAAAATTAGTAAAATAATTATTATTTGTCATCTTAAAATACTAGACCCAAAATGATGTGGACCCTTAGGCTCTATAATATTTCCCTAGCTTAGTACAGAAAAAAGTAACCAAGCTTTTATATTGGGAGTGATTCTACCTATGCATATCGTAAAATTGGGAGGCTTTTTTTGTAATTATCATTAGTAAATCCCAATTCCCTTTTTCATAGTGCTCAGGAAATTGGAAGGGAAAAAGATTTTATCAAGAAATTGCTGGAGAGACACCCAATCAAAGTGGGTGTTTTCAGAGAGCGTGTTACAAAGAAACCTTACAAATTCAGCTTCTCATGTCCTCAAGTATCTCCTGTACTAGAAAATGGATGAATGTTTTTATCCAAACTGACACTTTGATATATTATTCCACTATCAAGTTACTTAACAATATGCTTCCTCTTTTACGTTCTTGCTACTGTATCATACTGTTGTCCAGTTTCTTAGTTACTCTGGGAATTGTGTGGTGAGGTTACTGTGGTACTATCTACATCTGTAAAAGATATTCATAGGACAGTGTGAAGCTTGGACTTCCCAGAAATTGTTATGGTGGTGAATAGTTTATGTATTTTCTTGAGAACATGATTACTATTAAGATGATTTAAACTTCCAAGTGAAACATATGAAATAATGAGTTTCTCCTCAGTATGTTAGATTCCCTGGGGCTGCTTTCTCAGACTTTCTATTGGTGTTTCTTTTATAAACTAAATCTTGGGAATAGAGAAGGAGGGAAAGTAATTGGTTAGTAACTTAACCGCATTTGCATAGCAAACTACCAGTAACGAATGAAGTGTTATTTGGTTTAATACAGTTTTATGAAGTATTGGATAAAATTAGAGATTATCAAAAACGAACTTGAGTATTTTTTCCTAATTATAAAATAAAGTCACATCTTGTGGGTTTATAGGGTAAATCTGAATCCCAGTCCTGTGCTTTAGATGTTTTTTCTTTGTTTAAAAAATCTTTTAAAATTTTCTATTACTAATCATTTTTTCCTAAAATTAAAATGAAAAATTTCAAAGATGATTCAAAATAATTTAACCAAGTGAATAGCTTTAGATTAAAATTGGAAGTAGCTATTTTATTTCATTTTTAAGTCTTAAAATTCATTATTTTATCAAGAATTGTAATCATGGGTATATAGTGACTCCATTCTATAAAATTTTAGTTTTATAATAATCATTTACTCTGTCATCAGATCATTCTTTATATTAGATTTAATAGAATTCTTGGACCGCCTGGGTGGCTCAGTCAGTTAAGCATCTGACTCTTGATTTCAGCTCAGATGTGATGTCAGAGTCGTGTGATCAAGACCTATGAAGGGCTCTGCACTCAGCATAAAGCTTGTTTAAGATTCTCTCCTTCTCCCTCTGCCCGCCGCCACCACCACCACTCATGCTCTCTCTCTCACTTGGTCTCTCTCTAAAAAAAAAAAAAAAAATCCTGACTAATATCTTATTTACTGAGTTACCAAATATTATTTTTCCATTAATTTTAACATATACTCTGGAATAGCTAAAATGCTTTAGAAGTTCCTGTTCTTTGAAGGACAGATCTCTGTAAATTCATTTGGAACTGGAAACTTAGGGTAGGTATTTAGCTTTTCTTCTCAGTTTCTTCTGCTATTGGGCTATTCCAATTTTCTATCATTTCATTGTCCTATGGTCCTAGAATGTCTATTTCATCTGATTTTCTCTTTTTAAAATTTGTACCAGTGCTCTTTTTCTCAATCAAACATGAAAACATTTCATTCATGGTATTGGTCTTTTCAAAAATCCAGCATTTGGTTTTGTGAAATATATTTTGTTTCATTATTATTTCCTTACTAATATCCTTATTACTTCCTTCTTGATAGTTTGCTTAGGTTTATGGGTGTGTTCATGACTCTGCATGTTTCCTCAGAATCCCACCGTAGTTATATCTTTCTTCTTTTGACAGAGTGGATCATTTCTTTCTTGTCTACCGTTTAATTTTGATTTCTTATTAAGTGTTCTTTTTTAAAAAAAGATTTTATCTTTTTTATTATGTTATGTTAGTCACCATACATTACATCATTAGTTTTTGATGTAGTGTTCCATGATTCATTGTTTGCATATAACACCCAGTGCTCCATGCAGAACGTGCCCTCCTTAATACCCATCACCAGGCTAACCCATCCCCCCACCCCCCTCCCCTCTAGAACCCTTAGTTTGTTTCTCAGCGTCCATAGTCTCTCATGGTTCGTCTCCCCCTCCGATTTCCCCCCCTTCATTTTTCCCTTCCTACTATCTTCTTTTTTTTTTTTTAACCCTAACCTTAACTCTAACCCTGGTTTCTCTTCAGATCGCATAAATCTTTCACCTTTTATTTATTTATCTGAAAGAGAGAGAAAGGGAGCAAGTGCACACGTGTGAGCACATGAGCGGGGGGGGGGGCAAAGGAGGAGGGGGAGGGAGAAGGAAAGAATCCCAAGCAGATTCCCCATGGAGCACAGAGCCCAGCAAGGGGCACAATCGCACAACCCTGAGATCCTGACCTGAGCCAAAACCAAGAGTCAGTCTCTCAACCAACTGAGCCACCCAGATGCCCAAAGTAAATGTTATTTAGAGGAAAAAAAAAAAGTTACCAAGGGAATGGTTTTAAAAGGACTATACTTTTATCTTGACTTTGTGATTTTGTTATATATTGATCAGAGAAAAAAGTTACTTGCATCATTTCTCATTTTGCATTTTAATAACATTTTTGGAGTCATACATGGTAAATATTCCACAGATGTTTGAAAACAATAGATAATTCATACACAAACCTATGTAATATGCATACTCAAGCTTGTTAAAATGACTTATTGAAATCTCAACTAGTCTCACATTTTTGTCTATTTGAGCTGTCAATCTCTGAGAAAGTTGTGTGAATTGCTAATTTTCCCCACTACCAGTTTTTGCCTCATACACATGTATTTCAAAACTCTGATGCTAGGTATGTAAGGGTTTAGGATACTAATACATTCTTAGTCATTTTTCTCTAAATTAAGTATCATCCTTGTCACATTTAGTTTTGGCTTAAATTCTATTTTGACTGATATTTTAATATTATTTTGCCATATTTTTCTAATGTTTCCCTAGTATTTCCTCTTTCTAGTGTTTTCGCCTTTCTCATTATTTATTCCATAATTCAACTCTGATAGGTTCCTTACATCTTTCATCTCTTATTTTTAAACTTTTTCTCTATGATTGTCTCTTCTTCACCTCAGCCTATTATTTTCTTGATTTTTCTGATATTTATGTTTTAAAGAATGCAATCTGTTTGCTCAATGAATTCTATCTCTTCTGGGATAATTATATATAATTATATAAATATATATATCTTCATAAAGATGGTCATTCTCAAAGAGTCAGTGATTTTTTTTTATTTAATAGGTATACTTAATGACTTAAAAACTATATGCTTCCGTAATCCAATAGGGATTCCCATCCATCTGTGAGCGGATACAGTTCCTAATAATAAAAGCCTATTTCCAGGAGTAGATATGCAAATGGCTGAGGAATGGCCACTTCAGCAAAGGGTAATAAAGAGATGGTGTGTCCCTGGGTATGATGGCTCAGTTGCTCCAGGCCTTTGAAAATGTCTGGGGATATTGTTACGCTTTTCTCATCTTAGCTCCTACTCCGAAATTCAAATGTCTTCTTCTAGAGAGTAATGCTGGAGCTTTTAACCTAGGAACAACTGCTGTTGTTTTGAAGTCTAAAGAAGTAAGAAAAGAGAATGGATTCACCCTATCAATTCAGTTCTTTAATCGATCACCAAATGTTTGTACCAGGAATCTCTTCTGCTCTCTGTGAATTTGTGAGTTTAGGGTTCTTCCCTGGCCCTTCACTGGGAGAATTTGCCCATACCCTGCTCTCTCAGGTTCATGCTTTCGAGTTTTTAGTCTTCTCTGTTCTGCCAGAATATCACAGTGATTAGAAAGGAGACCGAAACCAGAGAGGCAGGGAAGCTGAGGGGTTTGGGAATAGGGTATTAGATGGGGGTCTCAACCTCGCTGAGTTTCCTTTACAGTAAAGCAAAGATCATAATAAAACCTACCCCAGAGTGCGCGTGCGTGTGTGTGTGTGTGTGTGTGTGTGTGTGTGTGTGTGTGTGTTGAGGATTAAATAATAAATGATAATGCTCAGAACTGTGCCTGGTACATAGTAAAAGCTTAATGAATGTTACTACTGATTATTATTATCATCATTTTCATTCATGAATCTGATCCTGTCTGCTTGCTATCTTCAAGGGATTCTTCAAAACTTTGTGTTTTAATAACATCCTTTATCCCCCATCACTTTTTAAAATTTATTGTTTGTTTTACATCTTGTACATCTATGATGTTTGAGGTAGGAGGGAAATAAAGTTACATATGCCTAATCTACCACCTTGATACAAATCCTCCTTTTATCATCATCCATTTACTCTAGAAATGTCTTATGATATTATGGAGAACACAAAGGACTAGGAAGTCAAGAGTCCTGGTTTGTAGTCCTGAAATTATTGCTATAATTTAAGCTCCTGGCTCTTGATTTCAGCTCAAGTCATGATCTCAGGGTGAGATCGAGCCCTGTGTCAGGCTCTAGGCTGGGTGTGGAGCCTGCTTGAGTCTCTGTCTCCTTCTCCCTCTACCCCTCCCACCTCCATGTGCATGCACTCTCTCTAAACAAACAAACAAACAAATAAATAAAGGTTGGGTACGTCTAAGTAGTCTGAAATGTTAGTGATAAAGCCAGAACTAAAACTAAGATACTCTGAATCCCAGGGCAGATCTTTTCGACTATACTGTTCAATAGTTAAATTGTTCAGACTTGCTTTTATCCTTGAGTCTTAATTAAAAATAACTTACTGTACACATAAATGTGTACCAATTATAAGAATGAGTCCAACATTTCCTAAATCAATACTCACACATCTACTATATCGAGGTTCATTTTTTTAGTGAAATTCAGATACATTAGTAATGAGAGTTACAGTAAAAAAAAATTTTTTTTTTAAGATTTTATTTATTTATTTGACAGAAAAAGACACAGTGAGAGAGGGAACACAAACGGGGAGTGGGAGAGGGAGAAGCAGGCTTCCCGCCGAGCAGGGAGCCCGATGCGGGACTCGATCCAGGGACTCCAGGATCATGACCTGAGCCGAAGGCAGTCGCTTAACCAACTGAGCCACCCAGGTGCCCATTACAGTAAAAATTTGACGCAGGAGAAAAGTTTACAAAAATAATCAAAATAAATGCTAAAGTTTTAATATGCACAATTGTACGAGGAGTAGGTCTTACCAGAACTTGGTATCTATATGCATTTATTCATACCATAGGTGGGTCAAATGTAGGTGAAGGAGGCTAATTTTACTTGATTTTTATCAAAAAGTTATCTCAGTTTTAGGAGAGTAGTATCACAGAGTTGGAAGGGACTTTGTGTTCCAAACTCTACATTTTACATATGAGGAAACTGAGGTCAAGGGACACATTATGATTTGTCCAAGGTTTTGAACAGGGAAAATTTTGGGAAGATGAGAGTTTATTATCAAATGAAAGGTAATTACTGGAGAAAGAAGACTGCCAGCATTGAGCCTAGATAAGAGATATTGTCTGAGGGAAGAGTCATTTCTACAATGTTCTGTAATTAAGACAATAATCATACAGAGTAAAGTCTACCTTTTTAAAAATCATACACAGAAATGAGGACTTTAAGAAAAAAAACATCCTAATAGGGTCTTAGTGTAGTTTTAATTTGCTTTTCCCTGAACACTAGTTGAATATCTTTTCATATGCTTACTCACCACTTATTATATCTTCTTTGGTGGAGTGTCTATTCAAATCTTTTATTTTTTTAATTGGGTCATTTATTTTCTTTTATTGTTGAGTTTTAAGAGTTCTGTATATATTCTGAGTAAAAATCCTTTTATCAGAAATGTTTTGCAAATATTTTCTCTTATTCCTTGGTTTTTTAAAAATTTTCTTAAAATAAAAGTAAATTGGTTTATTTTGAAAACCAATAATTTTAAATTTGGCACTATTTTCTATTATGGCTTATGCTTTTTACAGTCAATCTAAGAAACCTTGGATTAACCCAAGGACTTAAAGATTTTCCTCTAAACTTTTTATTATTATTATTATTATTATTATTATTATTATTATTTAAAACATGTATTTATTTATTTAAGATGGGAGGAGGGGGAGAGAGAGAATCTCAAGCAGACTCCCCACTGACTGGGGACCCTAACACGGGTCTCGATCTCAAGACCCTGAGACATAACCTGAGCGGAAATCAAGAGTCAAATGTTTAACCAACTGAGCCACCCAGGGGTCCCCCCTTCTATACTTTCTTTTAAAATAATATAGTTTCAGATCTTACATTTATATTTATGGCCCATTTGAGTTGATTTTTCAGCATAGTATATGGGTATCCAATTTTTATAGTACCATTTATTGAAAGGACTAACCTTTCTTCACTTAGTTTCCCAGCACACGTACTGAATATCAATTGGCTATGTATCTGTGAGCCTGCTTCTGAGCTCTATTCTATTTCATTGATCTGTATATTAATACTTACACTAATATCACACTTTCTTGATTACTATATCTTTATAGTAAGTTTTGAAATGAAGTAGTAGTATAAATCCTCCTTGTTCTTGCTTTTCAATTTTGCTACTCTATACCCTCTGCATTTTCATATAAGTTTTATAATAATTATATATAATTAGCTTGTCAGCTTTTATTTAAAAAAAAGACTGCTGACATTTTAACTAGGATTGTGTCAAATCTATTTGGGAAAAACTAACATCTCTCTACAATGTTGGGTCTTCCAATACTGTAAACATAGTATGCCATTGCACTTATTTAAATCTTTAATTTCTTTCAGCAGTGTTTTGTAGTTTTTTTGTAAACAATTCTTGTACATATTTTGTCACATTTGATTCTAAATATTTCATGATTTTGATATTACATTTGATTCTATAAATATTACTGTTTTTTAAATTTTAGTTTCTAATTGCTCACTGTTATTATGTAGAAATACAATTGATACTTTAATGTTAAACTTATATTTTCTCATCTTATGAAAATCAGTTTTAGTAGCTTTTTTGGTAGATTCTGTAGGATTTTCTATATAGACAATCATGTGGTCTGTGAATAAAGACCAACCACTCCAGCTTCTACTGGCACCATGTTTAATTTTGAATTTTTATTACAGGCTCACTCTTCTTTATCTGTCATGTTCTATCTTGTCACCAAGCCTTGTTTTTGTTTTTGTTTTAGACCCTTTTCCTATACTCTTTGCCAAGTGAATGCCTATTCATGTTTCACATTTCAGGTCAAACATACCTTCCTCAGTGAAGCTTTTTCTTTTTCTTTTTTTTTTTTTTTTGCATTTTTTTATTTTATTATGTTATGTTAATCACCATACATTACATCATTAGTTTTTGATGTAGCGTTCCATGATTCATTGTTTGTGTGTAACACCCAGTGCTCCATTCAATAAGTGCCCTCTTTAATACCCATCACCAGCCTAACCCATCCCCCCACCCCCCTCCCCTCTAGAACCCTCAGTTCGTTTCTCAAAGTCCATAGTCTCTCATGGTTCGTCTCCCTCTCCGATTCACCCCCTTCATTTTTCCCTTCCTACTGTCTTCTTTTTTTTAACATATAATGTATTATTTGTTTCAGAGGTACAGGTCTGTGATTCAACAGTCTTACACAATTCACAGCACTCACCATAGCACATACCCTCCCCAATGTCCATCACCCAGCCACCCCATCCCTCCCACCCCCCACCACTCCAGCAATCCTTAGTTTGTTTCCTGAGATTAAGAATTCCTCGTATCAGTGAGATCATATGATACATGTCTTTCTCTGATTGACTTATTTCGCTCAGCATAATACCATCCAGTTTCATCCATGTTGTTACAAATGGCAAGATTTCATTCCTTTTTATGGCTGCATAATATTCCATTATATAATGGAATATATATACATATATATATATATATATATATATCTGTTGATGGACATCTTGGCTCTTTCCATAGTTTGGCTATTGTGGACATTGTTGCTATAAACATCGGGGTGCACGTACCCCTTCGGATCACTACATTTGTACCTTTGGGGTAAATACCCAGTAGTGCAATTGCTGGGTTGTATGGTAGCTCTATTTTCAACTTTTTGAGGAACCTCCATACTGTTTTCCAGAGTGGCTGCACCAGCTTGCATTCCCACCAACAGTGTAGGAGGATTCCCCTTTCTCCGCATCCCTGCCAACATCTGTCATTTCCTGACTTGTTAATTTTAGCCATTCTAACTAGTGTGAGGTGGTATCTCATTGAGGTTTTGATTTGGATTAGGGAAGCTTTTTCTAAGACAAGTCTCTGTACTATCCCCTTCATTCAATGATTCTTTCATTAATCCAGCAAACAAAGATTAAGTGCCTACCATTAAATATCTACCATGTGCCATCATTCTTTCATAGTACCATCTACCCTTGCTTCCTAGTATTTATCATTATTGTAACTTTACATTTATCTCCATGATTCTTTGGCTACTCTCTCTTTACTGTAAATTGTAAGTATCATGGGAACAAGAACCATGATTGCTTTTTGTTTTCCTTTGATGTCCATGCCTAGCTTAAGGCCTGTAACATGACAGGTACTCATTAAATATTTATGGAATAAATAAATGAGCCAAAAGAAAATACCTGTCCAGAAGATGGAGGAAATATTTGGGGGGGGGGTAGGGTTGAATTGCTCGATGCCATTCAACAACACTATTCAAAAGACTATTCACTGACTCCACAATCATTTTTCAATCTCTGTATACATGAAAATGTATCAGAAACATTTTTTAAATGTAATTTTAAGGAAGTTCTAGGAGATGAAATTGGAGGTTGAGTTGTAGATTCTAAGCATGAGGAGTTAATTTTTAAATTCACAAGTAAAACATTTAATTGGGTAAAAACAGATGCTACAAGCACATATTAGATTAAATAATAATTTAACATTTTGTCAGATGAAAAAATTTAATCCCATAGACCACTAGATGTCCTTAAAATTATGCTTTTTCCTTTTCTATTTCATGAGTCATTAGGATCTAATTAACTCAAAGTAAACAGGCAAATGCAATAAACTTGAAATGACTTACTCAACAAGGTCTTGAATACAGTAAATAACTTGGTTTTGTTCCATTTGAGAGACTATTAAATAAAATAAGCTTAGCTTTGTTTTATCTTTTGAATCAGATAAGGTCCTAATCTTTAAATCTGACCACGAATTCTCATTTTTTTTTATTTTACTGCAAGACAAATTACTCATACATAAACAATTTTAATTTGAAAGGCATTGTTTTTCAAGTGGTATTAATATAAACCACTCCTGCCATAATTTACTGAGTAGTTTTATCTTATCTTTAATTGTATATGCACCTTAAACACATTTATTTTTCTGCTACATTTATGAAGGGTATCTCTAACAGAAAGAGAAAAAATAATATGTATCTCTTAGGAATCACTTTTATTTTACATGAATCTCAATGTTAACACTTATCAATGCATAGAAGCAATGCAAAAGAAAGTGGAAATTATTGTGTTGGTTTATTAAGCACTGATGGTGGGAGCTTACTATCTTTACCTGACATTTCAATAATAGAATGCCAGTTCAAATGCCAGAGAAGTTTGAAAGCAGTGACGGAGAAAAGTACATTCTTTACTTGGAAATCATTGTTTATTTAAAGGCATTATGTTCTTCTCATGTATGAGGGTAGATGATGTACTTAACACGTGACTATCACATTCAAGGAACATTTTAAATTGAATTAGGTATGAAATCCATATGGCTATTCTTATCATGAATCATAGATCTACTTTAAAAATACATTCTAACAGAAGACACGTAATATATATTTTGAAACTGAACAGGGGCGCCTGGGTGGTTCAGTCGGTTAAGCGTCTGCCTTCCGCTCCGGTCATGATCCCAGCGTCCTGGGATCAAGCCCCCGCATCGGGCTCCTTGCTCAGCAGGGAGCTGGCTTCTCCCTCTCCCTCTGCCTGCCTGTCTGCCTACTTGTGATCAATCTCTCTCTCTCTGTCAAATAAATAAATAAAATCTTTAAAAAAAAAAGAAAAGAAACTGAACAGATCTTAAAAGTTACTCAAGCCAGTCTCCTGAAAAGTGCAAGAAACCCTTTATGTGTGTCAAACCACTATATTTGCATTTCTATTATCATAACGTATTATACAATTTGAATTGTAAAATTCAAATAAGCATTTTAGGAATCCCCAGATATGAATGTGTTATTGCATTCCAAGAACAGATAAGAGTAAAAAACATAAGGTTTTGTGGGGTTTTTTGGTGAAAAAAATCAGGATTTAATGTTTTTATTTGCAATTAAAATGTCAAATGAAAGAATTCACATGGCAGGGAGTGAGTTGAAGAAAACACAGGTGCCTAATTCATGAGCTACAAAAGCAGTATAAAGGTGACCATCTGGGGAGAGCTGGCTGACTTAATTTTCCTATGAGCTTACCGTCTGCTCCATATTTTTCCTCCAAACTCCACATTCTGACCTTGAAAATACATTCACACGTTTTGCTACATCTATTTCCTTCTAAACATAAATGTAGGTAGACTTAATTATGTAAAGGATATGAATACAACAAAGGACAGAGTGTGTTGTAGTTTATTTAATCTCAGTTTTCTGATTTTTTAAAAGGTTTTGTTTCTGGTGATGGCACCTTGTCAGCTTTTCAGCCATTCAATAAATTCCTGCACTTTCCATGATGCACCTGCAAGGGCTGACAGGCACAGTTCTAAGAATAAATACTTCTTTGTGAACTGGTGGTTCTCAAGAAAGCCCAGAAGGTAGATCTCTGAGCATGTCAAGGGGAGGAGATGGGAACCTCGCACTGTAATCCTGATGTGATACAATGGATCACCATGAATACTCACAGGAAGGATGACAAAGCTAAACGAGTGAGGATTTCCTGACTTGTCACAAAATACTGATTGCCCAAGTATCCTGAGGATGTCAGGATTCCTGAAGGAGGCATCACACTTTTCTGCCATGGTGAATTAATATGCTGAGCAGAAAAACATTTTTTTACATTGGTTTTCTTTTTATATCCCAGTCTGAATACTGGAAATAATGTTAGTCACGCTAAAAAAAAAAAAAAAAAAAAAAAAAAGTACTTACTTTCAAGTACTTGTTGCCATATCTTTTCTAAAACTAATCTTTTGCTCTATCCTGCACTTTTTTTTTTTTTCAAAAAAAAATCTGTAGCTACCATTTCTTCAAGATCCCTACTTCATGCTCTAATCATTCCCATTATTCTCAACACAATGTACTATTTGGTATCTGTGCTTCTGAAACTTCTTTCAGGGTCAAAGCCCTAACTTGTATGTGGTTGTCCCCACAGCATCTTGAAGTTCATTAAGTGCTAAGCTATCTGCTTTATGGACCAATATGTTTCCCTTTTGGCTTTTCCCTTTCCCTATTTTCACCACCTATTAGGCAATAAGGCATGCCCATTATCATCTCCTCCTTCTTTTCCGTTCCCATAATTCCTCCTCAGGTTCAGGTTTGGACATCCAGATCACAACGATAACAAACCAAAATTGTCAAACTGTTCCAAAGAATAATAGAGTTCCTTGAATAAAGAGTTCCATGATGTGCCTAGCCCATATGACTTGGAGATTCACAAAGCATGTCATAGGCTACCTTAAAGACATCTTTAAATTTGTTTAATCCGGTGCTTTGGAAACCTGGTATCTCCTCATTTGTTTTACCGTGGAACTTTTTTCAAGGGGCATCCAATGAAATCCCCCAGAGTCATGTTTGTAAAACACTGATCTTCTCCATACATTTCAATCTTGCAACCAATTTTTATATTAGTTAATAAATACACAGCTCAGATCATTTCACTTCCTGGCTTAAAATTTTCAAACATTCTCGATTATCCATCAAACAAAGCTAAGCACCCCTATCTATCTGCAACCTGTGTTTCATCTTATCTTTCATGACTTCCTTCATTTGTGTAGTTTCCCAGATATCAGGCTTAGGATCTATAGTACGACAACTGACCATCTTCAGATCAAATACATGTGTTTCATCACATAAATGTGTACCATCCCTCAGCAATGAATCAACCTTTCACACACAACTATGGTACTCCTTAAAGACTTCATGGTTTCCTGATGCTCTCCAAACTTAAATCAAAGTCTACTTTGTTGAAGAAAAATGGATTTACTTTCTTTTTTCCATGATTTGAAAAACTCTGCTCCAGATAATTAAAGCTACCTGTGCTGAATATTTTTAGCAAATTAATTTGTCACATTGCATGGTTTTTCTGAAATAAAGGTGGTATGTGGTGCTTTGCATAATTAAGTCAGCTGGGGAATTGGGGAGTAGATATGAAATAATCATTATCTGTGATTGCTTCATTTTTTCACCCGTGTCAAAATACATATTTTTGTCCAATTTAAAAGAAAAAGCAATGTCAATTGAAAATATTTCCAAATGATAACAAATTTGGGGTTATAATTTTAACTGAAATGGTACTTGTTTAAGAAATATTTAATTGTGCTTCTGCTTTGGGTCAAGTATTGTAGTAGGCAAAAAGAAGTCAACAAGATGGACAGAACTGTTATCACAAATTACAATTCTTACCATTCTTATAGGCACAGGAGTTTTAAGTATGTTGAGTATTCTATCTCCCTCCAGCTACTCTGATTTCTCTACCCTTTGAAAGCAAAAGTTCTCCAAAAACTCCTTCATTCTGTCTCTAAAATATCTGTTCCCATCCTCTGTTGTACCTATTCCAATGAAGCCTTCACCTGCTATTCCAACAAGTTGTCAGGACCACCAATGACCTCCACACACACTAGACACGATGGTCAATTCCCAAATGACATCTTACCTCACCTGTTAGTATTTCACACAGATAATCCTTGCCATCTTCTTAAAAGACATTTACTTGGCCTCTGATCACCACTCTCTTTTGGTTTTCCTCTCTAGTTGGTGCTTCCTCATCTTCTCAACCTTTAAATGTTGGAATTGCCCAGAGCTGAGTCAACAGTCTTCATCTTTCCATCCTCCAGATGCCTTAAATACCATCTATATGTTAATAACCCCCCTATTTATATCTCCATCCTGGACTTTTCCCTTGAGTTCCAGAATTTTATACACAGTTGCCAACTCAAACTCTTCATTTGTGTGTCTAATAGAAAACTCAACATGTCCAAATTTATATTCCTCCTGGAATAACCCCTTCCTTCTGCTCTTCTGTAGTCTTCCCAATCTCAGTAAATTGAGCTCACTTTTTCCAGATACTCAGGTCAGAGGCCTGATCATCATCACCTGCTTTGTTTCTCTCATACCCTGTATTCAATCTTTCATCAAATCCTGTGGGCTAAACGTTCCGAATGTATCCAGAAGTTGACCAACTATCACTGCTTTCCCTATTACTCCGCAGGTCCCAAACACCATCATCTCTGATCTGGATTTTTTAAATTACTTTCTAACTAATCTCCCTGGAGAATTTTTACCCTCTATGGTCAACATAGCAGAGAGCCCATTCAAACTAAAATCCCTCCTGTGGCTTTAATATTTTAGGAGTGAAAACCAAAACCCTTAAAATAGCAAGCCTCAGCCTCAGCCAGTCCGTGGGCACAGTGGCCTCCCTCCAGTGCTTGGCTCATCTCCACGAAATCTTCCACGCCCTCTTCCAGGAGGCGGCCAACGTGGCGTGGCCCTCAGCAGCCACAGTTGTGGGGACTGGACTCTGTGGGGCCCTCCCTTACGTGACCGCCCTAGCAGCACGGAAAGGAGCTGGGTACTGACCTTCTGCTGAGTTGGCTGGGCTGGACCCACTCAGTCCCCAGGCTGTGACCACGGGTCTGCATCTCAAGCAGAAAGGCACCACCACGGCCATGCCCAGACCTTGGGAATGGGATCTCTTAAGTGGAGCGAACCCCATCTGAGGCTGAGGAAAGGAGTTCCTAGGCCCACCAGCTTTGTGGAGGGCTGGTCCTGGGGTCCCCTAGAATCACTGGTGGACACCCAGCTCCCAGCCCGGACCCCACATCCTGAATCGGCCTGTGCTGCCCAGACCCATCTTGCTGCTGGTCCTGGGGCTGCTGCATCTTCAGCACCTGGTGCTCCTTTGAACCATCTGCGAGACCAGAAGCTGCACCATGCCCCTTTTCCCTGCACCATGCCCAGCCCACCCAGTGGTAACTGTAATAACTAAAACGACATCACTTCTAAAAAAAAAAAAAGAAAAAAGTCCCTCTCTGACTTCATCTCCTACCCTTTCCCTCATTCACTCTGCTCTAATCACAGGGCCTTATTGCGGTCCTACAATACTTTTAGAACATTCGCCTTTAAGGCATTTACCCTTGCTCTTTCCTCTGACTGGTCGACTTTTCCCTAGTTACCCTCAGGGCCAATGCCTCATTCACTTACAGATTCTCTTTAAAAAACATCTAATTCATGAGGACCTCCCTGGTCCCCTATGTAAATGAGCCACCCCCACTTCCTTGGCTCTCTCACCCCCCTAAGCTTGCTTCCTGGTTCCTCCCACTACTTATAATTAAATGAAGTACTATGTATTTACTGGTTTACTTAGGTCTTCCCCACCCCAACCACACTGGAATATAAACTTCACAAGAGTTCAGACGGTCTGTTGTGTTTGCTACTGCATTCCTAGGGCCTAGACCAGGGGTTGGGTCATCGCAGGCACTCAAAAACTACTTGTTGAGTGAATGATTGAGTAATGTTACAAAAGGGCATTATAAGGTGCTGTGGAAGAATAAAACAGGGATCTAAACTAGGCTGAGAGAACAAGAAAAGATTTCTTGCAGAATCTGAAACCTGAACGCTGACAAATAGAGGAGTTTGCCAGGAAAAGGGGAAGAAGAGGATGGGAAGAGCTTTCCCACAAAGAGAACAGCATTGCCAAGACCTTGAGTTTATCTGTTCATTCAGCAACTATTTATTAAACACCTGCAATGTACCAGACTGTGTTCCAGGCATTTGGGACATAAGGAGTAAAAGGGAGAGGTCATACACAAATAAATATTTGGCATATGCTCAATTAATAAAATTAAGAACATATAAAACATATTAAGAAGGTTGGACAATGGGAAATCACTGAAGAGTTTAATGCAAGGGATGACATGACCAGATTAATATCTCAGAAAATCAAAACCAAACATAAGCCTCACCCCCCCAGTTCCTGGCTTGTTTAATATTTAACCCACAATAAATTCCTTTCAGGTTCCCCAGTAATTTCTAATATAAGCCTATAACATCAGATAAAGTGAAAATGTTGCTATGTAAGTGAATACAAATGGTCTTATAAATTGAAGTTTTCACATTTTTCAGAACTTTAATATAATTGAATATCATTTTATTTAAAAAAACCTTTCAGCATTCTTTTCTTATAAAATGGTCTTATAAATTGAAGTTTTCAAATTTTTCAGAACTTTAATATAATTGAATATCATTTTATTTAAAAAAACCTTTCAGCATTCTTTTCTCATATTTTTCAATAATGTTTTTCAAATGTACCTATTAATTTTTCAGTGTCAGGTTATCTCCTTATAGTTTCCATTCTTTTAAAATACATTTTAAAAGTAATTATAAATATGCTTATTTTATAGTCTCTTTCTGATTTTTTCCACATCAAGTTGTTTTTGTTTTACAGACATACCTTCTCTATGAATTTCTGTTCCCTCTGCCGGAAACGCAGGGCTCATTCACTCACTGATTTGTTATGAATACTGACTCAATCCAAGGTTCTAGCTCCTTCTCATATATTTCTAATGTTTAATTGTGAGCCCGCCTTTGGCAGGGATTATTTGTTCTATGAGAAACCAGTGTAGCTAGATGTTTCTTAAGAGTACTGTCTTTCATTTTACTTCTTCTGGTTTGGTCTAGCCTAGCAATCATTTAGGTAAATTTCTTGAGAGAACGTTTCCTGAACCAACTCTGTGGCAAAAATTTAGATTCCAAGCTAATTAGTGAAGTTTAAGGTATGGGTATAGAGCATATCTAACACCTCACCCCTGGTTCCTGCTTTGCCCCCAACCATGGGGCTAATTTCTAAGTCTGGAACCACTTGACATGTCTTTCATCCCCCTCCCTCAACTTCTACCACAATGTCATTCCAGCCTTCACTTCCCTTTTCATTTCTGGCACCTGGAATCACTTGCTTTCTCACTTGCAATCTAAGCTATAGATAGTTTTTTTAATTGTTAGATTTTATCTGGCACATTTTGATGCTTGTAATGGGAGAGGTTCTGTGTTAGCTCAGTCTGCCATATTACAGAGTCACTCAAATTAGTCTCTAAATTGGATTTTAATTTGAAATATGAGTAACAACATAAAGACAGTCTGCCTAACCAAATAGTTGCTCAGATGTGCAAATCAGTACCGAAAATTAACTAAGCTGTAAAAATGCTTTCAAACCCTGTCTTCCCAACTGGGAACACAATTCCTTACTCAACTAGGTTAGTAGGAATCACAGCTCACACAGATTGAGTTAACCTTGCAAAACAGTAGTAACAAAGGGTATAGACACTCCTCCAAGCAGAGAGGGGGAGTGAGCACAGGCAAATACCCACGGGCTTTTTTCCACAAACTTTTACTGGGAACTCATGAGAAAGAATGGATCAAGATGAGGACAAGAAGTGAAGACACATTACAACAGGAAGATGGTAAAAGAAAAAATCTCTACCACAAGGGGGAGGGAGGAGGCAGGAAACTTCTAGTTCCAGGATCCTATGCCAATACTATTAGAAATCTCCTACCACTAGGGAAGGCGCGGTGAACTCCTATGTAAGACCCTCCAACGATGAAGGCACAGTTTTTAGTCTGTAGACTAAAGAGAGGCAGGATCGCTGAGAAAGCCCCATCCTTGGGACTCAGGCACAGAGCCTTCCTGAGACTGAGGCTGGGCCAGGACCATAGAGAAACCCCTGTGTCCCCCACCGCCAGACTAGTATCAAGAAACAAGCAACAGCAGTCTACCCTTGGGGGAAGGCAGAGAGCAAGGAGAGAGAACCAGCTGGGACACAGGCGCACAAGCAAGACAGAAAGCTGAGGGTAAAGACCCTCAAACGGTTAAACTGAAGATAAATATAAAAGATATGTTCTCTCCTCTATTTTTCTAATGCTCTAAAAGCAGAGGTCAGCAAGCATTTTCTGTAAAGAGTCAGACAGTAAATAGTGTGGGCTTTCCAGACCAAATGGTCTGTCACAACTCCTCGACTCTGAATGCCTTCGTAGCTGAGAACCGCCATGCACAATATGTAAATGAATGATCATGGCTGTGTTCCAATCAAACTTTACTTATGGACACTGAAATTTGAATTTAATAGAATTTTCTTCTGTCAAAATATTCTTCTTTGGAGTTCTCTAACCATTTAAAAATGTAAAAAAAAAAAAATAATAATCTTAGCTCACAGGCTAAATTTGGTTTGGGGGCTATAGCTTGTGACCCCTGGTTTAGTAGCAATGAATTATGGGTTTCTAGCATAGGTACAACTAGCACAAAAGATGGGAAGAAGCAATTTGAAGTGTATTGTTTGAAGGACAGCCGTGCTAAATTAAAGACATATACTGTCAACCCTAGGGCTACCACCACAAACAAAAAAAGAAAGATAATAGCAAGATAAGCAAAGGCCTACATCAATAATAGAGCAGGAAAGTATTATTTGAATATAAAACAATTGATTAGTTAGAGCTCCTTCACATTTGGAAAACATGCAATTTACAAATAGAAAATCTCCGCTTGGAAAATATCCCAGAGAAACTTTTAAGAAAAGAATAATTAAATATATTTTCTTTTAAAGCTCTGAAAATAATGGAGAGCAATGCAAGAGAAGCAGCTTTGAAAACTTGTTAGTACATGTAAAGCAGAGATTTCTAAACCCAGAGAGGGGAGAAAAGGAAAGTAAGCAGGAAATTAGGCATACCTTAATGTGTATCTATGCACAACAAATCTTGCCTGTGGCTAATTTGTTCAACTATTTAAGACAGAGGACAGCTGAGGCCAAGGTCATGTGTTGATTGACACACTGTCTTAGCTTAGATGGCTATAACCAAATACCATCGACTAGGTGGCTTAAAAAAACAGGCATTTGGGGCGCCTGGGTGGCTCAGTCGTTAAGCGTCTGTCTTCAGCTCAGGTCATGATCCCAGGGTTCTGGGATCGAGCCCCGCATTGGGCTCCCTGCTCAGTGGGAAGCCTGCTTCTGCCTCTCACACTCCCCCTGCTTGTGTTCCCGCTCTCGCTGTCTCTATCTCTGTCAAATAAATAAATAAATAAACAAACAAACAAACAAACAGGCATTTATTTCTCACAGTTCTGGAGGCTGGGAAGTTCACAGTGCCCCTGATTTCCTCATTCCGTCCCTTCAGCTCGCTTCCTGGCTTGCAGCCTCTGCCTTCTGCATGTGTGTACTCACCTGGTGAGAGAGTATTCTGCTCTCTTCTTAGAAGGGCATTAATCACAACATGGGGCCCCCACCTTCATGACCTCACCTGAATCTAATTACCTCCCAAAAGTCCAAATACTATCATGTTGGGGGCCGGGGCTTCAACATATAAATGGGAAGGGGAGAGACACGTTCAGTCCAGAACATATGCCCATCTTAATATTCTGCTATTCACAGTTATCATTTGAATGCCGATTTGGCAATACTGGGAACGTGTGTGACATCAGAAGAAATGAATGTCTACATGATCCAGAATACTTCATTTATCCAGAGGCATGTATCTGTCAGCCTCAACTAACTACATACAGTAGGTCTGAGAAGCTGGAGTGATGCAGAATTTCCCTTTGGGCCATCCAAGTAAGTATCTCATCATTACTTCAGTAATGTGCGTTAAGTTTTACTGCCTTATTTATCTTCCACGATTCCTTCACAAAAATTCCCTTTTCTAGAGAACAAACACTGTATCAAAGAAGGAAAGTAGGGGCGCCTGGGTGGCTCAGTCAGTTAAGCGTCTGCCTTCGGCTCAGGTCATGATCCCAGGGTCCTGGGATCGAGCCCCGCATCGGGCTCCCTGTTCAGAGGGGAGCCTGCTTCTCCCTCTCCCTCTGCCTTCCACTCTCACTGCTTGTGCTCTCTCCCTCTGTCAAATAAATAAATAATAAAAATTTAAAAAAAAAAAAAAAAAAAGAAGGAAAGTAAATGAATCCTATACTTTTAGGTTAAAAATTAGTAAGTTTGGGGCCTAAAGGAGTAAACTTCAGTTATCCGGAAGTTTTACTTAGGTGGAACATCTCCTCCACACTTAACGGTAGACAAATGCAGCGTTACTTGGGCCACTGAAATCTGTACGAAAACCTCAACGCACGTACTTTAATAATAATGGGTAAGCAGAGTGTGTTTAATAATAACGGGTAAGCAGAGTATGTTTAATAATAATGGGTAAGTAGAGTATGTCTTCAAGACATTGAAAGCTAATTTTGAGAACAATTTTCTCTGTGTGCCTGAAATTTGAGTTCTGCCACATTCCCAAATCCCTCTCACTAATCCCACTTAGAGGCAAAGACTGTAAGGAAAGGGGATTCGGGATGCTATCATTACTCCCTTATGAGAGCCTGTGAAAATTCTAGGTCTATAAAGAAGTTTTGGCTGTGCAGTACAGAGCACTGAAAGGTAATCTGAATGCCACAGTCATTATCTTTTAGTTCACCGGCACAGCATGGGAAGGAACAGAATATTGCTAGTACTTTCTTGTAATTCTATCTACGGGTATTCTCTCTTCAGTACTAAGAAATTAATAATAAGCACAACCATTTATTAAACACCTGCTATTTTACAATAATTGTGGTAGACCCTTAAAAATACATCCCTTAAATTAATCTTCAGCAACATTAGTATACATTCCTTTTGTAAGCATTGGACAAAGTCATCTCTCTCAGCATAACATGCATTCCTGGTGTGGCTTCCGTCTGTCTGTCTGTCTGTCTGTCTGTCTTTTGAAGACTTTGCAAGCACCTCTGCATCCTTTGTCCCTTACTAGTTCAAATTCCTCAAAGCTTGCTACGGTCCCCATCACAGACCTATGCACTTGCCCTCTGGGTAGCATAGTGATTAAGCTGAAGGCCTCAAGAATCAACCAGCCTGAGTCTCAATCACTTTATTTAGCCTCTTTATCCCTCAATTCCCACATCTTCAAAATACTAATAGCATCTGCCTCGAAGTCTTGTTTTGAGGACTAATTGAAATGAAACAAGAAGAGATCCAAGCAAAACGCCTGGCTATATAGTAGTATATGTAAGGTAATGCAGTGTAATGTAGTAAATGCTCAATGCGTGAGCCATTGTTACAATACTTAAACTATCTTACCATAAAATATCTGCTTAATGTCTATCTTCCCTAGACTGCAAGCTCTACCTCTGGCCCTTGACTTGGTACCAGGCACAAAGCAGACTCATTCACTTTTCCTTGAATGGCTAAGAGAGGGAAGAATCGAAGGAATGAATCACCGTACAACATGAGTGTCATTATTCCTGTATTAAGAATGAAAGAAAGAAAGTGTGGACAGAATAAGAAATATCTGAAGCTTCCACAGATAGTAAGTGGCAGAAGTGCAATTCAAATCCCCATCTGTCAAAATCTGAAGCTTGTACACTTTTCATTTATTGCACTGGGAAAAACGCATGCCCTGGGGAGAAGAGGTGGAGAATAATCAATCAGGATTGAGCACTTATATGGGCCTGGCAGTGTTTTGAGCACTTGCATATGTTTTCCCAGTTCATTTTTAGAGCAACCTCAAGACGTAGAGAGATATTATTTTCAATTTTACAGATGAAAACTAAAATACAGAGAAGGTAGGAACAGGCCAAGTTGACATAGCAAGGGAGAGGGAGGGATAGGTAGGACTTGAACCCAGCCATCTGGATCCGGAGCTCTTACCCCTGACTGGCATATACATGCCTCTCCCTGTTCTGTGATGCTTAACAATGAAATAGCACTACAAAGGAGTAAAAAAATAAAAAATAAAAAAAAATAAAAGTCGCTCTTGGTTATATTTTCCCCAGTCAGCAATTTAGTACACTTTTGATAGCTGCATACAAATAAAATAAAATAAAAACAATGAACATCTACATAATCTCTAATCCCTGTCTTAAACTTTTACTGAATCCTAAAGTCACTCTGTAGCTTTTCTAATCTGTTATTCAACTTTTGCCTGTACATTTCCAGTAATCCAGTAGTAAGATGTTCACTAATTCCTGGAAGGCATCCATTTGAATTTTGAGCAGAATAGATGTAGAGAATTTTTTTCTAAGTAAAAATCTGTCATCTTGTGTCATCTGCTCACCTACCTAGTCTTAGTCCCTTCACATGCAACATGTGAAGACCAACCAGTAATTTATTCAGCACACATCTGAGCACTTACCTTTCAGGCACTGTGATAGGTAATGGGAACACAAAGATGAACATAAATAACCTAATTTTGTTAGGATGACAGCAGTGTAAAAAAAAAAAAAAGTCAGTCTTGTATGCTAAGTACTCCAATAGAATTATGGGGAAAAAAGTGTTATTCAAGCATCAAGAAAAAAGTGATTTGGGGAGTGTGGGTTGGCAAATGAAGTATGTATACAGGAAACTTTTGGTTTTGACCTCCAGGCATCTCTAAATGCATCTTGCTTCTAGAGAATACGAAAATAAATAGTCTCTGCCTCTTAGTATAGCCTGAAGACAAGAAATATTATCTGTCTCTGCCCCTGGGAGTAGGGTGGGAGTATAGAACTTACACAACTCAAGGAAGAAATAATTATCATTGTTGAGTGGTTGCTAGGATGACCTGTTCTAAGTACTTCATACATATTAGCTCATATAAAGCCAATATTTTGTGAAGTCAGTGCTATTTTTGTCATTTGCCCTTTTACAGATAAGAAAATAGAGATTCAAAAGTGTCTGGTAACTTCAGAAGTTGCAGAGCTAGTAAATGGAAAAGCTGGGATTCAAAACGAGGGAGGCTGACTCTGGAATGCATCTTTGCCATTTAATACACCCCTATTCCAGCCCAGGACTGAGTCATGATGACAGGGCCTCTCTGAGGTTTTCAAGGTGGCTGAGTGGGGCCGGTGGGGCAAGTATTCACTGGGCAGTATGACCAAGAGCAGTAAATAGCTAGGGCTGGCTCCTTTTTCCTGGTGAATGAATGAATGAATGAATATTTTATTCATTGCCCCTAAATTTTGTCTCTTATGCTGTAACCTGCCATTCAAGCCAGGTATAATTTTAGAATACTGATATGGTTTCTTTAATCATTTGCAACCCCGCCTAGTTCTATGTCATCTATACAAATCTTCCACAACTCTCATCCAAAATATCGGTAACCACGGTGAATAGGACAGAGAACCAAACTGCCTTGGAGTAGTGTTTCAACCACTAGAAATCCAAGAGTATGATCATCCACTTCACATATTTCTACATTTTCCACAAGGCTTCTCTAAAAGTTATGATGTCATGAGTATAGTATGGTCATAGCACACACCTGAAATTTGACAAGATCTATTCTTAGTGATCTCATGTAGGCTCTGTGTGATCACCACTTTCTTTTATAAATAAGTGCCAAAATCCCATTCTTCTATTAATATTCTTAGATTTTTCTGTCAGCAAGCAAAAACAAGTAGATTGAACTATAGTTTCCTAAAACACTTTTCTCACCTTTTTGGAATCAAGGATATTTGCCTATCAGCAATTACTGCTCTTCTCCAATTTTCCTCAAAAGATCACTTTCAAGAGTCTCTCAGCTGTATTTTCCCAATTCCCTCATTATTATTAAATAGACTCAGCTGGGATTTAATGGTTTTCTCCCCCATCTAAACTGGGGGCTTAACTTGTACTGCTGTTTTGTGATTCCCTTCATTCTAGCCTTTTTTGGTTAAAGATAATTATTTCATAGGAAAAAAAAAACAGATTTTATACTGAAATCTCATAACTATCACCACACTGGCCAAGTAAACAAAAATAGCAGAACTAGTTGGACTTGAAATAGCTACAGTGTTTCTAAGGGAAATTGCCATCAGTTTAAAGAAGGAGCTACAGTTTTCTGTCCAAGATAAATAACTATCTGAGTATAACTTATCAAATAAGTCTTAATTCAACATAATTTTTTTCAAGTAGTGTTTGGGCATATTTATTTTTTTATTAGACCAGTCTTCAAATTCAGCTAGCACATAATGTTAGTAAAAATCATAAAACAACTTGTCTACCAACTAGCCCAGAAGTAAATCATTGATGTAATCAATATGACTTTTAAAGTGTGTTCCCACTTGCCAACACAGAGTGATTTCAAATTAAATCCATTTTAACTTGCTTATCAGGACACAGCTTCATCATTCATCCATTTGTAGTTGAAAAAAAGGGGGATGAAGCAGTGTAGCTTATTTGTGTGTGTGTGTGTGTGTGTAGAGGAAATTCTGCTAGACCCCTCCACACACAAACACACATACGTGCACACACACACACACACACACAAAACCTTTTTTTTTAAACCTTTTCAGTTGTATTTTGGCATTAGCTTGCATGGTTCAAATAACAAGTTAGAATAGCAGGTGGATGTGAACGATGAAAGTAGGCCATGATATCAACAGCAGCACGTCACACCCTCTCTTGGCCGTGGAGAGCATGCCACTTTTAGGAGTTGGCTACACATACACAGACACACAGAAGCAAAGTGATAAAGTGAGGCAGCCACCTGTTTCACATTATTATAGGTTGGAAGCTCTTTTTGTTTTAAGCACTACATGTGTCCATGAGAGGTAGTCGAGCTAAGTCAATTTCATTCATTCATTCAATCAGCAAATATTAGGAGTGTGCCGACTCTGTGCCAGACAATGGGTTGAGCTCTACCTAAACAAGTCCAGCACCTTGATCTGATGAAGGCTGTATCCTAACAGACTGATATCAAGACTAAGATAAGAATTCTCTCCAAGAGGTATTGGCTTTGCACCTGTAATAGCATCCCTAATACCCAGTATACAGCTTCCCATTTAATACTATTCATTCAATGTTTCCTTTTCCTTACTAGTCCTAGTTAAGCCCTAGTTGTGATCCCTGAGGAAGCACTCCAAAAGCAAAAACACTAATTTCATAAATGACTGGAGCACACCAAATATATCTCAGGGCTTGAATAGCTAGCGCACCAAACTAGAAGGTATACATCAGATTTATTTTTCTTTTTCTGGAAGCTCTATCATTAATGCCTTGATTTCTTTTCAATTTTAAAACTGTACATATAACTCCCATTAAATGCAAAATACCTTTTTTTAATAATCAAAAGATTTCTAAAATTTGGGTCCTTCTTATTGCAGCTTTTCGTCATCAAAGAAAAAGAGAAGATGGACGTGGCGTAATTCTGAGTCCTGGAAAATGTTCTGTAACTATATACTGCGGAATGAAAGACACAAATATTGATTTGTCAAAAAAAAGTTCAATAAAAATATTTTTTTTTAATGTGTAGTGAAGCTCACAGAAAACATGAGAAATCAAGAAAGCACTTAATGTTTGTAGACGAAAACATACCTGGCTGCTGCTGTGAGAACGTTTTAGAACAAGAGCCATAAGACAGAGTCAATCCCTCTTTTCCTTCCTCCCCCACCTGACCATCAGGGCATACATGTGTGAAACAACAGAAGAACTAACTTAATTTTTGTTTTCCTTCTTCCTCAATCGCTCCTCATGTTAAAAGAAATAGCAAAGAGAGAGAGGAGGGGCAAGCCCCTTTGGACTGTGAGCAAAAGCAATTTTCAGGCAAATACAGATTTTATAAAAACTGGCAAATACAGTTGATCAGAAAGCTATAGGCTGCCCAAGGCCTGAATTGGGAGATACATAAAGTAATAAGCTAAAAAAAAAGCTAAAAAAATAAAAAATAAAAAAAAATAAAGTAAGCTCTGCATGCCTTGAAAAGTGAAAGGAGAAGAAAGAAAAATTTTATTGTATCACAAATTCCATGAAAAGTGTGGCACCCATGGGATTTTCATTTGCATTCAATTTTGCACCCATGTTTTTTTTTCCATAAAGTTATAATCCACAAAATAAAAGCTATTGTTTTTATATTAGAATTCTTAAAGGACTAAAAGTTTTATTTTATTAAAAGGGAAAACACAGCAATATTGAAAACAATAAGATATTGTTTAATCAATATCTTAGATTACTACTCTTATCAGAAACCAAGAAATCAAGATTTCCATTTATACTTTTGTGACTTATCCAAGTTGCATCTAACTCACAGAAATGTTAGATGACTGATACCAGTGTTTTATTTTATGTAGGCACCTAATACAGATAGATTGTAAAAGATTGATCATGTCATCAACAAAGTCTCAAATGTTTAAAATGATACAATTTTAATTACTCCTAGAAATTGTTTTATTTATCCATGTTTCTCCAAGACCTGGTTTTGTGTTATTTGTTTATAAGCCTTGATTTAAAAAAAAAAAAAAAAAAGCAATTCTGATTAAAGTTACAGAGAAGTAAAATTTTGAAGAATTTGGTTGTATTATCTTTTCTGACCTTGAGATGGAAAGTGAAGGAGAGTTGGAGCTACTGTATTTAAGTGCCTAAATCCATGAAGTCTTGAATGCAGTGAAGTATTCCTATGTCCTTTGTTATGAAAGTGTTAAGTATCATGAATTGCATCCTGCTTTGTTCTCTTGAGTTTAGCTGAAGGTCATTCCCGGTTTTAGAGATTATAATCGGGGCAAACTAACCTCTGGTGTAGGGAAGAATTGCTATACCATTTTAAATTCTGGCAGAGAAGATTCCACACTAATCTCCTTATCAGCCTCTTCTCTCTGCCACAAGGGTAAATTACAGGTACTATTTTCTACATCACTGTCTAATATAAAATATTAGATTAAAAAAGACTATATCTCATATTATGACCACTTGGGTTCAACATGTAGATTTATGCATAGTGACGTGTAAATTACAGTGTTCCGTATGTCTTTGAAAATCTAATTATATGATATTTTATCCTAGCAATAAGAAGAAAAAGCTGATCTATCTATTTTCTTGGTATACTTAAAACCAAATTTCTATCCTAGGATGCATATTTGGAGTGTTACTACTTCTTGGTAATTTTTCTTTTTGATCATTTGTTTGGTTCTAGATGTATTAACGGGATGGTAGCCAAGTTGCACACGTACAAGTTGCTTTTATGTGTATTCTTCCCTTTATCCAGAATGCTGTTCCTAAAAGTTGTATTAATACATCAGAACTCAGTTTAAATTTTGCTTTCTCATGGACCATTCCTTGACCAACACCATCTAAATAGGTCCTTCCCCATTCTTTTCCATCCTCACATCATTTTTATTGTCTTCATAGTACTTAATGTTTTCAACCAATCTAAAATCCTCATCATAACTTACATCATCTGATCCCTGGCCACCAACTTCAAACATTCACTTTCCACCACTCTTCCCTGTGCTCTCATTTTCATGTGGACCTTCCTGGATGTTCCTAAGATGCATAGGTGACATCCTTCTCTAGAGGGCATTCCCCCAGATATCTGCAGAGTTTGCTTCCTCATTTCCTTTGGGTCTTTTCTCAAATGTCATCAACCCAGGAGGGAGGGCCTTTCTTAACTATCGCATCGACAATAGCAGCCCCTGCCCCTCTCCTTGATCCAGTCTTACCTTTTCTCACTGGCACTTAGAATTGTACATGTATGCGTTCTGTGTCTCACTTGTTAGCGTGTAAACTCCATTAAACTTTATATCTTTTGCTCATTAGCCACAAAGCTGAAAATAGTGCTTTTCATAAGGCTGGCACGCAATACTTATTTGTTGAATTAATTAATCAGTCCCTTACTTATTATCTGTTTCCCCCACTACACTCTTAAGGACCAAAGCAGAAACTTTGTTTATATATATAAAATATTTGTTTATATATTATATATAAAATCTTGTGTGTATATACATATATATACACATATATATGATATATACATTCAACGAATGAATTTATTGAATGAGTGAATTATTTGTGTATATGTGTGTGCATATGTGTGTGTATGGATTAACCTCTCTCTCCCCATGGGCTCTAACTGCCACGGAGACTAGAATTATGTCTGTTTAGTTCACCACTCTGTTAGCCAGTTAGCCTTTCCACAGTAGGGTCTGGCTTATACCAGGCACTCAATGAGTAAGTGAAGAATCCAAAGGACTGGGACCGGAGTGAACAGGGGCCTGCTCCGGCCATAGCCATCGAGAGATCTGCACGGGGTTAATATGAGGTCTTAATGGCAGGTGGAAAAGAGTTTGGAATATGCACAGAGCAGTGAAAACCTTAAGTCCCTCTGTTCATCTTTTCAGGGCCCAGCCTGATCCTGGCAAAGGCTCCCTTCCCAAACAAGATCCAAGAAGCTGGTGCAGACTTCTGAGCTTATTACTTTCAGGTATCTTCTGAATTCTGGGAGGACTAAATCTTAATTTCAATCTACAGGTTTGATTTCTTTGCTTAAAACCTTTGCCCTTAAGATTCCAGATAAATCGGTTTATGGTGCCAAAGGGCATCAAACAAGAAGATTTAAATTTTAGCATAAAATCTCCCATTCACTAGTAGAGTAACCTTGAAAATACTTATAGCTTCTTCAACGTTTTTCATTTGAAAAGGAAAGATGCTAGAAAAAAAATCAAATTATGGATTTATGCATTCAGGTTTGCTGAGATGCCTTCGGGAGGCTTTGTCAAGCATTTTCCTTCCTTCTCCTTTGCCTACTTGCCCTAACCCCTCTTGGTTACTAATCACAGCTTCTGTGAGCTATGGTTACTGACAGGAATCTGTCAAGCACATAGGGGGAAAGAAAGGTTAAGAACCACTGGCCTGTGTTCTTCCTGCCATCTTTCCAGGGCCAAAATTTCGCGAATCTATGTACTGGACCTTGGTTCACGACTGAATCCCTATCTTTTAACATTGCTTAAATTACTGCAGTCCTTAGTTCACATTAATTTTTGATCTTCTCCTGTGAGTCAGGACCTATGGCAGGCACTGAGAATATGAAAATGAATTTAGAAATGGTCTCTTCCCTCAAGGGGCACCATTCAATAAGGAGATAGATGCAACAGCATGTGAGAAATGCTTTGATGGGGCCAAATAAGTGGGTGACCTCTGGGCACATCAAAGGGCACCCAAACAACCTGGGAGAGGGCCTAATCTGGAAAATCTTCCAGTAGATGACCCAGAAACGGAGTTCTAATTTCAACTAATTGAATTATAGACTGTTAAAGTTGCACAGTGTTAAAATCATCTAATCCAAATTCCTTACAGAGCACAGAGGAAAACTGATGCCCAAAGATGCTAACCAAGCCATACAAAGTGAGTATCACAGTTATAAGCAGATAGGACCCAGATATGTATTATCGGGCTGCCTTTTTAAACAGACTTGTATTTTTTTTGTAGGAACATTTTTCAGAACCCTTTCTTTCATTGGTTTAGTGATGCAATTAATCAATTAATTAATCATGTTTTAATAAGGTAGAGGGAAAAATATTTATACACACTGACTTCATGTACAGCAATGGTGCCAATAACTCATCATCCATAAATTACAGACTTTGCAGTTAGCTGCTGGTTAATTTATTCAGTTACATCCAGTCTCATTTTGCCTCTTGAGCTACTTACTAAATGGACCTAATCACACTGGAAAGGACAGGTACAGTCTGCAAACAAGAACAAACTTTAAGAACAGATTTAGGTCTGATTGCACTTCCTCTCCACAACTGAGTCAGGAATCTCAGGGCCAAAGTAAAATCCAAAAAGTAAAATATTTTTAGTAGTCCTAATATATAAAATTGCTCAGGTAGGCAATTTTCTTGGAGTTTGTTTTTTCTCCCAATGTAGTCGTTTTACTTGGGATATTTAAAGGCTGATTTAGTAATGGGACAATATAAGAGCTCATTACATTAAAACAGAAATTCGTGGGAAATCCATAATTTCTAATAGCTTGCCATCTGTTTGGCTCTTAGTGGCAATGGATTTATCCTGCTTAGTGTAGATGATGATACTGGGGTGAAATCATGGATTATAACCTGGATTTCTGAGCTCTTTTTCTACTGTTATTAATTTAGTAGCTTGCAAATCATTTCCCAACATAAAATTATTACTTTTTTCTTCTTCTTTTTTTTTTTTTTGTTTTTTGTTTTTATTTTTCAACTCCTACCCCAAGTAAGATTGCTATGGGCACTCCATAATATCTGGTCTGGCGCCAACAGATTGCGTTAAAGTCATCCACAATCTCTCCAAATTAAAACCCCACTGAGTTCACTGGCTTTTGCATTGTACTCGCAGCAGGATGCTCTTTTGCTTTGCCCCACAGTCCAGTTTAATCCGCTAGGAAGAATATTTTTAGAGGCACATCGGACTAAATCATCTTCGACTGAGCACACCATTTCCAAATGGCCGCCCAGGGTCCTAAATCCGGCTGCTGCGGACGGGGACGAGCAGGTGTCCTCTGCTGCGGCGTCGTGGGACGCCAGCGCCCGCATAACTAGACGTCGGAAGCCAGAAAGGAAACCTGAACACGCAGGGACAGGTATAACCTCGTACGCGCGCTCCAGAGAGGCCCCCCAGAGAAACGGAGGATTCTAGCTTTAGGCTTGGTGAGGTCCTGGGAGGAAGCAAACACTGCTTCCCCATTCAAGTCAGAGAGCAGGACGCACAGGGTCGCGGGTCAGAAGTTGAATTTCCAAAGGCAGCCTGCGCTGCGTCCCAGCGCCTTCCGCAGCCGGGACACCGCGCTGGCACCGGGCTGGGGAGAGAACGAACGAGGCTGGCTGGGGCAGGAGAAACTGAGTTGCCACCACCGGAGCGCTGCGGGCGGCGGGGGCAGAGGAGACCCCGGCCGCCTTCGGAGCACGAAGCCGGGGAGAGTCGGGCTCCGCTGCAGCGAAGGCTGCGCCCCCAGCCCGGGCACTGCTGCCCGTGCTCCGCGTTGCCCTTTCGGCCGAGGGCAGCTCCTCGCCGCTGCAGCCCGGCCGCCGTGCGCCCCGGCACAGGCCACCCCGGGGTGCGCCTCCTCCGCCCCCGGGCGGCCGCCTGAGCACCCGCAGCCCGACCGACCTTCGTCCTCCGGCGCCCGGACAAACTTCCTCCCTCCTGGGCCCCCGGGCCGCGCAGGCTGGCAGGCGGCTCCCTCGCCAGGCTTCCCCGGTCTGCGGCTGCAGGCGCCCTCGCCCGGTACGGCGAGCTTCCTCCCTGCCCCTCTCCAGCCCCGAGCCCCGGGCGCCTACCGGTCCCTGCGCCTCCGCTCCAACAAAGCCGGCGGCCCGGAGGCGACCGGGCCAGGGGCTGGGAGTGGCAGCGGGGGCACCAGAGCCCGGCGAAGGCATCCCTGGGCCGGGCGGGCGCAGCGTGCAGGGGCAGTGGGGACGTGGCGGGCAGAGAAAGGGGAAGAAAGTATCCTGCTCTCGGCGCGAACGCCTTCTACGCTCGTTTTCGCTCGCCCTCGCTCGCCCTGCTGCCTCTGCCCGAGCGCGTCCGGCTGTCCCGGTGGGAGTTGGCAGGGGCAGAGGGGGAGGCAGAGGGGACGCAGTGGCCTGGCGGGCGAGCCGCTCCCTTACCTCTGTCCAGAGTGAGCGGCTGGACCACTGTCAATGTCGCCATGTCTGCCGTGGGAGCCGAAGTGACGCTCGGCTTCAGCATCAGCAACCGCTTGTAGTGAGAAAAAGAGGAGGAGATTGGGGGCGGGGGTGGAGAGGGAAGACGGAAAGGAGGAGGAGGAGGGGGGAAGGAGGGAAGGTGGTGGTGGTGGAGGAGAAGAAAGCTTGGGTGGGTTGGCAGCCAGATGGAGACGCAACTGCTCCGCGGCGGGCGGACCTTCAGATGCGGCGTGAAGCTGAGCAGGTAGCGGAGAGCGGCTGCATCGCGGGCTCCGGGCAGGAAGGCTCTGCCCTAGAACTTTGCTATCCACCCCGAGGAGCGCTGGATGGGTGCAGCCAGTGTGTTGCTCTCTTCCAACTTTCCACTCAAATAAAATGCTCAGAGTGTACGTGCGTCTCTCGGGAAGGGAGAAGATTGAAAGGGGATGGGGGGAAGGAGGGAGGGGGGAAGATGGATTTTTTTTTTCAGATTAAGAGAAATTGTCAACCCAGTAATCCCATTCCTTAGAGAGAAAACGCTTCTAGTTCAGAAATGTCAGGATTTCATTATAGTTGCTGTTAATTTCTGTTAAAGTTTTTTTGGAATGTTGAGGTATAACAGTATAGAGGATAACTGACTTAAGGCCAGGGTTCCATCACTAGGTCTCCATTAAGGACCTGAGTGTATTGCCTAGAAAATAATTTACCTTAAATACAAACTTCTTAAAAATGGTTTTAAATTAAAAAAAAAAATACACACAAAGAAAAATTTCTATCACTCAGTTTGAAAAACACGTACCTAGCACTTTTGGGGTTGATTTTTAGCCAGTGGTTACTGAGAGTTGCCACTTACTGATTAATTAACATGTGTGACAGGAAATACACTAAGAGTGTTACATGCCATGTGCCATGTGCCTAAACTCCCTGACTTGGGAGTTCAGGACAGTTCCCGCCTTCATGTAGCCTGTGGTCTAGGGGGAGATGATGTTATTAAAAGGATCATTTTAGAGTCAGTTGATCAGGATTCAATGACTAGAACCTCCAAATACTGGTTGTGACCCCTTCACCCCAACAGATGGCTTTCACTATCCTGCCACTGTAGGGACTTTCATTTCCGGATCAAGAAAATAAGAAGCATATAGAAACCTTCTATAAGCAGAAAGGTGATGACTGTGGGTTCAGGATTGAAAATGACAAAGCTGCCTCCATCCCCTTCCTTATGACAAAGCAAAATTGTTTTGGCTAGCAATATACTCTTAAAGGCAGACACAGTTTTACAGCAAAATATTTGCATATAATCTATTTCATTGTCTTCCAGTTACAATGTGGGTGGTTTCTGAAGATCTTTTCCATCCCATTTTTTACATTTGAAAAAAAAGAAAAAGCAAGATTTCACTAATGATTTGAGCAAGTCAAAGATGACTGGCCATACACCAAGTAGATCCTAAAGATGTACTTAAAATAGTAGTTCAATATGCCTATATTTTCATTTAGTGTTTAAGAAAGAACCCTGATCTTGAAATTCAAGTCTTAGTTATATGCTCTTCAGAAATCACATAATCTCTCACTGATCCCCTTTCCTCATCTGTCAAACAGAGGAATTAATAACCTTCCATTTCACTGAGATTCCGTAAAATGAGAGAATTAATTCTACCCTACAATCTGAGTTTTGTGAGGGTCTGATGATACTGTGCATGTCACTGTGCTTTGAAAACAACGTATACATTTACTTATACAACAAACATACATCCCACCTGTACTGTGTGGCAAACACTATGCTAGGTGCTGGCCACACAAAGATTGAAGAGACGGAGCCCTTTCCCTGGACAGTGGTCAGTCCAGGTTAGGAGACAAAAAATGAGCAAGCTGTGAGAATTCCATGCAGTAAGTGTTCTAAGCAGCATAGAAAGGACAGAAAGAAGCAACAATTCTGGTTGATTATCATTATTCACATCCCCTAAATCAAACAACAGAAAAAAGTTACATTGTACACAATAAACAGCAGAGTGTGTTCCGTGGATATGCACAAAATATCAAACCTCATTCAATAATTGAGGATGAAAGGAACGTACAAAATCCGTTGGTCACTAATATAGCTCTTTTAACAACATACTTTATTATGAATATGTATTTGAGCAGCTTGATTCATAAGTCTAAAAGCCATAATTGTACTTATTTCAACACAAATCCCAGATTGTGATGTCTAGGAAATTAGGTTTTCTGTCTTTTTGTTTTCTGATGTATCCCCAATACCAAACATTTTAGAGCATGTTTCTGGACTTACACCTTGAGCTCTCTAATTGAAAATTTGCTCCATCATAATCTCTCTGTGTTGACTTTGTAGAGTTTTTGTAAGGATTAAAAGAAAAAGTAAAAGAAAGCACAAATCACCATATATTCATTAGTTATTGTTCTAAGTAGTGGCAAGTTCAATGCCTTTAGCTTATGTCCATGTACGTGTAGAAAATTAGTAACAAACACTGCGTATCTGTTAGAATTTGTTTTTTATGGAAGATGAATAACTTTCCACAACAGTATTTGTGGGTTCCTACTTTAGACACGCAGAGACATAAGAAAAGTTCCTTACCCTCTTCTTTAGCTTCAGGAAATGTGATCATACTTAGGTCTCATGAATAATTGCCTGGACCACTACTGTACTAACCATAGTATTCCATCACAGTCAATGTATTTGATCTATTCATATGTATTTCGCTTTGCTGATTGTGTATTTATCAAGGAATTGTTAAAACACATAATTATACTTTTATCTTAGCTATTTGGTTACACAATCACTACAATTTTTCATTAAATGATATATAATAATTTAGTTCAGTGGTAACTATATTTTCAATGGAATTCATTAATTCACTAAATACTTATTGAGCACTTAAAACATGCTAGGCTTGGTGCTAGGTTGGTTTCTCTCTCCTCTTGGAAACCCAAAAAAGTAGGTATTGTTATCCCATTTTATAGATAAGTGAACTGAGGCTCATAGAGGTTAAGCAACTTGCTTAAGAATAGTGGCACTCAGGCTCAAGAGCCCCTGTGCTTTCCACTAAGAAATACTATACTTCATTTTGTATTACTGAAGATTTAGGGATTCCAGCATTTTATATTATATATATTTTATATTGTATTTATAATGTGTTTGTGTATATATGTATATATATAGATAGATAGAGCCTTTCTCTCTCTCTCTCTCTCTCTTTTTTTTTTTTGTTATGCTTGAATTATCCTCAAAGAGAGGAATGCATGGAGGAAATTTAGGTCAAAGGAGAAAAGAACTGTAATACTGGTTCCATTCTATATCCATATAGGTTAATATTAAAATAACTACTTACTTTGCAATATAAAATCTGTTCTTGCTAAAAAATTCATTCAAATCTACGTTAAGGTCTGTTTCACTTAATTGAATCTTTTTGAATTATATAACAAAATCAAGAGAAGGTTTGCATAAAGAATTAGTATACCAAGAAAATGAATGTAGCTAGATAAGTGGAATATAATAAGCACAGTGTCATATGAGGAAAATAGCACCTGCAAACTGGAATTCTTTCAACCTTAGGTGTTAGAAATTATTTTTGACTGATTTAAGATATCACGTTATCTTCCTTAATTTTCACAGCTTTGTCAAAATAACACTAGATTAAGATGAAGTGCCAACCTATACTTGGGAATATAAATGTTTGTGTTATTTTTTTAAAATAATCATAAATAGAGAATCTTACTATATTCATTTAATCCTTAGATCTGTTTTGATAATTACTTATTTGTTCATTGAACAAATGCTTAATGTACTTACTGTATGCTAGGCAGTGTTCTAGGCCCTGGGATTTTGCAGCAAACAAGAAAAAGCCCTGTTCTCACTTGGCTTATGGTCTGCAGGAGAAAGAAAGACAATAAACAAAGTAATAAACAAACAAGAAAGAGATCAATTAGTGACTAAGTACTGTGCAAAGAATGAATGATTTGATGACTGAATTGGGTCTAGAATAATGTCAGGTTTATAAAAGACAGTGACAGAGAGAAGGGCATTCTGAGAAGCAAGAGAGCAAAGCCCAGGATGGGAGAGCACACATGGTGTGTGTTTGGGTAAAAAAAAAAAAAAAAAAGGCTGTTTAATTTGGAGTAAAAGAAAAACAAGCCAAAGGGGACCTTTGAGAGCCAGGTTGTGAAAGATAATATAATTAACAGAAATGTACTGAACATTTTCATGAGTTACTTTGTGCCCATCATAAATGAAATGTACCAACACAATCCAGGCCAGGAAAAAAATTCTGTGTTGTAGCATCTACAATAAAAATTACATCAGAATGAAATGAAGAGTTACTAATTCAGAGTTGGATGTTAGAAAATTAAAGATGAAATAAAAATATAAAAAGTCAATTCTAATTGTTTTTTATTTCTTTCCAAAGAAATAAAAAAGAACTTTGAGAGACAGAAATCTAATATGTGAGTAATTATTCCTCAGTGGTAGGGTCTTATTTGCATTACTTTACATTACCAGTTATCTTGCAAATCATAAGTATGATAATTAACTTTTTCTCTGATTCTGCAATGGGCAATCACATATATAATAAGTCCAAATTCTTTCTGATACTAGGGTATTTTACTTATGCCTATTTAACTCATTGAATATAAAATGATGTTTTTGTTTCATTTTGAAATGAACATTTTTCTATTTTCACAGTTGGATGTTATGATTGATCTTTTTATAATGAAATTTAAGTTCACAGCTTACAATTTTCTTTTTTTTTTTTTTTTATGCATCCCAACCTCACATTTACACCATTGACAAAGCCTAAGAGATTTAAGAAAGGCAAGATAAAATGATTTTTAAAAGTGATACTGGACTCCTCTCTCTCTCCCAACGACTCAGGAGATATTTCCAAATATTTAAAACCCACAACCTTTAATAAAGTTTTAATAGAAAGAATTATTAGCGTAACATTTTAAAAAATTTAGTATATTCGGTTTCAAGTGGAAAATTATGTGTTTTGCCAACAAATGTTCGATATGTCCTTGCTATACGCCAGGCACTATTCTATGGCTGGAGAGACCCAGTGGTAATCATGGAAGAAGTCCCTTTCCTTACAGAGCTTAGTTTTTATGAAGGGAAACATACAAGGAAACTATAAACCAGATCATCTTAGGTAGCGTTAATGCCCACAAACGGTGGTATGCTGAAACCTGTTCACTCTGGTCACGAGACCCAATTATGTGCATGTTGTCCCGACATCACTTGCGGTGACGTCACGTTAGATTGGCCATAGTGGGAGCATTTACACCCGGCGTATGGACAAATACTATATATTGAAGTTTTCTTTTTTTTTTTCCCTCTGGAAGGTCAGTTGTTAAACATTTACCAACACACCGCAAAATTCACAAAGCAAATAAAATAGGAAGTTGTGATGAAATATGCAGCAGAGGGGAAGGCCACTTTAGAAAGGTCAGAAAATAGGTCATATTGTACTTGATAGAAATTTTTTTTTTTAGAAAAATTTTTTTAAATGACAAATCTACCCTGTAGTTGATGGAGTGCTGGCTAGGAGTGCAGGGCCTCGGACAGAGTTAGAAGGAGACATTCATGTTAGTTTTGAAGAGTTTATAAAATATCCGGACAAGAAATAGGAGCATCAATGAAATGGCATAGAATTAATTACAAAATGATGCATCAACAAGATTAAGTGATATTATAAATTTGTATGTGTTAAAAGTATACAGAAAGAAAAGAAAATCTGTATTCTGCGAAGGCTTCCTGGAGGCAATTTACATTCACTTTCACAAGAAACTTGGAGATATTTTCTTTCCCGCATGTAGATAATAAAACGTTATACCTTTGAGTGGGAAGATACTTCATTGCAATTTTGAGTTGAAGAATTGCTAAACAAGTGGGCCAGGATATTTTCATGAGGAACTAAAGAAAAAGGAGGAATATGATCATTATAATTAAGCATCTATGTTGTAGAGAATCTTAACCATGGTGAATAGAGAACACTGTTACCTTGATCCTTGAAAAGGACACTATGATCAAAGCTTGTTTCTTTCTTTGGGGCTTCAACTTCATTTAAAATATGGTTTAAATAGGTTTTTATTGAAAAGCACTTAAATCCTGACTTTTTTAAAAAAAATCCAGCTCAACTTACTTATTTTTCTCTAATTCTGGTGCTATGGAATTAATTAAGGATATTAGGGAGAAACATATGAAAAGGGCATCTTAGAATTCTTCTTGGATTATGAGACAGTCCAGTAATTGAGGCTAGTAACAGAATTTTTGTAGGTGAGCTGAGGGACATATATGTCAGTAATTAGCAAGTTAAAGAGCAAAATGCACCATTAGCAGGGACAGCACATTCAGAAGAGAGTTCAAAACTCTCGTTTTTATCTTCCAATGCTCAAATTTAAAGCAAAAATTACAATTTTAATTTGTTTGCGTTGAAATTTCTGGGCCCAACCCAAAGCATTAAGTTTTTTTGTTTTTGTTTTTGTTCTGTAACTTAGCAGTGGGATCAAATTATGCTCTTTTAGAGTAAGTTCCTCTCTCTCAGCCTCTCTGCCTTCCCTGCCTTTCTGGTCCTGGATGAACTCTTACCCACTTGCCCATGTCGGTGGACCTTTCTGATACTTACAATATTATTTTGTCTTTTCCTGAATCTGTGGTTATAAGATAGATCTACCTCCTGAAATAGTGTCTCTGAGAAATTTCCTTTTTCAAAGATTTCTTCATTTTACTTCTTTCTGAAAGCATTTACTCACATAGTAAATCCAATTATGACTTCTATTTTGGCTTCTTGAGGCTTTAACTAGGATGAGAAAAAAATGAGGTAAATAAAGATGGTTTTAACTCTGAATATCTTCAGGGTCCTGTCACCTGGAAGTTTGCAGCGATCAGTAGTGGCAGATCAAGCCAAACAAGTATTTCTGGCAGATAAATGGAAGAGGAAAAAAATCTCTACCATTTTTATCTAGGACAAATCGGTAACCTAGTCTATTAAATATTTTATATAGTTTATATATTATCTTTTTAACAAGTATTTTTGTTTTGAAATTTTAAGTGTGAGACAATGCACATGGAAAACAACTCTCAAAAGGTATTACTCATTCACTCATTGCAAGTAATAAATGTTAATAGGGATTCTTTTTTGGTGTATTCTTCCAGAAATTATATATATATGATATATATATATATATATATATATCATATATAAATGTATCTTATATATAATATTTTAATTTATATAGATATATGCACACACACATGTGTGTGCACATATTTTTTTTAAAGATCAAATAGTGGGATGCTTGGGTGGCTTAGTCAGTTAAGCGTCTGCCTTTGGCTCAGGTCATGATCCCGGGGTCCTGGGATTGAGTCCTGCATCGGGCTCCCTGCTCAGTGGGGAGCCTGCTTCTCCCTCTCCCTCTGCCTGTTGCTCCCACTGTTTGTACTCTTTCTGTTTTTCTCTGACAAATAAATAAATAAAATCTTTTAAAAAAATAAAGCTCAAATAGCTTTATAGTATACACTATATTTACACCTTGATTATTTTATATAGTGATATTTTCATATCAATCCATATAGATATATATAACATTTCTTAAGTACTTCATAAAATCCTATTGGAATAGTCTCTTATTGGTGTCCTTTTAGGCTGTTTCTAGGTTTTTGCTATGTCAGAGAGTGCTACCATTGACAGTCTTTCTTGTTTAGATCATCATTAAGAATGTAAATTCCACTCAGTTATAGCCTTATACTTTTGTATAATCCAGTGCTAATGCGGCCATTTTCAATGATATGCTTCCAGATTATAATACCTATGGCCATTTTATTCCTGCTCCATTGTAAACATTCTATCATACACCAGTTGATACCTCTTATCTACAGAAATGTTATATTTAATTGAATTTCTGAAACCTCAAATGCCAAAGTGATTTTTAAAAAATAGTTGCCATAGACTGAAGACCATTATTCTGTTTGAAATATGTGGTATGATGCACCATCCAGCAATTCAATAAGTCAATGATGATTACCATAATTTTTAACGAAGAAGCTAACAGTACATATGTCTAAAGCAAGTTAAAAATTAAAGGCCTAAAAATCCACTTGTAGATATTTTTTATTGAATCTTTCATCTCCACCAAATGAAAGGAGATAAGAACACAATGAAACCACAAGGAGACGTTTAAGTACCTTATTTTTCAAATAAAATAACACCTTGATTACAAATTGGAGTAAAAATCTAAGTAAGATTTAAAATGAAAAATAATATTCTTTCATTAAATGCTGTTACTAGTTAGTATTCGAAGGAATATTTAAAAAGTTAGTGCATGTAGTGCTCTCTGCTGGTCTTACATTTATTGCAACTACAATCACTGTCAAATGTGTATTTTTCCAGGATTACAAAAATCATCATCTCTGTCCCAAAAGACTACTAGTATTTTTATTTTAATCTCCATTTGGTTTCTACTTTAAATGTGTGTGTGTGTGCGTGTGTACATGTATGTGTGTATGTGTGTACATAAATATTCGTTCTTGAATTTCTATACTGAAGTTAGTTTTGAACTTTGCAAATGAATTGCTGCCATACATTATCACAAACAGTTATATAATAAAAGGTTAATACAAAGAAATGGATGTGGAGCTTTAATGTGACGCATAATGTTTTTCGGTTCCGTTAATAAGCAGTGCCAGTATCTAAGGCACTTGTTTTCCCTGATTCCTGAAGAACACAGGGAAGGGCCTCTCAGGAGAAGGGATGGCTGTGTATATGGGCAATTCACAGTAAACAGTGACCACCACCATGGGCTCTTTCCTCTTTTCTCTTTCTACCTCTCCTTCTGGTACCACTCTGCAAATACTAAAAAAAAAAAAAAAAAAAATCAGCATATTGGTGTTTCTTTTAAAGCTTAGGAGAAAATTTTATTACAAGTGTTTATGCAAGCCATTTGTTTCAGAAGAATTTGTGTGTGTGTGAGAGAGAGAGAGAGAGAGAGAAAGAGAGGAAATACATTCATTCATTCATTCTCTGGTTTCATGTTAAGTGATTACTGTGTGCTAAGCATTGATGATAAAGCAGTTTTCAAGACCACCAATACCCTACTGGAATTATTTGTGTTTGTCGAGTTATTTCTCCATTTAAAAACCTATAAATGCTATTAAGGAAAGTACATGATGCAATGTGAGTCTATAGCCTAAACCAATCTGGGGATTCAGAAAAAAATTCTCCAAAAATGAAAGGTGTTTAGGGAGAACCTTGAGCATATTTCAATATTTCTAAGGGAGAAGTAGCTCGCAGGGATGGAAGGTTGAAGATACAGGAGAAGTAATAATAGATGGTGTATGGTTACCTAGAAGGCAGGAGAGGATAAGAGAGATCCAGAGAAAAGGTGGCAAAATAGGCCTTAGTAAGAGGAAGAGAATTTCTTCTTGGAGCCAGAAGATGAGAGACTAGACACTGTTGCAAGTAGGGTTGTAGAATCTGTGAAGAGACTGGCAAAGTTCCCCTTGGAAAGCTTCTGTGATTTCAATGATGTAGGAAACAAGCCCATGTGCTGAGATAAAAGTGGGTCTGGGAAGAGTAGAGACTATCTGAAACAACTATTGTATAGAGTTGATAAAAGTGGATCAAGGTCCAGATTTAGTCAGTCTTCGAGGGATTTTTCTACCCCTGAGTTCACTGATAATACCTGCATCATGTAAGGTCTTCTGATCTTGAATCCCTTCAATGCCAAACTGTGGATTCTGTGAATGGCTTTGTGAATTACTCTCTTTAATGTTCCTCAAAGTAGATCATAACACTCTATAGTTTAGCCATTGTTGAGTGTCCTTATTTCCCTCCTACAGAACTGAACTGATCTGGGGAAAGTCATCTTTTCCATCATGACAGTCTGACTGAAGAAACATGGCTGGAGGGAACACTCTCAACTCTGGTGAACTTCCTGGCCAGAATTTTCCAATTGGGCCATCATTTGTCTGAAGCAATACATACCAATCCTAAATTTTTTTTATTAATATTTTGTAAATTATACTAAGCCTACCAAAATATTTGTTTGAAGCTGATTTCTTTTTTCTTACAGTTATTTGATTTAGTAAATACATGTGCTGTTACTGTATCTGGTCTGTACAGAGAGAAAGCAATTTAGTTATTTTTTTAAAAGACTATTGATATATTGATATATTGATATTGACATATATATAATTGAAAAGTTACGTCCACTGAAATGTGTTTCCCTAGAGTCAAAACAAAATATAGTATTTTTGAGCCATAGAAGATGGTAAAGAACATCAAATCTAACCAACACTGGTAAATGAGCTCCAGAGAGATTATATCAACTGTTCAAATTTTCCTAGCCAGTGAGGAGCAGGGCTCTGACCCAAATCCAAGTGATAACAAATCCTGCGCTTTTTATATTATGCTATGTTTTAATGCTAGGTTGTAAATTTAATGAACGAAAGGACAATGTTTGGTTTTCCACTATATACTCATTGCATGGCATATAAACAATGCTCTATAAACATTAGTGAATAAAAAAGTGAGTAAAAGAACCATACTTCCTAGCAGATAGACTTCATTTTAAATACAGTTTACAATGGAAATTTAGTTCAACTATATTTCTTGATTGCTTATATTACACAAGATATTTGCTCTACTATGTTCTATGGAGATTTATGACAACAGGATAAAAACAATATGGCCCCTGCCCTGCAGGAACTTACGGCCATCATAATTATCTGCAAAACAGAGTAGGATATGGTAAATGCAACGTACAAGACATATGAACAACGCATTATATGGAACATAGAAGGCTTTATAGAAGAGTTGGCATTTATGCCCGGTCTCTAAAAATAGGAGGGTTTTTTTAAATGGAGATAGAATTGGAAGACATTTTAGTTGAACCAAACAAAGCACATAAATGTGTGGAGTCAGGAAACAACGGCATGAATGTTATTACTGAAACGGTCCACTTTACTGGAACATGGAAGACATGAACGAAGTAATACAATGTTAAGACTAGAAAGAAACTGATAGGGAAGGGGAATGGCAGGCACTGTAGGAGACTTTGAGAGTCACTCTAAGGACGTTAGAATTTATTCAGAAGGCCTTGAGAGCTTTTTGAGCAGGAAGGTGCTATGTGGTTCTTCTTGAAATAGTATATTAAAATTTATTAGAGAAAAATGATTACAGCTTAGAATCCATCAACTAGAACATCACCTAATGATGCTGAAGAGAACAGATCCATTCTGAGGCTATAGATATAGGCCTTTACACCAAATTATAGCTTGATTCCTTGGTTACATGGCACTCACCACCATGTTCTGTATTGTCCATAAGGGCAGACATGAAAAAAAATGTTTCTTTTTTGAAGGCTTTTGACTTTGGCTGCAGAAGAATTTTTAGTTTACAAAGGAAAAATATGCAGTGACCTATGTTTGAAATTCAGAGGACTCAAGATTTCTTAATGCCCCACATCTTTCCTAAAATGTCACTGTAAATGCTCCCACTAACTCTCCTTTTTTGTGAGTTCCTACTAATTGTAGTAGCTTGTCTTAGCTCCAAGTAGTATGCAAAGAACAACAGTGAAATAGTGGAGGAAAAGAGAAATTTTAGTGGGGATAGGATATAAAGAAAATACAGGTATTATACCAAGGATAAGATGTTCATTAGGGAAGGCTTTAGGCAATTACTGAGGAAACTTCTTCATTCCAAGATGAGTTTTGAAATAATGATATGTTCATTCAGTCGAAATGTTTTGAAGAAAATGAACTAGGTGAGGAGAGAAGAGTAGCTATAGAGATTTAAATGATGGTGCATAAACTGAGTCATTTGTATCAGTTCTGTTATAATTACTATTAACACCAATCTTTAAATTAGAGACGAAGCCTGGGAAAAAAGTAGAATATGTCCCCACTGAGCCTGTAGAAATTACATTATCAGTTTGGAGAAATCTTCCTCTCCTTACCCCAAGTCTTTATGTGGACAACACTCCTACTGTAGATTTTCAGCATCATAATGTGTTAGCACATAGTGATTGCCGCTTGTATTCAGGCTAGTGGTTATAGAAGACAAAGGTTCATATGTGTGTAAGACATATTTTAAGCAAAGACATGAGATTTATTTTTCATTTTCATATAGGAGGTATATAAATGTTATAGCTCTTAAGATATAAAATATCTGCATTTGACGTCAGTGGAACTTTCATATCAGTAGATGAGATAAAATATTTAGAGAATAGGAGAGATGGTAAATGAGCAAGTTAACAGTTTTGCATTTTATGCAGCTCATAATTGTAGCTCTGTGAAGAGCTCCCACTGAGTCAATGGGAAGTGTGGGTGGAGGTTAGTGCCAGGTTAATTGTTGCATTCAACATCATTCAGGAGAAAAAGTGGAGATAAAATTGCAGCATTTATATTTCTGCCCTTCAATTTTCCTTCATCTCTGTACTTGTTAGATTTTCTTCACTTGTTATCATTTACATCTCATGTCTGATTTTTTTCCCCCTCCCTTAACTCCTTGGGTTATTGAAGAAATACCTTCAATAAAGTTGACGTTCAAGACATTTTAAAAATAAAGAAAATGCCTTTCATCTATTCATTTTCAGTATAGAGTTGGAAATACAGTTCCATGGAAAATATTACCAAGTAACCTTTTTGAAAAATAGGTTTTGTGAAGAAAAAGGTATTTTACTAGATGTCTCCATGGCATTCTAAAAATTGTGGTATATCACCGATGCTAAGCCTGCAGGTAATTTTAATTATCATCTGACAGGTCATTTTTCTTTTTTAGTAGTTTTCTAGTCCTCTGGGATCCACCTACTCAATGACTATAGAAATTTCTTCCATGTTAGGAAAGAACTTTTGACTTCAAATACGCAGCTTCAATAATTTGGCTTTCATATTCTCTGAGTCCTCATCATTCCTATGTGATTTAGATTTGGGTTATACTACAATAATGTGTTAGAGATACTGCTACCTAATTATCATCAATTTCACGTTGACATTGTCTTTAAATTTGAAACTTCAGATTACTATCAGCATTGTTTAACTCCTTTGCTAATTCAGAAAGTTAATATTTATGTAAATTAAAGAACATCTGCATTTTTCTTCTCATTTACTAATGTATTCTTTTCTTCACGCTCCCACTCTTCAAATTTTGCACTTCTATGTTCGCTTTTACCTTTATCTTTTTTAATGATATTAATATTTCCTTTCCAAATGTTTATCTTTTGAGACATTCCATTGTTCAGTTTGGAAAGCATTTACACAAATCTTGAAGAAGTGAAGGTAACAAAAAGAAACATAAAGCAAACTTTTGTGAACTGTAAATTGTCATGATTATTTAAAAAATTACTAAAAGAGGAATAGGGAACTTTTGCATCTTCACATTTCAACGGGAGCTCTGGAAAATATCATTCCATTGGGTTCCAAATTTTATTGGATAGTTTAGTGAAACACTCAAAATTTGTAGGCCTTTGTCATCACGTGTATGTTTAAAACTGTCAGGGGCACCTGGGTGGTTCAGTAGGTTAAGCATCTGCCTTTGGCTCAGGTCATGATCCCAGGGTGGGGGTCCCTGTTCAGTGGGGAGTCTGCTTCTTCCTCTCTCTCTGCCCCTCTCCACAACTCGTGCATGCACTCTCTCTCTTTCTCTCTCAAAAAAATAAATAAAATCTTTATTTAAAAAACTGCCATTACCTTGCTTACCTCACAATTTATGTTTTATGTCAGAAAATGCCTATTTTGATAAAAAATAATCACTGAAAGTTGTCTTAATTTTTACAAAACTGAGTGTATTCTGTGGTAGAGAAGCTGATATAATTGTTCATAGGCTTATCAGTGATTTTGATTTTTCTTTTATCTATGTGGAAACCATGAGTCATACATTTATTTTCCTGGATTTCCAAACTTCAAGTTCATTATAAAATGTAAACTAATTAAATATGTTAGGATGTCTTTCTACAATTTGACAATATCCTTATCCGAGGAGATCTGCTCAGATGGGCATTACTTTATTGCATTGAGGGAATATCAATGTGTTTCCTTCAGAATGAGACATAGGTTGAGCTTCCTCATCTTATTGGCCTGGGTTCTCTACTTCCTAAGGATTCCTTTAATCTTATTCTGGTATTATTAATGACTTACAAGTTTTTATTTGGACAGAAAAGCATTTGGGCATCAAACTGTCTAATTCTATTTGTATTATTGGAACATTTAGAAATTAAAATCCAGGAATTCTCACTAAGAAAATTTTAAATGTGGAAACATAAAAATAGAATACAGACAACTGCAATTGATTTCCTAGCTTGATAACAGATGGACTTTATTTTTAAAGATTTTAATTATTTGACAGAGAGAGAGAGAACACAAGCAGGGGGAGTGGCAGGCAGAGGGAGAGGGAGACGCAGACTTCCCAGTGAGCAGGGAGCCCAATGTGGGGCTTGTGGGGCTTGATCCCAGGACCCTGGGATCATGACCTGAGCCAAAGGCAAACGCTTAACCTACTGAGCCACTCAGGAGCCCCAAGATGGACATTTTTAAGAGCTAAACACATTATTTCCATTATCTAGCAATAAAAGAAAGTATCTTGATGACAAGCAAATGTATTTGCCAAATTCAAAAGAGATTCTTTAATCCTCTTCTTTTCCCCGAATTTTATCCACTAGAGTTCTAAGCTGTAAATATCAAGACATAATTCTATGTGTCTTAAATTTTTCTATGGTTTTAGGCAAAAGACCTAGTTCCATTGATTAATATTTGGTATGTTTCTAAGAGCTAAGGCACTACTGAGAAATATGGTTGCTCCCTACTTGTTTGAAGAGCATACGCTGAGCATGTTTGGGTTATGTTTTATTTTGTTTGGTCCACATACCTAACACTTAGCACTTAATGCATTATGAATAGATGGAAAGAAGGGAGAGAGAGAGAGAGAGAAAGAGAGAGAGAGGAAAGGAACAAATGAATGAATAAATGGAGAGTGATTAAGGCTTGCCTGAAAAGGCAATACTAATAAAAATACATTTCAAAGTACTTATTTTATATTTTACATTTCATATACTAACTGCAACACAGCAGGCAAACTAATGGTACCTAAACAACATCTGAGCTCAAATGAATAGTAAGTTATCTGTAGCTGGCGTATCCAAGCACCCTATGAGGGAGGGCTGGTTTCTACTCACATCGCATTTGCTTCACAGGCTGGCTGTGATTTTGCAAATGACAGAGAGCTTGCCTCTTCTCAGGGTTGAGTTCTAAAGTCGGCTAGTGAGGCAAAACTTGTCCTTGAATTCCCTTATATCATCTATACAACTTGATTTGGGGTCTATACTCTTATACAGTAGTTCTTAAATGCATTAAAATTTGAGGAGTACTATGCTAAACTTGGAACAAAAGTTGAAACCTTGGGTTGTGAGTGACTCAGTGCACGGTGATGGTGATGGTGATGGTGTGGCCTGGAGTTTAAGAGTCCCTGCTTTGAAATCAGCTCACAGGCTTTGAATCCTAGAGCCATCGCTTAGTGCCTGTGTGACCTTGGCTAAATGACAATATCTTTTGCTCTGTTTCCACATCTGTAAAATTTGGATTATAATTATACCTACGGAATAGGTTGTTGTGAAGATCAAAGGAGATAATCTGTGTCAACTGTTTGCAACAGTGTCTGGCATGCAGTAAGAGTGTGCACTATTCCTCCTGACTTGATAACTATAAAACTTCTAATAGAGAACAAATAATGGATGAGAATTATAAAATGTTTCTGTTTGGCTGAAGGATTTACTCCATTCTGTTTTAATAAATCAGCCTCTGCAAACCTAACGAATATAAATAAATCGTTTCGTGGGAGGAGGTAACAAAATAAAATGTCACCCGGCACACAGTAGGGAACGCTTACTGGATCTTAATCTAAATCTTGAGCAAGCAGATGACGTGTATAGTGTTCTTGGAAAAAATATGGAGCGGACCTTGACTGCCTGCATCTCTCTTTCGAGTCTGTCAGTACCTTTAGAGGTCCCTCTGAACAGGAATCAGGCTCATGCTCTTAGGCATTAAATGCCACTAAATAAGGGTTAGGTTCTAAATCCACCTTAGAAGCACCTATAATGTAACTAAGATCTGCCAGTTCACTCCTTCTACATAAAAGCTTTTCAACTTCTTGGCCAGAAAGCCTCCCACCTTATTATATCTCACCAAGTTTCAACAGCATATCCAACCCCAGCTAGAATCCCCAAAGGAATGGTTTCTTTAGGTGCTCTGTCTTAAAGCCCCGGGGCCCATTATCCACCCTGTGCGGGCACCCGCACACACCCACCTTCTGTAACTCTAGTTACTTAAACTTCTACCCCTCTGTCACCATTACCTCCATCAAGCTTTTGCGTGGGAGAGCAATCAGATATGGAGGATCCCTTGCCTCTGCCAGTATAAGGGAAGACTGTTCTCCTTTCCTGCTGGAAAGTGGTGACAGCTGTGTTTCCAGCATACCCAGTCTGAATATCTCATTCATTGAAGCAACATTTATTCAATATTGTAGCATACCAGAGATTGCATAGTGCACTTAGGAGACTAATAGGTGGATGAGACATACTGATCTCATGACACCTGTGAGCTGGGAGGGAGGAATGAAAATTATATTAATGACAATTTGCTGTAATCTGTGCCACTAATGCGACTCCATAGCTCTCTTTCCTTTGTAGGCTGGCAAGACCAGCGTGCATCCTGTATGACTATGCAATACTTGTCAGAATTCGGTGCTATTTGTATTTGAGCAGCAAACATAGTCATTTGAAAAAATAATCATTTTCCGCCATTCTACTTTTCATCTGGGAAAGAGAGAAGGTTCAAAAGAGTCTGACATTTTTTGTTCATTTTTCTCATTCTACCAGTTGTTGTATGATTTCGTTCGAGGTTGAATTTCATCTTTTTTTTTAATTGCAAAAGGAGGAAAACACTGTTTCATAAACACTGTACCTCTGTGCCATATTTAAGTAGAAATTATTATGTGTTCATCATCTTTCTCATGTGAACATGAACCAAGTTCCTAGGACATGAAACTGTGTTGGCTGAGACGCATTACAATTACTTATTAATATTTATTTGGACGTGTTATAATGTCACAACAATGTCACTTTTTTTCTGATGCTTTTTATTGCTTATAATGTAAAATAAGTTTCAATAATAATTGATAATAATGATAACTACAGTGATTGAGAGCTTATTTTATTCCAGGGACACACAAAATATTGACTAACATCATTTTATTTAATATTTCCTGTATCTCTCTGAAGTAGATTCTATTCTCTATTTAGGATAAGAAAGTCAAGGAATATAACCACTCCCCTTCATGAGCTTGATTTCAAAGGCCACCTTTCTTTCTCTCTGTCCTACTCCCGCCTCTGAAAAGACTACATTTAAAGACCTACCCTGGACCATATCAGCTTTTCATCCACTGCTCAAAAGCGAATTCCCCCATCACCTCCCCAGTTTTCCTCGCTGATGGTTCTCGTATTACTATTCAAGGATGACAGTTGTTTAAATGCCAGCAGGTTAGCTGGCCAAGAGGAATTGTACTGATATGAACACGACTTGGAATAAGACTGTAACGTGGACAAAGCAGATAGAAACGCTATAATTATATAAGACAATGAGGATCAATGCTGAGATTGATTTGTAGCTACAATGTCTTTCTCGTAAAAAGAAGAACATGCTCAAAATGTTTTCTTTTAGCTTTTCTTATATATGTATGTAAGTGGCCCTCAGAACCGAGTAGCGGTTTGAATGCACCACGTACATGGAAAGGAATGTTGTTTGTTTTTCATTTAAATCTCTTTTCTGTATCCATATAAACTGTGTCCATCTCAAGCTTCCCTTGGAAAACCCTGAAAAAGCATTCTCAAAGCACAGCACCAGAGCCTTAAAAACAATTTGCATTTTACATTTGGCTATTTCAGTTACTGTGAATGGCTCCTTTTAGTTTTTGCTCTGTTTTTATGCTTTGTTCTATCATCCAAATGCCTTTGAAAAGTTTGGAAGTTTAAGAAACAGCAAAGGACCATATGCTTTAATCTCCTTAGTGAGCTCCTTTTATCTTAATAATATTTCTTGCCTGGTTTCAAAGTAACTTTTGACATATTCATGTCCTCTAACATGATAGCTTTAAGGCAATGTAAACCAGAGACATATATGTAATGTCTCCAAGATGTTTTCTGCAACCACTTCTTTGCCTGAGTCCCTGGGCCCTTTATCTCCCCTACTTTATTTTTTAATATTCTTTTAAAAAATTGTACTCTGTAACTTCATTATTGCTATGGACTGAATGTGTCTCCCCACAATTCACCTGTTTAAATCCTAACCCCCAATGTGATGGCATTTGGATGTGCAGCCTTTGGGAGGTGATCAGGTCTTGAGGGTGGGGTTCTCATGAATGAGATTGGTGCCCTTATAAAAGAGACCCCAGAGAACTCCTTTGCCCCTTATGAGGCCATAGGCAGAAGAACCAGGAAGCAGGCCTTCATGTAATCTGCTGGTGCCTTGATCTTGAACTTCCCAGATTCCAGAAGAGTGTGAAATATATTTTGTCTATAGGATTCTGTTATAGCAGCCTAAATGGACTAAGACAATTGTGAAACTTTCCATTTATCAACATATTAAAATTTTAAAGAAAACTTTATAACTTGCATCCAAAGTTATTATCTTTCCTCTAAACACCAAACATTGAAATTTATCGTTCCATCCTTTATATTTTTTGTAACAACTTTGTGGCGTTATAATGCACATGTCATAAAATTCATCCATTTAAAGTGTACAATTAAATATATTCACACATTTGTACAGCCATCACCTCTATAAAATTTTAGAATATTTTCATCACCCCAAAAGAAAACACCACATCCAGTAGCAATCACTCCCTATTCCCACTTCCCTCCAAGCCCCTAGCAACTACCAATCATTCCTCTCTCTAGATTTATCTATTCTGGAAATTTAGTGTAAAGGAAAGCATACAATATGTGACCTTTAGTGTCTGGTTTTGTACACTCCCTGATGTGTCAAGATTTATCCTTGTTGCAGCATGTATCAATACTTCATTCCCTTTTGTGGACAAATAATATTCCCTTATATAGATACACCATATTTTTTATCCTTTCTTCAGTTGACGGATATTTGTGTTGTTTCCACTTTTTTGCTATTATAAATAATGTATGACTGTTTGTGTAAACAGATTTTCATTTCTCTTGGACATAGATCTAGGAGTGGAATTGCTGGATCTTATTGTAACTCTATGTTTAAGAATTTTAGGAACTGCCAAGCTGTTTTCCAAAACGGCTGCACCACTCCACAATTCCACCAACAAAGTTGTTTGTTTAGTGACTTACTTAAACTAATTCAACCTGTGTTCTTCGTTGTGTGCAGCCAATGAAGATTCTTCTCGATTAACTTAGTGATCAGCTAATGATCAGACCGATATTTCCTTCAACCAGTGAGTAATCCAGTCTTTACTGATGGGCTCTGTATGTTAGGCTATGCCTACAATGCCCCAATCACACAGTTAAAACTCTGCCTTAGTCTTTACTTCTTTCTTGGGCAGAGCATCAATATCAGCCAAAGGTGAGAGATCAGAGCCTTCTCAAGTCTTTCCTGGGCATACGTGCAGCCTTGCATCTGAGCGTGTCCTTCTGGATTTCCAGGAATATGTTGGACCTTTTTAAATCCCCCAGTGGACATCTCATTACCCCATTTCCCTTATTAAAATTTTTGGTCAACTTCTTAGCTACAGCTGGTATTGCTGGTTACCACTAACCATTTTCCATAAATACCCTGGATATAGGACACACAGAGAAGAAATTCTGGGATGGGTCAATTAAAGGCAAACCCTGCAAAGGGAGCTGTATCTAGTTGCCGCTAGAAACGTCAAAGAGCAACATCTTCCTTGGAGAGGGGCTTTAGGAAGCTCCGAACCCACTCTGCTCCCTCTAGCGGCTCATAGATGCTGGTTGTGAGCCTGTGGGTTTTCAGTGCTACTAGGGAGCTGGAAACAGGGTGCTGGGAGTAAGGCAAGTTAAAATGCCACAGAGCTCACTGTTCTTGTTGTGATTCAGCCATTTTTCTCGAATAAAAGCTTCATAATTGTTCTAAGCCTTTGATTAATTTCCAGAGTTTTAAAAAAGTTGATTTTGACAATTATTTCCAGTGTTCTCATTGTTTTTATGGGGCACAGATTTTCAGAGATCCTTATTCTGCCATTCAGGAAGTGCCACTATGGTCATCCCTTCGTGTATGTCCCAGTGGTATCTTTAAGTCAACATCTCCAAATGAACTCATGGTATTCAACATCATCTTCCCTCTTTAATAATCTTCTTTTGTAGTCTGTCTCAAGGAGTAGCTCCAATACCCATCAAACTGCACTAGCAGAAATCTAGAGGCTGATCTTTACACCTGTTTCTCTTTCTCTCTTTTATCTCCCAGCCCATATTCCACCTATCATCAAGTCCAGTGCATATTATTTCCTAAATGGTACTCAAATCTATCCCCTTTTTAGAATCTCCAAGGAAAGCATCATTGGCTCAGGTTCTCAGAAATGGACTCCCAGATAGTATAATAACGCTTTAACAAATGTACCTGAATCTGGGTCAGTTCCATCTCATCATCTATCCAAATATCAGACTGCATAGCACCTTTTAAGTGCAAAAATGGTTATGGCATTTTGGTTAAGATGCAATGCTTTCCTACTCTCTTAAGATAAAGGCAAACATTCTTACTATGATCTCCAAAGTTCCTTCATGGTCCACACTAACTTTCACCAGAATGTAGTAGCATATATTCTTCCCTCTACCTGGGAAATTTCCCCTCTTCTCTTGTTCTAATGAACTTTTATTTACTCTTTTTTTAAAAAAAGATTTTATTTATTTATTTGAGAGAGAGTCCGCGAGCAAGAGAGCAGAAGCAAGAGGAGCAGCAGAGGGAGAGGGAGAAGCAGGCTCCTGGCCAAGCAGAGAGCCCGACACGGGGCTTAATCCCAGGACCCCGGGATCATGACCTGAGCCAAAGGCTCAATAGACTGAGCCACCCAGGCGCCCTTTATTTACATTTTTATATCTGATCTCAAGTGTGACTCTCGGAGATTTTTCCAATTCTCTGACTATATCACATACCATTATGTACTTGTCCTTCCTATCAATTATTACAGGAGCAATTTCACATTTGTTTATGTGATTATTTAATTATTATCTGTCTCTTCTGTTGGATTATAGACTCCACAAAGACAGAGACCCTTTTTAATATTGCTTATAATTGTATCCCCAGAGTTTTCGCACAATACCTGATGTAAATTTTGTGATCAGTAAGCATTGTCAAATAAATGAACCTTGATTAATCTATGCTGAGGCTATACTGGAATAGGCAAAATTAATTCCTGCTCTTCGGCCAAGATGTTAAACAACGTAACTATCAAGCAGTCAACAGGATTGGTCTGTCTGTTTCATCTTTGTTGTTTTACTCTTCACTGAATTATCAGTTGCTTTAAAAAACAACAACAACAAACTATGGACATCAGGCTAAAGTAAATATGTATAGAATTTATATGCTCAATTTGGAGTTAATCAGTATACCCAGATTTTGACAATTATTTTGACAATTAAGTTCCTAATAGCACATTGTATGATTTTCTATATTTACGTATCAATATAGAATACCAATAGCTAATAACTATATTAACAGATATTCTCCAATCTAGTGTCGTGGAATTGGTAAGTTAAATTGCTTTATTACCTTGACTTGTTTGATGACTATCTGTTTTAAAACTTATTTTCTAGGTAAAGGTGAGATAATCCTATGGGTTGTTTCTGTTATATCAGGGAAAGCCATGGAAACCATTGATTTGTGGTTAACTATATTCACGAGAGTATGTGTTCTGAAGGGAATATCATAGTCTTCTAAAAGATTACATTACTTCCTTACATTTGAATAGGTTGAAAAAGATATTTCCTGAGGATGGACTCAGGGTCTGTCCCTTCGCTTCTAGCATCAGAGGCCCAGGGTATCGATGATTCTTTATTCCAAAATGACCTGAGAGCAGCCCTTGAGAAATACCTGGTGTCTCTTCCAGAAAGTTTGCCAGTGTGGCTTCATTTGGCTTAGAGTCATCATTTTAAAACTAAGCATGTTGTCATTGATTTAAAATGCTTCAGATGACAGCTTTGGGTTTTTTTTTGCTTAACTTTTTAAAGCATTCAAACTTTAGCAATCTCTAGAATGAACTGTGTCTCACTTTTGAATTTATTCCTGGCAAAAAAAAAAAAAAAAAAAAAATTGCCCTTGCATTATAAGCTGCACATTTGTTACCTGAAAATAGTTATTTCTTTGGGAAATATGTTTATGGATTACAGTATTTTTTTCTTTTAAATGTAGGAAAACTTGTTTTCCTTCTTATTATGCTGATTTTTTTTCCTCCAAGGTACAAATGAACTGCCATTCCATTGTACTCTCTCTAATTTCCCAGACGTTGTGCTAAATCTCTTACTGCTTTTGGGTAGTTTCCAAAATACAAGGCTTGAATTAAACATGTCCCCAGTAGCTTTTACCCTTTAACTGTATTCTTTTCTCATTTTTGTACTGCGATGACATAGAACCTCTGAATGACTTTATTATATTTCAGAGCATGACTGTTATTTCCTGCTCTTTTTGTCTTTTCTACTTGAAATAGAGTTTCTTATTTCTCTAGTATTTTTAGGATCAAAGCCCATTAGTACAAATGCAAAAGCTGCAAAAATTTTCAAGTAAATACTTCAGTACCGTAAATTACTACAAGAGAATAACAATATTTGGAACTTTTTCTTCATCTTATTCTGCTTTGTTAGATCCATCTGATGAAATAATTTCTATACCTAAATGTGTAAGATATGACCATCAAATACAATAACTTTTCAAGTGTTTCCTCACAAATCTTTAAATAAAATTTTTCCTTTAGAATAGTTTTAGATTTACAGAAAAAATATAAAAATAGAACAGAGAGTTCTATTTACCCCAAACCTAGTGTCCCCTATTATCATCTTATATTAGTATGATACATTGTTACAACTGATGTGACAACAATATTGATACATTGTCATTAACTGAATTCTATAGATTAATCAGATTTCCTTAGTTTTTACCTATGTCCTTTTTTGTTCCAGAATTCCATCCAGAAATGACATTTTATTCAGTAGTTTATGTCTTCTTAGCCTCCTGGTGGCTGTGACAATTTCTCAAATTTTCCCTTGTTTTTGATGACCTCAAGAATTTTGAGGAGTACTGGTCAGATACTTTTGGAATGCCCCTCAGTTGGGATTTTTCTGGTGTTTTTCTCATGATTACACCTGGGTTATATATTTTGTAGAGGAAGACCACCGAGGCAAAGTACCATTCTCATCCCATCGTATCAAGGGTGCATACTATCCATCTGACTTAATCACTGTCGATGTTGACCTTGATCACCTGGCTTCAGTAGTGTTTGTCAGGTTTCTCTCCTACAAAGTTACTCTTTTTTCCCTTTTTCTGTTCCCACACTCTTTGAAGGAAGTCACTAGCCCAGCCGCACTTACGGAATGGACAGTTACATTACACTTCCTTGAGGGCAGAGTATCTACATAAATTATTCAAAATTCTTCTGTACTGGAGATTTTTCTATTTTTCTCTATTATTTATTTATTCAGTCAGCTATTTATATCAGTATGAACTCGTGGAGATTTATTTTAGACCTTGAGTTATAACCCAATACCATTTTTTATTCGTTTATTTATTTATTTATTTACTCAAACGTTTCAGCTTTCATCACTGGGAGTACCTTTACTTGTATGTCCATTGACATAGCCCTGTTACTGTTTATTTTGCTTTGTTTAATCACTTCTTTTTTTTGGCACTGCAAGATGCTCCAAGCTCACCCTGTATATTTCCTGCCCCAGCCATAGAATCAACCATTTTCCAAGGAGCCCTGCTTCTTTTTACTGGAGAATGCTTTGGAAACCAAGACCGAGGCACTAGGTGTTCTGCCATATTTTTCAACCTGAAACGGACGAGACTAATATTTTTTGGTATTCCAGTATAATCTAAGCCAGAGATCGGCAAATGTTTTCTGTAAAGAGTCAGATAGTAAATATTTTAGACTTTGCAACCATATGGTCTCTGTCACAACTACTAAATTGCTTTTGAAGTGAAAAAGCAGCCATAGATAAAATGTAAACAAATGGATATGGCTGTTTTCCAATAAAGCTTTATTTACAAAAATAGGTGATAGGCTGAATTTGGCCTGCAAGTCACAGCTGGCTGGCCTCTGATATAAGCCAGATGTGTGGCATGTGCATGTGTGTGTGTGTGTGTGAGACAGAGAGAGAGAAAGAGACTGACAGAGAGACAGAAAGAATGAGAAAGAGAGAGAGAGAGAGGTGAATTAAAGGAATTAAATGAATTAATCCTTAGAATAAATGAGTCAGGGGTGCGCCTCGGTGGCTCAGTTGTTGAGCATCTGCCTTCGGCTCAGGTCATGATCCCCGGGGTCCTGGGATGGAGCCCCACATCGGGCTCCCTGCTCAGCGGGAAACCTGCTTCTCCCTCTCCCACTCCCCCTGCTTGTGTTCCCTCTCTCACTGTGTCTCTGTCAAATAAATAAATAAAATCTTTAAAAAAAAAAAAAAAAGAATAGAAGAGTCAGGGGGTAGCCTGGGTGGCTCAGTCGGCTAAGCGTCTGCCTTCAGCTCAGGTCATGATTTCCGGGTCCTGGGATCGAGCCCCACATCGGGCTCCCTGCTCAGCGGGAAGCCTGCTTCTCCCTCTGCCTCTGCCGCTCCCCCTTCTTGTGCACTTGCGTGCTCGCTCGCTCTCTCCCCCTCTGCCTCTCCCCACTGCTCGTTCTCTCTTTCTCTCAAATAAATAAATAAAATCTTAGAAAAGAAGAATAAAGGAGTCAGGGATTGAGCTCAAGTGGTCTCATTATAAAGCCAGTGTTTATTTTCTTTCACCGTAATGTGTCTTCTAGTCAACAACGCTTCAAATTACTTTCTAGCAGTTCTTTGTATTTTCTTTTTTCAGCTTTCAGAAAGCAGTAGACTGTTTCATGTATAGAATTCTCAGATGTTACAAGTGGTATAACTGTAACAGTGCTGGTTCTACACGTCGTGCCTGTATATCAATCTTATTTATGGTTAGTCGCATGTTTATGGTTATAAACTCCAGATTATTAATAAAGATATCAACCTCGCCAACAAAACTGTTTGCCGAAATATGCTGTTGGCAAGAGTCTTTCAAAGTAAAGACATTTTTCGAGCTCACACGGCTAGTGTGTTATAAGGAGCCTCTTGTTTGCCAGCAAAAACAAGCAGGTGGAAGTGACAATTGAATGGCAGTCTTTTCCAGGCACTAACGGGAAGACGATGAGGAAAGGCAGAAATGACAATGTTAAGATAGAATTAAGTCCTTGAAGAAAGAGAAGAATGAGAACCAAAGAAAAATAAAAAGAGACCCTGAGGTGAGCCAGGCTGATCGCTTAGAACATTTTAAGTGCATTGATGAACCGGATACTTTCTCTCCACATCTGTTTATCCGTTTTATCTTTTCCAGATAATTCTTGAAAATTATTCCTTAGTTTTAAGCCCTCACAGTCACACATTTTTCTATGAATTTATAACTCTGGATGCTAAATCCATTGATCCAAGTTCCTCTTAGCAAGGCAGTCCAGCTACTGGAAATAAACTCCACCTGTTTCAGCTGTGAAACAAGGTTACCTGTGTGGTGTCTATTTTCCCCTTCAAACTGCTGTAAGTCACAGGTAATCGATAGAGAGCTGGAGGAAGATAATGTATTAAAGGTAAATCACACAATAGTTCTTGACACGTTTGCTTTATGTGGGACATGAGAACTCTCCTATTATTGATTACACATTTTTCTAATTGCTCAAAATTTGTTCTCCAAAATGCCAATGATCTTTCTTAGACTGGTGTCAAATGAAATAAATCTCTCCACCCATTAAGCCATTGACCAATGATAGATATAAACCCATAGCGGTGTATTTAAATGACACACCAGTTCATATAACTATTGATCATTTGTTATATATATGCTTCTGGATCAAGGATGAAGTCTGTGGGGAAAAGGACTAGAGTAGTGCATTGGAAAATCAGGTAAGAATGTTATATTGTTAGACTTTGTGGTTCCTAGATAATGTTTCAGAGGATATTAATAATAATACTAATATTATAACTGACACTAATAATAGAAATAATATAATAAAATAATAAGAACTATGTCCATCAGTCAGAAAAACAGAAACCACTACATATTTCAAGTGCAAAGGGATTTATTTAATGCACACAGTATTAGTTATGAAGTTTTTGCCTTGAACCACTGCTGTTACCACTCTACTGGCCTCATTAGGAAAAACACTGCCCTTCCCCTTTCTTTCCATGCTTAACATGAATAACTCGCCCCAGTCATGGAACAGACCCATTGTTTACGTTCCTACCACACAGCTAAAGATGAGGAGGTATCACTTGGCTGGATTTTACTGAAGGCTGGAGCTACAGAAAGGTTATCAAAACACAGAATAAATTACAATTACAATAAAATAAGGGTACTTTTAGAGTGCACCAGTGTGGGCCCATCCTTGAAGAGTCCCAGTCCACAGGGCACCTCCAGGCCTTGCTTCCAACCTGCCTCTAAAGGGCTAAGGCCAAGTTACTCTTACCACAGGGCATGTTTTTGAGTCTACTTATATCCATCAGAGTCCTGGCCCACTGCCTAAGCTCCAGTTAAAGAAGTCCCTCTCTCACCCTAATGTAAGACTGAATTTCCCAGATTTTATTTCCTTTCCCTTATTAAGAAAAAGTATCCCAAACATGGGATACAAAGGATGACTTCACGTCCTGTCCATGACATACTAGAACACAAATGGGTCTACTACAAACTTATCTGATTCTCTAAGAGGATTTAGTTTTGTTGGATTTATTATTTACTATTGATAAAGTTCCTGACTCTGTGCAGTTAGATGTAACCTTTAGAAGACTGTTAAATTGCAAATGATTTTTGCTCAGTTGAGATACAAATGATTTCTGTCTGATAGAAAAGATAACCCCAAAGGTTATGTTTTATGGTCCTGGAGGATATTAAACAGTTTTGTATTTCATTTAGCAGTGTCATTTCAGCATTTTTTTCTTTCTTGGCTTAGTCCCTCATGAATGTTTTTGACGTGAGCTTACTTTATGTTTTTATGAGTTATATTTTTAACTTGTAGAAAATTACATTTTGATGCTCTGGCTTCTTCACAAGATTAGTAAAAATAGAAATGCCCACTTCCTTCAGAGCAAGACTCACCTTCAGATTTACACCTAACATTTGTGAGACCTGGAAAACATGATAAATGTAGGTCCATATACAATAAGATTAAATATTTAAAAGTTTTGATTTGGAGTTACAGGCTATTAAATGAAACCCAGTCTTCCTTTTTACCTTGACAAGCATCCCTTCATAGTGAATACATTGAAAAATATGCACTAAGCTTTGATAATTTTTATTACTGAAGGTCAGCAATATATCAAAAATGAACAAACTTAAATATGACACATGCTTGGTTATTCTATTGAAAGGAGGAAAGTATTTGGATGAATAATAAAGCAAAACAAATAATATATTATTATATATTTATTTCATATAACAATTTTCTAGCTTCCATGTCAGCAGAATTACTCATTATATGTTATAATCAAGGTTTTCAAATAATTTGTATTCTATTGACAATAACGCCAAATTAGACTTTTGTCAAATCATCACAGGGCTTAAATAGGATTTATCTGCCTTAATAACTTCAATTTGGAAAAAAAATTGTCTGGAATTGTTTATAAATTTGTAATGCACTTTGGCATTACTCTATGTCCAAACATTATCTTGGGGATAATATTTAAAAATTTAATACTTCACGGAAGCTATTACAAAAATATTTAATTTAATTATATAATTTTGTATTACCTACACCAAATTTTTACCATTTCATAATGCAACATCTAGAACTATACACGTTTCTTTGACTTCTTTCAGTGCGAAGATAGTATAAAGAAAATTTATTTATTTTTTATTTTTATTTATTTTTTTAAAAGAACTGGTCAGGGAGGCAGAAAAATGGATTTTTTATTTTATTTTTTTATAAAGATTTTATTTATTTATTTGATAGAGATAGAGAGAGGGAGAGCACAAGCAGGGGGAGCGGCAGGCAGAGGGAGAGGAAGAAGCAGGCTCCCCGCTGAGGAAGGAGCCCGACGTGGGGCTCTATCCCAGGACCCTGGGATCATCACCTGAGCCGAAGGCAGCCGCTTAACTGACTGAGCCACCCAGGCGCCCCTATAAAGAAAATTTAAAGTAGTAATATATGCCTCAGTTTGCTCAACCCTATTCCATTAAGACCATACTTTGAATTCATAATAGCTATACAGTAGTATCTATAGACATTAATTTCAGTATTATTTGTATATGGATCTTCTCCTTTATAGTTATGCAAATATTTTCATTTCCTTAATTTCTTCATATCTTATAAAAAATTCAGTTTTGTTGCGTATTTTTTTTAAGATTTTATTTATTTATTTGACACAGAGAGACACAGCTAGAGAGGGAACACAAGCAGGGGGAGTGGGAGAGGGAGAAACAGGCTTCTCGCTGAGCAGGGAGCCCGATGCGGGTCTCAATCCCAGGACCCTGAGATCATGACCTGAGCTGAAGGCAGATGCTTAACGACTGAGACACCCAGGCGCCCCTCTGTTGCATATTTTATATGCAGTTTTTTTCAATTAAAAAACTATTTTCTCTAAATTCTGAAATAGTGTATTTTAAGCTGTTTAAAATTGAGCATCCAACCTTAGGTTTGTTCACCTTTTTAAGTCTTTTCTAACATTATCAGTGTCAAGCAAGAGTTCATACCAAACAATTGTAGGTAGCACAAAATTAAAACTGTTTTCATTTCAGGTCAAAGACCATAATTCACTCTTTTGTTGTTGGTATTTGAAAGATTGTTTTAATATTTTAATGCCTTATCCAATTATTTACATTAATCCCAGTGGAGATTTTGGATTTATGATGCACATTTTCTGCAATTAATTTTGTGCATCACATATACAACAATTTTGAACATCACCTGTAAAAAAACTACAGATTCTAAAAATATTGATAAACATTGAAATCTCAAATTACTATCACAATCTAAAAATTTGATACTCTTTCAAAGGTCCAACTCCACATTTGTACACATCCCATGAGATTCTCAGACCTATTACAGAATTGGTCAAAGAAGATAGAAGAGTTTTTTGCTTAAGACAAATTCTTCATAATTTGGGTTTTCTGAGGGCAATGTATGAACTAAATCACTTCATTTAACAAGATAATAAATGTAATATTTTGGTGTAATTTTTGGATAACATATGGCATACAGAAGTTTTATGAATCTTTCCCAAACAGAGCAAGACCTTCAAGCATCCCCTTTTCTTAGCACTTCTAGAGTTCAGGGTCTGGTTTCACACATCACACCTAATTTGAAAGCCTTGTTGTTTTCCTTCACTTCCCTAGTGTGGCTTGTTTTAACACCATCTAGTAGACATTTTCATAGTGAGTCTGAGAGTGGTTATAGGGTGGGATTTGGCATTTATTTCACCAAATATTTCAAATAATTTTTACATTGTTGGCCTGGTTGAAGTCACTTTTTTTGTTTGTTTTTATTTGCTTGTTTGTTTGCAGTAGTTTCAGGTGGGCTCATTCATTAGCACAAAAAGTGATTCTGGGTGTTTGGCCCTAATTCTTGAATTTAGTAGTTTCCTGAGCTTGCCCTTGACATTATTAACTTGAATCATGTATTTTATTTTATGAGTCTTTTAATTCATTTAAGTAAGATAAAATAAAACATTTTAACTACTTTTTTGAAATTTCAATGATCTCTTACTAAGAGATTTTATTAGGCAACACTGCTGCGTACCTAAGAGAAGGAATTTGAGAAGTTGGTTAACTTGTCTTTTCTCTCACCTTTCGCCATTCTTCACCTCTTAAATAATCCCTATCTTCGGAAGTACTACGGTCTGCCTCAAACTTCGACAGCAACACAGCACGTAAACCTCCACACCTACTAACTAACAGCAGTTGCCTTTGTTTTGAAGACACCAACACACAGGGCAAGAGATGCCGAGCCTTTCCCGACCAAGGTTTGTGATATGTGGATCCCTGGAAGGTGCTGGGCACATCATTTAATTCTTGGTTAAAGATCAGATATGCCTTACCTCAAGTGATTGAGACTCACCTCTTTTTATTTTATGAGTAACTTCCCAAAGAAGAATATATAATCTTTATAAAGACAACTACTTTGCCATTGCAGGGCATCCTGCTTTAACCATATTCAAGGCAAAACAAAACAAAACAGAGAGAGAGATTTTGGGCAAAGGAAAGAACAAGTATTCAGAAATAGAGCTCTGATTTAAAGGATCCAAATAATTGCCCCAGTTTCCTTTAGGAACAAAGAACAGGAGGCAGAGAACTTGCTTTGTTCATGTGTAACTGAAGAGCCTAATAAGGTGTCTCCCTTCCCCAACAAAGCATCTGTGCTTTAAAGGACTATTTGAATTCTACCCTTTTCTCCCAAGTTTCTTTCCATGGTCTCTTTTTCTAATTTTATCTGACCTCAAAATACAGGAATAATATTTTTCCAAGTTGAGATCTAAAATGATTAATAAGTAATTTTTTTCAAGACATCCATTCATCCACATAAACATACTGTATACTGCATCTATTTCATTTCAGCCACTGTTCTAGTTGCTGGGAGTAAAAATTCACAGTCGATGATTTTGGTCATTTAAAGGATACCTGCCATTGCCTGGCTTATTTATTTATCCAAGTGAAAACATTTCTGTAGGCAAGGTGCCTTGGGAGCGCAGAAGGGATCTATTAGACAGAAGACATAGCATCCGTTCCCAGTGCTATTTCTCCAGAGTAATGAGAATTAAATTCAATTCCCCATATTAATCTGCATTCATTTTATGATTGTTGATGACCTTGAACCCATGAATAACCACAATTCAACTGAGGGATTGGAGAACCCAGCTGAGACTCCTCTCCAATAATGCATTGAAGCCAAGAAAAAATAGATCACAGCCACATTTTTACAAATCCCCACAACTGTCCCCTTTGCATACAACTGCTTTTTCTGCTGGAGGGATCAATGGATTATCTGTTGTTTCTGATAACTTGTATCATTGTTCATCTCTATTTATGGGTAAAATGGTGGATTGAAAAATAGCATAATTAAGATGGAAGATAACACAATGTCTTTTAGGTATTAATGAAAAGAATATAATTTGTTAACTCTATATAGCCATTGACTTAACCACTTATAGTTGTAACACAAGTAAAAAGGTCTAGGTATATTTCTGAGTTTAGGCTCAACAGCCCCCCCAAAAATGCTGTGAATGCTGGCCCATGAGGACTTACTAGAGTGATCAAAAATAATGAACTCAAGAGGAAAAAATCAATAGCATTTATTTTGAATCATCTGAATCAGAGGATGTGGTAAATCACTGATTCCTTTTTTTGACCATATATTGAAAGTATCTCTGAAATTTTATTTACATGAAAGCATAAAAATCTTATTAAACATTCATGCTATAGCTCCTCAACAGCAATTAATACTAAACTTACTTATATATGTAAAGTCTTGTCGACCACTTTGTCTATACTCTGTTAGTTTTTCTAAACGACTCTTTCTATAGGTATCTCTCTATACCTCTTCAAGTAGCCCAAAACATGTTCACATATATTATGCCATTTATCTTCATAATAGCCCCTATGAGATATGGTGGGGGGAGGGGGGTGTATTATTATCACCTCCTTGGAAATAGGGAGGTGAGGGAACAATAGGTTAAATGAATAGAGGCAAAGCATAAATTGATTTATAGCTTCAAAGTCCTGCAAAATAAAATCATGCTTAGTTTACAATTTATTTTCAGAGATAATGGTTTCCCAGGTGTTTTAAAGACAATATTTATTGCCTTAGACTTTATCTGATAATTATAAAATGTAGTGGTTTTTCAATTACCCTAGAGGCTCATACTTTATTTCTGGAGGTATATTCCACATAAGAAGATAATGCCTGAATGATGTGTATCTAAATATTATTAAGATTTTGGTCAATAACTAACATATGAAGAAAATTCAACACTTTCCACTTATGCATGAACACTTGAGTAATTAACGTACAGATAAATGTCGAAAATGCAATTCACATTTCCTGTTACGGCTTTACTATTCTAAACATACCTGACATAATCATTCACTTTCAAATTTTTCATATTGAGAGATTTCATGAGGATGTAAACGGCTAATATATAATTTAGATCACTTTTATAACCTTGGTTCAAATAAAAATACAGGGAAGAACATTCCAATATGCTTTAGTTACAAAAAGAAACAACAAAAACCCAGATAATAAATAAGACAATCTCTAAACCTTGCCTTAATAGCCAGTCTGCGCTTGTGAGGCAACCCTTGGGGAATGGTTTAATTTATGTCCTAGCCTAAGGGGGTATGCCACAAAGGCTCTCCACCTCTGTTCCAGTATTTGACTCTTCCCTTCATCTCTTCTCAGTATTGACCTTATTTTTTCTTTGTTGATCTTACCATATAAAAAGCTTAAAAATAAGTCGGAGGCAAGATGACAGAACCCTTTGTTTACTTTCTTTCTTTGTTCTTTCTGCTCTTTCCTTATATATATATATTTTTTTTTTAGTGAAAGAGGTTATGTACATATACTTTGAATATGGTTACATTATAGGATTTTCCATCTCCTAAGTATAGTTTCTAGAAGGAAATTCAGTCAATAGGCACCTTTAGCCCCTTATGAGCTTGCATTTACTTCTTTTGTGGGGATGTGCACACTGCTCTTCTGTACTGATCAACCCTAACTACAGCCATGCAGCCTCCATGTCTATATCCCAGTAAGAGCTGCAGAAGACTTGAACATAAATGAAGAGTGCTTATCGAAGGCAGAGGTTGATGCCCTGGTAAAGTGGCCCACGCAGAAATGGAGGGGCACCTGGAAGGAGGAAATACATGCATGGTATCTAGTACATTGCCTGAGTAGCACATCGAAAGCACTAAGTAAACCTTGGTTACCTTTTTCTTCCTTCCTTCAGATTGTGGGCATCAGGTAAACCATTGTCCCGTGTATGGAATATCATCCTCTGCAATGAGCCTGTGTGAAAAGCTCAGAGGGGGAATTTTTAGCTCTCTGCCCATTGAAGCTTAATAACCGCCTTCCTAGATGTCAATGACTCAAATTCACTGGGTGCATCAGGTTGTGTTGACCATTTAATCCACACGCTGTTAGTTTTTCTAAATGACTGTTTCATTTACTGTCAATGCAGAACAAAATATCTTTGGTACTCCAAGGCACTTGAACTTCTTCTCACTGACTCTTTTTAAAATCTGGTTGTGATAAGAATAATTCTCCTTTTCATATCTGTCAATAAAAACACTGTGATAAAAATGAGAGGGTTTAGTGAACATAATACTGATGGTATTTTCAAATCTGAATCGCACTGGCTTTCCACGTCTCCATGCCTGGAGCATTGCTCTGAGCCAAATGCAGAGAATCAGATGGCAGCGTGAATCACCACATTCATAAACCAATCTTGTTGTGATGGAAACTGTTTTGACTGGATTTGGACCGGGCCTGAACGTTGGAAGGGGAAATGGTGTGAGTGGCAAAACAGAGGAAGCAGAACGGGTTCTCTGGGACCAAATTGGTCATAGTTCTTCCCAAACTTCACTAATATTTTTGAGGGCAATTGTCTTTGGCTACTTTTGTTTTTTGTTTTGAACAGCACGTGGTGGAGTGTGAGCTCACCCAGAAAAGCACACTGCTAGGTGTTAAGTCACACTAATAAGGTAAGGAGTCTCTCCTGACCACCTGATCTAAAGTGACCCATTCACCAGGCACTGCCTAGCCTGTCACCCTGTTTAATTTGATATGTAGCCCTGTTTTATATGTAACTCTGTTTAATTTAATGTGTAGCCCTGTTTAATTTTATATGTAGCTCTATTTGATGGCTTCTAGCTCATTTGCTTTCCTGTTTATTCTCTGGTGTCCCCATGAGGGCAGGGACCCCAGCACATGGTAAGCTGTCTGAAGTACTATTGCCATAAAGTAAATGTTTATTCTGTGAATAAATACAGGAAGAATGGTACAGTTTTTAAGGGTTTCCTCTTCAGGAAAGTAATGATTGTTGTCAGGCTTCCTTCCTTTCCACCTTTCCTTCATTCTGTGTATGTGTGCACGTGTGTGTCCCTCTTTTTTTTTTTTTTCCTTTCTTTTCTTTTATCTTCACCCAATGTCTGATACGGGACAAGAATATTGCTAAGAATTTGTGGTTATAAAGATAAAAAGATAGGGCGTTAACAATGCCTGAGTATGTTACTCAGGTCATAGATCTCGGGTTCTTTTATGTTTGAGGATAACAATGACAAGACACATTCACATATACTCATTTTAGTTTAAGAACACGAGGCTATTTATTGTTAGCTTTCACTGAGGGCACACTGTACGAGCTTTCCTAACAGAAGGAACAGGAATTATTGTGTATCTTAACAGGCTGTGAGCCACCATTGTATTGTCATCATCTTGCTAGCGAAGAGATGGTAGCTTCATCAGCAAGCCCCAGCAGCCAGAAAGCAAGCAAAGAGTTTGTGTGGCTCCATCAAGCTGTCCCCAAAAGGAGGCCTAGTACCCCCACTTTTTAAGTAGCCAAGCTATTGAAACTCTGGTTGTTCTGTCAACACCAGAGATGCTCAGCTGACTCACTTCAGTTCTTCCCGGTCAATAACACTATTTAAATGCAAATCGACATGTACATCACCATCGCAAATTATTTTCATTTTAGGACCTAAAAACTTTTCAAATTTTGTTTGGTGACCAACTAGAGAGTCTCAGCAACAGGTAAATGTTGTCCAATAAACCATACCTAGAATATTCCCCCCATCTTTTCTGGTCATAAGCACAAATCCTATGTAAAAGAATTTACAATATTAAAGGTAGAACAACAAAAAAATGAGAAGCTATAAAAATACATAAAATTACAATGTGCTTATTTAATATGTTTGGATAATGCCTAGTAGTCAAAGCTTTCTATTGAGTCTCTTCCAAGGACAAACTTACTTAATCTTCACAAAGGCCTATGACAGAAGCATACTTTACTAACACAAATGTGCAAGAAGCAATGCCAGTAGAGATGACATTCTATCCAAGTCTTCCTGAAGAAATCAAATCAGTGGAAGGTGACTGAGATAAGGAGGTAAGACCTGAAGAATGATTAGGAGTGTGCTAGTCATCTAAGCATCCCAGTCAGATGGAAAAACACAATGTTAGGGAAAGATACAGTTTGGAGGAAATGGAGGGAACTAAGACTTAATAGGTTCAAGGAATCAAAGCACGAAGTGCCTTTTGAACCATGCTAAAAAGTAGAGATTTCACAGTGTAAGTGATAGGGAACCATTGAAGAATTATGAGCAAGACATGACTATATTATTTGCTCATGAAAAAAACAAAACAGGAGTGCCTGGGTGGCTCAGTTACATAAAGCCTTGAACATAGTATGCACTAAAAATACCCTTAGTGTTATGTAAAATGTATCGTACAGTATCTGGCATGTAGCTTGTTCTCAGAAAGTGGTCTTTACACATGTATTTATAGATAACAACATCTTTATCAATGTATTTCTCTACATGTCTTGGTTGTAGTACCAAAATGTATTATAAAAGAAGAAATTGGACGACTGGCTGAAAACAAAATGAGCAGAAAAATAACACTCCAAGGACTCTTTTTCAAAGCTGAAAGCCGAAAACGAATACTATCTCTCCATGCGTTCCCATAAAGTCTCATAAGGAACCAGAGCCCTTCCATAACAAATTAGAGAAAGTCCCACATGAGGTCCATGAAGACACATCTGATGAAAGCAGGAAGAAAATTCAGTGAGCTGTGATATTTCAAGAGCTAGGCAATGGAGCTCATTATCCCACAGGCATTAAGGTGGTGACCTCAGCATAAAGCACCAGTAGGAAACTTTCCTTCTTTCATAGACAATCTGGATGAAGCTACAGCAATACCAAGGTGAGGGAGATGGCAGCATGAGAAAGCTTCTTATAATAGTTAATGTTTAGGGACGCCTGGGTGGCTCAGTCGGTTAAGCATCTGCCTTCGGCTCAGGTCATGATACCGGGGTCCTGGGATCGAGCCCCACATCGGTCTTCCTGCTCAGCGGAGAGCCTGCTTCTCCCTCTCCCTCTGTCTGCTGCTCCCCCTGCTTGTGTTCCCTCTCTCTGTGTCAAATAAATAAATAAATAAATAAATAAATCTTCAAAAAAAATAGTTAATGTTTAACATAAACTCTCTTAGGGGCACCTGGGTGGCTCAGTCAGTTAAGTGTCTGACTCTTGACTTTGGCTCAGGTCATGATCTCAGGGTCCTGAAATGGAGCCCCAGGCTGGGCTTCACACTCAGTGGGGAGTCTGCTTGAAGATGCTCTCCCTCTGCCCCTCCTCCTTCCCCCTGCTCTCAAGAGCTCTCTCTCGCTCACTCTCTTTCTCTAAAATAAATAAATAAACCTTTAAAAAATAAAATAAAAATCCCTTAAATGTGTGGATAGAATTTTGATTCCGTAGGACTTAAAAATATGTGTGTGGTAAAGCCTCCAACATAAATATATCAAGTTTCAATAAGAAAAAAACACAAAAATGACTCCAAGTAACCCAAGAAGGAAGAGATTTTTTTTTTTTTTTTTTAAGATTTTATTTATTTTGACAGAGAGACAGCGAGAGAGAGAACACAAGCAGGGGGAGTGGGAGAGGGAGAAGCAGGCTTCCCGCAGAGCAGGGAGCCCGATGCGGGGCTTGATCCCAGGATGCTGGGATCATGACCTGAGCTGAGGGCAGACACTTAATGACTGAGCCACCCAGGCGCCCCAAGAAGGAAGAGATTTAATACAAGGAATTCAAAACTTGGAAAACCATTGGGTATGTTGGAAGAGTAAAGATCAGGAAAAGCCTCTAACTCTCAGGTTCGCTGCTAGCTTTCTGAGACTCAAGCAACTTCAAGAAGTGTAGGGACTCGCTCTGTATGTTTATAGCTGTCTCTAGCCTCAAAGCAGATAATTTGTGGGAGAATTCTCAGACACTATTGTAAAACTTCATATCTGCTGAAGCTCACTATGTATCCCACTGTCAATTCAGGAGCAATGGTTTGTATTTCTCACAGAAGGGCGTTTTATCAGTAATTCTAGGCCACAATCCAATTGGCCTAGTCAGAGAATACAATGATTCAGGAATGTTGCTAAATTGCCAACAATCAGAGATAATAATGAACAGTAACTTGTATACTGATCCAGCTTAGTGTGACAAAGACATTCATAAGATTTTTAACCTCTGTGTGTGTATATTTTATTTTGTTAAAGAAGGATGAGGTTTATTTATATAGGTATGTATTACCATATGACACAGCAATTCCACTCCTAGGTATGTATCCAGGACAATTGAAAACATATGTCCACACAAAAACTTGAATATGAATGTTTATGGCAGCATTATTCATAATAGCCAAACTGTGGAAATAATCTACATTATCAGTCAACTGATGGATAAACAAATACGGTATATCCATACAGTCCTATTTGTCCACAAAGAGGGTAAAGTATTGATACATGCTACAAGATGGATGAATCTTGAAAATATCATGAAACTAGATGAAACAGACTACAGGGGTGACTGGGTGGCTCAGTTGTTAAGCATCTGCCTTCAGCTCAGGTCATGATCCCGGGGTCCTGGGATCGAGCCCCACAACAGGCTCCCCGCTTGGCAGGAAGCCTGCTTCTCCCTCTCCTGTTCCCCTTGCTTCTGTTCCCTCTCTCGCTGTGTCTCTCTCTGTCAAATAAATAAAATCTTAAAAAAAAAAAAGATGGAACAGACTACATATTATATGATTACATGTATCTGAAATGTACAGAACAAACAAATCCATAGAGACAGAAAGTAGACGGTGATTCCTAAGGACTGAGATAAAGGAGGAATGAGTAATGACTGAAACAGGGTTTCTTAGGGGGTGATGAAATATTCTAAAATTAGACAGCAGCGAATATACTAAAAACTACTGAACTGTATAAATGGCTGAATTTTATGGTATGTGAATTATATCTCAATAAAACTAATTTATAAAATAGCAGAGCTGAAATCTGAAAAACAAAACCAAAAAAACCCACCTAACAATAAAATGCATGCCACTTAACTCTTATGTGGACAGTTACTTAGAAGTATAATGTTTAAAAATATAAACCATAAAACAATGAAATGAGATTTTTTTAAATTCATAGATGTATAAAATGAGGAGGGATTTAGAGTGGTTTATGAATTAGGTCATAAATTACCAGAAGGTAAGGAGCATTTATGCTTTGTACTGTAGTTAACATGGTGCCAATCCTACTATATGGCAGATGCTTACTACATACTTTTAATGGTACTTCTCTCAATTCCCCTCCAGTATTGCAATATTAAGAACGTGTAATTCTGGGCACCTGGGTGGCTCAGTTGGTTAAGTGTCTAATACTTTAGACTCAGTAAAATTAAAGAATCTGGAAATATATTCTGATTTTTAAAAATCTGTTAGATGTATATTCCCAAAAATAAAAATAATAAAATGTGAAATTTAAAATGCCAAAAACTATTAAATAATGTAAAATTGGGAAAAATTTGGGGGGAAACATAAGTTTTTATATATATTGTATTTCAGTTGTAGCAAAGAAAACTATTTCTAAAACCAGTAATATTGTTCTAATCTATAACAGCAGCATGAAGATGACTAATTTTACTAGTAGAGAATGATATTAAATTATTCAAGAGAAGTACTTAAATTTTTTTGACAACAATGGCAACCTTGAAAATGAAAATAATTAATCAGCATGTGTGAGTTTTAAATATCTACACAAAGATGAACATTAGGCACATTTAACTTTCAAATAAAATCTATGATATTCCTGGCATTTGCACTGTAGCAAAATGTTATTTTTCTTTTTTTTTTAAAGATTTTATTTATTTATTTGAGAGAGAGAGAATGAGAGACAGAGAGCATGAGAGGGAGGAGGGTCAGAGGGAGAAGCAGACTCCCTGCCGAGCAGGGAGCCCGATGCGGGACTTGATCCCGGGACTCCAGGATCATGACCTGAGCCGAAGGCAGTTGCTTAACCAACTGAGCCACCCAGGCGCCCAAAATGTTATTTTTCTTATATACAAGTCGTAAATGCTTTTCAGCACTGGGGATGTTTTCCCTCTCATGGTTGTTAATTGAAAAAGAAGAGTAATTACAGTCGATAAAATAACTCACGAATGGATTATCCTAGCATTCTATATAATCGTTGCTTTTTTTTCCCCCTTTGCCTTATCTGTACTTATCCCTCATCTTCATTATCTCTCTAAAATTCATTTTTAAGTTCTCATTTCTATCTTATGATCCTATCTTGCTTCCTTTCACTGTTTTACATGATTACTTGTTCTTTTTACATAATACTCCTACTCTTAGATATCACTTTTATTCATCTGATTTGTTTTATACATCTGCTTATTAGATATGAAAATATTTTCCTTTTCTCCCAATTTTCAGTTTTTCTAAAGCACTAATTCGTACAAATCGAAAACCTATAGCCAGTCTTTAAAGTTAAACCCATTAAAAAGATTACTAGTAGCAGTTTTGGGTTTTTGGTTTTGGGTTTGTTTTTGTTTTGTTTTGTTTTGTTTTCTTACCAGGGTTCTTTAAATTTTCTACCTCTCCACAGGAATCTTAATCATCTTTACAACCCATAGGTTTTTGGAATTTACTACACTTCTGACATCCTCTTTGGATCTGGTTGACAAGAATCAACAAGTATCCTAAATACCTTCATATGACACGTAATGTGCCAGAAGTTGGCAAGTGATCTCCTTGGAAATTCTGGGGCCTGCTATCTCAGTGAAGTTTCTAAAGTGCCAATGGCCTCTGTTATCTTAACATATTCCCTCCAAAGTAAAAGTTAAGCTGTTACCCCATGTACTCCCCTATCATTGAGAACAAAAGCCCCTCTAGATTCTGCAGTTACAAGCATTGCCACTTCTCCCTCAGCCTACACCTGTGACCTCATGGACAGTTTCTTTTTTTTTCTTTTTCTTTCTTTCTTTTTTTTTTTTTTTTTAGTGGGGAGAGAGAGCTGCAAGGGGGGGGGGGGGGGGGGGGGGGAAGGGGCAGAGGGAAAGAGAATCCCAAGCAGGCTCCATGCTCAGTGGCGGAGCCCAATGTGGGGCTCAATCCCATGACCCAAGTGCCCCATGGAGAGTTTCTTATAACCAATTTTATGAGAAAGAAAAATTTCAAGGCTGGTTTACACAGAAAAAAGAGATTTGCAGCCTGTCAGAACTACACAACTATAGCAGAACAACTCCACTCAGTTGGGGTCCTAGAAGGCTGGGAAAGAGAAATCTTCCTAGTAGACAGAACCTTGAGCCGTGCATTTAGTGTTTCACTTTGCTGGTCATGGAAATGACCAGATAGATGGATATATACCAATTAATAGATGATTTTAATGGATTGACTAAATAGCGATGAATATGGAAGGAACATGACTAGAACATTGGTGACCAGGAAGTCAGAGGAGGAGGTAAATGAAAGAGCAACAGAAGAGGACATTCTAGGTCATTACTTAGTGTACGGGTATTTGTATCCCCTATATACACTGCCTCACCAAAGGGCATACACTGCAGAGGAAATTCTCGGTAATCACATAGACAAGATGATTTTGATCTGTGCATGTGAATCACTATCTTTCGAAAACTACTCCAATGTTTGCTCAATAAATGAAAAAAACAAAGTATTCAAAGTAGCACAGATGGAAGTCATCCAAAAGTTAAGCCATATGAGTGGACCTTCTCTAAGGCTAATCCAGCCAGTGAATACCATTATGAGTACCCAGTTTGTCAAGGGCTGAGATGAAAGTTGAGTCCCCAGTACTGCACCATTCTCTACCATCAGCCAGTCACATGGTGGCAAGTGGATACATTGAATTTTTATATCTCATTAAGGGTAGCAATTTGAGCTCTGTGGAATAGACACTATGGGTATAGATTCTCCTTCCTAGTCCCATAAACTTTGCTAGCAGCATCAACCTTGGACTTCCTATCATAGGATCCATTGTTTCTGTCATAGGAAACATTGTTTCTGACCAAGGAACTGATTTACTGTGTATAAGTGAGGTAATATACTAATACCTAGAGGATTCACGGGTTTTACCAGGTACCCAATCACCTAGAAGTATAATGAGAATACAAGAGTCTGGAACTAAGGAAGTAAGTGGGAGTGGCTCCTTTCATTCCTAATGTCCCAATTCCTGTCCTAATAACTTCAGCTCCCAGTCCTAAGGGAGGAATGCTTCTACCATAGGACACATGAAATTTCTACGAAACTGGATGATGAGATGCCAATGAACCAACAGGCAAAGAAGAGAGAGGTTCACTAAACAGTTTGGAGTGAATGGTCTTGATTATTAAGGAAAAATAAGATCTCTGCTACACAGTGGGGTGGCATGCAAAACAGAAGGGATTTTTCTAGGACATTCCTACTGCTTTCATCTGCGGGAGGAGACACTGATGGAGGCCTGTAGCAACGTTAATGCAGGTGGGACCACTAAGGTTTAGGGCAACTCACCAGGTAAAGAACTATAAGCAGTTGAAGTGCCAACTGAGCACAATGGTTACAAAACAGTTACCACAAAAAGAAAGTTATTAAAATCAATTATTGGTTCCTATCTAGGTGCAGAAGTCACTATAGTGCCCAGACATAGTTTCTTACCTGATTCACTATGAATATACTTGTGTATATTTACCTATATTATTTTTTCCTTTCTTCTACTGTTTTTTTTTTAAGTGATCAGGGTGTGCATGTATGTTTTTTTTGTATTTTATTTATTTATGTTATGTTAGTCACCATACATTACATCATTAGTTTTTGATGTAGTGTTCCATGATTCATTGTTTGCGTATAACACCTAGTGCTCCATTCAGTACGTGCCCTCCTTAATACCCATCACCAGGCTAACCCATCCTCCCACCCCCCTCCCCTCTAGAACCCTCAGTTTGTTTCTCAGAGTCCATAATCTCTCATGGTTCATCTCCCCCTCCAATTTCCCCCCCTTCATTTTTCCCTTCCTATCTTTTTTTTTTTTTAAACATATAATGTATTATTTGTTTCAGAGGTACAGGTCTGATTCATCAGTCTTACACAATTCACAGCGCTCACTGTTTTGTATAAAGCATTTTGGTGGTGGCTAATTTTAAAATTTGTTGTTTAGATTAAAGTTTATCCAAAAGTTGTCATGACCAATCTAGAAAGATAAGAAACATCACTCTGATTTGGATAAAGTAACTGGTGGAATTTGGCATCTTTCCTTTATAAGAAGAGAGTGAGCACACCTGTATTTGAATAAGAAATAATTTCAATATGTTAGATTTAAGAATTCTGCTACTTTTGTTTTTCGTTTTAAATTTAAAGATAGGTAAAAGGGTCCAAATGGTTGCTAATGGTCAAAGGAGTGACTTGCATATTACTTTTCCAAGAACAACCAGCATGCACTTTTTTTTCCTTGCTGTCCTCATATCATAGTGACTGAGAGTCTAGGAAATGCATTTCCCAGAATCCTTTGCCAGCAGCCTTCTGGTTTAGAGTCCACCAAGCAGGGGTCACAATGTTTGAAAGAAGCTTCAACACATATGATTCTTTGCAACGCCTTTGGATCCCTGGAAATTGTTCACCTGGTGCTTTGGTGATCTGAGATCATTAGTGAAAATTTCCTGTGACTTCTGGAACTTTCTAATCCTCTCATGGCTGGTGATAAAAGTGAGTAATATTGAGTAGTAGTGGGTGGTTTCCACAATCCCTGCTCCTCCAGGCCTTCTTATGTATTTTTAAGTCACTAGTTCACTGCACTAAATTTCTTCCTGCTTGAAATAGCAGAGTAGTTTCTTTATTTTTCTGACTGAACCCTGACTGATATCACAGAATTGCTTAAATCAATCTTGAAAATTTGAGATTTGGCAACACTGCTTGTTTCAGCCTAAATTTTTTCAATGAAAATTTTATCAACTCTTAGCATACTGAGCAAAATCCTTAAACAGGCTTTACAGGGTAAGAAATGAAAACACTATTGATTTTGGGAGAAGAACATGCCAAATCTATGATACTCTGTAATATAATTATATTGAACTAACATTTCTTGAATGTTTAGCTTGTGCTAGGCTCTGTTCTGAAAACTTTACATATCTTATCTCATTTAATCCTCACATCAACTCTATGAGGTAGACACTATTAGTACTCCTATTTTAAAGATGTAAAAAGAAAGGCTCAGAGAGGTAGCTGGTCTAACAGGGCATAGCTCGAAAATGGTAGAGACTGCATTTATATTCCAGGCTTTCTGACTCCAGAGACCTTACTCAAACATTTTAATGTGCTGCTTTGTAATGAAATAAATAAAGGTTAATCCAAAGAGGCATAGTCAATAAAAATGGTGAAAATGAACAATGTAGACGAGCATAGGTTTTATATAAATTAAAATGTTTTTAGAGGTTGCCTATGTGACATGAATGTGCTCCTTTCTCTGTCTGTCTTTCTGTGGGCCAAAACTTCCACTGCTATTCTGGTACTGACTATTGGTCAAAAAATGATGATGATGGCTATGTTAATAGCGCACACCTAGTGTGCAGGTATTGACCAGGCACTGTACCAGACACTTCACAAATGTATTTCATTCCATCCTCACCAGAATCTTATTATTGCCACATTTTACAGACTGGAAAATTGAGGCTTAGGTGAGTAAAGGATTGTCCCACGAAGGTGACAGCATAAATAATAACCTCATCTACTTGCTTTGGAGCCTGGCTCTTAGCCATCATGTTTTGGAAGCCACCACTATGAAGGAAATACATTCATGTTCCTTGGAGAGAGCCCTGATATCTTAAAGGCATTGGAGAAATTCAAATTTAAACTTCTTTCTCTCTTCTTCTCTCTATAAATACCTCTGTGAAAATAAACTCATGCCCAGGACCTAAATTAAACTAAAGTGGCAAAGAAAATGAGAACACTAGCCTAAAAGAAAATCTATTTTCTGCTTTGCGGATAGTGGATTTTTATGAGACTCTGCTTCTCAAGGAGAATTCTGGATTTACTTCCTGCAGGTGGAAACTTTTATTCTCTAAGTTTAAAAGAAAGTGGAACTAACCAGGAGGAAGAAAGGCTGCATCCATAGAAGGCAGAGCTTTGCCGATATCTTGATGTTTGAGGCCACCAGAAGACATTTATTTCCCTTTTCATTACTCTCTTTCTCAAGTGATGTGAACACCTAATTTTGCGTTGGTGAGGGGAGGAAACCTGGATCGAAGGCCTTTGAGAACGGAGGCTCCAGAACTCCAAGAGGAAAGGAGGATTAATAAAGTATTTCAGCGGACTGACACACCATATATTGATTGCCCTGTGTTTCAGTTTGATCTTCATCAGACACATCAGCTGGAGAACAGCCCTGTACCCATCAGGCGCCAGCCTTAATATGATCCAGATTTCACGTTCATCGTAGCTCTGAAAAATACATTGCTTCTCTCAGAGGCAGTTACCTGCCAGGTGCCTCATTATGTGTTCTCACAGCACCCTATTAAACTTTGGGGCACTAACCACAGTTGTGATGTATTTGTAAAATTATTGTTTTTATAATTGTCTTCTACATCGTCCTGGAGATTATGTTATATTGTAGACTAAAGAAGTTGGCTTAGTTGTAATTATTGTTAAATTAACAATCAAAGTCTCTAGCCACAAGGTTAGAAAAAAATAATAAGGAGCACTTTTTCAGGAGATAAACTAGTGAACATAGTTTTATATTTTAGAAATTTGTTGGATATATCACTCCGCAGGAAAATAACCTCAGGTCTAGAGCAGGCTTTGCCAGTAATTCTAATTCTGTCGACACATGAATATTTGGGGTAACAGCTGTCAAATCATTGGGTGAAATATAAATTTAGTTTGCAGACACTTACTGCATGTAGATTACATTATGGTTTAAGTATCGCGAATTTTAGGCTTGGAAGCAACTCCAAATATAGTCAAATACCCTAATTTTACAAGTGAACATGGTATGTGCTCAAAGTCATAGTTACTCAGTTTCAAAGCTGAATTTAAAAGGTATATTCTTATCAATATCCATACCCTTCCCAATAAACAAAAGACATTACTAAATTCCATAAATCTACATCAGCCAGCGAGTGTCCTCTGTTGTGAGCTATAGAAATGGACTCAGGTTAACTTTAGCAGAAATGGGATTTGCAGAGTAATTTCAGGAATTGTAAAATAAAAGCCCTGTGAATTAGGCATCAGTTGGGTCAACCAAGAGGCAGACTTTGGTCAGACCTCCATCAACTTTCTGACTATAATAAACTCCTTCTTACTGACAGACTGTAGTGGTAATGTGGGATACTGGGAGCTAACTTGGCTCAGTGTACCAATTCTCTGAAATGTTTGGGCAAGTTACATGGGTTACGAGTCACAAGTCACTTCAGGGAAGCAAACAATTAAGCCCATGTCAGCTGACTGAACTATACTGAATCAGTAGTCTCAGGGAGATGTGTTCGTATTGATACCTTCAGCCCAATTTCAAATTCTATTACTCCCTTTTTGTTGAGCACTCTTAGAATCTATTTTCACTCATGTTCCCACACATTTACAGAGATAAATATCCAGGGTCTCCTGCGTGGCTCAGTCAGTTAAGCATCTGCCTTTGGCTCAGGTCATGATCCCAGGGTCCTGGGATCGAATCCCACATCGGGCTCCTTGCTCAGCAGAGAGTCTGCTTCTCCCTCTGCTTGTGCTCGCTCGTGCTCTCACTCTCTCTGACAAATTAAAAAATAAACTCTTAAAAAAAAAAGAAAAGAAAGAAATATCCATGTTCTGAAATCCTTTGAGCCTGTAGGAATCATGTTGGTATATGATTCTAACTGGAAACCTAAAGACCATGAAGGATGGACCATTGGATATGAAGGAAATTGGCTGCATTTTCTATTGTAATACTCTTATGCAGGGGAATTGTGGTGTTTTAGGCAAATGAGAAAGGGTTTCTTTATCTGGCAAGAGGAGTTTAGTGGAATTGGAGAATGAGTGTATTTCAAGTCCTCCAGAATCTCATTGTGTCTTCACTTTCTCAACCAATGCCAAAACTCATGAGCCAGAAATGTGAGTCTTATGTAATTTTAAATTTTCTGGTAGCTACCTTTTAAAAAGTTAAACAGATGAAATTGTCTTTATATTCTATTTAACCCAATATACCCCATATATTATCATTTCAACATAAAAACAGTATAAAAATTAATAATGAGACATTTTACATTCTTTTTTTTCTAAGCACTATGTCTTTAATATCTAGGGTTTAGCCATATGGGGCTAGTGGTCACCATAATGGACAACACAGGCTTTATTCTCTTTCTCTTAATTACAAGAAGCCACCCCACCCTACAGCCTTGAATTCCTCATGCTTTGTGTACCTTCCTTGCCAGATTTCTACCTGTTATAATTACAGGAGATTTTCACTCCCCATCCACACTCTTTAGCCCATAACCAATCCAAAAAATCTTATTTCTCTAAGCATCTGTTGTCAAAAGTCTATTCCCAAATACCAGTTTCTTCACCAGAGGTTTTGTCATAAGCTACTAATTCTGGAGAACCAAAGAAAAAAATATATTTTTCTGAATAAATAATGATTAGTTCAAAAGTGTATGGGAAAGCTGGAGAATCAGTCCCAGGAAATAAGCATACACTAAAAATTTAGTTAAGAATCAGGGAATATAGTCAAGTCCATGTGAAGGATGCTATCCTTGGCACTTCTATGAGACTCAATACAGCTACACTAACATCTCTAATGGTACCTGCATCTTTGCAGATTCCAGGTCAAAGGTGAAGAATTTCACTGGTTCAGTATCATGACGCTCTAGGGAGTCAAGGAGACGTGGTATCTGGATATTTGAACTTTTGTATTAGAAGATAGAACTCTGATCACTTGACTCAAGGGAATTCTTCCCAAACGAGCAGGGGAGTAGGATAGTGGATGGTAGGATAATGGGCAGTAAGATCAAGAAGGCAACTGTCTACTATAAAAACACCCAGGAAATAAATACGTGGAATAAGTGCATTTTCTAGTTTATGGCAATGAATATATGGAGGGTCATAAATATGCTCAATAAAAACTAAGGACTTACTATCTTCTTCGAAGTGAGAATTCCATTATTTTTTGTGATCAAATTTACGTTGTCAGGTATTTTAAATTTCAAAAATAATATTTCTGGTTTTAACAAGTCAAAAAAAATCATAATCCTTCCTGAGGTAGCCAGTGTTAACAGTTTGGAAGGTTTGTTCTGTGCCAGGATGAAATTTTAGAGACTTCTCTGACCAAATTATTTTGAAGCGATAATGAAAAGCCTCCATCAACTCTTTATATTTTTAATTTTGATGTTGTCTGAGTCTTAACATCCCTAAGAACAGGAATCATTTTAGTTCTGAGCACAACTTTAAAAAAAAAAAAGGCATAAAAAAAATCTCTGTTATGGAATCAAGGCAGTAGTATTCAACATTTAAATAGAAAAGGGAGACAGTCACAGAACTCACCATTTACATTAATTTCAATGTCACTATATTAGGATTTAAAATGCATTTTTATTGCCATTTGTCGTGTCATCAGTTTCAAAGTTAGAAAAATGATGTATACTATGGCCCAATCTTTCCCATGTTTCATTTTCTCTATGTAATGAAATGTGAGAATGGCAAGACGGTGAACTCTGTGGATCAAAGGACTGTGTAAAACCTCATCACAACCAACCAATAAAGCCTTTTTTTTTTTTAATTTATTTATTCATGAGAGTCAGAGAGAGAGATAGAGAGAGGCAGCGGCAGAGGGAGAAGCAGGCTCCCCGCCTAGCAGGGAGCCCGATGCGGGACTCGATCCCAGGACCCTGGGATTGTGACCTGAGCCGAAGGCAGATGCTTAACCATCTGAGCCACCCAGGCGTCCCAACCAATAAAGCCTTTTAATCAAGAATGTATACAGGACAGAGCACAGCTGAACTGTGGCTGGCAGACAGCAATGAACAACTAGGAAAATTTTAAAATGAGTTGCAATCTAATTTTGATTGACTCTAAATGGAGGCTGATACAAGGAAATTCAGGTGCTGAATGTTGTAGGGTGAGGTCTATTTTTCCTAATTTTCTCTGCTGATGCCTCCGTACACATTTCAGGTTAATCAGAAACATTCATTGATAACTAACAGAGTTCATAATTAGGACAATAATCCAGAGTCATAATGTAAAGATAAGTCTAACATTACAAACAAAAATCGGCTTTGATTTTACTCTATTCTTCTTTCCATATGTAATAATGAACACTTTAAGTGCCTACTAACGGCGCATACTGAGCACATAATATTAAGCCGTATAACTAGGTAATTAATTCAACTTCCTTATAATGACTTGAAATGCCAGTTTGGTAAATGTGTCCCGGCTGATTATATTGGAAGCAATTTGATGTAATCAGCCAGCTAAGTGATTTATCTCCACCTGGCATATGGCTACTTCCTTCATCCTGCATAGGCACTAGCGCCAAAATGAGCTTTGATTCGCGATTTGTGGCTTTGGTAGTGATGCCCTTACCTACTCGGTTATAATGGAACACTTGGCTTCATTAGACATTGAAGAGCATCAGAGGAAGCAATTTTACAGGGGGTCTTTATTTACCTAGTACTACGCATACCAGAAGATAGGGGAAAAAAACAATAGAGATGGAGCTGTCTTATATTTTTCAGGCTCTTATATTGTTCTCGGCAGTGAGTGGCAAGTCCCAGTGAAGAGGACTGAACGAGGCACAGCATCTGGAAACGGAGAAGCAAACTCTCACTAGCATATCTGATGCACTTTTCTAGCTTCTACTCTATCCCCACCCTTCATAGCAGGTACTCAGCTCATCATTTAAGATCTTCATTGTCAGTATGATTCCAGACGACTAAGAACTTCATTCTTATTTTCTATCTCAAGATTCTGCCAAATCTTATGGCTCTATACAACTGGATACTTATTATGTGGAAATACAGAAACTTATATAGACCAACTTTTGTTGGCACATCTTACCAAGAATATTATATGCCATATTGCATAATATAATAAAAGATGTTTTGCTTAAAAACATCCTCCATTACTTCCTGTAACACCCTTGACATTTTCTATATAGACATAATGTCTATTTCATTCTGGGTTTTGTTTTTTGTTTATTTAGCAGATATTTATTGAGAACTATGACATTCCAGAAACTATTCCAGTAGCAGTGATTAGAGCATTAACAAAGGCATATAATATCTCTGACATCATAAAACTTAAATTCTAGAAAGGGGAGGCAGACCGTAAACAAATAAATATGTAAAATATATCACAGGAAGATAAATGCTATGGAGTGAAATAAATCAGGGGAGGGAATATTGGAAGTGTATTTTTAAATAGGATGATTAGGGAAGGTCTTGCCAAGAAGATAACATTTGAGTTAAGACCTGAAAGAAGAGAAAGATAAAACTTTGTGTATATCACAATTAAGTTATTAGTAAGGATATTGGTCTGTGTGGCTGGTGGTGAACTACATAAAAATGCATTAATGTAGGTATCATAGAAATTATTAACACAATAACCGCAATGTTGCTAGAGTACTTTTGACAGAAGTATTTAGCTTACTCCCAGAAGTAGAATCCATTCAGCACCTTTAAACTATGAATCAAAAAACAATGGAAAGTTTGACTGAAAATTGTTAAATAAGAGTATAAAAAACCATTATGTTGTGCTCAAAATTGTATCCAAACTATAGTGTTAGAAATTAACCAAGCAAAATATAGCAACTTCTAAAGGTAATTATATATGATAGTTTGAAAAATGCATGCAATGTAATATTATGAGACAGGTTAGTCCTCATTAATATAAATCTACCACTAGAATTTTTAGAGACAATTTTGTTAGCGGGAGGAGAGACTGTACAACAGTGATGAATAATAAGCTTATATGTAGAAGGTTTACGGGTAACTTGGATAAGAGTAGATCTTGTGTATTGATCATTATTTAGAGCCCATCACTAAAAACATGAAAATTAGGAACTTCATAATACTTCTTTTTAAGAGATATTTTAAAACTTATACTAATAGATATTAACTTCCTTCCTCAATTTTTTTTCTTAAATTTAGATAGCCTTTCATTTTATATGTAAAAGCTAAAGGAGTCCAAGGCACCAGTTAGTTTGATCATATCATACATACAAATGAATCAGATCAAACTCATCAAAACAGTCACAGATTAGTTCAGTAGGTCATGTGAATAATTAATAAGTCCATAAAAAATAGACTAGTCTAGTGATTTACTTAGCTTTCTAAATATTGAAGACATTCAAATAGACAATTCACTGTTTTTCTTTAGTTTCATTTTATTTTTATTATTATCCTGCAAAATACCTTATAATCCAGCTACCACTCTTGATACAATTCCCTAGATATAAATTCAATTTAGTTTCTAAAATGTTAATCACACATTCTTTGAATAGACACAGGATACCTAAACGTTAATTAACTTAAAGTTAGATTAGTTGATGAAAAAGTTTAATTTAAAATTAACTTCAGTAGTGATGAGATGCTATAAAAAGTATATTCATATATTCAATGAGCAGACACTGTGGCAGAGAGAAGATCCTTTCTGCCACAGCAGATTTATTAAATCACTATAAATATTTAACAAATTCAATCTCCAAAAAATGTATCAGTGGCTTAGTTACTTATCTTTCCATTGCTCTCCTAGAAATCATAGAAAGCATCAAGGAGAATGGATGGAAAAAAAGAAGTTACAAATTATATTTTCTGCAAAACCATGCAGGATGGAAATTATATGTACATATAGCAAAAGCATGTGAGACTTGTGGAATCAGCGAGGGAAACTGCCGGGTACAGGGTGTCAGGGATGAATGGGGAGCTCTGATTGGCAAGTACCAGACATTAATGGAAAATAATATTTCTCAGAGGGAGAGAGTCCTACACACAGTAAGAATTTAGAAACTGAATTCAAAAAAATTCCCAAAGAGGGGCGCCTGGATGGCTCAGTCATTGGGCATCTGCCTTCCGCTCAGGTCGTGATCCCAGGGTCCTGGGATTGAGCCCCACATCGGGCTCCCTGCTTGGAGGGAAGCATGCTTCTCCCTCTCCCACTCTTCCTGCTTGTGTTCCCTCTCTCGCTGTCTCTCTCTCTGTCAAATAAATAAAGGAAATCTTTAAAAAAAAAATTCCCAAAGAAATTATTTGTTCAAATAGAAAATAAAATCTGCATTAATAAAATTCTTAGATATGAAGAAAAGAAAAATGAGAACTTGTAGGATAGACAGCCAAATATATACTTAGACGTAAAGAGACATGCTTTAAAGAAGGCATTTTGTTATTAAGAAAGCAGAAGAAATTAATATAAATTATTCAAATAAAGAATACAGAAGGGACAAAAATAGTTAACAGAGAGTATTGGAATGGAAATAAATGGGATCAAGGTAGAAAACTGATAATTTGTAAAATTTTAGGACAGAAACACAATTCATAAATTTAAAAATTGTGATTTCTATTGTACTTGTTTTTGCTTTTGCACATGTGTAAAAGGTGGGAATGAGGAGGAGGTATCATAAAATAGAATATAAACTCTCTGACAAATGTAATAAAAGAAAAAATAATTTTAGACATAAAACAGGAGAAAAAGAAGAAATATGAATTAGTTTTAAGAGACTGCTTTTCATAGACCTCCTAATAAATTTGAAAATATTAATGAAATAGATAATTTTCTGAAAAGTTTCCAATATTGACTCCAGAAGAAAAAATCCTGAGTAAAATAACCATGATAAAAATTAAAATTATGAAATGTATTAAAGAGCTTATTAAACTTACTAAGAATTCTTCGCTTAATGGCTTTATTGCAGATGTAACTGGTGCTATATAAACTAGCGAAGCTTAGAAAAATGGAAATAGTTTTTCTATCATCTTCAAAGTTAACATATGTACTTCTGAGATCAAAACACAGGAAAGAGCTCTCTCTCTCTTTCTCACTTAATGCAAACCTGCTTATGAATATGTAGAATAAAAAACTTTTGGAAATGATGAAAAATGGCAATAAGCTAATAACCCTCTACAACCTCATAGAGTTATTCACAGGAATTCAAGGATATATTAATATTAGGAAATATATCAATATATCATCAATGCATTATAAAAAAAATACAACCATTACAACAGATGACCAAAATAATAGATAATAAAATTATATACCTAGAAGGTGGTGAACAAGGGGGAAAATGAGGCAAAGGTGGTATCATACAAACCAGAGGAAAAATAGTCCCAATATCAGGGTGGGTGTTGTTGGTTCTAAGAGTTGGAATATGATGAGGATAGAAAGAAAGCCCCGCATTCAGTAAAATGAAAATCACTGTGACCTTGATAAAGAGAATTTCAGTGGAATGCAGGGAGCCAAAGGGAGAATAGAGAGGAAGAACACTGAGGAATTACAGATAAACTTAGGGGGTTTGGCTATAAGAACAACAACATATAAATAATTAGATCATGTGGCAAACAATCCAACGTCTTTAATATCAACATGAGAATGACTAGAATTTAAAAAATTGTGTACCCAACTAGTGAGTCTATTATTTAGGAAACTCATTCATTTTTTTTTCTTTTATTCACCAGTAACAGCTACAAAGTAGAAAGCACTGTGCCAAAGGATTTCAAGAACCGAATTCTAGTCTATTCATGAGGAGTTTGTATTCTAGTTTTGGAAGTTGAGAAAATTAAGATACAGAGGGAAGGTTTAGGGTGATAATAAATTTTTCTTCTGGAAAGAAAACACACAGTAGCAGAATATTTCCCATAATTTTTTTTTTTTTTTTTTGCAGGCCATAGCTTAAAGCAGATCACAACCAAAATGCATGCTAATACTTTTAAATTGCACTGTGTCTAGAAAATAAAGGTAGGGATATTTAAATATGTTACACCATGATAATGTGGAACACCTCGAAACAAAAGGCAATTATTTGGGTGCTTCAGGCAGTAATAAAATAAAACCATAAATCCTTCAAGGAAAACTGTTGGTTATTCAGAATTTCTGTTTGGATACCACAAATCTCATTGCCCTCTCTAAATAGGACCCGATTTTAGTAAAAGTTTTGGATAGTACAAGTGAGACAAAATCTTCAAATGCCGAGGAAAACAGAACTGGGCTAGCAAAACAAAAATTACAGAAGTTGGAAAATGAGTTATCAATCATTCAGATAATTGGTCCAAAACTATTTCTTATTTGTTAATTAATTACAAACGTGGATTGTAAGAAATTATTTACAAAGTACCTAACTTGTGTAAGTACCATTACATGCAATGGGAGGAATACATAAAGGAACAAGAGCAGTCTGCCTGCTTACATTTTATCCTCTAAATCTCCAGCATTTCTAGTAGTGTAGATCTCGGGGATGAATTATTTCAGTTTTGGTTTCTTTGAAAAACGTCTTTTTAAATCCTTGTCTGATTTCTTTTAGCACATTGAAGATGTCATTCCATTTTCTTCATCTTTTTTTCTAATGAAAAATTAGTCCACTTAATTCATACTACTGTCCCCCTGAATGTAATATATATTTTTGCCCTCTTGTTGCTTAAGACACTCTCTTTCTCTTTGATATTCATTTGTAGTTTAATTATGGGTTTCCTCGTGTACTTTCTTTGTATTTATCCTGTGTGAAGTTAGCTGAGCTTCTTGCTTGTCACCAAATTTTGTGAAAATTTTCTCCAAATATTTTCTGCTCTATTCTCCCTCTCTTTTCTTTCTAGAACTCTATTTGCAAATGACTTCCTGTTTATCACAGTTCAGTGAGACTCTGCTTTTTTTTGTTACAATTTTTCCCTCTGTCTTCAGATTGGATAATTTCAACTGATTTATGTTCAAGTTCACTGACACTTTCTTCTCTTGTCTCCAATCAAATGTTAATCCCATTGGACATGGTTCCTTTAAAGTCTTTGTCTGTTATTTCTAATATCTTGCTCATCTCAGGGGTTTTTCTATTGAACTCTTTAAAAAAAATTTCTTGACAATGATTTATATTTTCCTGCTTCTTTGAAATCTAATACTTTTTTTAAGATTTTATTTATTTATTTGAGAGAGAGAGACAGAGATAGAGAGAAGAAAGCATGAGCGGGGAGGAGAGGGAGAAGCCCTCTACCTCTACCCTTCCCCACTGAGCAGGGAGCCCAATGTGGGGCTCAATCCCAGGATCCTGGGTTCAAGACTTGAGCTGAAGGCAGATGCTTAACTGACTGAGCCACCCAGGCACCCCTGAAGTCTAGCACATTTTATTACATGTTAGACATTGTGGGGGGAAGTTGTAGAAACTGAATTCTATTATCTTTTTCTGAAAATGTTTATTTTTGTTCTAACAGACAGTTAAACTCCTGGACTTTGTGGAGGTTTGGTTTAATACTTTTTTACATTTTTGTAAAATCTGAAACTTACTGCTTTAATAACTAACATTTCACTAAATTTAGCTGAGATACAGTTGGGAGCAATTCTAACGACAAGAAAACCTACTAATGAACAGAAAACCTTTTTTTTTTTAAGATTTATTTATTTATTTGTAAGAGAGAGAGTGCGAGGGGGAGGGGTAGAGGTAGAGAGAGAGAGAACCTTAAGCAAACTCCTCACTGAGCATGGAGCCCAATGTGGGGCTTGATCCCACAACCACAAGATCATGACCTGAACCAAAATCAAGAATCAGACACCTAACTGACTGAGCCACCCAGGCGCCCTTGAACTGAAAAACTTTTAAAGGGTAGATTCAAACAGAGAGTAAAGAAGAAAGAAAACAAGCCTGCTGCCTTCCCCAATGCCAATAGGATTAAATACAATCTCCTGAGATTGAGATACATCACCCTTCCTAGTCCCACGCCAGAGGAACTTCCCAGCTTTCCCATCTCCGCTATATTCTACTAGTACCCAGAAGTAGAACCTAGCTCAGTTCAAGACTCAGAGCTTTGCAAATGCTGTTTTCTACACTAAGAATACTCTTATGGCTGATCTCTTTTAAACACAGTTCACATGTTACTCATAAAACCTGTCCTAATTCTATCAGCCAAGGTTAGGTTCTGCATCCCGAGACCTTCCATATTACTTTTTTCCTGTCCCTATTACAGATTTTATCTCACCATGTCACTTCCCTAGAAGAATTCTTGAGCATTCATTCATTTGTTCAACAACAGCTACTCTGTACATAAATGTATCAGCCATGGGTCTAGGTGCTCAGGATGCAGTGATGGAAACAGCACAAATTATTTCCAGCCTCAAAGTACAGTGGATGTTGTGTCTGGATTTTATCTTGAGGAACAGTACTAGATGGTGGTTAAGGGAACAGACTTTGGAACTAGACTGCATTGTTTGAAGCCCACCTCTACCATTTATGAGATGTGTACCCTTGAAGTAGCTACTTGACTTGTCTGTGTCTTATTTTCACTATTTGTTAGCTATAGATAATACTTCATAGGTTTCTGTGAGCATAAATGAGTTAAAATGTGTAAAACATTTAGAATGGTGCCTGGTATATAAAAACTCAAGAAATATTTGATATTATTGTTTTCGTCTCTCATACTTATTGTATGATGTCCAAAACATAGTAGGTACAGGCCACATACTGTTGAATGAATGAATAAATGAATGAATAAATATCTATGTTTCTGGATTAAAAATTATATATCATATATTGAAATTTTATATAGCTCCTCTCTTTTCTAGCTATGTTTTTTTTTTTTTTTAAGAGAGAGAGAGAGTGTGAGCAGGGAGGTGGGAGGCAGAGGGAGAGGGAGAGAGAGAGAGAATCTTAAGCAGGCTCTGTGCTGAGCACAGAGCCCAATGGGGGGCTCGATCTCCCCACCCTGAGATCATGACCTGAACCGAAATCAAGAGTCATATGCTCAACTAACTCAGCCACCCAGGTGTCCCTCTAGCTATATTTTATAAAAGAAGTTCTGGCGAAGGGATGTTACAAGTGGATTTGTTAATGCAATAACTCCATTTGCTTCTTCCCTACTGCTACTTTCATTTGCTCATTCATTTCCTCAACAAAATTTTTTTTGTGGTCTTCTTCATTAGAAGCCAACAAAAAACTTCAACAGTCCTTTTCCTTAGGAGTTTACAAGCTAGATGGTAAAATATGTTTAATCATATACAGGGAAATGTAGTATACAATAAGCACACGAGGGAATTAAATAAATGCCACATTTGAAAGCACGCACATATTTCTTGACATACATTAACTTGAATTATAGGAAATTGCCAACATTTTAATGGTTTAACTATTTCTTTAAAAAGTTTTTGTTTGTTTGACAGAGAGAGGCAGGCAGAGGGAGAGGGAGAGGCGGGCTCCCCACTGAGCAGGGAGCCCAATGCAGGACTCGATCCCAGAACCCTGAGATCATGACCTGAGCTGAGGGCAGACGCTTAACCAACTGAGCCACCAAAGCACTCCAATGGTTTAACTATTTTAAATGGCAATCTAAAATGGCTCAAAATAATAGCAAATAATAATTTTATATATATATATATGTATATATATATTGCATCTGTCAGAATAGTATGTCATTCAGAAGAGGAGAACATGTCCAATCAGGATGAGCCAACAAAGCTTGAGGAAAGGAAGCAATTGCAATAGATTTGAAGAAAAGATAGAGTTGGGTCAGGGGTTCAAAGCAATGATTCTCAAAATGTGGTCCCACAATTTTAGATGAGCATAGGAAGTAATGACTGAAATATAACTAACCTGAAAAAACAGTGATTAGGTATTTTTTAATAGTTATTTCACTTCATTTTCTTTATTTTTCCAATAGTATCCCACTTACAGAAATTGGAAGAGGAGAGAGAGAAAATGGCTCAAGACAGAGTATCTTTAACCAGTAAACATTCTTATAACTAGTTAAACTTTACAGACCTGATAATTTTATAGATTGAATAGTCTTAAGTCTATGTACCATTTGGTAACATTTCTCCCAGGTAACTTCTACTTCACACAACTTCTAAAATTCCAAGTGACTAAGCTGCCTTTCAGTTCTCTATTGTGTAGCACTAAAATATTCCCTGTTAAGTCAGAAAAATTTAAATTTAATTTCTTGATCTACTTAGACATTCATTCAGTGAAATGCAACAACAGGCATTCCAAGGAGTCAGCTCTTTGTTCAAAATAAGTCATTTAACAAATAGAAGGATCTAAGGCTGCACGACATTCAATACTTAAAGCTCTGCATAAAATTAAAAACACTGTGAATTTAAAAGAGGGATTTTTAGTGAAGTTCCGTGCTTTAAAGTGTTAAGTAATTTGAACTCTAATTAAAGATGAACTGTTTGTTGGTATTTCTCACTTGAAGGCTTGGGTTTTTGCTTTTTTAAAATGGAAATTTCAAAGGATGTATGTGTTATTTATGATAACTCTGTTTAGCTAAGGGAGAGTTTTGACTATTTTTCCTATTTATTTGTAAGGCTTTAATGTTAATAGTGTTATTTCAGTATCTTTATATAACATGAAAATATGCAAAATGGCCACTCAGTTTTTGAACAAAATATCATATTGCTACTAAAACAATGTGTTTTGTCTAAAGTACTTATTCAAAAATGATTTCAATACACTAACTAATCTGAACATTATTCTCTTACAGTTATCAGTTCCATTCCTGAGACAATTACAGATAAAAATGCATATGTAAGGAGACAATGACATTTTGATACTGTGAAATCACTTCTGAACTGGGATTTAGGAGATCTTTGTTCATCACCTGGGAAATGAAGGGTGTAAATTAGATTGTCTTTATCAGCTGTAAAGTTCCATGATACTAATATTAGGCTCACAAAGAATTCCAAAACTACTGTAACAATGTAACAATGCACAATGTAACAATGGCTTAATGGAAAATGCAAAAAGTTTGCCAGAAGATAAGCTCTGTCTTGTCTTTTTCTTTCCCATAGTTTAATCTCAGTCTGTACACGTCTCCTCTATTTAGAAAAAAAATCTTTAATACACATAGAAGAGATACTTGTTTAACTGAAAGCCCTTCCAAATATAGCAGAAAGGAGACACAACTCTTCTCTACATTTAAATAACCTGTATGAATGGATTAAAAATATAGTCGCTAGCTTCAATTAAATTATCTGTTTTACAGTTAATCCTACTTACAAAATAAATATATTTTTATAGAATTAAACATAGGCAAATCTGTGAAGAATCTACAGGAGGACAAATTCTTGCATCTCAAATATTTAATCTTCATCCTGGGCTTCTCTTTCCATTATCCTGATATCTTTTCTCACTTGGGCAGTTCCTTTTCCCTCTCTACTAGTACTGAGACTAGTTTTCAACTGTTTCTTCCCTATAGGGCAAACAGTCAGCAGTTTAAGGATGACTCTACCCAGTGAGAAATACATAGACTTTAATACTGAGGACACAAAATGTTGAATGCCTAAGGGATGAAATCTCCATATTATGGTATATTTAAACACAACTGTCATCCATAAGACCACAAAATAGATACCGACAGGGAAAGCTGGTCATATATTTGTACTTGTGTATTCTAACAAATCTATTTCCTTGGGCACAAAATCACACTTGCATTGGCTTAAGAGAGTAAGTGGTTTACAAGTTTAAATTATGGATAATGAAGAACTGAGGTCTAGAGAGAGGCCATCAAAGGGATATTTGGCAGTAGGAACAAAGAGTATTTATTTGTAAAGCCGATCAAGCATCAACAGGAACCTACCCAGGCAGTGAGAGGGGGAAAAGCATCAAAATGCTCAAGAGGGGCAGCCACTGTTGGGTTTCAGAGTACACTTCATATCTGGTGTGTGAAACACCAGTGATGTTTCTCAAGATGTAACAGAATTCTCAGAATATTCAACTTCTACTTGTGGAAGACTGTCCTTGTCTAAGGATGCATGCCCTCCATTTGATCCCTCACTAATCCTACACCCTTCTGAGAATACTAAACAAAATGAGAAAACAAAAACACCAATCAACCAACGAACAAAATCAGGCAGACAATTTTTATTTGCCTGATTTTTAAATCATTTTATAGAATGCTGTAAAGTGAAAACCTTTGTCCTTTATACTTGATAAAAATAAATATCTCTGGTTGTTTAGACAAGAAGATGATGCAGTATTTTTACATCTAGTTTCAAGTAAGTAAAATTTTGGTACAATTAGAAGTGTTGGGAAGAGCTAAAAGCTTTTTAAGACATAATGAAGAAATAAAAGTCAAAATTCCCAAATGTCTAGTACTGCCATTTCACGAATTAATGAATTATTCTCAAAATCTTTTAAAATATTTAAATGGTAGGGGTGCCTGGGTGGCTCTGTCCTTTAAGCATCTGCTTTCAGCTCAGGTCGTGATCCAAGGGTTCTGGGATTGAGTCCTGTGTCAGCAGGAAGTCTGCTTCTCCCTCTCTCTCTGCCCCTTTCCCCTGCTCATGAGTGCTTTTGCTCTTTCTCTCTCTCTCTCTCTCGCACTCTCAACTAAATAAATAAAATCTTAAAAAAAAGAAAATATTTTTTACAAAATATTTCAATGGTATATGTATTTTGCATAAGTATTTTTTAACTATATTATAACAAATTCCATATTTCCCAAAATTCAGGTGTATTTGCTAAGGTCTTAGTTCCCACATATTGAAGAGCCTTCAGAATTACTTAAGAATAAACAGCCGTATAAAGGATGTAATAGTCGAAAAATATATATACTTTAGGTGCAAACTAACAAAATCCAAATGGTTAATTGACTTTTTCACATTTTTAGGATGTTTTGACATTATCAGACATGGGAAGGTCATTTTTATTTTTATTATGAAGCATATCCATATTATGCCACATTGATGACTTATCGAGGGGATGTTTAGATGACCAATTGGTGACTAGATGGCAGTGACTGGAGTAACATGCACAAAAGAGTCTTCAATCCTTTCCAGCTTTTTACTAGCTTTCTCACTTCAGTTACTGAGACTTCATTAGCAAAAGTTATAGATTAGAAAAAAATTATTTAAAAGATACAAAATACAAACTAAAAAACTCTTGATTGTTGGTTATGGCGATTGGTTATGAGAAAGATATGGAAAATTATCCAATATTTTTCCAATGTATCTATCACTTATAGTTAGTAAACTTATTTAACAGCTTGAAAAGAACTTTTGGCAATAATTAACTTATTCTCTCATTGGTCATTTGAGCAGAGATTTGTATTCTGGAAGCCTGGACTGAGAATACTCTGCAACTAACACAGAAGGAAGACAGGATAAATGACAGGAAAAATTCCTTAAGAAAGACAATTTACCAAAAGTGACAATAAAAAATAGTGTCTGAATAGCCCTATATGTTTTGAAGAAATTGAATCTGTAACTTATAAGTCTTCACAAAATATAAAACTCCAGCCTTTACTAGTGAGTTCTTGTAAACATATAAGGGAGAAATAATATTAATCAAAAAACAAACAAAAAACTTCTTTGGCATATGAAAAGAGGGAGTATTTCCCAATGCATTTTATGCAGCCAGAATAAATCTGATACTAAAACTGGACAAGAACAATATAAGAAAGAAAAGTTACAGAACAGTATCTTTCATGGAACATAAGTAAAAGTCTTAAATAAAAATTAGCAAGTCAAATAAAGTAATATACAAAATATATGATGTGTTATCATGATGAAGAATGTTTTATTTCAGGAAAGCAGGATTGGTTTAATATTAGAAAAGTTACAAATATAATTAATCATGTGAAGAGAATAAAGAATAAAAATAATATAATCATATCAATGCATGCCGAAAAATCATCTGACAATATTAAATACTCATTAGAGATTAAAAAAAAAAAGTTTCACAAACTGTAAAGGAAGGAAACTTCCTTAATTGGGTAAAGGATATTTACAAAAAAACCATAGTTAACATCATAATTAATGGTGAAATATTTAACTTTTTGGGGGGGGGTTGGGAACAAGGTAAGAATGCCACTATCACCACTTCATTAAATTTTGTACTATAGGTTCTGTCCAGTGCAAAAAGCATGAAAAAAGTATAAAATTGAGGGAGAAAAGGGAAACGATGTAATTGTGAGTATATAAAACCTAGTAATGTTTACAGATAAACTAGTAGAAATTACTATGTACATTTAGCAAGATTATTGGATTCAAAGTTAATATACAAAAGTAAATTTTATTTCTATATGCTGAAAACAGGAACTAGAAAATAACACTAAAATATCATTTATAACAGCATAAAAAAGTCTAATTCCTAGGAATAAATCTTCCAATAGATGTGCTACAATGCAAACTACAAAATATGGCTGAGAGAAGTGTAAAAGTGGCTTAAATAAATAGAGAGAATACCATGTTCCTGGATTGGAAGATTTACTACTTTGTACAAGGCAGAATTGTAAAATGAGCTCTAATGATTCACACCCTTGTCTATAATCTCCTTTTGACTGTGGGCAGGGCCCTTAGCTTGCTTCTGACTCAAGGTATACAGCAAAGGTGAAGGGATTTTGCAGATATAATTAAAGTCCCTCATTAGTTGAAGTTAAGGAAAAGTGTCTTTCTCCTGGGTGGGCCTGACTGATCACATGAGCCCTTTAAAGAGGGTTTAGACAGCAACGAAGGAAGAAGTAAGAGATTCTCCTGGTCTTAAAGAAGCAAGCTGCCCAGAGTTCTACATAGTAAGGAACAAATACTTAAAGTAGGGAGAGACCCAGTACTAGGGCTAATGGAGGGAAAATCATATAACCAATGAGCTGGTGAGGACCACCATGGCAACTCACTATATTTAATTCAGAGGTCAAGGTAAATGTCATTCCCCCAGTGATCCAGGCCACAATCAACTTCCAGATTCACCCTGCACAGACACACAGAGCTCATCAGGAACATTGTGGGTGATGACTGTCCAGCTTGTGTTGAACCCCTCTGATGACCAGGCCTTGGGCTATCAGCTGCATCACCAGATCATGCTGTTCATCTTCCTGGCAGTCAATATTGTCCCCCAAGTACTTGTATTCATAATATAGGCAGCCGACACTATGTGAACTTCACCACTGGCATCTACTGGTTTAACTTCATTGACCTATAGCTTCCTGCTTCAGCAGTATCCAAGGGATTGGGGAGAAAATCTTTTTTCTTTTTCTTTTTTTTTAATTTTTTTTTATTAACATATAATGTATTATTTGTTTCAGGGGTACAGGTCTGTGATTCACCAGTCTTACACAATTCACAGTGCTCACCACAGTACCTACCCTCCCCGATGTCCATCACTCAGCCACTACATCCCTCCCACCACCCTCCACTCCAGCAACCCTCAATTTGTTTCCTGAGATTAAGAGTCTCTTATGGTTTGTCTCCCTCTCCGGTTTTGTCTTGTTTCATTTTTCCCTCCCTTCCCCTATGATCCTGTCTTGTTTCTCAAATTCCTCATATCAGTGAGATCATACGATACTTGTCTTTCTCTGATTGACTTATTTCGCTTAGCATAATACCCTCTAATTCCAACCACATCGTTGCAAAGGGCAAGATTTCATTTTTTGATGGCTGCATAATATTCCATTGTATACCTATACCACATCTTCTTTATTCATTCATCTGTTGATGGACATCTAGGCTCTTTTCATAGTTTGGCTATTGTGGACATTGCTGCTATAAACATTGGGGTGCATGTGCCCCTTCGGATCACTACATTTGTATTTTTGGGGTACATACCCAGCAGTGCAATTTCTGGGTTGTAGGGTAGCTCTATTTTCAACTTTTTGAGGAACCTCCATACTGTTTTCCAGAGTGGCTTCACTCAGGGAGAAAATCTTATGCTAAGCTTATAAGACCCAGGTGAAATTCATCTTTCAGTTGTTGCAGGATGCTGACACAGACCCCAGGCCAGTTTCTCACCTGTGTGAACTGTGGGGTTGAGGAGCCAGCTAGATTAGGGGTGCCTGACCGTGTACCAGGACTAACCCAAAGCGGAAAGCCAACCTTTGGTCATACCTACATTGTAGTATATTGCCCACCTGCCTTGCTCACTAAACTCACCCACGTCTAAGGGTGGTAAGGAAGGCCTGCAGGAATCTGGTTCTCCATTCCTCCTGATAATCCATCCCTCTGACCAAATGACCTTCATTTCAGCCCTCTTACCCCTCTTATTTTAGAAGGTATCTAGCTTGTCCATCTTATGCTGAGTGTTCAGTTGCTCTACCCTCCAAGCTTGACTTAACAAATGCAGATTTGAAAAATCTAAACCAGGTTTTACCAACTAAAAGTGTTTATTTTGGGCACTCTTGCAGGCTGCCTTCTCTAGGGTTTATATTTTCTTCTTGTGGTAACTTCTGTTCCCTTCCCCCCCACTCCCCTCTTGGATTATTTAGCTGTGTCTTCATCTCTCCTCTCCTGCCCCTGCATCCCTTTCCTTCCCCTCCAATTTATTTTACATCAAGCTGGGATGTTACTGTAATTGTCACAACAAGTAGTCAAAAAAGTAATCTATGCAGCAAATAAAAAAAAAAAAAATGGCACAAGTACTTGGAAGAGGACCCTGAGCCACATTTCAGACCCCAGAGTGAACCAACAGTTTGACTGGAGTCAAACAGCGTTGTGAGCCTTGACCCAGATAAACCATGCCCAGACTTCAGATTATGGAAAATGAGATAATTAATGAGTGTTGTTTAAATTCCCTAAATTTGTGGTAATTTGTTATGCAGCAATAGAAAACTCAAACACTAAAAATTTTAGAACCCATCCAAATTAGTCTATATATTAAATAAAATCTCAAATTCCCAGCAGCTTTTTTTAAGTAAAAATTAAGCTAATCCTAAAATTTATAAGAAAATGAAAGGATTTATATGAGTCAAGGAAATCCCCTGATGAAGAATAAAGCTGGATTACTTAGTTAGTAGGTATCAATACTTAGTATAAATCTACAGTAATTGTGAATGCATAATATTGGCACGAGTATAAATATAGAGATTAAGGAATCACAATAAGAAGTTCAGAGACAGATTCACACATATATTCATCAGTTTTGTGATAAGAACACCACTGGAATTTGTTATACAAGGATGGTCTTTTCAGTAAATGGTGCTGGGTCAGTTGGATATTCATAAATAAAACATTAAATTTGACCTGTAAAAACTAGTTTGAGATAGATCATAGATCTAAATATAAAAGGTAAACTAACGAAGCTTCCAGAATAAAATAGAGGATAAAATTTTCATGTGCTTGAAGTATGCAAAGATCCCTGAAACAGTTCACAAAAAGGCAAATCATAAAAGAAAAGATTGATAAATTGGTTTTTATGAAATTGAGACTATTCACAAAGGATACTGTTATGAGACTGGAAAGATAAGCCATTGTCTCATGTACATGCATCAGAGAACTTGCTTCCAGACTATCCTATTCAATAAATAATCGATCAATAAAATTAAGATTAAGAAAACCAATCAATAAGAAAAATGTAATCGCAGTTTTATAAATGGGAAAAAGACAAAGGCCTACAAAAGAGAGAAGAGTCAGGTTGCCAAAAAACACGAAATGTGCAGTATCATTAGTCATCGGGAAGTGCAAATTAAAATTGTAATGAGGTGTCATTGCATAGCAACTGAAATTGTTAAAATTAAAAGACTGATAATACTAAATGTTGTCTTCTTATATAACTTTCTCTGTTAAAAGAACCTGGATGCAAGGGCTGATTCAGATCTTGATTTGAGATTGAGTTTGAATTGATAATGCAGGGTCCTATTCTTTCTTTCACTTTTTATGTTAATATTCACAATGGACATTACAGATATTAATGAGTTAGCTTCTTGAAAGAAAATCTGTGGCTCTTCATGGTAACAGAGAAAACTATGGTATTCGTCAGTATAGTGGAGTGAAGAGTCCAACACGCCAGGAAGAGAGGAAGCTCTTGGACAGCTTCAGACCAGAAAAGTCAGTTATAGTCTAAGTCATTCCTATGAAAGAATGTGAAGAGACATCTATAGACATCATGTCCAGGGAAATGATTATTGCACTTCTGAGTACGAGTCCTTAGTTATGCGGGGGTATATTTTGTTTTGATATTCTCTTTCACTTCTTTGCTTCTAGAAAGAACATTTTTTTTTTTAAAAAAAAGAATGAGTATAATGGCATAATGCTTCCAGACAGCAACGTCTTCTTACTGCAATATTCTGTAAGGCTTGCTACTTACATGGTCTGCCCTCACTGAGTATAAGAATCTTAACTACAATCCTGCCAAAATTCCCTATTTTGATATAACTTTATAAAACTATCGGGAAGGTTTCTTTGACTCAAATTATGAAAAATTGGATAAGAATGATTCATCTCACATACAGAGAAAACCAAGTATACTATGACGTTAAACACAATTAAATAACTATAAATAATTCATAAATTCTCCATGCTCATTACTAAAGCACTTACACAACCCTTAGACATAAAGCTAAGGAATTGTGTCTCTGCAAAGTAACTTTCCTGTTCCTTTGTCCAGCCTCTTCTGATCTCTGTATGTCCCATTTCCTCCAATCCCACTAAGCACTCAAAACATGCATCCTTTTATCAGAGACGTTAGTACAAATAGCAAAAACTAATCGATTGGTCTATTTCCCCCCCTCCCCCTGCCTTCCTCCTCCTCTTTCTTCTTCTACAACTACAAGATTCTTCATGGTAGATATAGCTGAGTGACTCATTCATGAACATTTAACCTTAGCTGGACCAATCATATTCTTTCTTCCAGGAATTTGAAGCCATGATTTAGAAATAGGTGGGCAGTCTTTGTGCATGAATATGAGGCTGTAAACTCAGGGACTGCATGGTTCCCGTGCATGGAGACTCCTGGTGCTGGAAGAGCTCTAGACTTATCACAGAGCTGGTGTGTGTGTGTGTGTGTGTGTGTGTGTGTGTTTGTGTATTAGGAGGCAACAATATAAGCATTCTTTCTTGTAAGTGACTTATTCAAACTATAAAAATAACTCCTTGAAGCATAGAATGTGATAAAAGATTTCCTCCAGAGCTCCCAATAATGTGTGCTAAAAGGACCAAAACATCTCTGGCAAGGAATGTCATCATTTAGAGGATTAAGAGAGGTAAGGCATATAAAAAATGTAACACAGCCTCTGGGAAATAATAGGCACTCAATAAATTTTAGCTGTTAGTATCATTATGAAAAGTTAGGTTTGGTGAAGTGACATGGAATCTCTTATGATAAAAAAAAAGAGGTGCAGAGAAAGGGAAGGTGAAAAAAAGAGAGATGACATGTTTATCAGAATATGTGAAAACATCTTGCAAATTCACAAGAATGTGGTCAGAATAGAAAGATAAAACTACTCAGTGGCTCAGTTCTGAAAAGGATAGTTGAATAACTTCAATAAGAGGTTTCTTCCCTTCAATTTTCAGAAATGTGCTTTTAAAAAAAAATTGCCCATTTTCTTTTAATCCCTTTAAATATTCAGCTTATATTGGTGCATTTGAAAGTGTATCATGAACACATACAGCTTGAGAACCAATGATCTAGTTTATGAATTACTCTACCATAGTTTTGTTTTTTTTTTTTGCCAAATCAACCATTGCTGAATGATTAATTTAATTTATAAATATTTTTGTGAAAAAAAAAGAGAGAGGATGAGAGCAAAGAATTGTTTGAATCAAGATGTATGATTTGGCTCTCTGTATAAGCCAAACTCAGCACATAAAATAACAACAGATTAATTCAGTTATATAGAGTAAGTATCCTAGAAAAATTATAAGATACTCTATATAATCTTGCCTCCTATATTTTAGATTGTCTGCTAATGAAATCAAATGAAATGAAAATAAAGTAAAAGCATTAGAAGAATAACATTATCTAGTGTTTTTGTATTTTTTACTGTGTGTCAGAGGCTCTGCTTTGCATAGATTATTTCTTTCACTCTATAACCACCCTATATGGCAGGCTGCAGGGAACAATGATTTTGGTATTCTCCACTGCCATTTTTGTCTCTTCCTTCATTGTGAGCTTCCTATGTGGTCTATTTACTACTGAGCCTATGATCAATACATTGGCTTAAACCACTAAGAATACTCCTTCTCATTCTTCCTGCTGTAGAAACAATTTTAAAGGACTTCTAGATAGTTAAATCCCAACGAAGCTTGAAGGGTTTGCATCTGATGATTATGAGTAAGGTAGAGCTCTCTTGCTCTGGAGGGAATCATGTGAGACAGGAGGCTCAGAAGTACTAGAGGCATTTGGCTACCCTGAGGTAAGCCAACATTGTCATGAAACTTTAGAAAAATGAAGCCAGAGCTGTGATCAAGGACTTCTTGAGAACTCTGAACTCTGAATTTACATAGGCCACTACATTTTGGTTATTAAAGTTTATTTTGAGTAGTTTTGTAAAACTTATGATCAAGCATCATAAATGACTCATAGGCATATTATTATATCCATTACATGCATGGAAAAATTAGATTCAGAAATGTTATATCATTGTCTAGAAAATATGTTCTAGAACTAGGATTTGGATTCTGGATGTCAGAACTCCAGAGCCACAGTCCCTCACCAGTAAGATAAATGGCCTTCCTAAATGATGGTTGAAAACATTGTAGCATTTACTATCAGTACATTCAAGAAATTTTAAAGAGTATTCTTTAATATTTCTTTATCTAATTAAAAAATTTGATGGAGAAGTATTTTTTTCATTTAATTAATCTGGCAAAGTAAAGGAAATATTGAGATAATTATTTGGATGTTTTAGAATCCAAACACTTGGGTTATTCTGTATAAAAAAAGGAATTTTGGAAGTATAAATAATTGCAATAATTGTCTCATTTTCTTTTTTTTTTTAAGATTTTGTTTATTTATTTGAGAGAGAGAGCATGAGTGGGGGGAGGAGCAGAGGGAAAGGGAGAAGCAGACTCCCCGCCAAAGAGGGAGCCCAACATAGGGCTCAATCCCAGGACCCCGAGATCATGACCTGAGCTGAAGTTAGATGCTTAATTGACTGAGCCACCCAAGTGCCCCACTGTCTCTTTTCTTAACATTAAATCATTGTTGGGACCATGACTGTCTATCTTCCATCTCTGATGTATTGAACAGTCCCTTGGGGTAGTGGAAGAGTAGGAGTTTAGGGGACTAGACATTTGGAGACCTTTGAGTTCTGATAAATCTCTGAATGGCTCAGTCGTTGAACCTCAGTGTCTTCATCTATAAAAACTGGTTAATAATATTTTCTTCACTGGCTGTTGAATAGATGAAATGCAATAGAACCATGACTAGAAAAAAAAAAAAAGAACCCTCATGAAGTAATGTCTAAATCATACAAAATATTTTTGTAAATTCTAAGGCACTATATGGCCTTGTTAGTAGTAATAGTTCATATCTTTGAATTCTCCAAGAAATTGTATTCCTTAGATACATGCTCTTAGCAATGCATTCATTCCTCCTCTACAACACCAAAGAACATGAAGAACAAATTTGTGGCTTTATCGGACGTAATTGCACATCTAATAACCCTTTGCCAAAATTCCCTGGGTACTTCTTATTGCATGGTATGTTGGATGGGATATTGATTTTTGTAGTCATAAAGTTCAAATCCTGACTCTGACACTTACTAACCATGCAAACTGATCAAGTTGCTAACTTCTCTTGGGTTATTTGCCAAAAAGAAAAAAAAAGAATGCTAAGAAAGAAAGAAAGAAAGAAAGAAAGAAAGAAAGAAAGAAAGGAGAAAGAAAGAAAGAAAGAAAGAAAGGAGAAAGAAAGAAAGAAAGAAAGAAAGAAAGAAAGAAAGAAAGAAAGAAAGAAAGGAAAAAGAGAGAAAAAGAAAGAAAGAAAGAAGAAAGAAAGGAGGGAGGGAGGAAGAAAGGAAGGGAGGGAGGAAGAGAGAAAGCAAAAGAAAGAAGGAAGGAAGAAAAAAAGAAAGAAAGAAAGAAAGAAAGAAGAAAGAAAGAAAGGAGAGAGGGAGGAAGAAAGGAAGGGAGGGAGGAAGAGAGAAAGAAAAGGAAGGAAGGAAGGAAGGAAGGAAGGAAGGAAGGAAGGAAGGAAGGAAGGAAGGAAGGAAGGAAGGAAAAAGAAAGAAAGAAAGAAAGAAAGAGAAAAGAGAGAGAGAGATGGGTTACAAGGGATAGCATCAACCACAAAAATAATATAAATAATACATAAAGTGCTGTATATGAATTAGTCATTATATTAATGTTCATTCCCATTTGTCTCTCTTGCCTATCTCCTTCCTCATTGTTACCCAAGCACCACATCAGAATACTCTTTTATGTGTGGAGGATCAGGATCTTTCTGCTTTAATGAATGAAATTTATTCTTTTTGAAATATGAGGATTGGGAAATTTAGAGAATATTTATCTGAAAGTGCTGAATATAGTTCAAAACAAGGTTTAAAACTAAATCAAACAATATTTTCCCCTATGTTGCAGATGAGTTAATGAAATCCTTCTGAATACCACTGGAAAATATTGCTTCAAAAACTTCACCTGGCTTAAGAAATGTAAGGTACTTTGGAATTCTTTTGTTTGATTTTTACTGTAAAATATAAGACCAAATTATAATTCCATGTATTTTACTGCATGCACACACACACACACAGAAACCATACAAAAAATAATGTATCTAAATTATACAGATCCAAAATCTTTCTCTTTTTATTTATGGACATATTGGAATTTTTAATCTGAAAAGCATAAATAATTGTCTTAGTTCTCCATTTTTCATGCACTTCATAGATCAACTTTAAATTTCACTCTTTTAAATTAACTTTGCTTGCTGTCCCAACAGACTAGCACTACATAGCATATATTAAATATGTAAAAAAGGTACTTTATAATGCATTATCTTCACCAAAGTAAATTAAGGCTCTTTTTCGTAGAAAAAGAATGTCTGTGTAGAATGCTAATAAGCTAAATGTTTATTCTTATGGCATCCATTTCTATTACAAACAACAATGGTTCTTAAAAAAAAAAAAAAAGCAAAAAAGAGAGCCTCAGAACAATGCAATAGTCTAAAATAAAACCTGAGAAGGTGCAGAGTAATACAGTATTCGGGGTAGAGTAGTGGTAACCTCTCCCTTTGGGTATTTGTCGTTTATATATTTAGAATTAGCACAGTGTCTGTAGGAGATTAACTTATAAAAAGAAAACCAAATTGGAACTAAAGGTCTCTCTAAAGGAGATGTATATTGTGTAGGGACTATCTATCATCTTGTGCTCCCAAGATCAGCTCTAACAATGGGCCATATTAGTATGCAGTACTTGTGTTTTATTCCTTTTCCAGTTTTTGTTCTTGGAATGAGGTATCCCCATGAAACTCATTAAACCTCCTATTTCTGCAGCTGACACTCCACTCAGGCATGAATAATCTAAGGGGTAAACAGAAAGTTGATATAAATATGCAAGCATTTTTGATTAAACATAACATAATAGATAACTAAGAAACTGAAAGTGACTCATCCATACAAAAAAGAACATTTTACTACTTTTATTATGCTTAGTTATGAGAAACTTTAATCTGAGTTTTAAATGCTTGTCAAATGCATTTAGAACTCTTTAAAATTGTCAAGTGCTCATAAGATACAAGATATTATTAGTATGAATATTCAAAGCACAGGGAAGAGAAAATCCAAGTAAATAATTTGTAAATTCCTTTCCCTTGATCACCTTCAAGATAGTCTTACATATGAGGTAACAATAGGGGAAGGATACATTATTTAATACATTCTTTGGGGATATTTGCCTATTATTGAAAGAAATAAACTGGGATTCACAAATCATGCAAACTCAGAAACTAGACCATCCACTTTGAATATGTCATTGTGTAATGTATCTCAAGTAAACAAATTGAAAGAAAAAAAACTTTGTAAGGTGACTACTGATAGAACAATTAAGACTCAGCAGACTGGTGCAAATTACTGTTTGGTGACACTCGTGAGGAAGTAGAACTCATACTTTACTGGTGATAGAACCAATTTAACAATTCCCTTAGAATAATGATTTGGCAGTAGCTAGTGAATATGAAAACCAGCATATTCTTCACCCCGGTACCTCCACTTCTAGGGGCCACCACAGAGAAACAGGTGCTTATGTGCACAAGAATACCAGTGGCAGCATAGTTTGTATTAGTGAAAAATGGATTTCAGTGTGGTCATTGTTGTAGCAAAAATAAACTTTTGGAACCATGCCTCAAGGGATAACTAAAATCTATGGATTAAAATCTATGGATTAAATCTATGGATGTAAAACTTTATAAAAATGTTAAAGAATGTATAAGACAATTATTTTTCTTACTGGGATGGGGTGGAGGAAAGCACAAAGACTTCACACTATAAGCCATACATAAAAATGTGTTGAGATATATACTACATTAAAATGACAAATTTAAAAAAATAAATAAAATGACAGGTTTTATTTCAAAAAGAGCCACTGAAAATTAAGAAAACAGACCTGAAACTTAAAAAAAAAGAGACTTGAGATGCATATAACAAGTAGAGTATGGTTCTTCAGAATAGATCAAAGAATTATTATGAATCAATAAGAAGAAAAGAAAACAGAGAAATGTAGATAAAAACTGTGAGCAGGTAATTCAGAAAAAATTTGATAAAAATTATATTAAAATGTAAAACTTCACTAGTAATCACAGAGATAAAAATTTAAATTATATTTTGATACCATTTCATACCCCAGAGATTGGCAAAATTGGAACAGTTTGACAATAAAAAGGTAGGTAAATATATGTAGAACTGTTGAGTCTCCTAAAATATTGGTGTAAATGTAAACTGGCAAAACCATTTTTAAAAACCATTTTAGAGGACAATTTGGCAATATTTAGTGAATTTGAAGATGTACACATACTTTGATGAAGCAATTCCACATTTAGTCATATAGTTCAGTGAAACTCTAGCATCTGTGTTCCAACTTATGGGCGCAAAATAGTCATCAAAGCATTTAAAAATAAAATTGATTATTTTTTTAGTTCTATCATCTCATTTTTGGATTTTTCTAAGTTTAATTTTATGCAGTATTTTTATGTATTTATTTCTAATTTAATTTTCTTGATACTTTTTCACTCATTTTTAAATAATAGGTACAGTTTTACTATTTGTTTATTCTAAATAAATGTCTCTAAGGAAGTGAATCTTGACAACAGCCATGTGAGTGAACTTGGAAGCAGATCCTCCCCCAATCAAGCCTTCAGATACAGACACAGACCAATCCCTGATTGCAGTCTCATGAGAGTTAATGAGGCAGAAGAATCTAGATTGTACCTGGAATCTCAGGCCACAGAAAATGTCAGATAGTAAATATTTGTCAATTTAAGCTGCTAGTTTGTTATGTTGTGATAGGTAACTAATATAACTCATATGTGCAAAAAAAATGTGTGTTATATATTGCTGTATTATTTGTAGTTGCTTAAAAAATAGAGACAATGTAAATGTTCATTAATAGAATAGTAAATATGTGAAGCTCCAATTATAAAATGAAACATCATGTTATGCTAAGAAGGGATAAAGGATGTTCTTTGTGCAGTGATATGAAAAGATAATATATTATTTAAAAAAAAGAAAGCAACGTACAAACAGTGCATAACATGCTATCATTTATTTCTTCATTTAAAACATTTCTGGACAGATACACAAGAAACTAGTAACCATGGGTACCTATTTTGGGGAACTGAGGTGGGTGGAAACTGGATGGCTAAAGTACAGAGGTGGGAGGAAGACAACTCTATAGTGTTTTATCCTTACTGACTTTGGAACCATATGAATGGATTAGCACAAATTGTTTAAAGGCTTAAGGGAAAAAATAGGTAAAATATTTAACAAGAATGCATTTACTTTTTAAAACAAACAAACAAAAAACCTCTGTAATGTTGAATAAGAAAAAGCAAATTGCATTCTGTGTGGTGCATATATAGTTAACTGTGGAACATGGGTTTGAACTGCACAGGTCCACTTATACATGGATTTTTTTTTTAATACAGTACATTACTGTAAATGTATTTTCCCTTCCTTATGATTTTCTTAGTGACAATTTCTTTTATCTGTCTTATTTTAAGAATATAGTATATAACACATAGAACATATGTAATATGTGTTAATCAACTGTGTATGTTATCACTAAGGCTTCCAGTGAACTGCGAATGTTAGTAGTTAAGTTTGGGGGGGCATTAAAAGTTATACATGGATTTTCAACTGTGTAGGGGTTGGCACCTCAACCCCTGCATTGTTCAAGTGTCAACCGCATGTGTTTTAGTAGCAGGCAAATCAATAATATATAATTTATTAATACTTGCTTGTGTATCAGGGCACCTGGGTGGCTCAGTCGGTTAAGCATCAGACTCTTGATTTAGACTTGGGTCATGATCTCAAGGTTGTGAGATTGAGCCCTGTGTCGGGCTCCAGGCTTGGCGGGGAGTCTGAGTGAGATTCTCTCTCTTCCTCTTTCCCTCTGCCCCTTTCCCCGCGCTCTCTCTCTCTCTCTAAAATGAATAAATAAATCTTTTAAAAATACTTGCTTATGTAGTAATAATTCAAAAATATTCATGGGAATAATAAATTCCAAATTTAGGCTAGTAGTTCTTTCTGGAAAGATAAAGAGATGAATAGGATTGGGGAAGGGAAAGTCAAGTGACTTCAAGAGTAATTTTCACATTTTTATTTCAATTTAGGTCATATAGATCGAAAAAGTTCAGAGAAGGGCAGAAATGTAGAAATAGTTTTTTGTTTTTTATTTTTCAGGTAAAGGAATTATTTTAGGAAAGTCCTTTTAATATATTTTATATTTTATTTTATTTTATATCTTTTTTCCCACATTATTGAAATTGATTTCTATGCCCTCTAAGTTGCCCCAAATCGTCTCTCTTTTCTTGCCAGTTTGGGGAAAAATATGGTTTGTATGTCAAATGAGAACACTTTCTTCCTCTGCTTTTACTGAAAGTCAATTTTCCAAAGTGCCAACCACCCCCAGCCCCCAGCTTCCCCAAAGCACAAGTCAAAACACCTGAACATACATTCAAGGAGGTAGCTAAGACCTAATTTTGCAACCCTCAACTAATCACTCCCCACCAACTTATAAAAGGGGTCAGAGAAGCTGTATTGAAAATGAGAGAGCCAACCCTGTAAGTATAAAGGAGAACAAAAAAGTAGCATTGATTTACTTAAAGACTGAATGAGCATATCACAGTGATTATCCCAATATTAAAACTGTTTAGGTTTTAGACTGCTTGTTTGTGTATCCTAGGTCTTATTATTTTTATTAGTTTTATTTTTATTTATTATTTCTGAATTTGCTTTATTTAAATTCAATTAATCAACATAATGTATTACTAGTTTCAGAGGTAGAGGTCAGTGATTCCTATTTTATTTTATTTTATATCTTTTATTTTAATGATATTAACATTAACTAGGATTCTGCAAAAAATCATATGAAATTTAAAGATGGTTACAAATGGAATAGTCACTGGACCTATTTAAGAGAGTTCATGTAAAGAGACATAAAAGCTCATCTATCTTCAATATTAGGAACTATGAAAGTAAAAATGCCAGCATCATTAGGACCTATTGACTACTAATTATTTTACCAAGGCGATTTCATTTTGTATTGATATTAAACAAATCAATCTGTAACACAGCTGAAGCTCGCTTTGTAAAAACAAAGCATTATATGTTCATTGTAACAATAAAAGCAACCAAACCAAACCAAAACAAAAATTGTAATATTCCAAGGAAAGCAGAACTAATAATAGGTATATACACTCACATATTAGATGAATAATTTTTTAGCACCAACGTCATAAAATCTAAGAATTTTTCTGGAATTCAGGGCTCTTGTAGTTCAACCTATTAACCCAATATAAGAATAGTGTCTATTACACTCTGGAAGGAGTCCTAATTATGCCCTCCAGAGATATGAAGACCAAGTTCCACATTGCATAACCCTTTCAAATATTGGGAGATTGTTTAAAATACTTTCTAGATTTCCAAGCTGTACATTCATAATTCCTTCAACTGTTCTTTTCTATGGCAAGTAATCCAGGCCTCGGTAAACTAATTTTTAAATGCTTCAGTTTGTCAAATTCCTTTTAAACTTAGTCCTCAAAATTTGCTCTATGACTGCTCTAGGTGCATAATTTAAGTCAAAAAGTCAACTCCTTATTTGAATTGGGAAGGTAAATTGGGATTGGTGGAGATCATGGTGAACTATACACTGCCTACCACTGTCAAAAGGGTATATCCGGGGCTCCTGGCTGGCTCAGTTGGTAGAGCGCGTGACATTTGATTTTAGGGCCATGAATTTAAGCCCCACGTTGGGTGTGGAAATAACTTAAAAAAAAAAAAAAAGAGAGACTTAGGGTAACTATTGTAACAAACAATCCTCAAATCCCAATGGTTTAATGCAATAAAGGTTTACTTATTGCTTATGTTACAGCGGAGATTAGCATGGGAACTCTGTTCCATGTAATAGTTCAAGGATTCAGACTCCCTCTATGCAGTGCCCCCATTGTCTCTTATGGCTTGAAGTCGTCCAATTGTATCCTCTGCACCAGTCTGACATACAGGCTAAGAAAGGGAGAAGTGAGTATCATATGGGCAATTTTTTCAGCAGGCATTCCTTGAAGTTACGAATATCACTTTTAACTATATTGGATTGGTTGAACTCAGTCAAACAGTGATACCTGATTTATTGCAAAATGTAATTTAGTTATGTGCTCAGAAAAAAAGAAAAAAAGAAGAAGAAAGAAAAGGAAATGAGATTTAGTGAACACATAGCATTGTGTTTTCTAACGGGATAATAGCTACTCAGCTCAAGCCTATTAATAGCTTGTAGGCATGTTGATCCAATGTAACCAGATCTTTGAATTTTTCAAGAGCATCTAGAAATTCTATTTTCTTTTTTTAACAAGACATCTGATTTTTAAATGTTGGCAACTAAATCACTCTTTCAATGACCTTATATGAGCCAAACAAAATCTGTCTACAAACCAGATCTAGTCTGTAGGTCAACAGTGTGCAAACCTTGACTGTATTAAAATATCCTACAAGTGAGCACTGACTGGGGGTCAAAGTTGAAGATCTCGTCTACTGGGAATTGTGGGAACACAGTGTTGTAACACTAACATGCTAGTTGGAACTCACAAGAAGTGTTGGTGGGTGGTGCCACAGAAGCTAAGGGGTGGGAGGAATTTTTATAAACAACAGAGGTCAACAAGGTTACAGCCCATAAACTAGGATGAGGGCACAAAGTCACTGGATCCAGAAAATCAAAAACTAGGGCCAGCCACAAGCCTGTGGTAACACTACGCTCTCAGACCTCTTGAAACTTGAGATGCAGTTGGAAAGAGTCTGCATACAAACAGAAGTATCTATAATACAATACCACCCAGACTTTGTGGTATAGACTGACTACATGACAATTCAGAGACATAAATCATCAGACTGAGGTTTGGTAGTTAGAAAAACCTTTAAGACAGAGGGAAGATTCAAAGTCAGGTTTGAAGAGTTTAATAACGCAGAACCCGTGTATATTCACAGAATAAGTGGAAATGTGGTAAAGAAAGAATACACAGGAATTCTAAGAATCTGAATTAACTTTCAAGTTCTGCTTTAACTAGCTTCCTGAGTGGCAGAGGCTGTTAATTATCCCCTAATCACTATTGTTACTTTCTTCTCAATTTTTAGCTGGGCACATGGCTTCCTTGCCTTTAGGTTTTACCATATGTCTAAATTCTAGTGATGGATATAAGGAGAGCATGGTGTGCAACTTCCAGAAAATGCTCTTGAGAGAATCCTTTCATCCTCCTCTCCTTGCTGCTTAGAACAAATACCTAAATGCTGAAATTCCAGCAGCTAACAGGGACCAATAGGTGGCCTTGGAAAAGGTGGCCTTTACAGCATGTCCCCTAGAATGGAGCTGGGGCTGGAAACCTTGGGGCTCCTTAAAGAGAAGAGAGGGGAAAAAAAGAAGTTTCTTATTTATGCCATAGGTATCCTGTTTGTTAACTTTTTTCTTAGTTTTTGCTGTTTTTTTCTTCTAATATTTAGACATGAACATTTTACTCTATTTCCTTGAACTGGAACTTCCTTAAAGCAAGGGAGGTAAATTTATTAAATAATTCCATTGATATCTTCATACTTTAACAATCTGTATGATTCAGCGGAAAACTTTCAAAAAATCTATTTGAACAATCCATGCCATGTCACAGTTTGCATCAACACGTCTCATATAGAAATGTGAAAAATTCAGTGACTTACTCAGGTTCTTCCACATATACAGACATTTCTCTTTGAGAAAATATGTGATGGTACACACCACACCTAAAATATTATAAACTGTGTTTCAATAGCAATTAGAGTAGAAAAATATTCCAAATTTGTTCATTCATTAATATCACACTTTAAAAAAAGGCCATCATTAATGATAGTATTAGCATTTTTATAATTAATTCTCTAAAACAAGTGATTAACTTTAGCTTCTACCAGGCCAATATTTCCCAAAGTACATTCATTTGTAATCAAATCTCCATAAGAAATCAACAAAATGAGTACAGTGGGGGTGATATCACTGTTTATCCATATTTCCTTTTGAGAAATCCACCAAACCCTTTAGAATACAAAAAAGCCCTGAGCCTTCTCAAACAAAACATTTATTTCTGTTGAGTCAGTTATTTCTACATCGTACTTGACCACAGCAAAGAGCTTGGGAAACAGTTCTAGATGGTATACTTTTCCAGAATTCTTTCTTTATATCCTGCTGCTTCTCCATTTAAGAAAGTAAACAAAGCCCCAAGGTAACAGATAAGTTAAAATCAGTTTGCTATTTCACAGCACATTCTGCAACTAAACTGTTCGTAAACCACAGCTTGAGGTTCTCGGAGGAAAACAAGAATGATCAGCGAACTCAGTTTAGACATCGCACATTTAATTTTGCCTTCTGAGCTGCGCCTCTTGTAGCAGAGTCAGCTTCAAGTCAGAAGTACCAGTGTCATATTATGAGCATCTGTCAGACACTTGACACACACCCTGGACTTTATATTCTGGGATTTTAAGAAGAGAATTTTAGTGGTTGCTTCCAGGCGTTTCCTTAAATATTCTTTTTGTTAATATCAGTAAAAATGGAAGCAAGAAACTAACAAGTGAGGAAAGGGCGATACAAAAATAAAGTTTGTACTTGGAAACAGCTCCTTTTTTTGGTACAGAATAATTTATTTTGTTCTCTTAAGTGTTTTGTCTACCAAGAGAAGAGAAATCGTCTATAGGGACTAGGAGATGCCATCTGGTGATTTTATACAATATTACTATTTAAAAAACTCTATTTTTCCCAATTGCAATACATCTAAAGACTCATTCTTTTGATATTTCAGTGACTGTGCCTAGGGAGCAGATTTTTTTTTTTTTTAATTTCTCTTGAGCATTCAAGAAAATGGGGTAAAAGTTATTTTCATTATTTAAAATACCTCCATAGATTTGTAATACAAAAGTAAGGAATGGAAAGAAGACTGATATGTATCAAGAATCATAAATCCATAAAGTTGGTGAGAGTCCACAATATTTTGAAACATGCCATCAAAAATGATCTTAATATATTTCCTCTGGAAATCACAATAACATCAAAAGGCTACCATAGACCATGTTACAAACACATGGATTTTGAATACATAGAAACAGAGAGCAGGTTTTCATTTTACTCAATTGCTTTACAAGTGGATGAACCAAACATCAGGTCAAATTTTTATTTTTATTTCATTTGCACTTAAAACTCTAATTACATATAATGGAATGCTAAGAAGAGTTAACAGAATGCTTTTATAGAAATATAACAATAAAAATGTAGGATTATAATTCAAAACTGCCATTCCCGGGGAAAGCCTAGAAATCAGTAAGTTGCAAGTAAAATATAAAACATTTGCTCAGAAATAATTGTCAACTTTACATTTCAAAATATATGGATGGTCATGTATAGCTGTTTTGGTAATAACTAGCATCGAGATATGTTTTTAGGTTAAAATAATAAATATATGGTACAAAAAAGAAAGAACATCTTTAGGAGATCAGACACGAGACTGACAATTTTGGGTTTTAGCCAAATTGAATTTCACTGGGATGTTACTAATTTGATTGGTGGTGACCATTTGGGTTTATTTTTGAAAACTGTACATTTTATATGAGCACAAAACATGATAATGCATGCAACTTAGACCAGAAAATACATTAAGCTATAGACCTGAGGCTTGTATTTTCAATTTTGATTTAAATCTTTACTTGCCCACAGCAATATTTCATGAAGCCCTTGAACTTATGAACTCATGCCATTCTATATAGCTAGTTTCATATGTGCAATATTTAATTACTTTTCTGAATGACCACTAATATTAATTTGTGTACATAATTCAGAATATTCTATTTTGAAATCCAGCATAACATTTCATTTCAGTCTACTGATTGAGTCCTCTAGGGAGAACAGAGACTATTAAATTTTCAAAGCTTCTTGGTGCTATTCCTGTATCTAATAGAAATAGCCAATTGGAAATAACCACTGGTTTCTCCAGGGAATCTAGCCGTACCTTATTACACAATGTCCATTTTCTGAGATATAATGTAATCATAATTAATCTCAAGCTTATTAAATTTCTCTACTGGCCTTTGGAGGTGATTATTTTTATGAAAATAAATTCTAAAAGTTTCTAAAGAAACAGTGAGGCATGGCCCATTAATATCATCGTACACCTGCTGCTGTTGTGAAATCTACTGCTTCAGTAAATGAATTTTATATAATGAATTAAGTATTAAAGATCACATTTTCAACAATAAGTATTTTAAGTTACAATCCTATAAAATGAAGATAAAATTTAAAATATCCTACTAAAATAAACATGCTTCCTACTTACTTTCACACACAAAAAAATTGTAAACATAATTTAGATCGTATTTTAACAATTTAGAGTCATTTTCATGACCACCAATTTTATGCTTGGCTTTAGTATGGTTGCTTTTCTATCTCCTCTCTGGCTGTTATTTAACTATTATATAACATTTTAGTTTATCAGTGCAGGGCGGAGCACATGGGAAGTTCTTTTAAAAATGTTTATAGAATGAATGCATACATTCTCGAACAAAGCTTTCAGTTCTTCTCCTTCTAATTGATGTGGACAGAGAAATAAAATACCCAAGCTTGTTGAATATGTGCATTCTTGAGTTGAGGGTCTAGCCAACAGACAAGATGCACGAATCTTAAAATACCAGGTATTTCAACGGGTCAGAACTTTCCCACTTGCTATCAGGTTCTCAGATTGTTACCGATGTTGAAATTGACAGAAGATTGACCACTGAGTAAATCAGATGTTATTATCAAATAGAAAAGGACATGTGGAAAATAATGTGTTGTACTCTTGGGCAATACAATTATGTTAGTAAATATATGCATTGCCTTGAATGGTTGTAATATTTACTCATTGGTTTAGATACTGAAGAAAAGGCACACATAAACTTTTGAATCTGTTGTCTTTCCACATGTGAGGCCAGAATCGATTCTAGATTATAGTACTCTGAGAGGCTAATGTGGTATAAATTGAAAACTCTAAGATTAGTGAACATTGTCTTGGGAACTTTCCATGTTTCTTTATATGTTCCCAAACTGTTCTCTGTGATTTTGTTCTTACTAGTATTTCCTGGGCTGAATGTATTGATACTTTGTCTCTGTTATCTCTACATTATGGAAGACTGAGATGTGTTTCTAATCCCTTTGTTTTCATGTACTTAGAATCTATTCCCAGCCCCCAGTGATGTTGACTTGATTAGGTCAGTGATAAACTAGAGAATGATGGCCAAAACAAACAAAAGAAGCAATGTTGTTAGATAATCATTTTTAGAAAATATCTGGATACTGCGAAATAGTCTTTTCATCCAGATTGCTGACTTGCTTATATATAATTTCATCAGGACAATTATTATATTTTTCATTGTGTGTTTTTTTTCTTCTCTTCCAATTTTGGTACATTTATTCTGTAATAAAGTTTTAAAGAATTGATTAATACTAAAATACTGAAAGTTGTTCTTAATTTTATCCTACAATGCTGATTGTAATAATCTTAATTTTATTTCATACTTTTCCAGAAATCTTTAGATAAAATGACAGATAACTTATAGTGAGCTTATCTATTTTAATTTTTTTAAATGCATCTCCATGAAATTTGTCTTATAAATAGTAGTACAGGCATTCTGTGGTTCTGATGGAATCTCCAGTTCATAGGTTGTCTCGGATTTAGATGGCACTTGTCTAAAACCTGGAAAGCATACTTCTTATAGAACTTCAAGTTGGGTGTCATGGCTCCCTGTATCTGAGGATGCATTCTAGGGTTTTCACAATAACTTCACTATACAATTTTAAAAATCTGTGCTTCATTCTGTGTTTGTGAGCTGAGTAGCCATTTCCTTATTGTTGGACTGAAGTTCAACAACTAAAAACCCAAGACTGAGAAAAAAGGAGGCATCAACTTCCTACATTCTAAAAAATGCTAAAAATAATTAAGAGGCCATGATTTCTCTGAGAGCTGATTACAGATAGCTGTTACCTATCATTGCCCTACTCTCCATCCCAACCTTGTTTATCTAAGCAGAACCTCAGGGAATGGGGAGAGCTGAACATTATCCAAATTGTAAATTATTAATCTAGGGTTTTCACTTCTTTGCCTTAACAGTGGTGAAATGGTGTTTACCAAATCCAAGAGAGAAAGGCTTAAGAAGTGCCACTCCCATGGGACACCTGGGTGGCTCCATCTGTTAAGGATCCAACTCGGGATTTCTGCTCAGGTCGTGATCTCAGGGTCCTGCGAGTGCCGGGTCAGGCTCTGTGCTCAGCATGGAGTCTGCTTGAGATTCTTCTCTCTGTCTCCCTCTGCCCCTCCCCCTGCTCATGTGCTCAATCTCTCTCTCTCTTTTTCAATAAATAAATCTTAAAAAAAAAAAAAGTGCCACTCCCAGAAATTAGAAGTCAACACTGGTTTCTTATTCCTCAGTTGAACATTCTCTTACGCAGCATAGTTGTTGATTTATGCTGATCTGTTCAGAAGTAAGAGAATTAGATTAGGAATATAAATTAAGTTTAATTTCTTAATTTGTTAAAAATTTCCTATAGGTTTAATATGTAATTTTTCTGGATCAAGTTATTTTAATATGATGTGCAATTCTTCAAAACAATATATTTTATAAATGTCATCCAAATTAACTAAAGGTAAAATTTTATTAGAAATATAAAATAATTAGAAATGAATCTCTTAATGAGATTAAATTATTTTTAAATTTAAATTTTAAAATATTAGTTAATATATGCAAAGATTAACATCACTTAATGTTAGAATGCAACAAATTTAGGATCAATTCCATTTCTATTTTTTATTGTGGTATAGAACAAAAAATATGCTTTCATAAATATGTCAATAGAAATGTCAATATTTTTAAATATAAACATCACTCAATTATTTGAATTCTATGTTATAAGCAAAAATAGCACAGTAATCTATCACCCAAAATAAGTGTTAATAATCTATTTACTCAGCTCATTTAGGTCCTCCTTCAATTTTGTCAAAAGCAAACAATTTGAAAAACACTGACTTGCAAGAAGATTGGTTACCTAGAGGTGAAAGTCACTTACTTTCTCCATTTCTGGGAAGTATTCTGAAATGGCTTCACCAAAACTGACCAAGCAACTGTTATCTGTACCTGTTACTCTAATGGCACCTAGTTTAACTGACTCATAGCTAAGACTTGAGCTGTATAGTCTTCACCATGTGTCAGGCACTGTTTGTTCTAAAAACCTTTCGTATTGGGCTGAACCATGTGAAACTGAAATTATCAGTCAAAACTGGTTGGACACAGAAATTTCATACAGCTTAACCTATTAACAATTCAACCCTTATCACAACCTTATGGATAGGTCCTGCTGATACCTCATTTTAAAGATGAAAATTGAAGCATGGATGGATGAAGTCACTTGCCTAATATCTCCTGGCTAGAAAGTGGTGAAAGTGGTGAAGCCAGGATTTCAATTCAGGTCATCTTGCTTTGGTTGGTTCTCTTATCCACGAAATTAAAACTCCCCTCAATCTACTCAGAAAGGTTTGACAAATAAATTACTCTAAATTTTAATACATATTTGCCAATATAATATTTTTATAATATGTTTTTCTCTTGCTATGTGCTTTAAACAAATTGTATAAAAACTCTGGAGCATGCAGATTTAGCTAAATTTGGTTACTATGCAATTTAATTGGTTAAACCATTTCTCACTGCCAAGCCAAAAAAGCATTATCAAAAATAGTTTCTGGAGTGCCTGGCTGGCTCAGTCAGTAGAGCATATGACTCTTGATCTCAGGGTTGTAAGTCTGAGCCCCACCATTGGGGTAGAGATTTCTTAAAAATAAAATCTTAAAAAAAAAACTTTCTGATAAGGGTCTAACATCAGATATTATAACTTTCAGAAAAACAACAAAGGTGATAAAGGGGAAATTCTAAAGAAATTACAGAAGAGAATTTCCAGAGCCGAAGAGCCAGGAGGTTTAGGATTGAAAGAACCCACCAAACACCTAGTATAATAAATGGGGGGAAAATACCCAAAACCCACAGTGAGGCACTTTGAATATTTCAGTATGCCAGGGACGAAGAGAAGATCATAAAAGATTTTAAGGCAGAAAAACAGGTCTTCTTACAAAAGAATAAGAATTATACCAACCTCAAAATGTTATCAGTAACATGGATGCTAAAATCTTTTTTTTTTTTTAATTTTATTTATTTGACAGAGAGAGAACAAGCAGAGGGAGAGAGAGGGAGAAGCAGGCTCCCTGCTGAGCAAGGAGCCCAATGTGGGACTTGATCCCAGGACTCTGGGATCATGACCGGGGCCGAAGGCAGCTGCTTAACTGACTGAGCCACCCAGGCATCCCTGGATGCTAGAATCTAATGAAGTAGCATCTTCAAAATTCTGTTGGGAAATGAGTTGCTAGCCAGAATTTAATTAACAACCAAAATATCTCATCAAGCATAAGGCCCAACTAAAGCCATTTTAAAGTATTTGTGGATGCAGAAGTTACTTCTGATGACCCCTTTGTTAAGAAGGGACTTGAGAATGTGTTCTTGCAAAAGTGAAAGTAAATCAGGAAAAAGGGAACACAGAATCTAATAAACAGTGAAGCCAACCCCGAGTGGTGCTCTTCATCAGTAGAAAAGAACAAAGTTATCCCTAAATTAGCTATCTGTGATCTTTTGAAATGGCAGCCTATCCTATCCTTGTTTGTTTCATTAAATTACACCCTCTCTTGACTGTTAATAGTCGTTTGGCACATACCAGAGACTCTTTGTGGGATATAACATGGATTGAGGTGTACTACAGATCAGTGTACTCTAAATCTAACTTTAGGTAATAAAAATTTTAGCAAAATACAGTATGTTGGCTTAAAGCATAGCTACTGATCCTGACTCTTCATCCTCAAACAATATTTTTTAATAAAATGGTTATCATTGCATTTATTTAATGAGTCAATAATGTTTAAAATTGCAAACATAACATTACTATGTGTCAAGCAAATTGTTGCACTTGAGCTGATACACTAACAGTTGGGTAAATCATTATGTTGCAGTTTAACTACAATTATACATATCCTTAAATGAAGAAGAGACATTTCTAGATATAGCAATACCTCTTTATAATAAAACTTGGAAAGCAGAAAAATATACTTTGTGATCAGGAAAGTCTAACTTCATTTTTCTATTCAAGAAAGCATTTTAATACTCATTTTCAAAAGTATTATAAAAAACACTGAGAAATATAATATAGAATATGTCTTGTAAAATAGAGTTCTCTCAATCAAGACAAGATTAACTCATATAATTTTATAATAATTTATTTAAAAATGTAAACCGATACGTTATTTCTTATTACTTATTTTTTTAAAGATGCATGTAATACATAGCCTAGATCATAAATCATTTATATATCCAGAAATATTTCCTTGTTAAATATGTGTACATTTATGTATCAGACTCTGTTACTTGGTCACTGGGAATAACTAAATTATTCTATATGAAATCAGAATGAACTCTTATCAATTTTACTAGCCAACATGATCAAACTTTCCATGTATTTAAATAAAGAGAAACTTCTCTTGCCCCAAACTAACCAGTCTAGGAGCTAGCATATACTTTTATTTTTTTGTTAATAAAAAGTACAAAGTATAGTCATTTTATAAGATGAAATAAGAAGAGGATTGAATAATTAAAATAAGTATTTCATGATATGACTTGATAAAACAGGTTTTAACTCCTTTGTTGAATAATACATGCCAAATCTGGAAGAAATCATAAAAATTTTATCCGTGGGTTTTACCCAATGTATCTTGAAAATTTTGGTGGTCTCAAAAAATATTCCAATTATATTGAAAGGATCTACTTCATTAACCTATACTGCTTCAACTCTTCAAAGTTTTTCTTTTCACTAGTAACATGTCCCAAAGTTGAGAAGAGCTGAAAAGAACTTGTATTTATTTTTTCTTAAGATTTATTTATTTATTGAGAGAGAAAGAGCAAGAGAGAGAGAGAGAGCACCGAGCAGGGGGGAGGAGCAGAGGGAATGGGAGAGGAAGAAGCAGACTTCCCGTTGAGCAAGGAGCCCAACATGGGGCTCGATCCCAAGCCCCCAAGATCATGACCTGAGCCGAAGGCAGATGCTTAACCACTGAGCCACCCAGGAGCCCCAGAACTGCTTATATTTAAATACATGAAAAGAGTTGTTTTCAATATTTAATATTTCTTTTTTTAAAAGATTTTATTTAGGTATTTGACAGAGAAAGACAGAGAGAGAGGGAACACAAGCAGGGGGAGTGGGAGAGGGGGAAGCAGGCTTCCGATGGAGCAGGGAGCCAGAGGGGAGGCTCGATCCCAGGACCCCAGAATCATGACCTGAGCCGAAGGCAGACGCTTAACGACTGAGCCACCCAGGCGCCCCTAATATTTCTTACCTATATGTTATTTGCTTTGCTTTTGTGGAACTCCCTCAAATTGATGCATTCTTTGACAATGGTGGGAAGATGGAAGAGGTGAGGTCTTTAAACAACAATTAGCAGTACCAATCCATTCTAAGTGCCAGTTTTTCAACTTCAACAGAAATGTCTCTAAGACAGGGAAAGGCACAAGTCCTAAGGTGGTTTCTATTTCCTTGGTTATCTGTTGACACTGATATATTTTCTTACACCAATATTTTGAAGTCACTTTGATGTCCAGAGAGATTTTTGAGGTGTGTGCCTTCTTTCTGTGAAGCCAGACAGAAGAGACAGGAAAGGGAGATGGAGAGGGGGAAAGTGCCCTTAAGTCTCTTCCACAGATCACTCAAAACTAGATCAGTCTTAGGAAAGAACACATAAGAAACTGAGTACATGGGGGCGCCTGGGTGGCTCAGTTGGTTAAGGGTTGCCTTCGGCTGAGGTCATGATCCCAGCGTCCTAGGGTCCTCCCTGCTCAGCGGGGAGCCTGCTCCTCCTGCTCCCCCTGCTTGTGCTCACTCTCTTGTTCTCTCTCTCTGTCAAATTAAAAAAAGAGAAGAAAAGAAAAGAAATTGCATATGTGGAAATTGATACTCTTTCAACTATCCTTGCTCCTTTATTGCTTTTAAAGTCTTTGGGTTACAGCCGTTTGCAGACTTAGATTTAAAGACTGTTTCAAGATCACTGCCAAGGCAGTAATTAGAGAAAACTAAAGGCTCTATTTGTATACAACCAAGTCCAGACTCTTCAATAACTGGATGAACAAACGGGCAGATAGACAGATATGCATGCATGTATACACATGGCTTAGATCATCTGATAGCTTCTTTTACCATCGTGCTTTGTAATTTCTATGTAAATTTGTGTTTATGGTTTTATTAGACCAATATATAACATAATAAGACTATGCTTAGTAGTTAATTTTTGTACTTCTCAATCTAGGGTCTATGGACCCTTAGTAATCCGCAGATATATTCTCAACAACCTGTAGGTTCTCAGGTCTGAAAAATTCTGGTTCATGGATTTAGTCATTAAGAGGTCAGGCTATCAGAGCCAATCTCATTAGGGTCAAATGCAGGAAGTCTCCCATTTATTAGCTGTAGATCCTTAAGCAAGTTACCTTCCTGCTCTGAATCTCAATTTTCTTATCTGTAAAATGAGAAATAAAATGCTCAATTCCTTTCACATTGAATTAATTAAGGGGAACATTGCATTCACCCATAAAATCAGTCAGTCAAAAATTTTATTTCAGAGTAACAGAGACTCCTTATTGTTCTGATTTGGATTCTGGGTATAATTAAATAAAAATAATGTATAGTACTTCAGAAATAACTGCTACTTTTTTTAGCCATCATGATCAAAGTTTTCCTATGCATTTGAAGAATGAGAAACTTCATATTGCTAACAATTAATGTCTGCTAGCTAGCATACAATTTTGTTTTTTTAAATAGAAAGCAGGAAGTATATTCACTTTATAAGATGAAATAAGATGAGAATTAACTCTAATTTGAATGAGTATTTCATGATATGATTTGATAAAATGGGTTTTAACTGGTAATATGGATTTTCATTAAATCAGACTCCCTACAAGCCCAAATTACTCTTTTTCTACTGATGAAATTGTCCAGTAGAAAGATCTTAGCAGAAAATATGGAGCATGTGGGAGAAGAAAATATTACTAAGCACTAACAAAGGCATTTTAGTGTTTGGTGGGCAAAGGGAGAATATTTTGGCTCTATGGTTAAGTACTATATACTTCTAACTTAGATGCACATTTCTTATTGTAAAAATGCAGGAAACAATTGATAAATAGATTTCCTAGCAATGTCCAGATCAATACTATCTTCATTTAGACCAGTTTGTACAAATTAATGATAATTTAATATATAACAAGGTTGAGCATGTTCAGTGGTATTTAAGAGAGGAAAGCATGAGATGAGTTTAGAATTTTCTTCATATCTTTTGCATTATTCAGATTAGACTATCTACTGTAACAAACTATCCTTAAATCTTGATGGTTTACCACAGTAGGGGTTTATTCCTCATTCATATCACATCTAAGTCAGGAAGTGGTAGACTCTACTTTTTTATGGTTTCTCAGGGACCTAGGCTCCTGTCATTTATCTCCACCATATTCTAAGGTCTCGGGGACCTCCAAAGGATTTTCTGCAGCTGGATAGCAGACAGGTATAAAAAAAAGATCTTGTTCAAAGGTTTAGGGACCAGGCTTGGAGAACACACATCGTTCAGGCCCACGTTAGGCTAAGAACTTGGACTCTTGGCCCCACCTTATAAGGGGCTAGAATGTAGCCTAGCAGTGCGCCAAAGGAGAAGTGAACATAGATATTGGTGTCAACCAACTGGGCTTTGTCAATCTTCTATAGAAATTCAGGAGGCTTGCTTAAAATTAACAGACTCTTGCTGATATGGTAATGACATTACTTTTTACAAATGTTTCTGTTACATTCACAAACTATTTTATTTAATCATAATTGATATTAATTCATTGATTCCTAATTTCATGAGACTCTGAACAATCTTTTATACGTATTGACTTAATTCTATTGTAAAGAAATTGAGTTAATTATAACAAGAGCAATTAAATAATTGCCAGCAGGTTAAATTTGAGTGCTTTTAAATCCAATTGACTAAAACAAAATCTACAAAGATTAAGTACAGTTTTCCATAACACCCAAGTAAACAAGCAACAAGCATCTTGAGGTTAGTAATAAAAACAATGATCATAACACTAAAATCTCATATAAGATCTTCTTGCAAACAAATTACTACAATTAGGGGTGATAAGGTATAAATTTTATGATGGCAAGATCTAACAAGAAAGGAACATTACCCAAACTTGGCTTTATATCTTAGTGTTTTCAAAGGTATCTGACTTACAAATATTCTTCAGCCTTCTAGTCTATTTATTTACTAGATGTTGAAACCTAGTCCATTGCTTTGTATGTTCGAAACACTCATAGCAAGAACTTTAAGTTTCTTATTCTCTCAAAATTCTCATTACTCAAGGTTGGGGGCAGATGTCACTTTTAATTTATTTTAATTGCTGCGGCATTAAAGACATTTGAGATTTAAATTTAAAAGAGAGAGAGCTCAAGTACACAAAATCTGAAATGAAAAAGGGGAAATAACAACCAGCACCATAGAAATACAAAGGATTATAAGAGAATATTATGAAAAATTATATGCCAATGAATTGGACCCCTAGAAGAAATGAATAAATTCTTAGAAACATAACTTACCAAAACTGAACCTAGAAGAAATAGAAAATTTGAACAGACTGATTACCAGCAATGAAATTGTATTCAGTAACAAATAAAATTCCCAACAAATAAAAGTCCAGGACCAGATGGCTTTACAGGTGAATTCTACCTAACATTTAAAGAGGAGTTAATACCTACTCTTCTCAAACTATTCCAAAAGATAGAAGAGAAAGGAAAACTCCCAAATTCATTCTATAAGGTCTGCATTACCCTGATGCCAAAACCAGATAAAGATACTACAAAAAAAGAGAACTACAGGCCAATATCTCTGATGAACACAGAGGCAAAAATCCTCAACAAAATACTAGCAAATCAAATCCAACAATACAAACATTCACCATGATCAAGTGAGAATTATTTCTGGGATGCAAGGGTGGTTCAATATTCACATATCAATCAATGTGATATATCATATCAACAAGAGAAAAGGTAAAAACCATATGATCATATCAATAGATGCAGAAAAAACATTTGATAAAGTACACCAGCCATTCATGATAAAAACCTTTAATGAAGTAGGTTTAGAGGAAACATACCTCAACATAATAAAAGCCATCTATGAAAAACCTACAGCTAATATCATTCTCAGTGGTGAAAAACTGAGAGCTTTTCCTTTGTAGTCAGGAATAAGACAAAGATATCCACTTTCACCACTTTTTTGCAACATAGTACTAGAAGTTCTAGCCACAGCAATCAGACAACAAAAAAATAAAAAGCATCCAAATAGGTAAAGAAGTAAAACTCTCACTGTTTGCAGATGACATGATACTCTACTTAGAAAACCCAAAAGACTCCATCAAAAATCTATTAGAACTGATAAATGAATTCAGTAAGGTGACAGGATATAAAATCCATATACAGAAATCCTTTGCATTTCTATCCACTAATAATGAAGCAGCAGAAAGAGCTATGAGCAGTAAACTTTTTAAAAAGATTTTATTTATTTATTTGAGAGAAAGAAAGAGAGCATGAGCGGCGGTGGGGGGCGGGTGGAGGGTCAGAGAGAGAGGGACAAGTAGACTTCCCATTGAGCGGGGAACCTGATGCAGGGGGAAGAGGCAGAGGGGAAGAGGCGGAAGGAGAGGGAGAAGCGGACTCCCTGCTCAGCAGGGAGCCAGGCATGAGGCTCGATTCCAGGACCCTGAGATCATGACCTGAGCTGAAGTCACTTAACCAACTGAGCCAGCCAGGTGCCCCAAGCAGTAAACTATAAACATTATAGGTAAAGCATCAACATAGTGCCCTGCCCTCCCTTCCTTCTTTTATGGGTGCTTTTTGTTTTGATTTTTTTTTTGTCTTATTCATTTGTCCATTAAGTCATTTGTCAATTGGCAAGTCAGATACAGTCTCCAACAAACACTTACTAAACACCCACTATGTAACAGTGCTATCATAGATTCCATGATTCTTCTGTATGTTAGCTCCTTCCCCTCACAAGCTATTGATTATTGGGGCTCTCTGTGAAGTATAGGAGATGCTCTGACAGAGGAAGAACATAAGTAGAGGCGGCTACTGTACTTAGAAAGGCTTTCTGGAAGAAAGGACATACAAGAACAGATCCGAAGGCTGGGGAGAAATTAAGCGAGTGAATAAGAACAGAAGGATCAACTAAAATGAAACCACGTGTATAAGCAGAGGGGCTGAGAAACAGGTATAAAGAAACTGAAAGTCCAGGGGCAACCTGGGGATGTGGTAAGAGATGAGGAAAGGAAGGTAAAGGGAGGATAAATATTGGAGGGCCTTCTAAGTTAAGTTGAGGAATTTGGAGTTTATTTGGAGTGCAATAAGCAAATCAAATTATTTTCCCAATTTCTCTTCTGCCTCTGGCCCACATGGTCTTGCATCATAATCTGGCGTAAAGGCCTCTTGTGAGTTTTCCCAGTATCCAGTCATGCTTCCGTTGTCACCCCAGCTGTCACTATATCTTTGGGGCTGCACATTCTGAACATTTATACCTTTATACTCTGCTGGGTTCAGTTTCTCTTCTTGTTGCACCTACCAGTTTAGTATCAGAACAGATACTGTTTTCACACTATGGGGCTATATAAAACTTAAATTAATGCTATAACGTTCAGCTTCTAGACCATTCCATCTGTGGGTCTTTTCTTCCAGCATCCAGGAAGATCCATTTCTCCTTTTCTCAAGGTAAGTTGATGTTGTCTAAGTAAAGTACAATGAAGAATATTACCCTCCAGGAAATAACATTGTCACACACTTATGCATACACAGATACACACACCCACACCCACCCCCCCCCCACACACACATACACACACATGTTTAAAACTTCAGTGACCTTGTGTGGCCCTGAAGATAAATTTCATATTACCTTATGTGGTTTAAAATGTACTAATATGACCTTATAAGTCCAGACAACATCTTTACTTAATCATTAGTAACCACTGCATATGGGTGAGGTGGCATAGGGCAGGGAGCATGCCAAGAGGCAGAAAAGTGTCTAGACAGAGGTCCCAGTAAGTGAAAATAACTAGAGATTAGGAGGAGAAAAGTGTATGTCCATCTGAATCTCTGAAAAAAAAATAAAGCTATTTGCATACACTGTTTCTTCTGTCTTGAACACTTTTTTACCTTGTTTCTTGTTCAACCCCTGTCTATTCCTGCTTTGCTAAGCTTAAAAATCATCTCCTCCAGGCGCCTGGGTGGCTCAGTTGGTTAAGCGACTGCCTTCGGCTCAGGTCATGGTCCCGGAGTCCTGGGATCGAGTCCCACATCGGGCTCCCGGCTCAGCGGGGAGCCTGCTTCTCCCTCTGACCCTCTCCCCTCTCATGCTGTTTCTCTCTCTCTCTCTCTCTCTTTCTCTCAAATAAATAAATAAATAAAATCTTAAAAAAAAAAAAAATCATCTCCTCCAAGCAGCCTTCTCTGGTTTACCTCTTGCCCCACTCTTTTCAAGACTGATCATGTGCTCCTATATTCCCACAGCACTTTCTTATAACGGATTATTTAATCTTCTCTCCTTCTTATTAAGTTCTATAATTAGAATCTTGCTCCTGTTATATTCCTATTACCCAGCAGAATGCCTTGCATATACCTGGTACATAATAAATACATGTTGAATGCATGAATGGAAATAACCATTGTTTAGTGTCAACAATGAATTAAGCATTGTTCCAAGTACTTCATATGCATTACCTCACTTACATTTCCTAGTACTATTCTCATTTTACACAGGAGGCGACTCAGTTTTGAAATAAGAGACTTGCCTCAAATCGTACAGCACAGACTGAAATCAAAGACTGTCTCAAGATTCTGAGCTCTTAACCTCTATACCATAATAATTTCTCTCTGGTTCTTCCTATAATAATTACTCCTTTGTATATTTTTGATGGCCTGGAATTTACAGCTTGTTTGGCCCACATCAAAGGTTATTGAGGTGAGTGGGAAAAAATCATACAATTTTTATGGTTCTTAAGTTCCCTTTCTCCATTTTTCTTTCCTTTGGATAAAAGTTAGCTACACATGTTTATTATCAGTGTTTCCACATGTATTTTGAATGATATATCTTCAAATTGTACACCTCAGATTTTATTCATTTACCTCTATAGAATGGATAAAAAGCCAACTGGGTTTTTTTTGTTTTTTTGTTTTGTTTTGTTTTGTTTTTAATAAAGGGAGAGGTTACAGATAAAGTTCAAGGTAGGATTTAAGTACTTGTGCTCTTTAGTTCTTAATAAATCTGTTTTGATTGCCTGACAATTAAATCATTGTTATATTTTAGTGTTATTTTTTTAAACCTATGTTCTATCTCCAAAGAGAAATTTGAAGTAGGTTGAGTCTTTCCTTTGCAAGCTTACTGACTGTCGTTTTTCTAACCCAAGCTGATTAAGTTTAGGGTATTACACTAAGCAAAATAAGTCAGTCAGAGAAAGACAAATACCATATGATTTCACTCATATGTAGAATTGAAGAAACAAAACAGATGAACATAAGGGAAGGGAAGGAAAATAAGATAAGATAAAAACAGAGAGGGAGGCAAACCATAAGAGACCCTTAACTACAGGGAACAAGCTAGGGGTTGCTGGAGGGGTGGTGGGTGGGGGAATGGGGTAACTGGGTGATGGACATTAAGGAGGGCACTTGATGTCATGAGCACTGAGTGCTTTATGCAACTGATGTATCACAAATTCTAACCTGAAACTGGTAATACACTCTATGTTAACTAATTTGAATTTAAATAAAAAATAGTTTATTTTTGAAAGGTGGAGGAAGAGTATTGCCTACAAAACCCAAGTCCCCTGGATTTAGACCTTGCACACAATCTTGATCAAATTACCAAAGGTGAAATTGTGACAGTTCAGTCAAATATTCACATCATTCTCTATTTTGAATTAATTTATATTTATACTACAGTAAATGGGTTCAATGTTATTTTCTAATAATATTTGTGAGAAACAAGTCAACTTTAAGGTTATAACAACAAATAAAATTTGATTATCGTTCAATTACATGCAACATAACCAAATTCCTAGGTTATATTTATCTTTTACTGTAGAAGTCTTTGCTTGGTTGTACATAATTGTTTTGACTTTTATCGAAATTTAAGAATTTTGTTACATATCTTAATTGCAACATAATTTTAACAGCTTATATTTTTTAATTACCACATATTCATTTACAGTGTTGAGGCTCAAATTTATTTTCCCTTTATGGAGTCTCAGAGAGTGTTGTTACAAGCAGCTGCTTTAGGTAGTACAGTCAGAATCAATGGGCATTACACATATGGTAGATATTAAAGAAGTATACAGAGGCCCAAGTTAGTCACTTTTCTATTATTGCTTATCTAATCCTGAAAGCATAAGTGCTCATGTTTAAGGAAAGTTTGTGATTTTTCAATCTAAAATTCTAATTCAAATATTGATTGTGGTCTAAGAGTTATCTAAAACAGTATTGCTCAAAGGTAGAAGTAAAGATTTAGTTTAGTTCCTAAAGCATCTAATCCCAGGAAGACAAAGTTTAGGGGGTATCCGTGGGGCCCCTGCGTGGCTTAGTCGTTAAGCATCTGTCTTCAACTCAGGTCATGATCCCGGGGTCCTGGGATCGAGCCCCGCATCGGGCTCCCTGCTCCGCGGGAAGTCTGCTTCTCCCTCTCCCACTCCCCCTGCTTGTGTTCCCTCTCTCGCTGTGTCTCTCTCTGTCAAATAAATAAATAAATAAAATCTTTAAAAAAAACATAAAGGGGGCATCCACATAACTGAACTTCCGGTATACTTGCTTTTTTTTAAGACTTTTTTTTAAAGCTTTTATTTATTTATTTGAGAAAGGAGACAGAGAGTGAGAGAGAGAGAGCATGAGTGGGGTGAGGGGCAGAGGGAGGAGCAGACTCCCTGCTGAGCAGAGAGCCCAATGTGGGCCTCTTTCATGGGGGGCCTCCGGGATCATGAACTGAGCAGAAGGCAGATGTTTAACCAACCGAGCCACCCAGCTGCCCCTCTGCTATACTGGTTTACACAAGGTGGCTCCTTTGTTTTTAATGTTTTTCCATCACAGAAAACTTACATTTAAAAAAGCATGGTCTTGATAATATTGAGGACAGTTTTTGAGGAAAGGGATAAGAAATATCTTAAAGTAATAGCTCTTTTTTTTTTAAATTTTATTTTATTATGTTATGTTAGTCACCATACATTACATCATTAGTTTTTGATGTAGTGTTCCATGATTCATTGTTTGCGTATAACACCCAGTGCTCCATTCAATACGTGCCCTCCTTAATACCCATCCCCAGGCTAACCCATCCCCCTACCTCCCCTCCCCTCTAGAACCCTCAGTTTGTTTCTCAGAGTCCATAGTCTCTCATGGTTCATCTCCCCCTCTGATTCCCCCCCTTCATTTTTCCCTTCCTGCTATCTTCTTCTTTTTTTTTTTTTTTAACATATAACGTATTATTTGTTTCAGAGGTTCAGGTCTGTGATTCAACAGTCTTATGCAATTCACAGCGCTCACCATAGCACATACCCTCCCCAATGTCTATCACCCAGCCACCCCATCCCTCCCACCCCCCACCACTCCAGCAACCCTCAGTTTGTTTCCTGAGATTAAGAATTCTTCATATCAGTGAGATCATATGATACATGTCTTTCTCTGATTGACTTATTTCGTAACAGCTCTTTTATCTAAGATTAGTAGGTTAAGAACTTCCTTGGGGCACCTGGGTGGCTTGGTTAAGCGTCCAACTCTTGATTTTAGTTCAGGTCATGATCTCAGGGTTGTGAGATCAAGCCCTGCGTCGGGCTCCACTCTGGGCATGGAGCCTGCTTAAGATTCTCTCTTTCCTTCTCCCTTTACCCTCCCCCCCACCCCCCCCGCACCCCTCCCCCACTCTCTCTCTCTCAAAACAAGCAAACAAAAACAACAACGAAAAACACTTTCTTTAGCAGTTTGAATGTCCTGGGTCTAGAATAGCCATTGAATGTTCTCCAGGTTGTAAAACAATGACTAGTTATGACACTGAATAAGTAAGGAATATTTGGCATTATTTGGCTGTGTTAAAATTGTATTGTTTTTTAAGGGCCTAATCCACTTAACTATTCTTAGGATTAAGAAGCCCAGAATGGTGTTTGAGATGTTAAAGTTTTTTGGGTTTGTTTGCTTGTTTTGGTGGGGGAGAAGTGGGGGAAGTTTCCTTATAGCTCTCTAATATGGACCTGACAAGGGAGTTAAAAAGGCTGAGAATGACTGAAGAATTAAGTGCCTGTCTAACCAACTGGTAAAACTAGAATATAGTTTAAGAGAAAGGACTTCCTAAACCTGAGTCAATGTGGGACTCGGAAGCTCCATGACATGTAAACATGGTAAATAGAAGGGACAGTGCACCATCAGCAAACCCAAGCCACCTCTACTGTTGGATGCTTTGAAGACCTTTGGTCACAGATGTAGATTCAGGAGCTGGTGATTATGTTACCAGAATAGAAGGGTCAAAATATCACTTCTGTTTTTGACATTCATCCTATGGCTCTCCACTGAATTTAAAATAAAATCTAAGCTCCTTTCCATAGTCTATAATGTCCTTCATGATGTAGCTCCTCCTATCTCTCATACTGCATCTCTCAACTTTTGACGTGCTCCAACATCACTTGTTAACTTTCTGACTCCCATATACGCTAAGCTTGTTCCAACCACGGAAACCTTACACTTGTTGGTCCCTCTGTCTCTCTATCTAAAGTTCTCTTTCCCCAGATATTCACGTGTCAATTCTTTCCTATAATTCAAGACTTAGTTTAAATTATCACCTCCTAAGGGAAGTCACTTACTTTTACTTTGTTTTATTTTCACCACGGCCCACATCCTTATCTAAAATATTTGTTTATTGTATTATTATGTACTAGATTATTATTTACTGTATCTGCCCACTAGAAAGTAAACATCATGAGATCTAGCACAAAGTGTCTTTCTTTTTTTTTTTTTTTTAAAGATTTTATTTATTTATTTGAGAGAGAGAGAATGAGAGACAGAGAGCATGAGAGGGAGGAGGGTCAGAGGGAGAAGCAGACTCCCTGCCGAGCAGGGAGCCCGATGCGGGACTCGATCCCTGGACTCCAGGATCATGACCTGAGCTGAAGGCAGTTGCTTAACCAACTGAGCCACCCAGGCGCCCAAAGTGTCTTTCTTTTTGATCTCTACTATTCGTATATACCTGACATATAGTTGACATTAAGTAATAGCTCTTTGCTAAAAAGGCTACCTGAATGAATGAGTATACTTTGAACTAGTCATATTTCCAAGAGCATCAGAGGAGTTTGGAAGCCACTCAATATCTGAAAGATTTGGTGGAAGTCAGTCAAGGTACCGTCATGACTGGCAAGCTGAATCTTTCATAAATAGAAGTACGCAAAAACAGATAATTCTGGGATCAAACACCAGAAGTAAAGCTCCAAGCCCTAGGAGGCTCCTAAATTATTCCTAGATAGCACAGATGCTTCATTTAATAAGCTACTGTTTAGGTTAATGCATTTGGATATTGCATTGACTTGTGTAGAATAGCAAGCATTAGTTTTCATAGCTTCAGATTTCTGTTGCTTGTAACTTAGCCCATTTCTTATTTGTAACGTCTCTTTTAGTATAGTAGCTTTTTATCCTATTATTGCAGTTCCAGTTTAATAAATTCTAGTGGCTATAACATAGAACTTGTATTAACTCTTGGAGTTCAATGGTTAAACATCATTAAATGCACTGAGGCAGGATTTTCTTCTTTCTTGATTTGTATGGGATCCTAAACTCTTTAACATGAGCAATTTCTAAAAGATAAGGGTATTAATCAGGTCATGTCCCCTAAAATTAATAAACATGATCTCCAAAAATACAACTTTCAGTTATTCTTTTGTCAATGATACAAAATGTTTATTTAAAAAATATATTATGAAATGTGAAGGTAAATTTGTAATTCAGTAAGACACCAACAGAACAAAGCAGAATCTGGGTTGAAACAGAGCACATCAGTTGTTCTCAAGCTTTCGTGTGCTGCAATTCTCTCCTAAGTGGCACCATCCTTGTATACACACATACACAAACCCAGACAACGTATCACTAACTGGGTCATCCATTCAACAAACTTGTGATAAGAAGTATTTGCTCTGTGCAGGGACAGTGTAAGGTATGGGGACACTGAGATTAAGCTAAGATTATACAACATATTCCTACTGGGGTCACAGTCTTCTAGGGGAGAAGAGTTGGTAAAGGTAATTATAGCAGTGTAATAAGTACTATAACAAATATAAAACAGGGCAGAGCAGAGCAAGGGCTCATCTGTTTGATGTGATCAGGGAATGCATCCAGGAGATGAAGGTGTTTGTACTAAATTCTAAAGAGGGAGTTTGAAAGGTTGCCAAACTGAAGAAAGCACTGTAGCCAGAGGAAGATTTGTGGAGATCAGAAGAAATAGAATTTTACAGAGAATTGCCAGAAGCCAGGTACAGATAGGGCCAGGTGTGCACATAAGAGGAAAGGTAGTGTATGCAAAGTGTAGAAGAGCTATTTGGCAACACAGTTGACAATTTGGAGAGTGGATACAATTCTTTCTTGTACAAGACTTTAAAATCCTCCGTCTTTGCCCGTGCTAATAGCAATCTCCAGTCATTATGACAAACCAAAAGTATCCTTATTTTTGCTAGCCAGCCTCCAAGATGGTCCCCACTCATCCAGACTCTTGCTATTCACGCCCTTGGGTAGTCTCTTCCCACTTTGTACCAGAGTTTGTCCCTGTGACCAATAGCATAAAAGCAGAGGTGATAAATTGCCTTTCTTGAGATTGGGTCATAAAGGATTGTGGAGTCTGTCTTGGTATCTCTCTGTCTATCTCTGTCTCTTTTTGTCTCTTTCTCTCTCTCTCTCTCTCATAGGTGTGTGTGCACGCACACACACAGACACAGACAGACACACACACCCCTAAACCACTCACCTGGGGAAAGGCACCAGCCATGCCCTCAAAATAGCCCAATGAACTGAAGCCTTCTGCCAACAGCCACATGAGTGAGCGTGGACCAGATTCTCCTGCGCATTCAGATGACCAGAGTTCTGACCAACAACCTGACCACCACCCCATTAGAACCAGAACTACCTAGCTAAGCCATCACAATTCCTGATCCATAGAATCTCATATGAGATAATAAACATTTGCTGTTTTAAGTTGCTAAGTTAAGGGATAACTTATTAGTCACCAATAGATAAGAATACACTACTCACTTCCAAATGCCCTTCGGGTAGCAGTATAGATACCAAATGAAAATCACAGGTCTGTGTTAAAGGCTTTGAACTTTCCACTATGGGCAGTGGGGAGATATTCACAGATTCAAGGTAAGAGAGTGAAACAATTAAATTATGTTTTAGAAGGACTGTTTTTGCTGTGAACGCAGAGTTTCCCATTCCCTTCTTGAGTCCTTCTCTATTGTTTTTCACCTACTTCTGAAGGGAGTAACAAACTAGAATGGCATTTGTTGACTTGTTTTCCTCCTGGCTAGACTGGGAGCTACCTGAGAACAGAAATGAATTATTGGTCATTATAAATAATTCCTTGTGTTCCTGGAATCCTGCTGAGCACGGTGAGAGGCACTCAGTAAATACTTGCTGATTCACTGAGTGATAGGAGATAAATGAGCCTGGAGAAAGGACATTGGGCTAGCAGGCTATTACATTAGCTCACTGCAAAAGTGTTGAAGAAATAGCCTTTAGAGATGTTAAAGAAGAAGAAAGCAGAAATTAGCCATTTTATACACACATAGATTTACAGTTAGTTTTGCAGGTGTGATGATTTATCAAACAACCTAAACCTTTGTCCTGCCTCCCTGTGTTGTCATAGCTCTTAAGCAGAGATACAAGGAAGACTCCTCCAGTCTATCCTGCTAAAATTTCTGGCAGAGCCCAATAATAGTATCTGAAGTTTTTAGCTAGAAAACAACAATCCAAGAAAAGGACAAAAAATAAAATAATAAAAAAAATAAGTTTTCTTGCTCTTTCAAATGCAATGAGTTGGTTTCTACTAAGCTGATGCAAATTTCAATGGGAATAGATAATATAATGTTATAAACTATAAACTCTATATCCATATAAGTATATAGATATAAAGAAATGAATTTTATATTAGCATCAAGATATAGGAGCATCTGAATTGAACAAAAATGCAAGTGTAAGCAAATAACAAAGACATGTCCATTGAAATACTTTTTATACACAAAACATCTTCACTAGAAAATCTGAATGTACTCTGGAGCTCTTAATAAAATTTACAAAAACCTCTTTTAAAACAAATGTCTTAAGCAAGCCATAAATATTTATTTGTTCAGCTCTAAAAACAGATAGAAAATTGTACCAACAAATAAAACATAAGGTACCGCGAGAGTCATCTAAGCATTTCATCATTCAGAATAATGGTTGAAAAAGGGTGCCCACATACCTCACACATATTTCATACTTTTTAGTTTTTTTACCTATACTGTTTCCAATAAATACGTGAGACACCTGATTTCATGATCTACCTAAAGTAAGTCATTTATTTGTTCCTATATTTCCTTTAATTTTAAAACAGTACTTCAGTTGAGATCCTTGTGTTATTGTGGAAACCAAAAAATTATTGCTCACCACCTTGTTACATAAGAACAGCTCATGTTGTGGTAAACTGGCTTTAAGTTTCATATCCCAGTTTAATTTCATATACCCCCTGCACAAACACATTCACAGAAACAGAAAAAAAATGGCAGCCTAAAATAATGCTAAGTAATTGACTACACTTTATGAAAAAATATTAGTTTAAAGGATATTTCTTTCACTTTTTATCATTTATTCACTGACAGTAAGATAATTTCTAATATATTCAAGGTTTTATTACAAATATTTGAGTACCATAGAGTGGCTTTAGTAGTGGAATATGAAACAGAAACAGGGTAATTTCTTAGAAATGGTCTGTACAGAAGAAATAAAATGATCTCTCAAGGATTTTGGTGATCTAAATTAAATATTAATGATTTGTATTGAATTTTACATCACAACTGCATTATCTGAGAAAGCAATCTTTTAAGTCTTTATTTAAATTCCAGTCAATTAACATACAGTGTAATATTAGTTTCAGGTGTACATTGTAGTGATTCAACTTCCATACATCACCCTGTGCTCATCACAACAAGTGCCCTCCTTAATCCCCATCACACATCTAGCCCATCCCCCTGCTCACTTCCCCTCTGGTAACCATCAGTTCTCTATATTTAAGAGTCTCTTTCTTGGTTTGCCTCTCTCCCTTTTTCTTTTTTCCCTTTGCTCTTTCATTTTCTTTCTTAAATTCCACATATGAGTGAGATCTTATGGTATTTGTTTTTCTCTGATTTATTTCACTCAGCATAATACTATCTAGCTCCATCCATGTAGTTGCAAATGGCAAGATTTCATTCTTTTTAATGGCTGAGTAATATTCCATTGTATATATTTACCACATCTTCCTTATCCATTGATCAATTGATGGACGCTTGGGCTGTTTCCATAATTTGGCTATTGTAGATAATGTTGCTATAACATTGGGGTATGTATCTCTTTGAATGATTATTTTTGTATTCTTTGGGTAAATACCTAGTAGTGCAATTGCTGGATCATAGAGTAGTTCTATTTTTTACTTTTTGAGGAACCACTGTTTTCCACAGTGGCTGCATTTCTACCAACACTGCAAGAGGGTTCCCCTTTCTCCACATCCTTGCCAACACCAGTCACTTCTTGTGTTGATTCTAGTCATTCTGACAGGTGTGAGATGATATTTCATTGTAGTTTTTTTTTTTTTAAAGATTTTTTATTTATTTATTTGAGAGAGAATGAGAGACAGAGAGCACGAGAGGGAAGAGGGTCAGAGGGAGAAGCAGACCCCCTGCTGAGCAGGGAGCCCGATGTGGGACTCGATCCCGGGACTCCAGGATCACGACCTGAGCTGAAGGCAGTCGCTTAACCAACTGAGCCACCCAGGCGCCCTCATTGTAGTTTTGATTTACATTTTCCTGATAATCAGTAATGTTGAGCATCTTTTCATGTGTTGGTTGGCCATTTTATGTCTTCTTTGGAAAAGGGTCTATTCATGTCTTCTGTCCATTTTTAAATTGGATGATTCAGTTTTGGGGGTGTTGAGTTGTATCAGCTCTTTATATATTTTGGTCACTAATCCTTTGTCAGATTTGTCATTTGCAAATATCTTCTCCCATTCTGTGGGTTGCCTTTTAGTGTTGTTGATTGTTTCCTTTGCTGTGCAGAAACTTTTTATTTTGATGTAGCCCCAATAGTTTATTTTTGCTTTTGTTTTCCTTGCCTTTCCTTTCCATCTAGAAAGAAGCTGCTATGGCTGATGTCAAAGAGATTACTGCCTGTGTTCTATTCTAGAATTTGTATGGTTTCAGGTCTCACATTTAAGTCTTTAATCTGTTTTGAATTTATATTTCTTATAGGTGTAAAAACGTATTCCAGTTTCATTCTTTTGCATGTTGCTGTCCAGTTTGAAAATAAATGAAAATGAAAACATAATGGTCCAAAGTCTTTGGGATGCAGCAAAAGTGACTCTAAGCAGGAAGTTTATAGAAATGCAAGCCTATCTCAAGAAGCAAGAAAAATCTCAAATAAACAACCTAGCCTTACATGTAAAGGAGCTAGAAAAGGAACAAATAAAACACAAACCCAGTAAAAGGAAGGAAATAATAAAGATTAGAGCAGAAATAAATGATGCAGAAATTTAAAAAGCAATAGAACAGATCAGTGAAACAAGGAACTGGTTCTTTGAAAAGATCAAAAAATTACGTAAACCTCTAGCAAGACTCAAAAGGGAGAGAGAGAGAGGACGCAAATAAACAAAATTAGTAATGAAAGGGGAGACATAACAACCAGCACACAAAAATACAAACAATTGTAACAGAATATCATGAAAACCTATATGCCAAAAATTTGGACAACTAGGAAGAGATGAATGAACTCCTAGGAACATATAACCTACCAAAACTAAAGCAGAAGGAAATAGAAACTTTGAACAGACCAATTACCAGCAATGAAATTGAATCAGTAATAAAAAAAAAAAATCCCAACAAACAAAAGTTCAGGACCAGATGACTTCACAGGTGAATTCCACCAAACGTTTAAAGAAGAGTTAATACCCATTTTTCTTAAACTATTCCAAAAAAATACAAGAAGAAGGAAAACTGCCAAATTCATTCTATGAGGACAGCATTACCCTGATACTAAAACCAGATAAGACACCACAAAAAAAAAAAAAAAAAAAAAAAAAAAAAGAGAGAGAGAGAGAGAGAGAACTACAGGCCAATATTTCTCATGAATATAGATGGAAAAATCCTCAACAAAATATTAGCAAACCTAATCCAACAATATATTTTAAAAAGAATCATACATCACAGTCGTGTGAGATTTATTCTCAGGATGCAAGGTAGTTTAATATTTGCAAAGTAATCAATGTGATATGTCACATCAATAAGGGAAAGGATAAAAACCATATTGTCACTTCAATAGATACAGAATAAAAGTGATGAGAATGGACATCCTTGTTTTGTTCCTGACCTTAGGGGGAAAGCTCTCAATTTTTCACCATTAAGTATGATGTTGGCTGTGGGTTTTTTATATAAGTCCTTTATTATGTTGAGATATGTTCACCTCATACCTGTCAGAATGATTAAAATAAAAAACACAAAAACAACAAGTGTTAGGGATGATGTAGAGAAAAAAGAATCTATTGCACTGTTAATGGGAATGCAAATTGGTACAGCCAGTGTGGAAAACAGTAGGGAGTTTCTTCAAAAAATTAAAAATGGAACTACCTTACCATCCAGTAATCACACTAGTGGGTGTTTACCCTAAGAATACAAAAATACTAATTTGAAGGGATATATGCACCCCTATGATTATTGCATTATTTATATTATTATAATTTATAATATTATAATATTATTTATAATAGCCAAACTATGGAAGCAGCCCAAGTGTCCATCTATAGATAAATGGATAAAGAAGATATGTTATATATACACAATGGAATATTGTTCAGCCATAAAAAAGGAATGAAACCTTTCCATTTGCAACAACATGGATAGTGATAGAATAATGCTGAGCGAAGCAAGTCAGTCAGAGAAGACAAAGACCATATGATCTCACTCATATATGGAATTTAAGAAACAAAACAAATGAGCAAAGAGAAAGAGAGAGAGAGAGACAAATCAAGAAACAGACTCTAGGGAATAAACTGATGGCTACCAAGGGGAGGTCGGTGGGTGGATGGGGGAAGTAGGGGATAGGGATTAAAGAGTACACTTACTTTGATGAAAAAATAAAATAAAATAAATGAAAAAAAGAAAAAATATATATACAATTTATTGGCACACAAGAAAATAAATATTTTGTATCAAAAAGCCAGAGTTTTAGAGGGGCAAACATTGAAAAGATTGCGATTATCCTGTCCCCAAATTAGTTTAAAACACAGTTTTATTTTTTGAAGCAGTATAGAATGTACATGCATGTTTAAATTAAAATAATTTTTTCAAAATTTTCTGATTATAAACTTTTAGGTATGTCAATGAAGCTGGAGGTTTTTGAGGTGTCCTTTAGGCTTGGTTGGTTGTTCATAGGCTTTGTTGCTGTCCTAAATTAGCTTGCTTTGCTACTGCCCTGATGCTAATCAATGTATACATATTTAAACTTTGCAACAATAGTGTGAGGTAAGAATCATGAGCCTCAGAATATAGATAACTGATATTACAGTGTAGGAGAGTTAATAAATTTTCCAAATTTCTACCTAATAAGTGGCAGTACTAGTATTCAAACTGAGACTCAGTGGCTAATGATCTTAAGCTCAGTGGCCAGTCAACAGGCTTTGAGTGTCTTAATTTAAAGGCCGATCGTGCACCCTCAGGCTCTGGCCTGCATTTGACATTATTTTGCACTTCTGTACTGAGCTCCAAGAAAAATTTCTAGTCTCATTGGTCACCCTTGTTCTACTTGTCCACTCTATTTCTTGCCTTTGCTGGACTGTGCCTTCATTCACATCTGATTTGGAACTTAACATTAACGATCTATTTTGTACAATTACTTAAAATAAGACAGCGTACTGCCAAGTCCCGAGAAAATGGTTTCACCCAGCAATTCAGGGATCTAACTTTGTCTCACACAATCTTTTAATTAATGTGTGTGTTTTTAAGCCCTTGACCTTCATTCTGAACCTTCAGAGGAAACCAGGACCTCAAAATCCTGACACATGCCAGGTTTCTGAAGAGGAAATCCCTTTACTCGACCAAAAGCAGTTAAATTCAGGACCATCCCCACCCTAAAGTGACCCTGTAAGTCATATAACAATGAATCCATCTTCTTTCCATTCTCTCGTTTGGTTTCTTTTCTCCTATTCTCTTTGTCCTTGTGGCTTTTTGCCACCACCATCACTGTCACTCTTTGATTCTCTTTCAGCAGGCTTCTAGGAATGGATGTGGGAATTCAATTAGTCATATTTTACTGGGAGTCTAAAATCAATCTTCCTTCCTTTCTCCCTTCCTTCCTTCTTTCCTTCCTTGTTTCTTTCTCTCTCTCTCTCTCTTTCTAAATAGGAAGATGATCAGCTTGGTGCAAAAACCATGGATTTCAGCGTCAGATTCCCTACCTTATTCAAGTCATGGCACACAGAGAAAATGATATTATTCGTAGAGTATGCTGGGGTAAGGGACAGGAGCGGAGTGAACTGACCCTGAGTGAGCGCTCTACCTTGAAGCATGGAGATCAGTATCATTGGCACACAGGTATTTAAAGGTATAGGGGCTGCCGAGCTCTGAGTATCAACAAGGTCTGAATCCTGTTTTGCTTGGTAGCTGCGTGACCTCAAGCAAGTTAACCTATCTCTAAGCTCCATTTGTAAACATGGGGATTATAGTTCCCACTTCCTTGTACTTCTTTGAAAATCACAGGAACTAACATATTTGAAAGGGTAGCACCACGAATATGCAGAGTAGGTGCCAATAAACTGTCTGCTTCCCTCCTTCAAATATCCCCCAACAAACCACATCTTGCTTGCAGTGTAGGTACTCACATATTTGTTAAACAAATGACTGACGTGGACATCATTATAATACAATAGGGGATAATTTGGAGTCAAGTGATCTTAAATACCAGGAAGCAACATTAAGCAACTGGACAGAGGAAAGCAGGAGGCTAGGAGGTTAACTGGCTTTATCTCTGAGTTCAAGAGGTAGTGAATGTCTCTGGCTACTGGAAATCCTTTGATCTGAAGCCGTTGGAAGGAATAAAGTAGGCTGCCGGTGTCAGGAAAAAGTCTAGTGCCTTGTTTCTCAGTTGAAAGGGAATAGCCGAAGTGGTGATTTAAATTTTCTTTGTTTTGCATTAGATTTGTCTGTTTTTTTTTTTTTTTTAACCTTTATCTCCACATTATTCTTTTCCTGCAGAGTAATCTGATTTTACAGCTTCTCAAGTTTACAATCCTTCCTCCAGTCAGGGGCATTCCACTATTTCTCACCTCAGATTTGGGAATACACATCTTTACATTTAAAACCGCAAATGCTACGGCAAACAGGATTGCATCTGAATTTCACTTGGGTGTGAAAAACAGTGAAGGAGCTTTTAGAATGTTAAACCCAGATAGTAATTTATACTGCCTTTGTCTTTTAATTTTCCCCCGCTTCCGCTTCCTCTTTTGTTTGATTCACTTTATCTTTACTTAGCTCCTCTTTTCGGCTCACCCCCGCCCCCCATCAAGGAAAGGGCCCCAGAAACTCCAAAGAGGCAAATTGGAAGGGAAGAAATGCAACAAGTCCGTTCTGCTTTCCACCTCTAGATCTGTGGGGGGAGTCCGGGCAGCTGGTGGATCCTCATCCCCGCGGGGCTGTCCTCCCCAGGAGCCGGTCGATCACTACTCCCCACTTTTGCTCAACCTTCCTCCACTCCTCCTACCCTCTCAGCTGTCCTGAAATCCTGGAGCAGTCCTTGCCCTGGAGCCGCTGGTGTTTTTAATAACCAGGGACTGAGCTGAGTTAAAAAAAACAAACTAAGGAAACGAACGCTGCAGGGGCCTTGCGGCAGAGCCCAGGGGTTTTGGTTTGCGCCGCAGGCCGGAGGCGATGCGCCTCCACCAGCTGGCTCTGCGCAGATGCAGCCACAGAAGCTGCGCACAACCTGTTTGTTTGAAAACTTGTTTGTTGAGAGCGAGATGGGTGCGTCGGCCTCCCCCGAGGGCCACTGGCGTGTCGGGGAAGGGAGGACGTTCTGCAGCAACAGGGGGCTTTTCGGGGGGGAGCCGCGCGGCTGGGGACGCACGCAGGGGCGGGATTTCTCCCGTTGTGGCCCCGGCCCCTACCCCCCACCCCCCCAGCCCCCACTCCAGCCTGTTGCTTCCCCCGCCGCTCCAGGTCGGCTTTTCCCGGCAGCCCTAGTGTGCCTTCCAAACTCCAAGGCCCCGGGCTCCCCTCGGGAGCTGCCTCCGCCTCCCGCCCCCTGCCCGCCGCCTTCTGGAAGTCGGAAGAGCCCCGGCTGTCGCCTGAGGAGTGCACTCTGGGACCTCGGGCAGCACAGCCTGCGAGGGGGAGGGGGGCCCAGCTGGCGGCGATGAAGCCGTCCTGGCTGCAGTGTCGCAAAGTCACCGGCGCCGGGGGACTCGGGGGGTCCCTGCCCGGGTCCTCTCCAGCCCGGGGAGCCGGCCCGGCCCGCAGGGCGTACGTGGCCCCCGGCCCGCGGGGCGCTCTCGGGAGCCGGGGCTGCCGAGCGCTGTCGTCGGCAGGTGGTGGCGGCGAGTACAAGACCCACTTCGCGGCCTCGGTGGCCGACCCCGAGCGGTTCTGGGGCAAAGCGGCCGAGCAGATCAGCTGGTACAAGCCCTGGACCAAAACGCTGGAGAACAGATACCCGCCTTCCACGAGTTGGTGAGTGACTCCTTCGCCAAGCCAGATCTCTCATGACTTTTGGGCGACCGGGCTCAACGTCCCTTTCATGGGGAACCTGGCATTGTATTAGGAAAGAAATTCAAGACTGGAGATGTGCTCAGATCTTTCGATTTGTGTTTAATTTAAATTTTATGGTCAACTCTCCGGCCTTCTCTTGAGGGATTGGGTTACTCATTATGAGGCCAGTTTCCAATGGCCCAGAGATTTACCAGAATGGCAGGGCTGTACTTGGCACTGGGGATGTTACACGGACTAAAGCAGGGGTCTGTCTCCAGGGACAGCACTGTCTAGTATGGGAGACAGCCACGGACAAATGCAAACAGTGTGATAAACTAGGGAAGTATTACCAAGTATCCACACACTGCGGGGAGGAAGAGAATTGAGGAAAGACTTCAGTAAATCACACCTAAGTAGGGTTTGGGAGGATGGGTATTATCTTCCGCAAGATGGACAAGGATCTAATTATTAAAGACCAGGGATTGGAAAACAGGCTGAAATTTGACTGTTACTATGGTTACAAATAATTGTGTTGGCTGGAGAGGTGGGAGAAGGGGCTGGTGAACCAGCTTGGATTAGATCCATAGCCCTGTTGTCTGTATGAAGGTACAATATGAGGTACTCCAAAATTATGCACATATAGGCCAGGTGCTGCTAGAAATCATGGTAGGAGTACATTTTTTTTTTTTTTTTTGTCTAGAGTTGCAATTTTAAGTAGCTATAAACATTATTTTTACATTACAACAAAACAGATACATTGTAGAATAAATGCCAGACTTGTCAGAATAGTAAGGGTGAGGCGCACAGTCTATGAAAACTCAAGAGTTGTGGCTGCCTGTTCAGCTAGGTGCCTAGTAAGAATGTGGTTGCTCTCATCTGCCAGCCATTAGGGAGAGAGATGTTTCCTGTAAAAGTCTGAGCAACACTGCAGTGGGGTTCCCCAAGTTCCCAAATTCCCAGCATTGAAACGGGGCAATGACACAGTCAGGTTTGCATTTGATAAATGTCTCCTTGTTGAAGTGGAGAAAGGCAAGCCAACCAGAGCCTGTTCCGTATTGTTGTCATGCCCTCTCTTCGTTGTTTGGAACAGTTTACATAGTTTTCCCTTTAGAATCTGAGCACCTTTTCTCTTCTGGTTTAATTTTTTCAGTAGAGTTTGACTAACCCTCTTTGATATGCCTGACAGTGATCCAAGCACTATGTGTATTTATATGTCTAAGTCTATATATATACATATATATGTAGACATACACAGTACACATAGACATATAAGTACACATACACACACACACACACACACACACACACACACACACACACACACATATATGCCAATGAGTCATGATGACTAAGAGCATGGTCTGTGGAGCCAGAATATTGAGTTTGAGTTCTGGGTCTCCCAGTTACTGGCTGTGTGTTCACAGCCGAGTTACTTAATCTCTCTGTTTCAGTGTTCTCATATATAAATGTGGAAATAGTATGAGGATTAAATGGGTAAAGAATTAAGACCATGTCTTGGATGAAATAGACTTTATAAATGTTGGAGGAAGAGTAGCTAGCTGTCTTTCCACTCTTACAGCACAGTTATGTCAGGAACAGGAAACCCTCCTTGTGTTTCTTAGATCAAAACAAAGATTATGGTCTTTCCTGAGAGTGTGTTCTCAAAGTTCTGTGTCTACATATCTGTCATAAAGTATGGTATTGAAAATGATTTATGTGACCCCCTCCTTAAAACCATGTACAGAGAAGTTAATTAAGAAGTCATGAAAAAAAAAAAAAGAAGTCATGGGGATAGTCTAAGAAAAAACCAACGAGGGCCAGATATAAGGCCGTGGCAGTGACAATGGAAGGGAAAGCACAGGTTTCTAGAGGGTTGGTTGGGGTTGGCAGGGGCCCAAGTGAGTGCAGAGAATGTGGAAGTCAAAGGTCCATCAAATAGGTATTTTAGACCTGGAGTTTTTTTTTTTTTTTTTTAAGATTTTATTCATTTCTTTGAGAGAGAGAGAGACAGCACAAGAGGTGGGGAAGAGCAGAGGGAGAGGGAGAAGCAGACTCTCCTGCTGAGCAGGGAGCTCATGCGGGGCTGGATCCCAGGACCCTGAGATCATGACTTCAGCCGAAGGCAGCCGCTTAACCGTCTGAGCCACCCATGCGTTCTTGACCTGGAGATTTTCTTTCTAACTTGTTTTTTCTTCTTAATCTCTAATTGTTTGCCTAAATTTTCTAAAATTGTGTGCATTAAATGTTTTTAATGAAATTTTTGCCAAAGGGTCTTTGTATTTTGAAAAATTCAATACATTTTAAATCACTGACATTTGATACTACTATACCTGAACTCTTCATCTTTGTACTCTTGGAATCCCGTGGCCATACCTGTTTTACAGCAGCCCAAAAGATCAAGGTGAATAAAGATATGTCTTTGAGTCTGTATTTATTTCAGCAGTGTGATTTGATCTTACTAAGCATTTTGGTTGGCAGAGCAGAGTTGGACAGGGAACTAGAGGTAGGAGACCATATAGCTAACCTTAAACTTCATCAATAAGCATTTTCAATTTCAAATAGACTCCATTACTGTGTTAGACATGTATTTGAAGATACTCCTCATGGGTTAACAATTTTTTATGAAGCTAAATTCAAGGGCAGGATGAATGTCTTTCTCTTGTTTTGTCTTTATATCCCTAGGATCTAGGGCAGAGCTGACATACGAGTTTAAAAAATGCTAGTGAAGTAACAGAATACATAGATGTGATGATTTTTGCTTCTATATGTCTTTGGGAGGTAGTAAGGGGATATGAGCAAAATTTGATGTGAAAGAGACTTGCTTATTTTCTGTGTAGCTGGGATCTGGGTAATGGAGATGTGGACATCCAAATCTTTAAGTAAACTGAGGAGGGGTTGCTGTAGCTTTCTTCTCCTAGACGGAGCTGACTTACATGGAATCAAGATCTCTGGTGCCCTTTGACTTCTCCATCTTCATTATAATCTTGTCTGTCTTCATGAAAGTAAACTCCCCTCAGCATCTGTAGGCCTATCAAAAGTTCCAACACATAAATATTAATGCATATGAGCTTTCACAGTGGCATAAACTAACTATCCAAGAGTAGCTTACAGATACAGGAGTATGAACATGGAATAGAAATCTTTAAGGGTGATAAACTGAAGGGACTTTCCACTGAAGTGAATAGCCCTGTAAAATACATTTCTGGTACTGTAATCTCTGAGAGCTTTGAAAAATAAATCCCAATTACATGTAGGTGCTCTAGGAAGTTGTGAAGATCCACCTTTTCTCACAGTTTGGTGGTTAATTCACATTGTTGACACCTGGCTTTTGGGGTACTAAAGTCTCTATTTTAGAGACCTCAGTGGAAAACTGCAGTCAAGGGTGAAGCAGTTAGAATTCCGAGTAATTTCTCTAATCCTGGAACAACAAAATGGATGTTTGGGTTATTTTCTCCTCATGAATTAGACATCCTGCTGCCTAGCCTGAAACTGAAATTCAGCTGCCACCCTCTGAAGTAAAGATTAGGCAGTCCACTTTTGCATTACTCATTGTGGTTTACTCTTCTGTCTAGGTCATCGGTTTGTTCCTTTCTGTGGAAGCAATGCAAACCATTTTTTGCTTATTTTTATTTAAACAAATTCCATGATAAGACTCTCATATATTATTTGATTTAGAATTTCATATATATCAACAGCGACCATAAGCTGAAAAGGAAAGACTCCAACTAAATGCGGATTATTAGAAAATGATTTCAGCTTGGTTAACATTTCTATAATGGAAAGTGTGTAGGTTTTTCAACATGCAAGATCTCAGTTCCTTACTAGCTATGAAATAAAGGTTATTTAATTCCTCTAAGTCTTCAAATGGTCTATAAGAGTTAAAGACATCAATCATTCACTTACTGTGTGGATACTACAGAGAAAATGATGGAAGAGATAGTGAAGGAACTTACCACATAGCAGCAAGGGAGACATACATTAAAAAAATTATCACAAAGCTATTTATTTAGAGTTGCATTAGATACTATGAAATACAATGTTTAGTGGTGGATGTAACATAGTCTTCTCTAGAAGGATCATGGAAGGAGTCTTGAGGAAATGATGTTTATACTGAGATCCCAATGAGTAGAGATTAGACAAGAAAAGTGGGGAGGAACATTCCAGGCAAAGAGCACAGCATATGCAAAGGCCATGAGATACAAAGTAGCTCAGTAGATTGTAGAAACTGAAAGAAAGCTAATGTGGCTGGGGCTTAAGGAATGACAGGGAAATTATAAAGAAATGGAAGAAGAGAGCCATATGGTAAATGGTCTTGTGAGTCACGTTATGGAATTTTAGATTTTTTTATGGTACATAACATGTCACGTAATGGGATGACCAAAACATGAATTTCCTACTTTTCTTTCTGCACTTGAAAAAGATAGGTATGAGTTCAACCCCAGCTCTGCCACTGACCTTGGGGAAGCTTCAGTGTCCTTATTTGTAAAATGAGAATGATGGTAGTACCAGTTTTTTAGAATTATATGGGGGTAGGGAGGAGCTTGTAAAATGCTCGGGGCTGTGCCTGACGCACAATACTAGGTATTAATGTCTTTGGAATATGGGAAAGATATTCCCTAAGCTAATGTGGTCCAGGAGGCTTTCAGAAATATGGTAGCATTTGAACTGGATCTTAAAATAGGACTTTAGAAGAAAAACACTGTTTTGTGTGGGGAGCAAACATGACAAAGGCATAGAGGTTAGAAAGAATCAAGTGTGCTTATGTATAGTAGAGCACTTGGCTTGTAGAGGTTATTTTGAGTTGCTGGTAGAGTAGTCCCCCTTACCCAAGGGGGATACATTCAAAGACTACCAGTGGATGCCTGAAACTGTGATAGTACTGAACCCTCATATACTGTTTTTTTCCTATATATACATACCTATCATAAAATTTAATTTGTAAACTAGGCACAGTAAGAGATTAACAGCAACTAATGAACTAGAACAATTATAACAATATACTCTAATAAACATTATGTAAATGTGGTCTCTTTCTCTCAAAATATCTTACTACACTGTACTCACCTTTCTTCTTCTTGTGATGGTGTGAGATGATAAAATGCCTATGTGATAAGATCAAGTGAAATGAATGACATAGACCCTGTGACAAAATGTTAGGCCTGAGATTGACCCCAGGTAGCTGAAACAGCAGAGTGAAACCACAGTTAAGCGGGGAGGGGGGGGGGGGGGGATGGCGGCACTACTCTACTCAAATTCAGAAGGTAGTTTCAGGATGGTTTCAGAAATCTTGGAATAGAAAGCAAAAGGATTTGCCTTCACTTCTTAGGCTACAAGTCACAATCTGACTCTAAGCCTGTAGGTAGGTTTTGTTTGAGCCAGATGCTGAGTTTTTGTTTCTTGAAGTAGTTCTCAGTATTTAAACATTGGAAGATTTCACCTGAAATCTACATTTCCACTATCAATTCAATTTTTGGTCTTCTTTTGACAAAAAAGCGGAATATCCAGCAGCTATGGGCAACACTTGGCTGGAACTGAGTAGCTGCTATCCCAAGCTAAATGAGACATCGTGACTGCCTGGAAGTGGGGTTCAGGGAAGGAAGGGAGTTATGGCAACTGCAGGAAAGTGAGTCAGATATCCAAGTTGAGGAATTGATTGTGAAATGAAACTTAATGGGCTGAAACCTGGAGGTGGCTTGATGTACGAGTATAGATTTGACTCTAAGTTGAAAAGATGTAGAGTTAAAGCCTGGTGAATGTTGAATGGGGATGGGGGGGTGGAGGGAGAGAGAGAGGAAGAGCACCATACTAAGAACTAAACTTTGAAGACAAGTAGGAAAAAAAATACCGTGTAAGAGTGGATAGACTTAGTTAAAGAAGTAGGAGAAGGAAGAGCAGGATATTTCAGTGTCATGGAGTATGAAGAAGGGAAGAGATAAAAGTAGGAACGTCAGTAGAGGTCAAAGGCTCTGGAGATGTTTTAAGGCTCTGGGTGATTGAAAGAGCAGTTTTGATTCAGAAATCCTCAGTGACTTTTCATAATGTGATGTCAGTGGAGAGACGGAGGCCACGGCCAGAGCAGCCATTACGGAGTGAGCTGATGGTAGGTAAACATTCCATGGAGGGCTTAGAGACAGGAAGGGGAGACGTAATGACAGTACGTACACGCACCTGAGCTATGAAATACTTTCCTCCCTCTCTTTACTTTTCCTTCCTCCCCTTTTAGGAGAAACCCGTGGTTAAAGGCAGAAGTGAAGAAATCTGTGACATAGGAATGAAGGGAATTTTGCTTTTTTTTTTTTTTTTTTTTAAAGAAAAGAGTGGAATTTAATCTTTATTTACAGGACACTGCAAGAGAGGAGATTCCACATAGAAATAAGAAACCCACTGAGAGGAGGAGCTTCATTTCAGGTTGTACAGTTTGGAACTGGTCAAGTAGAGTTTTGTTGTAAAAAGTGCTACAATAACAAAACACATTTAAAAAGAGTTCTTAGTAGAGAAACAGTAAGACAGACTTCTACCAAACAGAGTACACAACAAACAACTTTCTGCCTCGGCTGTACAACCTAAAAGTTAAAGGTCCCGGGAGTACCATCCTGAACTTGGAATGTATAGCCTTCAGAGGTAGTTTCTGGCACAACATTCTGATCTTCCTCTTCCTCTACAGAGAAATATTTCTCAATCAAGTTTAATGTAGTTTTGTACACAGACTCATTTTCATGGATTTGTAGAGCTTCGATTTTGTCCAAACCTCCACATTCTTCAATCATTATACTAAGTTTCTCAGTTTCACCTAGTTTCTCAGCAGCCTGAAAGATGTTTGAAATGGTATCCAGAATAACCAGAATAATTTTGGTATCTTTTGTAGGTAAGAGGCTCATCACTGGTTCTGTTATGCCACAATGAACGAGGTATACAATCTGTTCAACTGTCCCACCACTTGTATAGTTGGTCACAGCCCAGACAGCTTCCTTTTGTGTCTTAAAGTCTGCCTTAGAGAGAACACCAACGAGGAATAGGACTAATCCATGATTCACAACTTGCTGTATCTGGTCCTGGCGACCAGCTGTGATGTTTGACATTGTCCACGTAGCTTCCTTCTGAATATTAGTTTTGGGGTTCGTTAGGAGGCTGGGAAAAGCAGCAAGTGCTCCTGCATCTATTACAACCTGAGTCTGTTCATCTGTCCCAGTGACAATATTTCCTATGGCTCTTAGCGCAGGAGTCACAATGGGCAATTCAGTAGCTCCTAGAGGCTTCACAAGCTGGGGCACAACTCCTGTTTTCACATCCATTTCAATCCGTTCATTTGGACCATCAGTAAGGTAGGAAATGGCCCAGCAGGTATCTGCCAATACTTCTGGATCATCATGATGCAAGAGACAGACTAAAGTAGGAAGAATCTGCTCAACAGCATCTAATGGGGGTGCAGGATTCTTGTTGCGACAAAGGTTTCTAAGTGTCCAAGTAAGGTTACATAAGTAACCACATGCTAAAGATGACATATCAGGAACTGCAAGGAGAGCCAATAGTGGGTCATCTGCACCATACTTGATAACCAAGTCTCGAAAAACTGAACCATCACCTGCAATGTTTCCTAGAGCCCATACAGCTTGTTCACTGATGTGGGCATGGGAGGATGCCAACAGAGAAATGAATGCTGGGATAGCACCTCCATCTACCACAGCCTTGGTCTGTTCTGACGTCCCAGAAGCAATGTTAGTGAGAGCCCAAGCAGATTCAAACTGAATGGGACTACAATCAGTTCTGCCCAAGAAGGACACAAATTTTGGAATCAAACCAGCCCGGATTATGTTGTCTATGGGGGGCTGTTTTTCCCTAGAAAGCAGTTTCCTAGCAGCTTGAGTAGCCTGGAGCTGGCTTTCCAAATTGTTGCTATTTATGTCTTTGACAAAGTCATCAACAGTCCAATTTACAGTGCCCTGGTTGTTGCGGTTTTCCTGTAGGGGAGAGGTTAACATCATCAGGAAATGAGCTTACGTTTCTCCTTTTCAGCATCTGATCATCCTTCTTAGTTTTCCTCAGCTCCACATTAACTTCTCTTCTGCGCCGCCTCATTTCTGTACTGTCTTTCCCCTTGTTCTTGAATCTGTTAAGGCGGGCAGCTGGTGAATTAGCATTCTCGTTGGTGGACATGATTATGAGACAAAGGGAGAAAGCTACACGGCCAGCTCAGGCTTCCACAGGAGGCGGTCCGGGGAGCGCAGGCTGCGGGTCAGCTGCCCTCAAAACGTCCACCACGGATCACCCCAAAGACAGTGTGGCTCGTGCAGCCGGCCGGCACGATTTAAATTTCCGGAATTTTGCTTATTTTGAAACCTGTTCCTCATCAGCAGGTCTCCCTGTTTTTGCAAGTTGAACTTTGTGTGGTTTCTTATCTTTTTTTGTTTAGATACTAGAAGTTCCCGGAAGAAACTCCATGGAAAAGTCTAAACAATGAAATAAAGAGCTACTCAGCCAATCTGTGTGTTCTTGTTGTATACTGTAGCAATTCTATTTCTCTAGATAGTTACACATTTGATTGCTAGTTACACATTTGATTGGGAGTTGAAAAGGGATGAAATAATTGTTGTTGATTTACTAAATTATTCTCAGGTTATCAGGCATTTGTAAATAAGTGGCTCAGAGGGTGGAAAAAGTTATTTATTTGCAACTTTTCTGTGATTTTGACTTTGTTTCCAAGGAAAACAAATAAGGAAAATATAATGTGGATTTTATGCAACCGGAAAGTAATTTAATTTCCGTATTGAATTTTGGTATTTTGGCAATCCATTGGTCAGCCACATTAAACTATTTGGGAAATTTAATCTTTTTTTTTTTTTTAACTTATTAAGATTCTGTGAATTTTCTTTCATATTTATCAGATTTTATTAAAATGATATTTAATTCTGGTTTGAAGGTAGAGGTTTACCTAAAGATGAAAAATTTGTCCGCTTTTGACAAACTCTAAATGAAATGAATTTATTCATAATATTCTGCACAGTACAGGCATATATAAATTTAAATTATCATTTTTCTATAAATACAAAAAATATTTTAAGAAGGTACATGGTCAGCATGAAAAATGGCCTGTTAGAAATACGGTCCCGCAGAATAACCTCATGGAGAAAGACCAATTTTAAAAGATGGGCCTTATTTTATATTCTGAAGGTCAGCAGCTTGATGCTGTGCCATATCTAATTTTCCCAGTCCGTCATGCTGCTGAACCTCCAGGACAGAACAGAGTGAACTACAGGAATGCTGCAATTACGTAAGCAAGGATGGATTGCCTGACAAATGGCGCAATCAATGAACAATGGAAATTCAATCAGCTGTGACCGGATCAACTACCAGGTGCATGGGAAAATCCAAACTCTTAGCACCTCCTGGAAAGTGGCTTACTTTTCCTTTGTTCGTGCCATATACTATTAAAGTGAGAAAAAAAAAAAATCCAGTGGTTGAAGTTATTGCTTCTGCTGCTACTGCCTTTTTTTTTTTTTTTTTAAAGAATTCTACTTTCATGAGTAGCAAGCAGCAACTCCTTGCTTTCCATGGTGGTGTGACATTTGCAAGAGAAATATGTAGGAGGCTGATGAATCTTTGTGACAATATATGAATCTAATAACTTCTTTAAATTACAATTTTAGAAGCACATCTGAATGTGGAACTAAAATCCTTTATCTAAACCATGGAGATAGAGAACTTACTATAAAAGAGATTAATTATATTTGCTTTTGCTGGAATTATGGCCAAATGTGGTAAAGGACAGTGCATAGAAAGGAGGAGTACTATTCTTATGATATCTAGGAAAGTCAAAGTTCAAGAATTTTGAGTTTCGGGACGCCTGGGTGGCTCAGTCGTTAAAGCATCTGCCTTGGGCTCAGGTCATGATCCTGAAGTCCCCGGATCCCTGCTAAAGGGGGAGCCTACTTCTGCTTTTCCTTCTGCACCTCCCCCCAACCCCACTCATGCTCTCTCTCTCTTGCTCACTCTCTCTCTGTCAAATAAATAAATAAAATATTTTTAAAAAAAGGATTTTGAGTTTGAAGTAGTCCAGTTGAAAGTCCTAGAATAGCTAAAATAAATAAATAAATAAAAACTTTCAAATTCTAAGTTAGGGGTAGAATTTATTTTATGACTTTTAGGTTAATAGTGAATTTTATGGATTTAAAATATAAATGTTTCTAAGTAGGAGAAAAGCAATTAAATTCTGTAGGTCTTGGAGTTAAGAGCTAACTTTAGACAATAAGAATACCTTCTCCTTAGGTTTTGATACTAGAATAAAAACATTTCCCAAGTATAATCTTTCAAGACATCTCTCCTAAATGGATGTATCAGTTAAGTAAAATAACTTTGGGAAGATTAAAAAAAAGAACGAGTGCTCAGTATCTACGGTAGACATGACCAATATAGATGTTGGAAAAAAAAATTAGTAAGATAGATAGTAGTCAAAGGGACATAGGATCAGTATTATTGACTGCTAAATAACTAAGCAAAAGCATTGGAGCTTAGAAAAGTGTACTTTTATACTAATCTTTCTTTCTCTCCACAGTTCTTCTTATTTTCATAGAGTTTTATTGATTCTCATTGAGAGTTAAATGCTTTTCTAAACCACAAATGCCCTGACTTTGCCTTCCTCCCAACGCCCCTCCTTAATCAAGGCCCGATGAAGTTTGCCAGTTACCAAGGGGAGTTTGTTAGATATCTCATTTTGGTGGGTAGGAGAATAGAAAGTCGAGGATCATTATTAATGGAGAAAACAAATTGATTCCTAGGTTAAAATTCTGGCTCCACTCTTTGAACAGTGCTTTCCCCCAAATAATTGTAAAATGGCGGAATTTATAAAATTGGTCTGCGATGGTTATTATTGTTCAGCGGTATCTGTTCTCCTCTATGTCAGGCACACAAAAGGATCGGATGTCCCCATATACGCAGAGGAATGTGGCTAGTTTTGGCTAATGCAGTGAGAGGAGGAGGGTGTGTCGCTTCAGGGTGAAGCCTTCATTTGCAAGAGCTTCCATCCTAATCCTCTGGTCTGCTGTGGCCCTCGTGAGGCACATGTGGAATAGAAGTCCTCTGCATCTGTCAATGCAATAGAAATGCATTGATAACAGATCTGGGGAGTCCACTTGAACCCACAGTGAAGTTGCATGAGTAAGATATAAACATTTATTTTTGCAAGTCACAGAGTTTGCGATTGTTACTGTAGTATAATCCAGCCTATCCTTACTGATTGAGAGGGCAATCAATAGGATTATTGGAATGAATTGTGTGCTGGTATACATGGTGTCCAGCATATAGTAAAAACAGCGAGGCTTTTTTGTGTCCATGCTATGAGCCAGGTACAATACTGAGTGCTATAATTTATTTAATATTTATAACCACCCTGTGAGATAGGGTCAATTTTTATTCTGATTAAATGGGTGTGGAAATGGAGATATGGACAGTTTAAGAAACTTGCCTAAACTTATAAAACTAGTAAGTAGCAGATCTAGGATTTTTGAACCCAGGCAGTCTGAATTTAGCTTCTATACTCCATCTAAATACTACATTACGGGGGGCACCGGGGTGGCTCAGTCAGTTAAACGCCAGACTCTTGATTTCAGCGCAGGTCATGATCTCAGGGTCCTGAGATCAAGCCCCACATCAGGCTCTGCGCTGGGCATGGAGCCTGCTTAAGATTCTCTCTCTCCCTCTCCCTCTGCCCCTCGTATGCTCCTTCCCCCCGCACGTGCGCTTTCTCTCTAATAAATACATAAATAAAAACTACATTATAGTGTTTCTATACTAAGAGTCTCAGTTAATTTTAGCTTTTCTTCCTTTTCTTATTTCTTCTCCACTGAAACCACTAAAAGTAATTTAAAACACCTGGATTTAATTCTTAGAAACATTTGGAAAATATCCATATTATATATGGAGTAGTAGATTGATACTTTTTGAAAAAAAAGAACTCTGTTTTATATGTAAATATTTCAAGTGTGTACAACGGTCCCAAAGTTGGGGAGAGGGAGGCTTTATATTAATTGTTACCTACTTTGAAAATGTTTCCTGGACGCTAGAAAACAGTATTAATCTTCTCTTTAAAAAATGTTCTGTTGGTTTTTTGGCTTAAGGAAAATCTATAATGACCACATTATTCATTGCTTGCAATATGCTTTAATATTACTTTTACTAGAACATGGTGATAAATAGCCTAATTAATTCATGTAAGTATGAATATTTGAAAATTTTCCTTTCCTCCAACCTCTCAATAAAAGAAAATACTGGACTTCTTATATGTGTATAATTATGGAACTTGTTGATTTTATTTACTGTGTTTATTACTGATTTACACAGTCATATGCAGTATTCTTTCCTGTTTTTCTTCCATTGCTTTTCCTCTTGACCCTAGGGCCTGGTGAACAAACCTTGATAAATGGCTCACATTAAGTGCAGAGATGTGTTTCTCAGGAATCCTGTTGTATACAGCTCTCTTATATATATTGACATATAATTGATCAATAATATATACCATATTTTTTGAAATTCAGCACAAGGACAATGAGTTGCGGGCTCTCTTACTTACTTGTATTATTCCATAGATGTTGCCAAACATTGGGGAACAAATGATCTAAGAATGTTAAATGCTTCCTTTGAGTGTTTTAGGGGGTGTGCCACAATAAGACTTGGGATATTCGTAAAGTCTCTAGTAGGGAACGCACATGTGGTTATTCTCTAGCTCATGCCAGAGCTATTCCTTTCTTTCATGCTGATGGATTATTTCTCAGTAATGATAATAATAATAGTAACAACTATGGCAATACAGAGGCAGGTAACTAATTACTGAACACTTATTCTAGCTCAGGCCCCGTGCTAAAAGTATATATATATTCTTCAAATCCTGCCAGCACCTTGTGAAATAGGTATAGTTACAATGCACTTTTATAGCTGTGTAAATGAAAGGACAGAGTGATGTAAGTGACTTGTCGTGTAGTGGTGGACTTAATTTTTCAACCAAGTTGGGTCACACTGTCTAGCACAATTTCTGTAATGAGTTGTAACTACACTCTTCAACTTCTATCTGGTGATCATGTGGCTATTGAGATGTCAGGACCTAGAGGATGCAAAAGAGTGAGAACTATGTTAGAATTCTAAAAAGTTTTAATCCGAGGTGTAGCTTCCCTTTTCCTCATTTGTCATCTGTGTTTCTGTGTATCTTCTGCTCTCTGATTTTAGAGGAATTGTAAATCTTCACTGGTTTCCCAGATTCCACTTTTACACATGTTCTTGACTAATTTTTTTTTTTTTCCTAAAAAGCACATCATCTTGAATCTTATTTCCCTTTAAGGTAGTTTGGCAAAGAATGCTCAATGCTCATCTCCATCCACTATACATCTACTAGATAAGCTCACACTCCGCTAATACTTCTGCCAATAATTTAACAAATCATGACTAAGTCATGGAAGGGCAGGGATCGGGTCTCAGCCACCTTTATATCCCCAATGGAATGCACATAACCTTGTGTATATCAACTGCACTGATTTTGAAACTTCACCACATGTATAGATTTATCTTTTTAATCTACCTTCTGTCTGGGTTCCTGTATAAATTGTAGGTAGATATACCTGAATTACCCCTCCTACCAGAACCCAAAATGACTCATGAATCTTCTTTCTATGAAGGCATCAAAGGGTTTGAAATTTTTTTCTGCAAATTTTTAATTTAAATTCCAGTTAGTTAACATACAGTGTAGTATTAGTTTCAGGTGTACAATTTAGTGATTCATCACTTACATACAGCACCCGTGCTCATTGCAACAAGTGCACTCCTTAATACCTATCACCTATTCCCCCACCCATCTCCCCTCCAGTAACCCTCAGTTTGTTCTCCATAGTTAAGAGTCTGTTTCTTGGTTTGCCTCTCTTCACCTCTCCGTGTTCATTTGTTTTGTTTCTTTTTCTTTTCTTTTTTTTAAAGATTTTATTTATTTATTTGACCCAGAGACATAGCTAGAGAGGGAACACAAGCAGGGGGGAGTAAGAGAGGGAGAAGCAGGCTCCCCGCTGAGCAGGGAGCCCGATGCGGGGCTCGATCACAGGACCCTGAGATCATGACCTGAGCCGAAGGCAGACGCTTAACGACTGAGCTACCCAGGCGCCCCATTTGTTTTGTTTCTTAAATTACACATAGGAGTGAAATCATATGGTATCTGTCCTTTCTCTGATTGACTTATGTCACTTAGCATAATACTCTCTAGTTCTATCCACGTCATTGCAATTGGCAAGATTTCATTCTTTTTATGGCTGAGTAATATTCCAGTGTGTGTGTGTGTGTGTGTGTGTGTGTGTGTGTACTGATTCACTGTGTGACTATATATATATATATATATATATATATATACCACATTATTCATTTATCAGTTGATGGACATTTGGGCTCTTTCCATAATTTAGCTATTACTGATAATGCTGCTGTCAACATTGGGGTGCATATATCCCTTTGAATTAGTATTTTTGTATCATTTGGGTAAATACCTAATACTGCAGTTGCTGGGTCATAGGGTAGTTCTATTTTTAACTTTCTGAGGAACCTCTGTACTGTTTTCCAGAGTGGCTGCACCAGTTTGCATTGTTTGGGTCTAAGTTTCCTGATGAGGCAGTTGGCTCCCTTTGCTTCTCCTTAACTCATTTATCTTTAAGTTGTAGTAGAGACTATTTTAACGGCAGCATGGGTTTTCAGTCATTAAGTGAAAGACACACATACTACAAGGAAGTAAATACTTTACTTACGTGGTACAGACCAAGTCCCCATGTGAGTATGGACTGAAAAAGTTGTCTCTCTGGCACGTATCAGATTCTAAGAATTTCAGAGTTAAGAGTTAGACCAATATCATGTTACCAGATTGTCATTTATTAGTCATTTTGTAGTCAATAAGTTAACCAATAAACCAAATTTTAGTGATCAAATGAAAATCATTGGTTAAAAGTGATAAAAGATGAATACTGAATGATCTTACTTATATGTGGAATTTAAAAAAAACAAAATGAACAAAACAAAACAAAAACCCAAGTTCATAGATACAGAGAACAGACTGGTGGTTGCCAAAGTGGGGATTGTAAGGGTTTGGGTGAAATGGGTAAGGAGGTCAAAAGGTACAAACTTCTGGTTATAAAATAAATGTCATGGGGATATAATGTACAGCATGGTGACTATACTTAATAATACTGTATTGCATATTTGGAAATTGCTAAGAGTAAACCTTAAAAGTCCTCATCACAAGAATAAAAAAAAATTGTAACTGTGTGGTGATGGATGATAACTAGAGTTACTGTGGTAATTATTTTGCAGTGTATACAAATGTCAAATCATTATACTGTATGCCTGAAACCTATATAATGTTATATGTCAATGCCTCAATTAAAAAAGAATAAAAAATTAAAAAGTGATAGCAATGAGATGATACAAAAATATTATTTTTCTAGGACACATTTATGATATTGCCATAATGATACTAATTTTAATATTATTATTTGAAGTAAAAGCTGATCATATCCTGGTAAGAGCTTGAATTTTAGAAAATATGACATTGCTTTTATTATTGTTTTAAAATACTGGATCCTGACTGCTCAAGATCTTCTACTGTTTACTCAACATTTCATTATTTCACCTGAATATTTCAGGAGCTGTTTGAAATGTGATTTGTAATTACAGGCTTGGTAGATCTAATTTGATAAAATTTTCTCTTATCTAGGATTAATTAAGTTATAAAAGAATTAATTTTTAAATTTATAATTGGTAAAAATTACCTTTAATTAGGAAGATTTTCTTATTAAATATCTAATTATTTCAAAGTCTATATCTGATAGAAATAATAATGCTCTTAATCAAAATCCCTTAAATCCTGGAAGATGATTTCACTCTCTGTGTGAATTTGTATGACTGCATATGCACACGTGTGTATGTGTACGTGTGTGTTAAAATGTTACAGAATGCAAAATATATTATTATAGTAATAATAACAATACTCCTAACCATAGGTTTTTTAACTTATCAAACACATACATTCTTAAAGAAGAATTTAGGGAAGATTAAGTAACTTGCTCATGTTTACCTGGCATGCAGGTGGCAGATCTGGGATGAAAAACCAGATCTGTTAGACTTTAGAGTATATCAGCTTCTCACTGTATCATAATTCCTCTCCAGTTAATCCCATCTTATTATCACAATACCAGTGTTACAGATTTAAAAAACAAGCCTGGTGCATATATACATTTATATACACACATCTATGTTTGTTGGCCTGTTATATTTATAAAGGTGGAGTTTTTTGGGCTCAGAACTTATTCATTCATTAACTCATTTGTTCCTTCATCCTTTCCTTCTTTCTCTTGTTCATTCCACAAACGTTTATCGAATGCCTTCTAAGCCAGGAACTATTCCACGTGCTGAATGAGATTCCAGATAGGGTGTCACCTTGAAGACCAACTTCATACATCCAAGGAAAAATTGTTTTTGCTTGAGATTGCTTTCATTTTCCTGTTTAAAAAGAGTAATTGCAAGTGATGGGGACTATCTAGCAATAATTTTCTGAAAATATGGGTATTAAAATTTGTTTTATTTTAGTCAGCTCTACTCTGAATTGCCTTTGATTGTTGAGGTGTGAATAACTAGAGGATACAACCTCACATTTTGATCAACAGTAGCCACTTTCTAATTAATGAATCCTTTCATAGGTAAAAGAATCAACCAGTTTTAATTTTATCTATTTGTACAGCCTCTCATTTTCTGCTAGAGGTGCTAACATAAGGAAAGTGAGGAAAAGACAAGTAACAACAAAGAGAATAAAGGAAATAGTGGGCTTAGCAGGTGCTAGATAATGAACTCTTAGAAAATTGAGTAGACTGCACTGTATTCAAGTTTCAAATTATGGAAGTGTTAATGGAAAATGTTTTATCTATGAATGTAATATGTATGTAGATTTTGAGGGATCAGCAAGGATAAAACACAGAGTTTGTGATACTGTTCTAAGATTATTTAGAGGATAAGGTTAGGGAAAAAAGGCATAATAAAATTTTTAAGTTATGCTCAATGGTATCTAGTTAGTCAGATTAGATTTATCTTTGTAGCTATGTCTACAGCATGGTTGTGTCTGTAAGGTTTTGTTTTGTTTCTTTTTGTAATTTTGTAATAATTTAATTTTGTAATAATTATAGACTCACAAGAAGTTACAAAAATAGTACAAAGAGGTTGTTTGTACCTATCCCTCAGCTTTCCCCAGTGGTAACATCTTACACAAATAGGACATTATCAAAACCAAAATTGACATCGGCACAGTGCAGTTAACTAGACTATAAACCTTATTCAGATACGCCAGTTTTGGCACACACTCATATTTTTTGTGTATGTGTTTTGCCTTTTAAAAAAATCTATATGTCTGTCAGACTCTTTGATTCTCTAGGTCTCTATTTTTGTTCTTGCTGAAAAATGGAATTATACTATCCATATTACCGATAGCTCATTTTTCCACTTGTAATAAGGTGTGATTTTTCCAGTCCTCTATTCTTCTATTCCATGATTTTTAATGTTTGCAGAATGTTTTAACATATCAGGTGAATGTAAAAATTTTTATTTCACAATCTTTCATGTGGATATTTAGGTGGTTTCTCTTTATTTGCTATTGTAAACAGGCAGATATACTTACACCTCTGGACACAGCATTCCAAAAATGTCTCTTTCTGTCTCTCTCTGCTTCTTTCTTTCTTAACTTTCTTCCTGCTGAAGAATTCTTAGATTTCTAGATCAAAGAGAAATTATACACTTTCTGATGTATATTGTCAATTTTTTTCTCCAAAAAGATTAATATTGTGCATAAAGTCTCACAACTTTCGTCCTTATGAAATATTTAGAGAATAAATAAAGATAAAAATTTATTGGACATTGAACACTGGGCTTTGTAAAATTTTAATATTGTGTCACATTTGCTTCATATCTTTTATTTTTTTTAAGCAGTAAAACAAAATTGATGCCCCCTTTGTCTCTCTCCCAATTACAGTCTTTGTAGAAACAATCTCAGAATAATTTATATGGTTCAATGGGAAGAGAAAGTTCTTCTCAGACATTCTAAAATGACTGATTGTATTCCTCCTCTTTAATAAGAGCTTGTATTAGACATCTCTCTGTGGACATGAGCTAAGTGTTGTGCAGAATGAGTTAATGAATGTGGTGTCTGCCTTCTGGGAGCCTCAGCTGTAGAGGAGAGTTTCATCAGGACATTGTGGTGTGTCATTCTGTGTGAGTTTTAGCCTTAAAGAGAAAGAAATGGGTAGCTAAGATGACGATGTAATATGAAAATAGGAAAAAGCCTTGAAGTCCTCAGGATTGAAGGATTACTTTCAATCCTTACCTATTTCTCCCCTCTCTTCACATTTCTCTTTAACCAGAGTAAAGTAACACCATGTTAACAAGTTGACTTCCTTCTCTGCACAGTTCTGGGGCTGCTTTCTCTTCTTTCTCCCTCTCCTCTTTCTTTAATTTTTTCTTCATCACTTCATCATTGTTATCAGGATCAAATGCTGAGAGGTGTCTTCTCTTCCCTCCGACAAATAATGCTTGGAATTGGAGTGTGGCGCCTCCTCTTCTGTCCCTTCTTGGTTCTCTGGATAATTTTGAGGTTTCAGGGTTACCTGCTTGGAGACCCTGTGGGCCCTGGTCTGTAGGTCTGGTTTCCTAGGAACCTGCTCTGGTTTGGAGTTTGGTTCCTTATGAGCTTATGATGACTTATTTCTGAGTTGTTTGATTGAAAATGCTCTCTTGAAAAGGGCTGACTGAGGAAGTTTCCTTTCCTTTAAAATGTACTTTTAAATTTGTATTTATTTATGATTATATTTCAATCTTAATGAATTCATGCTTTGAAATTTAAACATGTTTTGATTGGATCTTTAACATTTGCCCTTTACTATTAATTAATTATAATTTTATCTTGTTTTTTATATTAAGATTTAAACATATTTTAATATAAATATAAAAATATTTCATATTAAAGTATTATGATATTATTTCTGTTTGCTTAAACTCTTTTTTTTCCCTGAATTTCTTCTAGAATAAAAATAAAACCAACAGGATAAAATGGTGTCTTCACTTTCAGCTTTGAATTTAACTGTCAGGCATGACTCACAACCCATGGATCTTTAAGATCGTTCATTCATGCCTTTTCTCTTCATTGACAGTGGATATATCAGATAACAGGTGTTGATTTCTTGAGAGCCTTTCTTTCTATTCTTTATCCTGTTGGCTGTATTTCTCACCATTGGCAGTTCACTCCATTTGAATTGAGGTGATCTGGCAGAGGTGCAGATGCCTGGGCTGTCCTTTCATGTTGAGCTGGGACAAGCTGTGACTAGGGCTGGGGGGGTGGGGCCAGGTTCTGTGTGTAGGTACTCACCTATAAAGGATCGGTAGGGCTAAGGGATGTCTCGCTCTTTGTCTTAGGTTTCTCTGTTAAAATAATTGTCCTATAGAGAGATGTGCTTTCCAAATACTTTTACAGAAACAATATCCCTAGTGGTTAAATTAACATAAGGTTATTATGCTGCCCCAAGTAAGCAATTACCCAATTTGGAGGGTTTCCTGGAACAGTCAGTTGATACTGCTCAAGGCCAAGTATCTGTAATTTAGATGAGATGTCCCCATGTGAATAAAGCAATATGATGCCCTCTTAAAAATGCTTAAAGCCTTCTCTGTGTGCAATAGTAGTCTTTTGAGCTAGTCACTGTTTTTTACTGAGCGTTTACCTCATGAGACTCTTTCTTATTTGTGTTAATGTGTCAGAAGAGTACTACTTCAGTTCACATTCATTCACACTCGCAGGCATTTATTTAAAAATAATTATTGAGGATTTGCTGTGTGCCATTAAGGAGCTAGCACATGGTCTCTGCCCACAGGAAACAGCTTCTAGTGAAGGTACAAGAATTACTCAAATAAGCACACAGACATGTAAAATGGGAAATTCATCCCATTTTCTTTGGAGTCAGAAAGCACTGGGTTGCCGTCTGCCGCATGTTAGTTTTGTAATTCTGGGGAGTTACTGGACCTCTCTGAGGCTCATTTCTCATCTATAACATGAGGATAATAGTGTCTTCCTCAAGGGATAGTGTGTGGATTAAATGATTTGATATATATAAATTACCAGACGCAGAACCTGGCATATGGGCGATTAACAAAATATTAGTTTCTTTTCCTACCTCAAAACTGTTCCTTTTTCTTCTTATTCCAGATCTCCCTTAAAGACAACATAAACTTGACATCCAGAGATGAAAAAAAAAACCCTCAGGTTTCTCTGATACCGTCTTTCCTCCTACTTCTAGTTCCTTTTTGATTTGGTTCTATAATAGGTCCTCTTCCCCCATGTTTTCATTACTTATTTGCTCCTCTTGGCTAGTTAAGAGATCCTAACTGATTCCATTTCCTCGTTTGCCTCTCAAGTCTGACCTGAAATCCATTTCTAAGCAGGGTGTTCTCCAGCTCTAGACCTTTTAATTTGCCTGCACTTCCTTAACAAGGCATTCCAGGCTTTTAAGATAAGGCTTGCATTGGTCTTCCTTGTCTTGGCTCATGTTATGCTCCCCCCGCCAACATCTCCTATTTCAGCAGCTTTAATGCACTTGCACTTCTAAAACAGAACCTGAACTTTGCCTAATTTTTGTATCCATCTCACTGCCATTGCCATTGAAAAATAATATTTCTGTCAATTTTCAGTGCCTCCTCCCTCAGCTACCTTCACTTTTCACCTGTTTAATAAAAGCCAGTTGAAAAGTTTGTACAAGCTAAAGAGAAGCCAGAGCATCCCCCTTGTCTTTATATCCTCACTTCTCAGCCATGTTGTCTATGCTCCAGGTTCTCCTCTCCTTTAGGACACTTGCATCCACTGCAGTGGCCTCAGTGCTCATCACTGTATCCGAATTGCTCTCCCAAAGAACACCAATACCTATGTGTTCCTTTTCAGTGGATTGACCTGGAGTCCTTACCTCATTTGATCTCTCTTCAGTATTTGATGCCGGGGACTACTTCTGTCTCCTCGAAATTCCCTGCAACGGCATTGTTCAATACAGTAGTTTGTAGCCACATGTGGCTATTTAAATTTGAGCTTAATTAAAATTAAGTAACATTTAAAATTTAGTTGTGCAGTGACATTAGGTATGTGGCTATTGGGCACTCGAAAGGTGGCTAGTATGATTGGAGAACAAAATTTTAAATTATATTTATTTTTAATTAATTAAATTTTAAATTTAGCCAGCTACCTATGGCTATGCTATTCTGAAAAGACAGAAACTTTCCATCATCACAGAAATTTCTATCGTACAAGGCTTCTCTAGAGACAGGATTGGCAAAGTTTTTCTTTAAGAGGCCAAAAAGTAAATATTTTTTGGCTTTGTGGGCCAGTTAGGTTCCATTGCAAACGCTCAGTTCTGCTGTTATCAAGCAAAAGTAGCCACAGAGAGTGTGTAAACAATTGAGTGTGGCTGTGTTTCAATAAAACTTTATGTACACAAACAGATTGTGGGCCAGATTTGGCTTGTGATTATGGTTTGCAGATGCCTCTTGAGCCCTGTTTTCTTTAATATGCATTCTTTTCTTTTTTTTTTTTTTTTGATTTTATTTATTTATTCGTAAGAGACAGAGAGAGAGAAAGAGAGAGGCAGAGGGAGAAGCAGGCTCCCCGCTGAGCAGGGAGCCCGATGCGGGCCTCGATCCCAGGAGTCTGGGATCATGACCTGAGCCGAAGGCAGACGCTTAACCATCTGAGCCACCCAGGCGCCCATTTCTTTAATATGCATTCTTTTCATTCTCTTCCTCTTTTTCTCTAAAAAATCTCTTTTTTCAATCTTCCATATTTCTCACACCCCTCCCTGCCTTCCATTTCTATCACCGCAACACTATTATTACAAGAAATCTTGCAACACTCACCCTCCCCTTGTGTCCTACTTCAGCCCCTTATACCCATTGCCACAACACTGTGCTTTCATAACTTATCTAAGCCAGGTTCCCCCCCATTTGTAAATGTGTATAATAATAGTAATTGCCCGATAGGGTTATTGAAAGGAGTCAATGAAATGTGTATAAAATTGTGGTTATGGAGGATATAGAGTACATTTCACAACACAGTACAAGTGGTTGTGACTTGGAGCCTGACTGTTTGACATCCATTCCACCAGTGTGGACCTTGATTAGGCCACTTCACTTCTCTGTGCCTCCGTTTCCTCATCTATAAGAGGAGGATGATATTGGTGTATACACAGAGTCATTATGAGAATTGAATGAATTTGTGTTAACTGTTCTTAGCGTTGTCTTGGCACAGGGTAAGTGCTCTGTTGTTTTTTGTTTTGTTTTCCCAGTTTTATAGATGGAGGAAGAAAGACCTAAGCAGGGGCGCCTGGGTGGCTCAGTCGTTAAGCGTCTGCCTTCGGCTCAGGTCATGATCCCAGGATCCTGGGATCGAGCCCCGCATCGGGCTCCCTGCTCCGCGGGAAGCCTGCTTCTCCCTCTCCCACTCCCCCTGCTTGTGTTCCCTCTCTCGCTGTGTCTCTCTCTGTCAAATAAATAAATAAAATCTTTAAAAAAAAAAAAAAAAAAGAAAGACCTAAGCATGTTAATTTGCCTGCAGTCCCACATCTAGTACTTGACATGCCTGGTATTTGAACTCTGGTTTTTTTGACCTCAGAGTTCAGACCCTTGAAACAACTATACTACATTCATTTCAGCATCCACCAGAGCCTAACCACATTCTTCTAGTTGGAATTAATCTCCTTTTTACTGTACTTTCATCATACTCAGTTTCTACCTCTGCCAGGAAATTTGCCACATTTTGCTTCCTATTACAGTTATGTAAATCATTCTGGCTTTTAGAATGGTGGACATGGTCCTGATTATATTTTTCCCCTTTTCTTTACAGTCTCAGGTCTAGCCAACAACAAATTATTGTTAAATTTGTTGGATGAAAAAACTTCTGAAGAGAAGATCATTATTGATAGCTAACATTGGGGGTTGTAATCTGCCAAAGTCTGCCTATAAAATAATGAATTATTTCTTATCATGGTTATACATTCCTCACTATTTTAGTATAGATTTAGTGTTTTAGTATGTAGATAGCCAAATATATCCATCATCTTTGAATTGTTTTCAATATGTTATCCTTGGATTTATTTAACTTCTAAAAAAGAGCTTGAACTTTTTTTTTGAAATTGTGCCAAAATAAAGACCCAAGTAGGTGGTCATCAAGGAAGGAAATTGTAGTATGATCCAAGGAAGGGAGCTCCTATCAGAAGGTAAATTGTAAGTTGGACTTTCCAGTTAATTAATGGTGAATGTATGTCCAGTATGGAAATCAAAAGCTGGGACTACAGAGAGGGATGCAGCACTGTGACTACCAAATATGGTTGTGCTAGGGCGCCTGGGTGGCTCAGTTGGTTAAGCATCTGCCTTCGGCTCAAGTCATGATCCCAGGGTCCTGGGATTGAACACCGTGTCAGGCTCTCTGCTTAGCCGGAAGTCTGCTTCTCCCTCTCTCTCTGCCCTGCTTGTGCTCTCTCTGTCTCTTTCTCTGTCTGTCTCTCTCTCAAATAAATAAATAAAATCTTAAAAAAAAACAACACAAATATGGTTGTGCTAGGGGTAGCTTTCAACAGTTATTTCTTACAGATTGAAATATGGCAGTTTGTGAAAGAATTTCATAGGTCACACTTTTGAAAATACAGTAAGTTTTATTCTTGAAATAGGAGGGAGTGGTCGAATTGAAAGGAACATTTTAAACTTTACCAATTCCACTTTCTGTACCCAGTTAATCAAATTCACAGAGTAATTACTATCATTTTCCCTCTCTGAAAGAAGTTTTTTTTCTTTTTCTTTTTCTTTTTAGTGTCAGAGTTTTATTTCCTTTTTATAATGTTTAAAAAGTGGTTTAACAAATACATGCCTAAATAACAAAATTTTAGCTCTCAACAAAGAGAAGTTTGGTAATCATGAGAATTGATGGGAATAGAAGAATCATGTGAACATTTGGCACTAGTTTCTTCTGGTACCTAGAGATCAAGACTATGGAACTTGTCAGGCTCCCAACCTCTTAAAAATCCTTCAGATATCTACCTACGTTCATCCACACAGCCCAGTGTGTGGGCCAAGTACACACTCCAATTTAACTCGTTCGATGAACAAGATCAAAGTGAAATACAGGGTGGGCTAAAGTCAAATATTAGGAAGACAGAGAGGATTCAGCATAGGCTAAGGGGAAGAAGTGAAGTCAAATTCAAACAAGATTCCCTCTGAAGAGCTGAGTCCAAGGTTTTATGCTAGATGTAAACTAGCAGGGGTTAATGAGAAAAAGGAAAGGGAAAATAGAAAATCATGCATAAAGAAATTTGGAAATAATTTCAAGAGCTTTCTTCTTTTTTTCTTGTAAAGATTTTATTTATTTACTCGAGAGAGAAAGTGCACACAGAGGGAGAGGGAGAAGCACGCTCCCCACTGAACAGGGGCCCCGACGAGGGGCTCAATCCCAGGACCCTAGGATCATGACCTGAGCCAAAGGCAGACGCCTAACTGACTGAGCCACCCAGGCGCCCCTGCCAAGAGCTTTCTTCTTAATGGAGTTCCTTCTGAAGACTCTCAGTTCCACCTCTGTGAGCTCAGACACTAATGATGGTGCATCTTGACTTCTTTTTAGGGACATCTAACATTATTATAGCGACTACATAATTAAGGCAGCTGACATTACCCTGTTTTTGGTTTGTTTGTTTGTTTGTTTGTTTTGCCCTGGAAAGTACCTGTCTGCCTCTTAAATTGTGAAATATGAAATATTTTAAAATATTTTAAAGTTTGTTTGAATTTGCTAAAATTGATGGGTCTGAGAACTTTTCTATCTGTCAGTCAGGATAGACCAGGTTGTGCTGCAAGAATAAATGACCTTCAAATACCTCTAGTTTAAAATAGCCCAGGTGTCTCTCATTCATGTAAATTTGTCTTTGGTTACCCAGGAGATTTGCTTCATGTCATCTGTACTCATTCAAAAATACAGGCTGACAGGGCAGTCACCATTTGGAATGTCATTGGTCCTTGTGGCAGAGAGAAGGAAGTGTGGAAAACACGCTGGATCTTGAGGACTTCTTGCATTACTTCTGTAGCCATGTTCATGGGCCACGGCAAGCTTCATGACCATGCCTCAATTCAAGTGCAGTTTTACAAGTGCCTGGAATGAGGGCAACCAAAAACATAGTGGACAGCAAGCAGGACTGATGAACACAGATTTATGATAGATCTCCATGTGATTGGGAAGTTCTATGTAGCCATTATTAGTATTACTATATTAACTGCTTGAGGTTGATTCTGGTGAGAAAAATAAAGAAAAAGAAGAAAAAAAAGTTTGATGATCCAAGTTTCAGTTTCTTAAAACTGAGTTTAGATGTTGTCGTAAGTATAAGAAATATTCCTTTTTACCAGAAGAAAATTGAAAAGAGATGCTTTTACTTAATTAAATTTTTTTCATCAATGGTAATTATAATGATATGGAGTTGATAATTCAGTCAAACGAAGAGCCAAGCAGTCTTCTGTTAAAATTTATATTTTTACTTAAATATATTTAAATCATCCATTTAATTCATAAATGCATGTTAGTAAAAATCAAATTACACAGAAGTATTTATTACAGAAAAATATAGACTATCCCTTTTCATACTGTCCCATCAATTTTTCTTTTGCCCAACTTTACCACTATTAATATTTACTTGTACATTGTTCTAGACTCCTTGTGCTTTTATACCGCACAGAGATAAACATACCAGCATCTTGCTTTGAATAAATTAAAAGTACTGTGTATTATATCTTTATATCAATCCAATGGGGGGAAAATAACATTTCATTATTGTTTTAATGTTCATTTTCCTGATTGTCTCATAATTTTTTGCTTATTGGCCGTTATCAATTTTTTTCCCTCAATGGATAGTGTGCTGAGGTTCTTTAACTATTGGATTTTTAATTTTTTTCATATTGATTTTTAGGTACATTTTATATATTGTTGAAGTTAAAAATATGTCTTTCCCCTTGTTATTTATGTTGAAAATATGCCTTACCCACTTCTCAGCTTTATATTGTCCTCTCTTTGGACAATATATATATATATTCATACACACATACATGAACAGCTACATACACACACATACGCTCATCTGAGTGTCCAGGTTCAGGTAACTGATTGGAGTACATCTCAGAATCCAGGTAAGGATCTTCGCTCATGTGTCAGTGAATGCATATTTTGGTTACTAGAGTCCTTCGTCCTGTGATTGAGAGCAAAGGGGATTTCCAGGTGGCAATGGTATGTAGGGTTTCTAGGCCTCCTGGAAGTCATATAGAATCTTGTCTCTGTTCTACAGGTCTTAAATATTCTAGAGGATCATCCATACAGAAACTCTCCCTATTTCAGAAAGTTAGACTGGGCTGGTGAGAGTTTGTGTGATGTGTATGTAGGTGGGGGAATATGTGTGTATGGCTTATGTCTTGATTATCCATCCAAACACCTATGGCCCATTTTTTACTCCTACCTTCCTCTGATTGTGGTGTTATTTCAGACTTGTATTGAGAGTCTTTAGGGAGCCTCTTTATTCCCTGCTTGGGGTTTATAGTTTCCCCATAAATATATTCTATGGTATGGTTGTATAATTTTTTCTACACATTGTTTTCTTTCTTTCTTTTATTTTAACTTGACAGTACATAAGATGTCATGGAAATCTTTCTGTATCAGTACACTTGAATCTACCATGTTTTTCATGACTTCTGGATTTAACAGTCATTCTGCTTCTGTTTGCTTCATGTAGTCCAAATTTTGCCCCTGCTCTGATCTGGTGGTAGCACCATTTCTAGTGGTTCCATTATTGCTATCAATTTATTTTCAGTTTTGTATTCTTTTCTGTTATTCAAGTGAGCTGTGGGGTACATTCAGATTTCTTTCAATTTTCTGCAGAAGAAATTCAGGGTTGAGATGTGGTAGAATAAAGAATATGAAGTTTTTTCCTTTCTTTCTTTAACAGAACTAAAAGCTGACTGAGTTTAAAGACAGAACTCTTCACAAGACTCTACTGACAAAACATTCAAGTAGTTGTATCTAGAAACTACATAGCCCTGGCAAAGACTCTGATATATATGCATAATACATATGGGAAGATTGGAGCATCATGAAAGAATGAGTATAGTAAGCATTAGTCACAAATTTATGCTTGTACAAAAATTGTACAAAAAACCCTGATGCTTATAAAATTGACTATGGATAAATAAACAAATATAATTGTACCACTACATCATTATATAAATATAAATATAAGTACTTAGGCATATGTATATGTATACCTATACATATATACATACATATATATACACACAGAGATAGCATACAATACATATGTGTAAATATACTATATCATATATATTACATATAGATTTTATACATACATGAATAAATTATTGGCATATGTCAGGAATCAGTATAAAAAATGAAACCAGAAGAGAGTATTATGAATTTCTTAGAGGAAGAAATTGCAAAGGAAAATGATGAGTTTATTTGACTACATACAAATTTCAAATATTTTTATGTCAGGAAACACCATGAATTGAAATTCATGAATAAATTGAGAAAATAATTTGTAACCATGTCAGATGTAAATTCATTGTTCAATATAAGGAACTTTTAAAACTTGATAAGACATTGTTCTTAATACCAGTAGTCAAACCAAAATTAAAACTATTTTTCACTTCTCAAACTGAAGAAGATTGAGAATAATCTGTATTTGGAGGAGTGTGATAAAATGGGATTTCAGGTATTGCTGATTGTAATATAAATTGATTCAATATTTCCAGAAGGAATTTAATTACTTGATGTATGTGTTTGATTGTAGGAATACTTGCCTGCAAATGTAATAAAAAACAATGTAACCAGTATTTCTCTATAAGAAACACCATTCCAAGATCATTTAAAATAATGGCAGTATTATGAAAGGCAATTTGCAACAATACAGGGTTAACATTATTATTGAATAGCCATTGAATAGAATATTATGCCATCATTAAATGTGTGTGTTTTTATTTTGGTTTTTTTTTTAATTTTTCCGGCCCTTGGGAAAGGCTCATAATGCAATCTTAAACATAGGAGCAAAATATTTACATATATAAAAAATAAAATACCCCAAAGTATATTTTCTCAGTTGTTACTCAGTGGGCATTAGTTATTTTAATAATCTGGGGAGATAACCCATTTAAAACCTGCTCATGAAGTTAGAAGGGACAGTGAAGAGATAGCACATAGAAGGCATTCAATTGACCTTTACTGAAATGATTTGGTTTAAAATGAAATAAGAATCTGTCATAGTAGAATAATCAAATCTTTGAGCTGGGAGGCTCCTTGCAGGTCACTTGGCCCAGTCAGCCACAGTAAACCAATCTTTAAGTCTAGCCAATTTATAGTGGTATATTCATTAACTCTTACCTCCTCTGGAGCCATGCCAATTTGTTATCTCCTGCAACAGTTCTTGTTTAACACTGCTTGCGGGCCCTGCCCTTTATTTGAATTTCCTTTCTGCCTGTCCTAAAGGGTACCCTTAAAATTCTTTAAATATCTTTAAGGGTATCCTTACAAAAGAAAACCCTAGGATATTAATAAGTTAAATATGAAACTCGTACATATTTTCAATTAATTGAAAAAAATCTAAAGTTCTTTGAATATTGAATGAAGTACCTACCTAATAAGGCAGGGTTGTTTTTTGATTAAATGAGCTAATACACATGAAATATTGGCCTAAAGTAAGGGATCAATAAATGTTATTTAAAAATTTCTGGGGAACTCCTGGGTGGCTCAGTAGGTTAAGCGTCTGCGTTCGGCTCAGGTGATGATCCCAGTGTCCTGGGATCGAGTCCCACATTGGGCTCCCTGCTCAGTGGGGAGCCTGCCACTCCCCCTGCTTGTGCTCGCCCCCCCCCCGACAAATAAAATCTTTAAAAAAATAAAAAATAAAAATTTCTTGTTTCAGGACAAGATGGAGAAATGTACTTTCCTCTATTGATCCAGTTAAATACAGATAAATACCTAGGACATTATATATAAAACACACATAAGAAGACTCTGGAAGGTAGAGAGAACAAACCAAATCATCTAGAAACTTTGAGACATCAGGAATGACATGGTTATGAGTTCCTTGGGTTTACTTTTTGTCTTATATATCCTAGGCTGAGTGCTGGAGAAGCAGGCACTCAGAAACACCAATCGGTAGAGAAAAAAATAAAAGCCCCAACCAGAATCTGTCTCTGGATTTTAGACAGTAACCACCCTAACCCAGCCAAATGCTACAGAAAAAACTATGACCCCAATCCCATCCTCACCCATGAAAACCTGGTGCAGAGTCTAGACTTGTACTCTAGCCAGGCTCTAAGGTGGCAACGCAAACATTGCCACCTCCCCTGGTGGTGTCAGAGAAGGTTATATTGTGAGTCAGACCTTTCATTCTGCCTAAGGTAGAGAGGTAAAGAGGCTCTTCCATCTGGCAGTGTCAGTGGAGACCACGTGGGAGAACAGTAAAAAGGTGCCTCCTCTCAGCCAGGATAGTGTCATGGAAGCCTAGTGGGATCCTGAACTTTCACCCTAATCCGGCAGTGATGAGATACCCCTCACACCCGCCAGTGTCCAAGGAGGCCATTAGGGGAACTGGGACTAACACCTGTACCTGGGAGTAATGAGGCATCCCTCTCCTCCACTGACACAGTGTTAGGGGAGGTCTGGAATATAAATAGGATCTTTAAATAAGCTCCAGAGTCTCATAATAAAATACCCACAATGTCCAGGATACAATCTCAAATCACTCGTCATTCCAAAAACCAGGAAAATCTTAACATAAGTGGGAAAACAATCAATAGATGCCAACCCTGAGATGACACAGAGATTGGAACTATCTGATAAGGCTTTTAATGCAGACATCATTAAAATGCTTCAACAGACAATTATAAACATACTCAAAATATTTTTTTTTAAGTCACCATAAAGAAATAGAAAGCTTCAGCATAGAAACACAAGATATAAAGAAAAACCAAATGGAAATCTGAGAACTGAAAAATACAATTACCAAAATAAAAACTCACCAAATTGGCTCAACAGCAGAATGGAGACCACAGAGGAAAGAATCAGTGAACTTGAAGATAGAAAATAAGTTATTTATAAATGAATTAATTAATATCATGTTAATACTGATGTGTGTCTAGATGTCTAAAGACTTGGGTTGCAGGTATGGCATTATCCAATTTCTTGCCAAATGTCCTGGGAATTATTCTTGTTAAGTCTCTGTTCTGTCAACTTTAAAATGAGATAGTAAAAACTGCCCTGGCTACTCTACCTGGATCTTAAATCCAATGTTTCTTGAACATTCACTAGTATTTTTATTCATTCATTTATCAAATATATATTGAATGCCTAATATTAGAACTGCTATAGTAGATCCTAGGACTGTAAGGAGAATATGACATTGTTTCTGCTATAAGGTAGATTACAGTATAATGAAGGAGACATATAAGTACACCAATTGTCAATACAGTGTGATAAGTACCATGGCAGACATATGTGCATAGGGCTTTGGAACTGCTTGGGGGAGGGTGGTGGTAAAGGTAAAGGATAGCCACAGAAAAAGCAGCTGACTGGACTCAGGAATTACAAATTTTGTAATTCATTGAAGCCGAAATGTGGGAAGCTGGATGGGGAGAAACAAAGCTGAGATGAATGGGCTTTGCATGCCATTGGAAGATACATAGTTTTTATTCTGAACTTCATGGAACAGTATTAAATAACTTTGAGCACTATTTGGTATGAGAACATTTACATTGAGGGAAAATATTCTTTAAAAATTTTTTTTTTAATTTGAGTATAGTTGACACACAATGTTACATTAGTTTCAGGTGTACAACATAGTGATCGAACTTCTTTATACATTATGCTGTGCTCACTGCAAGTATAGCTACCATCTGTTACTGTAAAATGCCATTATAATATCAACTGTATTCCCTATGCTATGCCTTTCATCTTCGTGACTTATTCGTTACATAACTGGAAGCCTGTATCTCCTACTTACCTTCATCCATTCCCCCACCTCCTTCCCTCTGGCAACCATCAGTTTGTTCTCTGTATTTATAGGTCTGATTCTCCTTTTTGTTTGTTTATTCATTTATTTTGTTTTTAGATTCCACATAAGAGTGAAATCATATGGAATTTGTCTTTCTCAGTCTGACTTATTGAGGAAAAACATTCTAATAGCATAGAGAGATGACTTGAGAGGATGGGCTGAGGCCTGAGGCAGGGAGATTAATTAGGAGGCAGTAATTCTAACCCAGGTTATCAATGAGAGAACTGAACATTTACGGAGATTAATGTGATGTTACATATGGCCGATTGAATGTAGAGAATGAGGGATCAAATCTGACTCTGGGGTTTCTAATTCAGGTCCCGGGGTTGCAAGGTTGTTCCTTGAAATATGGAAAACAGGAGAAGGGGAGGGTTTGCATTTGGGATGGGGCAGTGGGTTGAGGTGGGGTGAAAATGACTATAGTTTTGGACATGTTATTCTTTCCAAATAGAGATTTTGTTGGGGAGGAAAAATTTTTTACTGTACCCCTCTAGGTTCTTTTGGCTGATCTATTAATTAAATTGATGTAATGCGAAATTAACGAGAAAAACTAATTTCGAATGTATGGGAGCCTCACACAGATGTGAGAGAGTCGAATAGTCAGACTATTGAGGCTTATATGGCATCTTGAGCTAAGGTGAAGGGGGTAGGGGCCTAGAGCTTCAAAGGGAAGGAAGACAATTCACAGGAAGATGGAAAGAGCAAATGTTTTTTTTGCAGAGACCATGGGACATAGAGAGGAATTGGAACAAATAAGCCCTGCCAAGCCCTCCCCCCACAGCCTACCATGCTTAGCCCATACCCTTTGTAGTTACCTTTGGTGATAGATCTTTTCCTGGACCAGGCCGTCTAACTAAATTCTTAGAAGCAGTTAAGGAGGGGGGAGGCTAAAGGTCTTCCTGAGTCTTTTGGGCCTTGATTGTCTTCTGCTCAAAATAATCCACATGTCAAAGTAGGATGTTTTAGGGATGCTCATTCTGAAACCCTTCAATGTCCAGCAGACTGTGGCTATAAGGGTCCAGAGCTCAGAAAGGAGGTCAGGACTGGAGCTAAAGATGGAAGTTGAAGCCATATGAGTATAAAGATTACCCAGGGAGTGTATGCAGAGTGAGCCAAGGGATGGATATGGAGCCTTAGGAATCTTGGTCAAAGATTTGACAGAGGAAAAAGATTCCATGAAAGGTATTGAGAAGGAATAAGTAAAGCAGTAGGAGAACAGTCAGCAGATGATAAAGTGAATTCTTCCTGTTCTTTGGTATTGAGGGGGCCCCTTTTTTTGTGCACTGTCATGAGCATAATTAATTATTGGGCACAAAGTGTGGTAGAGTAGAACTTGTAGATAAAAAAAGAGAATGATGACAAACACATTTGCTCTTCCAGCAAGCCAATATTCCAATATTCTGTTTCAGAAACAGAAACAAAATAAAAAAAAAAAATAGAAATAAATATTTTTGTGAGAAAATCCTATAAAACATCTTCCCTTATTTCTGCCACAAAATGTTAAGCAAGCTACCTTTTTTTCTTGGCATATTAGCTAATTATGGCCACATTTATGCTGCGTATCCAGTAACTCTAAAAATGTCCAAATCTAACACATTCAGCAGTTGTTTCCATGTATCTCTAGGTTGTCATGGGGTCAGATGATCCAGGATGGGCATGACTGGAAACGTGGCTCCAAGACATATTATCTGACTGGGTTGGGTTCCCCGCTTTTTTTGGGCTCTACTCCCACCTGCAAATATCTGCTTTGGGTAGGAGGCTGAGGAGGCAGCTGTGATACCGGGAGGCTCTTCTGGAGGAAGTAGAGGTGAAGGTGAGTGAGCCCAGCTGTACAAGTGCTTTCGGGCCTCTACTGATTCAGCAAAGCATGCTCCCACGGATGAACCCACATGGAGGCGGGGGCAAGGGGAAGAGACAATATTTTTGAACAAACATCGAACCTATCACACTTGATTAAGAATCAATAAAATCTTAAGAATAAATAAAATCTTAAAAAAAAAGATGTCCCTTCTGTACCATCTTAAATACCTACTTTGTAGACATCATTACCTGGCATACTATGCATGGGGAAACACTTTTAAGGGCAGTGGTACCAAGTGATTAAGAATCTTTACGTTAATTACTTTTTGTGCTGTGCTGTCAGGTAGTCATATTCCGGTTATTGAAGTGTGGAGGGTCATTTGACCCTGATTAAGTGATCCCTCCTCCTGCTGAGTTCTGTATGTGTAATTTCTTAATACCGCCACTAAATCTATAGCTGCTTTTAATTCACTGCCTCATTTCACACAGGGCTTTTTGAGTGAAGACCTGAAGGTGATCCTCTGCTATCTGACAAGACTTTTTCTTCTTGCATCAATGTTTTTTTTTTTTTTTCTTGTTATTTTGCATTGTTGCAATATTTGCTAATCTGACATTGGAACAAATAGACCACTGCTGTATTTGAATGCTTTATTCTAATCCCCTCCTCCTAAACAAGTGGCACATGCAAAGCTTTTTCTTTTGGAAAAATGAGATATATTTCCTTAAAAAGTATCTCCATCTATCTACATGATATCCGTATTTTCACAGGAAGGCATTGATCAATTAGGAGATGAAAAGCACTAAATTGCAAAGGCCTTTGAAAAAATTAATTAAAATTTTATATGCATGTCCATTCTTTATTCAGATTATGAAACACCTCAAAAACGCAAAAAAAAAAAAAAAGCAGAACAGAGCTTATCTATTCTTTGTGCAACTGGAGGCATCATACTTAATTGATGCAAAAAAAAATGTATATATAAATAGCTCTTTTAAAGAATTGAATTTTCCAGTAAGTTTGTCTTTTTACAGCAGATACCCAAACTCAGTCACACATCTACCATTTGTTCTCTCAGCCTAATGTTTGTTTGGCCTGCACTGCTCTTACATACAATTCATTTCATCCATGTAACCTAGATTATTTTGGTGCTCCATACTTCAGTTTCATCCTAAGCAATTAAATCCACAAAGTTGTCCCCTTGAAGTGTGAGGTATATTTTTTTCTAGTGCACATCAAAATAAATACATATTTATTAAAATAAAGATGTCCCTTCTGGGGGTACGTGGGTGGCTCGGTCATTAAACGTCTGCCTTCGGCTCAGGTCATGGTCCCAGGGTCCTGGGATCGAGCCCCACGTCTGGCTCCCTGCTCAGTGTGGAGTCTGCTTCTCCTTCTACCCCTTCCCCCAACTCGTGCTCGTGCACTCCTTCTCTCTCAAGCAAATAAATAAAATCTTAAAAAAAAAGATGTCCCTTCTGTACCATCTTAAATACCTACTTTGTAGACATCATTACCTGGCATACTATGCATGGGGAAACACTTTTAAGGGCAGTGGTACCAAACTAGAAATATAGAAACTGGTTAAGCAATAATATATTTTGGAAAGAATTATTGACACTTACCTTCCAATTTTTCAGGTTTGTGGAAGGAATGCTTAACATTTGTTACAATGCCATCGATCGTCATATTGAAAATGGTCAAGGAGATAAGATTGCTATCATCTACGACAGTCCTGTTACAAACACTAAAGCAACTATTACCTACAAAGAGGTTCTGGAGCAGGTAATATCATAAATGTTCTGTATATGTTATTTGGAAATCATATAGAAATTACTTAAATAACCTGCATTCACATTGTGTAACCTTTACTTCGCTTAATTCATTGACCTACATTACTATGGTTTCCTTTTGATGCAAATTGGAAAAACTAGAGATATGTTAACTCATTTAGATAGATAGCTTTTATCCCTTATATTTGTATGTTTCAGTACTGGAAGAGACTCATTTTACAGCGAGAGCTTAGCAAGCCTCTAAGAATATGTGTAAGTCCTCTCCTGGCCTTTGCTTCCATCTACGTTGCCATCACGTCAGTCCAGCTACTTTTCAGCTCTCGCAGTAGCGAAGCAGCCTCCCAACTTCCCCACTACCAGCCTCCCCTCCTGTTGGATCGCTACCTAACATGACACCGGAGTTTCCTCCTTAAGAAACAACTAGTTAAAAACCTTTTCCTTAAAAATTGCTATTACTTAGAGAGTAAAGTCTGTACCCCAGAATGTAGAAGCCATTTGTAATGAAGCATCTCCCCAAGCTTCATTTCCAGATCTTCTTGGCCATGCACACAACCGTTCTTCATCTTGGTTGTCCCGTCATGCCCTCTGGCACTCCTCGTCCTTTACAGGTCTTTTTACACACTGTGCCTGTCCTTCATTTGCTCTTTTTTCTTGTTTGTTTGTTCTTTCCCATCTGTGTAGTTCTTGGGTGAATCACAATATTGACAGATGAAGTACAAGATTTTTTTTTTTTAACATTAGGGTAGAAATGAGGTTTCAGAAGTAATTATGAATGTATTTGGGTATTGTGGACTGTGCAACATGTATTCTAGCTCTGTGGGGGCATTTATTTACATATGATTTAAAGGGAGATAAAAGCATAGGGAAGGGTTTCTACTTTGATGGTATTGACATTTTATTTATTTATTTATTATTTATTTATTTATTTATTTAATTTAGAGAGAGAGTGGGGGGAGGGGCAAAGGGAGAGGGAGAGTGAGAGAGGGAGAGAAGTAAACTCCTCACTGAGCATGGAGTCCAACACAGGGCTCTATCTCACAACCCTGAAATCATGACCTGAGCCAAAACCAAGAGTTGGATGCTTAACCGACTGAGCTACCCAGGCGCCCGACACTATTGACATTTTAAGCCAGAGAATTATTTGTTATGGGGTACTGTTATGTACGCTGGGTACGGTGTTTAGCAGCATTCCTGGTCTTTACCCATTAGATACAATAGCACACCTCCCGTAGTTGTAATGACCAAAAATGTCTCCAAGCGTTGCTGAATGTCTCCTGGGTGGCAAAATCGTTTCTAGTTGAGAACTACTGGTTGAGCAGAGTTGGTTTTACTAGGGTTTAGAAGCATTTGCTTTTAAATTAAGGCTTTTGAAAGCAAATTCTCTTCTTTTGCTTTTTTAACCTACTTAGGGTTTGTACTGGATTTTTAGAAAATTTGGTCAACTTACCTTGACTCCCTGAAATTATATCCTTTTGCATCAACAATGTTCCTGTTTAGACTTCTAAGAGATTTCAAAAAAAGCAACTGGGACAATCCAATGTCTCCATCCTGAGTTGTTGCAAACAATCAAGAGAGAAATTTAAGCCAGTTTTGCTCAAGCTGGGTATCAGCCTGGTTGTATCAGTGAATGCTGGATTCTGCTGATTTAAACATAAGAGGAATTCATGAAAAGGGAAGACTAAAGAGACAGGTTCAGAAAAATGACACACCCCAAGGGAGAAGGGGCAGAGGTAAAAATTTAAGGAGAACCCACACATTGGTAACTAGACTTGCTGACTTGAGTTAACCCCCTAGACTGACATAGTAGGAATACCTAGTTGGCCAATTTTAGGTTACATGCCTAAAGTACCAGGCAGTGGAGGAAGAAATGTCTTCTCTTCTTTTGATTTCATAGTAGGAATTGGGGTCCTAGCTCCCTCTAGGACTCATACTGGGGGAATTCCAATCCAATAGGAAGGGAGTTCAATGTTAGGCAGCCCAAGACAGAACAAAATAAAATAATGCCACAATTATACTGTTGGGTACTTTGTATTGGTCTGTAAGTGTGAACTCTATTTTCAGAATGAATTATACAGAAACAGAGCTCACACTGGGGCTGAGGAGAGAAAGAACTCCATTAGCAAACGACCTTGTTATTCATCTGAGGCCACGTTTTATTATAAGAGATAATGTAAATTTCCTGACAACCTGCTGTACCCTGTGTTTTATTTTAGGTTTGCATTTTTGGCTTTTAGATGAGGGTTTGTCTATGATTAAAAACTTTACTCCTCTGATTTGGGCGTATTGTCACAGCTTCATTTTATTAATATTAAGGCCTAAGACACGGGTGAATCTTAATTAGCATACAGATTAGGATGCTTACTTATATATTTCCAAATATTATCTATACCAATATTGAATTTGACACATAACCATCAGAACCAAAGAGAAAGCTTTAGAGAAACATAAACTAAGGAGAGTTAAATAATTTGCTGCTTTTTGTAAATCAATTACATAAGTATATATGGTAAACACATACACATTTTGCTTAGAAACATTTCTGCTAACTCATCTTGATTTTCTAATATTGAGTCTAGACTCTTAGACCCTTTTGAGGTTTGTGCTCGTTCATTGGTTTCAGTTTAGCCTGACATCAAAGTACTTAAAAGTCCTGTTTCTCTCACCTGCTGACAGCTTCTGATTCCCCAGGCTTTTCTTCTCTAAAGTACTAAAGGAAGACGTGTTAGGAAAGAGGGAGGCATTGTGCTCCGCTTTGATTACCTGCTCCCGGTTCCCTGTGGCCTTTATTTTATTAAGTAGAGAAGACAGAGAAAGAAAGATTTAATGGTAATGCCACTGAGAACAAACAAAGAGAAGTGGCTTTGTACTTGTTTTAATCTCCCCTGTCTCATTTCTACTGGGAGTTTCTGACTAAGTAAAACTTAATTAAGTTAGTTAGCATTTCTTATTTAATTAGGGGACAGACACATTTTAGGCTAAATTGTTTCAGTGACATGAAGGATCTGAAGATTTTACAGAATGATTCAGAAGTAGAGCTTTTCCAAAACTGTCACCTTTTATGTAGATCTGATAATTTAAACAACCCTTTATTAAGACTTTTTGGAGAGAGAGTTGAGCCAGGTTCAAGATCCATTGTTCATTCATTCAACAAATGTTTGTTTTATATGCCAAACCCTGTTGGGAACAAGGGATACGAGGTAAATGCACTCATTCCCTAATTTTAAGGAGCTAAGACCCTGCGTAACTGTAATAAAGGTTATGTTAGAGGGAAGTATATGTTCTGTAGAAACACATGGGAAGGCATGCAGCTCAGCCAACTGTTAATACAGCATAGAAAGCTTTCTGGAAGAGTCAATGCCTAAAATTAGCCCAAACGACCAGAAGTGGGAAGGGAAATCATGGGAAGGAGGGTCCTGCAGACACAAGGAATAGCTCATACAGAGATATTCAGGGAAGGGAGAATCCAGTGCCTCCCCGGTGGCTTTGGCATAAAGTACAAGCACGAGTGAGATAAGGCTCCAGTGAACCAGACTCCCAGAACTCTGAGTGCCACACTAGAGATTTGTACTTTATCCTGAGAGCATGGAAAGAAAAAAACAAAAGCCACTCCTCCCTGTGACCTTTGGTTCTGCATGATCAGCTCCTGTGACTTATTCCCCAGTCCCACTGTACTACACTGCACACCCCAGCCTCAGTGCATTGCACATCCCAGCCCCACTGCACTGCACACCCCTACCCCCTGCACTGCACACCCTGACCTCACTGTACTGCACACCTCAGCCTCACTGCACTGTACACCCCAACCTCACTGCACTGCACACCCCGACCTCACTGCCCTGCACACCCCAACCTTACTGCACTGCACACCCCAGCCCCACTGCCCTGCACACCCCGACCTCACTGCCCTGCACACCCCAGCCCCACT